>NC_088602.1:206879975-207479975 GCF_036013475.1 Columba livia | reverse complement strand
CACAGACCCCCATGTGCTGTTCCAGCACATATTTCCACTTCAGATCTTCTCTCTCTTCTTGCAGACAGAAAACTTGAGGAAAGAGCAACCAGCCTTCCCACCTGGCTGTCAGGAGGATTCCTGGGCTCAGCCTTCAGCTTCCAGATACCTTCATGGGACACCTTTGATGGGACAACTGGGCTACAGCTTTGGATACTCCTGGTGCACTTTCAGGAATTAAGCCGCAACCTCCTGAGATGTGAGGCTTGCACTTATGAACTTGTCTCCCTTTTATTTATTAAGAATTAATATTTTTTCTAGCATCTGTAGGGTCAAATTCTCCTTTCCCCGCATTACAAGAAACTGTATTTCCTTTCACCATCTCGGTGTCCTCCCTCCAATGACTCTCATTTTAACCCAGGGCCATTTTCTAAAAACCCTGGGTCTGGTTTGATCCCGTTCATGACATTGACCTACACAAATTCTTTCATCTCTCAGCTTTCTTCCCCCACCATTTTGAAATCATTGCTGTCAAAAATGAAATTTGTCATGTGTGAACATCAGATCCCATAAATATTGGAGTTGCTGGCAAGATTCTCTAGCAAAGAACATGTGTTCATGCTGCTGCAGGCACAGCTGAAACATTTTTGTCCTAAATTCTCTCAATAATACTTAAATTAATGGCAAATGGCTGGGATGATGCACTGACCAACAGGATTTGATGGTGTATTGAACATTTCCAGCACTGTGTTTTATTCAAAACATTTCCTTCTTCAGGGTGATTGCTTCACTTTATATTTCCTGGCCTCACGCTCATGTCACACCCCCGTTCCTGTAGCTGTCAGATTAAACTCTGCCTTATCAGAAGAAATGTCATTAAATTATAAAACTTCTTCGGCCATTTAACACCTTTATCTCTGTCTTGCCTCTACCAGGATTACTGACACAGATTTGTCCTGTCCTTACTCTCCCAGAAAACTCCTAAAATGTATGTAACAGAGGATTTCCTAGAGCATATTTTTAACACTTCTTCAGCACATACACAAAAGCTGTGGTTTGGTCATGGAAATCTATGTGCAGGTACAAATGAGCTTTTAATCTGTGAAATACCAGAATTTTAAACATAAAAATTTCTGGTGGATATGTTGACCTTTCTGAAACTTGCTGGCTTCTTCCCCATCAAACAGAAGTGGGTTGAGACGCTTGCTCGTGTAAACCCATTTCTAGCACCTGAAAGTTGCGCTCTGGAGCTGATACCTGGAGCAGTTATAAAACCATTAAGCTTGGTGGAGGGGTCGCTCTTGGCCAGAACAAGCTGGGACCAGCTAAAGGGGAACAAACGTCCATCCGAATGGGCCAGAGCATGTGGAGCATCAATTTCCCTCATCCAGGGGATTTTTTTGCTGCTCTCACACATGCACAGAGTGAGTCTACATCGCAGACCCAAGAGACCCCACCAACACCATGGGGTCACCACACAGGGTCACAGTCACATGTAGGGTCATTTCAGCGTTGGACATGTGTAACTTTTAAGACAGCCCTGGCCTGAGGGTGGTGACAGAAGGTGACGTTCTCTGCTGTGAGGCAGGCTGTGCACAGCTTATGGCCAGCTCAGCATGGTCACAGCAACTGAAAGCTCCTTAGAAAGCATCGTTCTGTGTCTGTCTGTGAAATACCCTGTGGCTGTACCCTGAGGTAGGGCAGCAGGGAGAGCTGGGGCAATGGCCTAGGCTTGGCTTTGCTATTCTGTAGCATTAAGCAACTTCCTTAACCTACCCATCCGTGTGAAAAATGACAGGTGGAGGATTTACCTCCTTGAAGAAAGATTTACCCCTGACTCCAGGTGAGGTTGGATTAGGTCCTAAATTCAAACACCAGCACTAAGGGGTTGTAGAATCATATAACAGTTTGGGTTGGAAGGGACCTTTCAAGCTCATCCAGTGCCACCCCTGCCATGAGCAGGGACATCTTTACCAGCTCAGGTTGCTCAGAGCCCCGTCCAGCCTGGCCTGGGATGTCTCCAGGGATGGAGCATCCACCACCTCTCTGTGCAATATGTTCCACTATTTCACCACCCCCATTGTTAAAAGTCTCTTCATCATGTCTAGCCTGAATCTCCTCTCCTTTAGTTCAGTCATCATAGGCAGCAGCCGTCACTGCACCCATCCTGGCTCCTCACACTCAGCTGGTACCATCCCAAACCTCTTGGACACTGCAGTGCCTCCCAACACCCTGACACTGGAGCAACTGTTTAATTTGCCTCTATGAACTGGCACCAGTTTCTGATGAACTGTGTGTGCTCCTGTGCGTCTGATGTTTCATGCTGATGTTTAATGCGTAGCTGTAACAGCTTGATACAAGGGAGGAGTGGAAGGAAGGGGTACCCACCCTCAGACATTGACTGACCTAATTATATCACTTTGTGAAAGGATTTCAGGTGCTTGGTTCTCCTGTGACGCAGTTCAGCAGTCATGTAAGATACATAGAATTGAAGGTCAGAAGAGATTCTTAATATCACTTCATCTGACCTTTTGAAGAACAGGCCAGAGAAACACATACATGGTGGGATGTATGCTGAACTCCAGACGTCAACTCTGAGCCAGGACCAACCTTTTTCCCAAGCCTAATGGGTTTTCAAAAGTCCAGATTCCTTTCTGAGCCCTTTTTCAAGCTGTGGAGTCTGGCTCTGGCTTTAGGCTTTCCTCAGATACAGCAGCTCTTATCCCCAACAGCTATTATTGTCTTTTTGTCTATCATCATCAGTATTTATTTCTACTTCGGTATCTCTTTAGGGCACATTTGTGGTAGACTTTGTCAAAATATTTCCTTGTTCATCACGTAAAATAAAAAGATCATGAGATAGCACTTTCTTAGCCAAGATGTGTCCATGTTCTGCAGCCAGCGCTCCCAGTCCCAACCATTCCCATCAAGTGATCCACCTGCCAAATGTGATGCCTTCTTCTGACTGATGTGATCATTGTCCTTCCAACAACAACTGCTGAGCAGACCACTGACTCACTGCCTGCTCTTGGAAAGGTACTAGAGAGATACACTTGGGAGAGAACATATATGAGTTGTTCACAAACTGCTTCTAGTATTTGAAATCACAACTAATTGCCCTGACTTGACATATTGGCCACCATCTCAGCTCTCCAAAACGTGTGATGGTGACTTATGGAGAAGACCCTCAGGGAGACTGGGGTGGATTGCTCCTCTATTTGCTGCTTCTTAGATGCGATAGTAGTTCTGACACCTTAAATTAAACACCCAAGGCCGACAGCATGAATGCAACCCTCAGGGCTTCTCTACGTAAAATGTTAGTCCCAGGTGACATTTTTATGGTGCACATGGCTGTGGGGAAGATTATGACTTTGGTTTCAATCAGATTGTATTTTCATATTTAATCTCATTTAAATAAAAACAAGTGTGCCCGCACACCCTTTTGTGTTGGATTAATTAAAACAGTTTAACCTGGTGGAAGAAAAACCTAAGAGTAGTTAAAAACAACCAGTAAGTCAGGCAACAAACACAAATGCAGATCTATTTCAAGGATGAAAGTGAATGCTCATGATTTCCCCCCCCACGCTCTGTGTTTGTACTGGTCAGGGTCTAATTTATTTTATTTACTGTTTCAGACCAGAGACTTAGGAACTAAATATCCTATAGCAAAGAAAATATTCCTCTTGTTGTTAATAGGAGCAGGGAATCTTGAGGTAAGACTCTTATTTGTTCTGCCAGGATGAGAATCCTTCAATTTTGTGAGCAAAATATAATCATCAGTGTAACCAGATGCCTCAAACCCTCTGATTGGTTTAAAATAAGAGGAACAGCTTTTCCAGGTGAAGTTATTAGGTCAAATTCTTCTGTCATCCCACTCTCTGCAGAGCATTGGTGCTGCTGCTGGTAAGAAAATGTTGACTGACGTAACCTGTAGGTCAACAAAAAGGGATAAGAAATGGGTTAAATACTTCAGGCTCTGATTTAATGTTCATCTGAGTTAGCAGGAACTTATATATCAATGGCAAGAGGATCTGAGTGCTTGCAGAGGAAAGGGGCTGATAGACCAGATTGGTCCAACCACAAAGCAAGCTTAAAAATGGATGTATACATGGCAAGGTTATTCAGCTTCTGCCTTTGGGTAGAATAATTGCCACGTGAAACATTAGTGAATCAGCATGAATGTTTCATAAGTTTGAATTTATAAAATATTTCTGATTTTCCTGTACACATGCCTTTCAAAGATAACTTTCAAGTGCTCGTTGTATTATGCATCTCACTTTTCAAGAGAACAGCATGATTTCCTTGAAGACATATCCATTTAGAGAGTTGCCATGGCAATTTGTTCCCACCCCCAAAAAATGCTTAAAAACAGATTTTTCCATTGTCTTCTGATTTCTGCAGATTACAACATGCTTTGCTTTTCTCATTCCCTAGAGTGACTCTCTAGGTGAGTGCACAGAAAAATAGAAAGAGAATAATATATTTTTTTTTTAAATTTAAATTACCTTCTGATGGAAACAGAAAGCTGCTTCTTCCAAAGTTTAGTGACAACCAAAGCAAAATTACCTCACTATTTGAAACAATAATTTATTAGCATGATTTTTTTTTTATCCCAGGAGAATTCTGATAAAAATTGCCTGTGCAAACATAAAATCTCTTTTTATGTATGCAAGATAATTATTAATCCAATTAACCATCTGCATGCCAGCATGTTTAATTAGTTCTCAGAATTAGTCTTTTCCTGATGTAATTGAACTAACCACCTTGTGCAATCATAAATCTGACCAAAAAATTTGTTAAGCCTTTTTTTTCTAAAGAAAACACAGGCTTTGGCAAAAAATGAGATTAATTCAATAATTTTCCTTATTTCACTTTTTATTTTTTTAGTGTTTTTTTTGTTGTTGTTTTAGTTTTAGACAAGAAAAACTGTTTGCCTCCAAAGAAAAGCAACCAAAAAGGGATGAGGAGTATATTGTCAAACACTGACAAATTATGGTTTTATTTCTGGAGGGAAGGAAAAAAAAAGAAACGGCAAAAAAAAGTCAATATAGTGATATTTTTATCCCCATTAACTTTTTAACGACAAATATGCTCTTTGATCACTGTTAATTGCTTGGTCCCAGAGCATAATTGGGCAGAGTATTTTGACTAGAGAACAGACTGCTTTCCTTGTAAACACTCTTTCTCTCCCTGTTTTCATTGTAAAATAAAATGAAAAACTAATAGTGCTTGACAAATCCATTTCTAGTGCTGTTTTATATGAGAGCTTGTGTTGTGTTTCAAAAATAATATTGCTCTTTCATGATTCTTGTTTTTAATTGCTCTGCTGAGGGGATGGGTCAGCACAAGGTATTTGTCCTGATGTTTCTCCTTTGTGCAGAAAACTCTCTGAATAACTCCAGGAAGCCACAACACGTGAATGGCTTTAACCAGAGCAGCTCCTGAAGAGTGGAGGTTCTTTCCACTGATATGAGGAAAACAAAATGGGGTGTAAAAGGGGCTATTAGATGGGAGCAGCACAGGGAAAAAAAAGATAAAGGGTTCAAATCATTTGTCTTGACACAGGCATCTAGTACCAGTTGAGATGCCATAGAATCAGAGCATCAGAGAATCATAGAATTTTGGTTGGAAGAGACCCTAAAGATCATTGAGGCCAACCATTACCCAACTCTAGCACTAAACCACATGCCTAAGAACCTCATCTACACATCTTATAAACCCCTCCAGTGATGGTGACTCCACCACTGCCCTGGGCAGCCTGTTCCAATGCCCAAAACCCCTTTATGTGAAGAAATTTTTCCCAATATCCAATGCAATAGAGGCATCTGGTGTGAGGAGGACCTACAGGAGACTGTGACCTTCTGGGAACTGGGCTGGACATCATAACAAAGGGCTCTGGACAGTTGTGTTGAGGAAACTGGACCAAATGTGTGTCCTCTACAAACTACACTGAAGGTTCACCTGCCAGCCCAGGGGTTCTGAGGTGGGGATTTCATCCTTTAGATGTCTTAGCAGTGAGCTGAAGCTTTCCCTTATATTCTGTCTGATCCTGTGATAACTCTGCTCCTGACCAAGCCATTGGAAGAACTGATACTTTGACCATTCTTCATGGCCTCTACATCCCATCCTTGTTTGCTGCAGTCCATTCAGGGGGGACACAATAGATAACTGTTCAGTGAAACCATTTAAACAAGCCTTGGACATTCTTCTTTTACAAGAATCCAAGAGGTGTCCCTGGCTTGGCCACTGTACACAAGCATGGTGGGAGTTCTGCATCTGAGTGACACGTGTTCCCAAAAATCCCAGTTCCATCACCACAAAACCAATGTGAATTTTGTTGCAGAATTTAAACCAATGTGAATTTTGTTGCAAAATTTGAACCAATGTGAATATTGGTGCAGAATTCAGGAGGATCTAGCTCATGTATTAGGAATTGTGGCCAAACCTTAGGTCCTGATGACATACCAAAGGTGTTATAGAAGCTCAACAAAGGTGCTCAACTCACAGAGTGCAAGACTCGGTGATTTAGGGCTCTCTGCAGCTTTTAGATTGTGACAATTATTTGCTGCTCTCCCCGTTTCTCTCCTGTTTGAGCGACTTAAACTGTTACTGCTTCACTACAGCAGTTCCTGCTTGCCTTTGCTATTATGTGTTCTGGAACGATGAACACAATCACCAATTTCTGAATAGGGTTTTGGCTGTGTGTTTGTAAATAGGCTGCCAGGCAGAAAGAGGGGGTGGAGAAATAAAGGAATTGCTATTGGCTTTCTATGTGTGTGTGTGTATATATATATATACCTGTAAATAAGCAGCTATCTGATGCTCTGCTGTTTCCCAGGCGGGCTGGAACTAAATGATCTTTAAGGTCCTTTTCAACTCAAATGATTCTATGATTCTATGGGTTACGGTAGGGTAAAATGGAGTCAGTGGGATTTTCTGTTTTGCCTCCAAGATATATCCATGTTTTAATTACTAAATAATCTGACCAGAAAGTTGATCCTGCTGAACCAGACACAATGTTAATTTTAGCAATGCAATGTGCATGCAAGTAGAGTGGAGTTTTGAATGCTAATTTCCTCTCTGCCTGCCCTTTGAAAAGAAAAAGGTGAAAACATTTGTGTATAAACAAGGGTCACACCAAACTGGTGCCCTGAGCTCTCTGAGAAAACACGTCTCTCATGGTTATCTTGCACTTGTCATTGCAGCGATTGCAATGTGGGTAACAGTGGAAAGCTTCATGTATAAATATGACATTGGATGGTGCAACCTCAGGGAAAGGTGGTGGAAGCAAAGGGTGCCCGATCCCAAGCTTTGCGAATGAAAGATGCTGTGAACTTTGGACTTATGCCTAAAAACCTCAGGAATTCAAAATTGCCACCAGTGGATGCCAGATCAGTGCTAGAAAAATGAGGAGCTAGCAGCCTGCATTCATCTGAAATTGAATAATGTTGCATGCCATGAGCTAACGTGTCTTCTTCCTCAGGATTACTTTGTAGGTGTGAGACAAGAGCAGACCAGAGTACTTGCACAGCTGCAGTCATCTTCTCGTTTGACCTGAAAATGCCCTGGGAAAAACACAATCCTTTCAATTCTCTCTTTGAAACAAGAAACAAGAGCAAACCGAACAACAAGTTTCTACTTGCCTGTGGATCCCAAAGGAGGTTTAGCTGAACTTCTGTGGAGCTCTCTGGAGTTGCTGTCACAGATCTTGTAACTCATACTTATCGTTTCAAGTCATGATAATAAACGTCCATGCGATTTCCACTTTTAATTGATCTGATTTCAGCTTCTGACCCTTGAGTGAAATCACTCAAGAGCTTATGCTGAAACAAGCCATCCTTCTGTCTAATAATCAGCCATAATAGTAGTAACAGGCACCTTAAGCTGGTATATGCTGATCCTCAGTTCTTTGATTCTTCCAGCACTGGGTTTTTAGAGGTGTTGCACCACCAGAGCTGTCAGAGCAGCATAAAACTAATAACCAGGCTGTGTTACATCTTGATGATGTGACATTGGTACTGATGGTGCTTATTCTCAGAGACTACAAGGCAGCATTTCTTTGATTGCTTATGGGAACACTTTACAGCTGAAGTATAATTTCATTTATTAGAGGCAGACAGCTTATAAAAATGTGTGAAACACAACAGGTGCCAAAAGGAAAGCTTGGGAAACTAATGAAGCACAGGGCTCATACCTTTTAAGAAAACAAAGGTTTATAAAGAAAAAATGGCTGATGCAGTTTCTTTTTTATAGACATAAATCAATCAAAACATTCAAACCGTGTTATTCTGGAGAGTTACAGAAAATACATTTAATCTAAAATTATTGATGACTTTACTTTTAAACAGAGGATAGGACCAAAATGAAAACAAGAAGGAAAAAAGATCCTTCACATTCAAAGAAATATAGCTGGAGTGAAAACCAATCTAGCAGAAAGGGAAAATGTACAAAAGTAAAATAATAATAGTATTGCTACAAAGTGTCTTTTCCTCAGAACTCTCTCCCACTCCATGTGAGCACTCAGAGTTAAAGCAAAATTTGATGTAAATGTCTTCAATGTGGATCCAAGAGTGAATGGGGGAAGAGTGAATGGGGGAACAGTAAATGGGTTGCTGTGGTTCAAGAGTTACAAAACTGCCCCAAGCAGCCTGCAGAAGGGTTTAGAGGTCCCAGTTGGTGTGGGGTGTCCTTGCTGAATGGCATCCATGGAGCAAAATCAAGTGGAGAATGTGCGTGGACCCTGCGTGTTTCATCTCTGAATCAGTGCTGAGAAGGAGCTGAGGTTCCAAAGAAGAGGCAGTGATTAGGATCCTGATTAGGACGAGGGTCAGAAGTGAACAGTAAATGTTGCAATTCTGTGGTCAAAGCACGAAGATGGGGAAGGCAAAGGCTGCAAGATGCTTCCCAAATGTGAGAAAGAATTGGTCATGTATTCAGAGCGATAACAGAACTTCATTTCATTTGGAAAGGCTCTTTCTGTCTTCCTCATGCATTCCAATATATCGATATCATGGACTCAATGATCTTAAAGGTCTTGTTCAACCTGAATAATGCTATATTTATGTCTACACAGAGGGCTGCGGTGAGGCACTGACTGATCCTGCACACATTCCTAGTCACCTTCGTGCAGCCTGATGCCAAACCTTAGTGTGATTTCAGTGTGCAATTTTTCTGAGCTCAAATATAGTTTGGTGCGTCTGAGACAATAAGGAGATTTCTAGAACATGAGGTATTTAGTGTGTGACCTATGTAGGTGTTCTCAGGTGTTTTGGGCGTGCATTTTCATATGGATGGCCAAATAAAATTCAGGAGTTCCTGGCCTGTAGTATTTGGTCATGGGGTTAATGTGTGGTGGTTCTCACCAGGATGCCAAACATCCAGTGGTGTGAAAAATCTTCCCCTCCCAAAAAAAAAGCCCCATGTGCGAGGAAAGCAAAATAGACAAGGGTACCCAAGCAAATTGTACTGTACACCTTCCAGAGCAGTACTGATCTGATATCCAGCCAGCCTGGAAGAAATTAGAATGACTGAGCCCCATTTGAATCTGTCACCCCAGACATCTACAAGATATCATCTCTGGCTGTAAACCCTGGGCAGCTGTCAACACCAATGAGTAGTGTCACCTGCAGCGTCTGCCTCCGTCCTCCAATGCAACACAGCTCCCTGTATTGCTTGAAGCTTGAAGAATTAAGACCATGCCCTGGCAAGATTCATCCCAACACAATCTGAGCCAGGACAGCAAAGATGAGTGTTAACATGACGCGATGATTAGTTACTCTTTTTTTCCCAGGGATGCGCATTGCTTGGGAATGTGTCTCACCAGTCATGTAATCCACCCCCCATCAGTTTTTGCAATGAAGAGTTTGGTCACCAACAAAGTCTTTATTGTGTGTTCGGCTCCACAGCGCAGCCATAGAGCATCAGGTTGGGCTCAAGAGACCTTAATTATATTCCTCTGTCCTAGGCCTTCTAAAAATCCTCAAGCAAGTCAATCTCCCTTGATACCTCAATTTCCTGACCTGTTAACTGAAAGTGAAGTTACTGATATCATTGCAAAGGATATTCTACCTGGGTAGATTGCTGGGCAGGAGGTGCTGGTCTTTGGGTGAAAGCACTGGAGATGGAAACAGAAGCCCTTAGCCTCAGGCTGATATTGTACAATTTTGCCATCTCAGACTGGGAACCTACACTGACATCTTCTGCTGTGCTACAAACAAACTTCTGCCACAGATTAAACAAAAGCTACAGAAAATTCATCTGGAAGTGCTGGGTTAGTGCTCCGTTGGCCATGAGCCTCTCTTTACGTGGTTTATACTCTGTAATTTAGATCTGGTTATGTTGATCACAGCCTTTTCTAATGTGGGCCCACCACACTAGATACCCAGAGCCAGGTTTTCTAGTACTCTTCCTTAACACTTTTATCTTTGAATTAAAATCCTAATTAATGTGAAAGCTTTGCCAGTTCCTGTTAAGGAGACAATCAAAGTGTCTTTTGTGAGAGATGAGAACAAAGATGCAAAATGTTTGATACCTTTCCCTGTCTTTACCACCATCTCATCTCTCTGGTGACATTGTTTGTGATCCATCATACAGATATCATTTCTCATGCAAACTGCTTCACATTTTATTATACTCATGTGGGGGTCATGGAACCAGTTCAGTTCCAGTGCTCTTGGCTGCTTGGTTGTGGGTTTTGGCAAAATACAAAAGGAAAGGGTTGGGAGTCTGGAAAACCCTATTATCTTTCATGTGAAAACCATTTAGCACTGTTGGGGAGGGGGGGCTCGAGGGAGGAATCAGTACCATGTACCTTGCTTTGGAGCCCTGACATGTTCTGAAGAATGGGAGACCTGTCTGCAAGTGAGAATTAGGTGCATAGGTTTGAAGGGCTGAAGATGCTTTGAGTACCAAAGTTTTACCTCCCACACAAAGACTCTCCCTCTGCCATTGCACCTTGAGTCCCATCTCTTACTGGAATTGAGCACATCGGTTACAGGGATGCCGTGTTTGGATATAACAGCTCTAGGTGGATATCCACTGTGCTTGGTAAATGTAAACATGAGCCATTCCCATGCTTAAACCCACCCCGTATTTTAAGCTCACTCTTCTTTTCATGGAATGCCAGACTGAATTTTGTGCCCTCAGGATGGGCTGAGTGTGTTGCTCCCACTTCATTATGACCACCCACAGTTCTCTGTAATTCAGCTTTTCCTAAAAGTAATGTGGTTGCTTTCATTATGAACCGCATAAAGACTACAGCTAACAGACAAGGCTGAACCTGCTTTTCCCCTTACAATACAGAATCATAGAATCATGGAATAGTTTGGGCTGGAAGAGACCTTCAAAGCTCATCTAGTCCAACCCCATTGCAATGAGTAGGGACAACATCCCTGGAGGTGTTTAAAAGGCATTTAGATGAGGTTCTTAGGGATATGGTTTAGTGCTACAGTGAGGTTATGGTTGGACTCAATCCTGAGGGTCTCTTCCAACTGAGATGATTCTATGATGCTATGATCTCCACCCAGATCAGGTTGCTCAGAGCCCCATCCAGTCTGGCCTTGAATGTCTCCAGCAATGGGGCATCCACCACCTCTCTGGGCAACCTGGGCCACTGTTTCACCACCCTCATAATAAAAAAATTTCTTCCTAGTATCTGGTCTGAATTTCCCATGACCTATGCCACAGAGAATAGAGCATGTCCTTTAGAAAGCTGCCCCAGTGCTCAGATACATTAACTCCAGGCTACCTCAGCTGGTGCCAGCAAGGGTAAGGACTTCTGCATAGGAAAGAGTACAATCACCTTTCACTTTTTACATGCTCTTCTGCTCTTAAGGACAAGGAAAATAAAATAGCTGACTTAGCAAGTCATTGCAACCTGGAACAATTCAGGTATAATATCATTCCCAAGGTGTAATCTCACTGCTATGTGTTGTGCTCAAAGTGAATGCTTTGTTACTTGTGTGTGGTGAAGTCATCACAGCGGAATAAATGCAATGCCAGGATGACCCTGCTTTTCTCTTGCTCCCTTCCCTCCGGTGCATAATGAAGAGAAGGTAAAGGGAATGAAGAATATCGTTTGCTATTGTAGTCTAGCAGATAGGGTTCATTTGAACCACTGTCAGCCATGGAATTTCATCTGAGTTTCCTAGATAAAATCTTCTGTTTCAGGGACTATATTTACTCATTGTGTTTAATGTAACAAGAAAAACTCTGCACACACTGATCTTTTAAATAATAATAAAAAAACCACATGACAATGAAAATCTCACAGGCAGCCTAATAAGTGGAAAATTAATAAGTGCCAAAACCAGAAGATAAAATTCTACCCAGCAAAGCAGAAAGGGAGCATCTCTATTTCATACAGCTGAAGCTGCAGAAAGAAATTGTTCTGCTGTTTTGCATCCACCTCAGATATTAAATACTACCATGTAGATTCCCCTTGCCCACCTTCCTTTGGGTGGGGTGCTTTCAAAGAGTGGAGTTCTGTGCCTTCAAGATTTGTACCTCTTTCAAGAGTTTTCATTTCAAATGAGCCTTAGCACCCAAGCAGACGTCCCTCAGCTTTTTCTCAGTTAGCAAGAAACTTTTGCTAAAGGGAAGAAGAGGAGGAAAGGAAGAATAAAGGGGGAGAGGGAACCCTGGTACTGGTAAAGAGGCAGAGCCTGTCTTGGAGGTGTCTCCATGGGGTTTTCCATGCAGACAGGAACCTGCACTGAAGTGCCAGGTAGCTGAGCTGAGCTAATGAGCTCCATGGAGGCAATCGTAGAATCACAGAATCATGTTGGTTGGAAAAGACCCTCAAGATCATAGAGTCCAACCATTAATCCAACACTGGAACTAAACCATGTCCCTAAGAACCTAATCTATGCATCTTTTAAACACCTCCAAGGATGGTAATTCCACCACAGCCCTGGGCAGCCTGTTCAATGCCCGACAACCCTTTCTGAGAAGGAATTTTTCCTGATGCTCAATCTGAACTTCCCCTGGTGCAACTTGAGGCCATTTCCTCTTGTCTTATCACTTGTTGCTTGTGAGAAGAGATCAACCCCCTCCTCACTACAACCTCCTTTCAGGCAGTTGTAAAGAGCAAGAAGGTCTCCCCTCAGCCTCCTGTTCTCCAGGCTGAACCCTCCAGGTCCCTCAGCCTCTCCCCATCAGACAGGCAGGCTGTGCTTGGTGCCATCACATTGTAGCTACACAGCCTATGATTCAGAGCTGAAGAGGAGGCAGAGTTCAGGGAAGACTGTGAAGAAACAGCAGGACTGAATGAGGGTTGCCACCAGCTCTGCCTTTGGCATGGCATTGCTCAAAGACTCACTTTTCCTGAAAAGCATTGAGGTCTAGAACAAACAGCCAAATAATTTGCTGAGAAATGACAGACTGGTGGAGGATAGAGGACTTTGGGTCACCTGGGCTAAGTCATCCAGCAGCAGTCCAAGGAGACAGGGAAGTGACTGTGGTTGTTGGAAAGATCCAAAATAAAATCCAGGAGTCCCACTTTGCACGCATCCCAAATTACTGCTTGCAAGTAACGTTTCATAATCCTTCAGGGAGTTTCTTACTAAAAGAAAAGCATTTGAGACTGGCTAACAAACTGATCACAGGCTGAATTATTGATTGTACCATTAAGGTCTTTGTTTGAACCATTATCAGGGTTAATGAAATGATCAAATGCTCCTCTCCAGCATAACCAGTTCTGTGTGTCTTTCCAGCTCCACTTTTAGGGTTCAGGTTGGCTCACACCAAACCCAGGAGGGACCAGGCTGCTGCCTGTCGTAGTTGTGGGAGGCTGGATATACTGTAAAACAAGCCTATGGATGAGATACTAGCAAGGCATTAGGTGTGTAAGAAAAAAGGAAAGTTTCTATGTACCGGTTCATTATACAGTAATTTACTAATGAAGCCAGAGGCTGTGAATGTGAGTGTATTTAACTCTGCACCTTCTAGGCAGGCAGCTGATGTGCAGTTTGCTCCCCTGCACTGCCAACCACAACAGATAAGAATCATTTGTCTCAGTTACACTGAGAGATCAAAACCCACCCAATCCCCCACCCAAAGAGTAACATCAAACAGCAGTAACATCACTTCTTGGATGTTTTTTTTTTGTCTTTTTTTTTCAGCCAGCTTTGCAATATTTTTAACTCTTCTCAGCACTGTGCTTTGCTACCTTTTAACTTATTCTGTTATTTTTTTCTGTGAAGTTCCACAAGAACGGCAATGTTTTTCACATGTAAGGATGCCTTTTCCACATTGGCAGACTAATGGTTAAAAAGAAAATATTATGGCTTCCTCACACCATTGCTATCTTAAGATTTTTAAAGTGTTCATTAAAGTAATTGTGTATCATATGTTTAACATCTCAGAAGTAATTGAATTCACAGTGCTTTGTAAAATTTCCACCAGTTGCACCTGTGTATGTATTCACCAACTGCAAATGTAATATTTCAGAGAGTACTTCTCCCATTTACTTCCTCTACATCCCAGCAGCTTTTCTTTCCCCACTTCTATTTTCCACTGCAGCCTCCACTGTGCTTATTCCCTCCTCCACAACTCTTGGCTGGCCATGAGCTTGACCGGTTTCAGAAGCAGTTTTATCTATTTGCACATCTACCTCATTGGAAATAGGGGGAGATGGTAGTCACCTTTATTAAAGCTAGTTTCACATCCTTATTTCAAAAAAAAAATATATGGGGCAAGGGGTGATAATACTTGCTGCAACTTCCTTGCTGGTCATGGTTCTTGATTTCTGTGGACTCGGTGCATCAGCCTTGAGACAGCTCCTCACTGTGGCCCTGATGTACCAAGGGCCAAGAGTCCCCCATTGCTCCACCAAGTTCAACTTCACGCAACAGCCATGGTGCTGAGAAAACTCTCACCCCCTGCTTTATGTCACTTTTATTTTTTTTTCCCTTCTGGATTGAAAATGCTGGTGAAAATTCAGGCTTGGATGGCTGGAAATATGGAGGAATTCACCTTCAGAGATGGACAGGGAGGCAATAGTGAATAAACACTGATATGAGAAAAAGCTGTTCCATCTCAGTGCCACTGCGGCTACGAAGAGATGAAGACAGCAGATGGGTCTGTGAGCAAGTGAGGAAGGTGACATGAGGGAAGTACAAAATTTTGGAGGGAGTTTTGCCACTCAGCAGAGTAAATGGAACATCAGTATTCAGTGTGGCTTTGCATGAAATGAACAACTTTAGAAGGACATGTTGAATTAAGGGACGACAGCAGTTAGTTCAAGTAGCTTTTTTTTTTTTTTAAAAAAAAAAGAAACTTTAAAAATTAGTTTCTTGCTGACCAGTTCTTTATGCCCCTTGCCTTTGATTTCAATCAATTTAAATTGCAAATATCTTACTCCCAGTGGCTTTCTACTGACGGTTTGCCTGTTGAGAATCTGAGCTCACAGGTCTCTCTGGGGGTCTCCTCTCCGCTCTTGGCAGGGAAGGGGAAAGGCAGCTGTCTACATCTGCTTTTATCTCTGTAATTTCATTAGGCTTTGTAGCTTCTTTTGCTGCCACTTCGTCTTCTCCAAGGTCACCTCTGTAACAAACAGAGAAACCCAGGGCAAGATTCAGACTCTTACCTTGGGGGATTCAATCCATTTGCCCAAGTACAGGTACATGGTGAAACTGGGTGGGCCTAGTTGACCTCCAGCTACTTTTTCTAGGCAGTAAAGGTCTCCTGTAGGTTCCAAGCCACACATGCCCACCCTACAAGGATGTCTCAAGCATCATTTCATCTGCAGCAAGGCTCCTGTGCACAGGCGAGTGGCTCAAAACCTTGTTGGATCCTCATACTTGGACCAATCCATGACTGCTTAAAAATACCTGTATTTGAGGAGGTACAAGCCAGGGTGTTTACTCAACACTGGACCATGTGGCAAGTGATATTGTCCTACTACTGTATCTGATGTAGGGAGATAAATCTGCTTACACCTAGTTTTTCACCAGTCAGTCAGGAACTTTCAGAGAAACAAAATATTTATTGCCTCTGGTCTTGTGACTACATTCATTCTCCAACAGCTTTTTTTTGATATATCTTCCCTTATTCACTCAGAAATGCTGCTCACACAGGGGAGAAAGAATGGAATTTGAGCATTTGGCAAGGATTTTTGGATGTCTAGCAGCCCAGACAAAGCAGATTTACTAAAATGACCTCTGCACATCCAAAAATGCCAAAGATTGATGTTGTCAGGGCACTGCCTGCAGTGCGAGTCATCTGTGTCCTGCTGATTTTGTGCAATGCAACATATACCTTTGATCTCTCCCCTTGGAAAATACAAACTGAGACCATACAAGTGCATGGGACTGGTCTTCTGGTCCAACTGAAAATGAAAATGTATTTCTGAGGAAGAGAAGTTCTTTGGAGGGATAAAAACAACTGGGTAATACAGTTCAGAGGTTGAAGAGTTTCATTTTGGTTTTGAGCTGGCCAGAAGCTTTTTGGTTTAAGCAGTTCAATGTTAAATTTCATTTTTAAGTATACCTGGGAAGCATTGCCACAGGCGTCTGCTCTTCCCACTCTCAGAAGCTAGACTTGCTTAGTCTTTCCTTCTGGCTTTGTGCTCCTGTGCCCTGAGAGGAGTGGTCAGTCCAGGATCCTGTAGTCCCAGTATAATTTCTGGGATGGGACTTACCTCCATCTAACTATAGATGTGTATGGTTGGGTAGGACACAACTTATGGCCTCCTCACTTTTGCCCTCCTCTAGACCTGTACAAAGGAGATGTCATTGCCACACATACTTGCTGTCAGCCATAAGGTGTTAAGAGCAGCTCAAATACTATAAATCAGTCAAGGTAAAATCAATATAAAAAAATCTCCATCCTGTCCCATTCTTCTTGCACTGGAGCTTATTGGGATGCTCTGGGTCTTACTAGTCTTTACCAGTACCATCCTTCCCTACCCTGAAGGTAAAATCTGTTACCTGCTCAGGGACACAGCATTTGTGATTGATTAACTGTGTTTTAAAAGAGTCCTTTTGCAGAGCACAAATTCTCCTGGATTTATATGTTAAGCCAGAGGCTTTGGAGAGAAACTGAAGTTTCCAGAGAGAATAGGGAGGGATGTACATACAGTGGGGATGACAAAAGGGGCATAAGGAGAGGGAAAAAAAGCAATTTTAAGATGGAATATTTCTTTCTATGGTTCAAACCAGGAGCTGGATCCTAAAGGAGATGGGATTATTCCTGAGAGAGCAACTGAGTTTTGCTGTTCCAGCAAGAGAGAAGTCAATAGCTTAGCTCCAAGCAATTATGTTACTAGTCTATTCTGTCTCTTCCTTTCTCTCTACTTTCTTTTCTTCTCTGTCATTGTGAAGTTCTAAGTACTTTTCAATGAAGAAAGGAGAAACTTGATTTTAAGATGAGTAGGGGTTGTACCTTGAGGCAGAAACAATGCTCAGAAAGTACTTTTTAATGAATACAAAATATTACACTGTGAAAACCAGTGGCTGTTGCTACTGCTTTTTTTCAGATATGTTAATTTTTGTTGCTTTTAAATACTCTTGTTGCTGGGAAACCACCTCACACACTGTAATTGAAATTGGTTCTTCATATCCCATTTTGTCCCTGGCAGGTTTAAAGTGTTCTTAGAAGCTAAGAACTCTGCTGAGGAAAGGCAAGGTACAGCTGATAGCAGATGCCTCGGTATTTCTTTGGGCAAAAGACATCAAGAAATGCATTCATAACAATAAAAGCATTGGGGCAGGGGGCACATTGGATCAGGCAAGGGCATATGGTGAATATATTGGGGTGTGAGGTATTGGGTGAGAGGATCTGGAAGGGTTTTTCACAAATGAGAAGGGTATTTAATGGACTGTGGGAATTAGAAGATCCATTTCACACACATCTACCTTGGTCTGAACCATTTCTGGCACCCAAAGTATCACAGGTAGGAGGTTATAACTCTTGCTCCCCAGTTTTTCAAGACTCTGGTACCCAGGCACTTCGTAACCAGCTCCCCGAATGTCACCCATCCCGTTCTTTTATCCTCTCCCAACATTTTTTCCAAAGATAACAAGCAGTGGTACACACACATATTCCCTCCAGCAAACAGAGGGTCCTGGTACCTTATCGCACAGTATTTCAATCATTTTATTCAAAGAAACACCTGCATGTGCTCTTGGAAAACAACAAACCAAAACCCATGTGCATCCTTCTGGGCAGGGCCACCACATTTCCTTTTCAGTTACAGCTGACAAAGCTCTGACTATGTATTTATCAGTTGTAGTCTCCCTTTGCAGATCAATTTGCTCTTACTTATGTTTTAAAATGTGTATCTTTTACATATTTTTTTTTTATTTATTTCCAGTTACTCATTTAACACCTTCTGTTATCTTGCAGGATTTGAACAAGTAGCTGAACAATATGGCTTCAGTGTAAAGGTCACCATACAGCTTAACTATATTTTAAGATGTTTAATATGTACTCTTGTACTAAATCATTGTGTCTCTGAAATGAAAATATACTAAATATACTTGCTGTTCCTCTGACATAAATCCCTCTTTGCTTCTTTTATCTGTTTGCTTTGGCTCCTCAACTGAGTGAAACTTGGCCAGACCCAAGTACTGGATCCACAGGGAGAAAGTTAAGCAAGAAACACTTAAATTATGTTAAAGACAAAGCTCTTGACTCTTCACCTGCTTGATTAATGCTGCTTATAACTGTTCCTTAAATAAAGAACAAGAGGCTAAGAGAAACAAAGTCTCTGCTGAAGTCTATGGACTGAATTGCAGCAACGTAATTCCCATTCTCTTTTTTATTGTCATCTGCTCCAGCCTTGCCTCCCCCTTAGACTTTAGACTCCTCTGTGCACGGATCTGTTGTGTTCAAGAGCTATTCACATCTTTCATCCTACATAAATAATAATA
This sequence comes from Columba livia, assembly GCF_036013475.1. Classification (NCBI taxonomy): domain Eukaryota; kingdom Metazoa; phylum Chordata; class Aves; order Columbiformes; family Columbidae; genus Columba; species Columba livia. The sequence continues at coordinate 207,461,124 of NC_088602.1, read as the reverse complement.
CATCACAGTAATAAAGCAGCTGTTGTGAGTTAATTCCAACCAAACTGCAATCTTCCCCTACACAACAAGATGTCTGCGCAATCACTCTTGATAATAAGTCCTGGGAAATGCTGTGCAATAATCTCAGTGCCTGATTAATTTTTATTTCATAACAAGTCCTTATTAATGGGCCAGATGCTGGTAGGTTTGCTCATGGCGGAGACAGTCTGACTGCAGCAGAAGTGGCATTAAAAGTAAGGAAAGCAAATGCGGCTGGGCTAGCGCAAGGATATTCCAGTGCATTGTAGCTAGAATAAAACAGCTAGAGAGTCGAATAAAACAGCTAGATAGTCAAATAAAATAGGATCAGCTTTTAGAAACTGCAGTGACTTGCTGCCTCAAAGAGATAATGTTCCTCTTTTAGTTTCTTGCATTACGCAGCTAAAGAACAGTGAAAAGTTCCAAGAATATCTGTGCAGGGAGTTAAAGTTTCCAGAAAAAAAAATATCTTTAAAGCTTTAGAAAAGGGGTTTTCTTTCTTATGGGCTCTTCAGAGAAAGGCTGGGTAAAAGAAAAGAGCTAAGAAAAACTCCAGGCATATTCAGAAGAAAAACGTCAACCCATTTCAATGGGGAATTAGAGTACAAAGGCAAGTCCCTGGCAAATGTCAATATTTGCATGAGTCATGGTAAAACTGCTGACCAAGGGGGAGAGCAGAGAAGGGTATTCAGAAAAATGACCTTCTGGACACCATGCACAAGATTTCTTTTTGCAGTGCAAGATGTAGGGTCAACCATCAACAATAACTAGGACAAGAGCCACTGCTGTAATGACAGTCCTGCAAAGCTGAACCAAAAAAAGCCGCAACCAAAGAGCCCCAGTCTCTTGATGAATTGATTTGCAAACCCAGCAACTCTACTAGAAGGGAAAAGCAAGATAAATTGGGGGCAAGGTCTCCGTAGTTTGGGTGTGAATAGCAACACAAGTGATAGGGTGAGTCTGGGGGAATGTAGTCTCCATCTGAATGAGGGAGCTGTGCAACCATTGCAAATAGGAACAGGACTCACCCCTGGGAGGAGGAAACTCAAACAGCCTCAGACAACTGAACACACCCATCCGACGCTTTGCTAATAAAGTGAAACTACTTTGAATTTACCCTGGAAATGCCAAGGATCAGCTTAGGTCCGGTAAATCTTCATTGATCAGGCTGGTGAAATGGCCAGTCCCTTCTCAGTCATGCTTCAGATATAATCAGCCTGACAAACCCAATCCATACTTTCTGCTGAAAATCATTAATTGTTATATTAAATCAGATTACGTTAACAAATTGATTCCATCTTCATATTGTTCAAGCAAACAGTCAAGCAAGGGGCACCTTTGGTTTGAGAAAATGTCTTGGCCTAAGCTGATAGGAAATTGTATGTACTAATTGAAATTCTAAATTAACACCATGTAGCACAGTTTGACTTAATTGCTTTAAAAAGATTTTTCCAGTGTACAGTCTGGTGGTTTCCAGTGTTACGCTGCCAAAGCATGTCTAACTTGTGAACATAGAGGAACCAGTTTAGAATACGCTCAAGTGCTTTCTTTGACCGCATTGATTTTCCTCTGTTTATTGTAATCTGTCTTCAGCTGTTGCAGTACTGCTGTGTGCATGGTCCTGGGTGCTTTTCCCTCCATGAACACAGGTGCAGATATAATAGGACTCACTCATAATTGTATACTTCATAGATCCAGCCAGGATTAGACCCTGTGTGAGATCTGGGTATGTGAACAAGCCCCACACAGGCAAGAGGAACAAAACTTGGAAGGAACAGGAAAAAAATATCACTACCTTTTTTGCAAACAAGGGAACAAGAGCTGGCAAAAGAGCTATTTTCCTAGATAAATGTTGCATCTTGGTTTAGCCACAAAACATGGAAATGCTCTGGGAGGTCAGAGTTCCCCACATGGGACTGAGAGATAAGGCTGAGATTTAGGGGAGACTTTTGCCCTCTTAAGAGTGTTGCTGGAGGCCAGGAGGATAGCTCAGACCACCAAACCAGCACTAGACCCCATGCTTAGACACCTGGATCCCATCCCACATTTCCATTGACTGTCATGGGAATTTAGAGTCACAACTTGCGCAGAAACACATAGATGGAGACACTAAAATTTGGACACTCAGTCCCACACTGAAAGCTAGGTGAGATGAATGCCACCTCACTGAAACAAGCTCTTACATCTCCCAACACCAGAAACATGAACAAGAAAAATAATGAGCTGAGCTTGGCTTGAGTCTCCAGAGACTCATCTGCAAGTCTGTGCTCCTTGGAGCAAAAAATACAGATTCCAGCTTGAACTTCACCTGTAGAAGATTGAGTATTAAATTAGGATAAAATAGAAAAGGTTAGGGCCACAGAGCTAAAGGCCGCTGACATGCTTCTATTTGCACAGTTGAAACAGTTTAAAACCTCTGCTTCTACCAGCTGTATTTCTGCGAGATGGTTCCAGTGACATCTGCTTTTCCCCAAAACAAAAAAAATAAACTTGAAAAAACAATCTTTAAATCTGGTCTTAAACAAAACAGTCAGAAAAAGGGTTTGTTTCCAAGGAACCACAGATGTAGGGCAATCTGGCTGTCCCCTCAACTGAGCTGTGGCGGCCAACTTTGTGGGCACTTCTAATCAGCACCCACACAAATTAAATCAGGTCAAAGTAAATCACAGCTGCAGGACGGCAAGTTAATCTGCTGTGTCTCTCCGACAAGCACGTATTTCAACAGGACACCAGCAGCTCACGTATATCTCTTGTGCTGCAAACACAAAGTTAGTTGCTTAACCAGGTTCTTTCACGTTTGAGTTAATGACACAGGGCTGACAGGTCACACTAGGGGCACATCCCACCCTCATCTTCTTCTCCATGGAGCTGCTGGAAGCATCTTTCTCTGCGTGGGTGCGTCATTGCACCATCCCGGCACCCCACAGGGTTTTTAGCTTCAATGACAACAGCTACGTACCACAAGAGGTTTCTACCAGTGGAATTTGAAAAGACTGGCTTGGAGATGCTGCAAGAGCAACAGCCTGTTTAGCACAAGTACATGTATGTGGCTGTTGCAAGCCAGCAGTGGAATATGGTCTGTTTTTACCTTAGCATGCTTTGCATATGGTGTATCTTCAGTTTTTCAATATCTCAAACGGTCAGGCAGAGAAACAGTCACGACCTGCAAAGGGGTTTAAATGTTTTAAAAGTTATTCTGCATTATGCCAGGCTAGGAGAGGGATAGGAATAGAAGATTTCATTTAGATTGCAGTTTCCCTAGAGGACAGGCTGCCTTTGACTGTGTTTCTGTACGGTGCCTGACATAATACACTCTCTGAATGCACATCCACAAACCTCAACATCTCTCAGAGCACTGATCCCCAAATGAAACTACCTGAAATGCTGTTTGTGGTGCTGTGTCATGGGGTAGAAATGACCCCAGGAGTGCTTTATAGGTCTCAATTGCAGAAAACTACAGCTGAAGTATTCATCCTAGTCTGTAGAGAGCAATGGGCAATTTCCAGACATGATTCATCTGCCCAAATTCAGATTAATTTCTCCCTAGAAGGCCTTATTTCTCTCGTCTGACTATAAAGGTAGAGATGGAGAAATTTACCTCTGATGTGTCTACATTTGATCACACAAATCCCATCAACTGTGGCAAAGACACTGTGTTCGGAATTAAATTACATTTCCGAGAGAAAAAGAAGTCATTTGCTATTGTCTTCCAAAACCCATCATGATATACTACTGTAAGGGTGAACAGGCACAGAATCATAGAATCATTTTGGTTGGAAGAGACCCTCAAGATCATTGAGTCCAACCATTAACCCAACATCGGCACTAAACTATGTCCCTAAGAATCTCGTCTATACATCTTTTAAACCTCTCCAGGGATGGTGACTCCAGCACTGCCCTGGGCAGCCTGTTCCAATGCCTCACAGTCCTTTCCATGAAGAAATTTTTCCTAATATCCAATCTGAACCTCCCCTGGTGCATCTTGAGGCTGTTTCCTCTCATTCTATCGCTTGTTACTTGGGAGAAGAGACCAACACTCTCCGTGCTCCAAGCTCCTTTCAGGCAGTTCAGAGATCAGAAGGTCTCCCCTCAGCTCCTGTTCTCCAGGCTGAACCCCCCAGGTCCCTCAGCCGCTCCCATCACACTTGTGCTCCAGCCCCTCACCAGCTCCGTTCCCTTCTCTGCACTTGCCTCAGCACCTCAAGGTCTTTCTTGTCATGAGGGGCCCAAAACTGACCCCAGGGTTCAAGATGCAGCCTCACCAGTGTCCAACCCTGAGCATTAGGTGCCCAAGGTTCCTACAGCTAGTGGTACACTCTCTTTATGACTTATATGAGAGACTGAAGGTGGCTGAAGTGTTCCTGGATACTGCAGAAGGATCTCCTGTGCTGAAGCCTTATTTCCAACAAGAGTAGAAAGGCAAAAACCTCTGGAAAAGAAACACTGCTAAAATTAAGTAGAGTGAGGCAGATATTTGTGGTTATAAGAAATCCAATGACCTACTTTGAGGAGAAGATAAAGCCATGGAGTTTCGATGGTCTCCATTTTCACAGGAGAGTCTACAAGGTGTCAACCTGAGTAGTCAGGAGAGTGTTAAACTAGAAAAAGAGGAAGGCAGAAAGGGAGGAATGAATGAGCATTCATTTAGCATGAAATTAAGATGTCAAGAACAAAATTAATCAAGGCACCAAGGGATGTGAAGAGAAGAAATTCTTTAATTGCCTATACTCTAATGCTGGGAGTCTGAGTAATAAACAAGAATTGGAATTGGAATAGCTCATTTATGAGTATACATTAGACCTTGTTGGCATTATTGAAATCTTGGGGGAAGATTTGCATGATTGGAATATTAAAATCACTCATTATACTCTATTTAGGAAGGATAAAGTGGGCAAATGCAAAAGGGGAGTGGCACTTAACATCAAACGTGTTTCTGTGGAAATCAGGTGCCTAAGCTCTTATAAAGCTTTTCAAGCACTTCTGCATGTTTTACATCTGAAGACATGTAACAAGATGGATGGCGGGGATTATCAGTTTTTGGAAGGTGCTCAATGTTTGTCACTCTTGAAAGACTCCATCTCCAGAAATCAGACTCTTAGTGAATGAAAGCATACTCTGGGCAAATTGTTACTTTTTTATTGTGCACAAAAATGCAGGCTTGAAGACTACTGTTTGAATAGCATTACTGAAATTTGCCATAAATAAAGTAAGACATAATAAGCTTTATCTTATGCTCTGATTAAATACTACAGATATTTTGTGTACTAAATTACAGAGACTAGGCCATTCAGAAAAGCATCAGTGCCTAGTCTTGTTTGACCCTTCCTGGCACTACACACAGAAGAAATCTGGTCCTTTATATTTTTCAATGGTGTAAATTATCACTGTGCTTTTGGAAGATGCAATATTGGCAGGACTGCAGAACAAGAGAGGCTCTAATCATCACTTATTCTTCTTCTGTGATTTCTCTGACATCAGTTTAGATTCTTATCATCACTGTATATACAGATATTTTATTTCCTAGGTAATACTCACAATTCTCTACACTTTTTTGATGAATAAGCTGTTCCCTAAGTACAGAAAATTTTCTAATTCATTATCTCCTATGTCTTTAGGATTCGCCTTCTTCCTCTCTCCTACCCTATTGAATTCTTATATCCATTCTGACTTTGGCGACAATATAAGTCATCCTATTTGAAAATCTTACACAGTATCACAGAGTTAATACTGCCAAGCTAATTTCATGCCCTCATTATTATGATCTTTATTCTGCTTCACACCACAGAACCCACCCCCACCCCTCTGCATCGTTTTGCCACAAAACATCTCAAAACCCCAAATGCCAGGAAAACCCCAAAGTTTTTCTTCTCATATGCTAAGAATTCCTTTTTTCCCAAGAAAGTTCAGAGCTAAACAATAGTAATTTCAATATGTCTTGATTACTCTGAAAAGTTTCTTATGAGAACCGTGTGTGTTTGTGTGGTAGAGGGAGTAAACCAAAAAGAGAAGATGTGCTTGACCAGAAGACCAACTCACCACAAAGTGTGTGAGTCTCTGTGTTGCAACATGACAAAAAAAGTAGTTTCTGGGTGGGATGGGACTCAGACGACACAGGCCAGTCACAAGTTTCTTGGCTGTATGTGGATTTCTCTGTCTCTCTCCAAAAACATGTTTTTCCAGTGTAAAAAAGGGATACTCGTGCTTCCTCTGCTCAAGTCAGTGACTCATGCTGTTTTTTACAACAAAGCAAACTGAAATCACAGATGAGAATGAAAGAAAGATGCCATTCAGACTTCATTCCTGATTTAAGCTTGAACAATGATCCTGAGTACAACGTAACATCAGTCAGCCTCTTGTCATAATAATGTTGAGATAAATTAAGGCAAAATTGGGATTAACAAGGTCTATTGCTTTGAGAAGCTTTTTTCTTTCCCTTCCCCCACTCGCCCTCCCCCCCAGGTTCAGTTTGTATGCTAAATCCAGCCAATACAATGTAGGGTCCTTCAGCCAATTAACTAATTAGTGCACGGTTTTCCAGTTCCATCTGAAGCTCAGCTCAAGCTCCACTTGCTTTGCTGCAGCAGACACATTTCCCCCCAAGACAGTACAAAACGCCCAAGGTTGTTACAGCACAATTTGCGTCTGGATGAACAGGCATCTATTCATATTGGCACAGTTACAGAAGCAATTCCCAATTTGGGAAATCTTACTTGAAGTAAAACTCATTCAAATCAACTCAGAACAAGACATTGTCACAGCTATGGGGCTGTAAATAAAAGGCAATGTTTGTCAGCCAAGACTGGAGTTAAAAGGAGATATCATGGAGATGATGGTGCTATGGAGAAGAACAGATTTGGTCTTTGTTAATAATAAAGAAAATAACAAGTACTGATAATAACCAAACTGAGAGGACCAGTAGTGATGGCAAAGAAATAACAACAAGGGAACAGAAAAGGTTGGGAATATCAGTTGGAAATAATGAGTGAGATTCAGCTGAAGAAAAATAATATGAAACAGTGAAAGCAGAGAAGGAAATCTGGAACCACAAGTGAGGTTTTCGCTGCAATGAGGGATGTGAATGGGATGCAGCAGGTGCTTGGTCACGGTGCTTAAATTAGCTTGGGAAGTGGAGTGGTACCACAGGAGGCACAGGTAGGCATCCCGGGCGCCTACTTGGGTAGCTGATGCCCAGGCAACCTATTATTATTACATTAAAACTGGTTTAGCTCAAAGTACCTAGCTGGAAAAGTCAGAGGGGCCTACTGAAAGACACTGGTCCTTTTCAGGCTGGTGATCCTTGTGCTGCTGCACTGTGGTGAATAATCATAAGCAGCTGTAAACCTCACATCCATCTCCATCAATGTTCAGCTAGTCATCCAGCTCCCACCTGCTTCCTGATGGCTGCTTTGGTGAGCAAGGCTGTTGGCAAAGCACCAAGTCAGACTTTTAAGACATTCACACACTGGTGTACGCTCTGGATGTCCTCATGGCTCCAGCCACACCACTCTTCTCAGGGATGTCCAAGGGTTTGGTTTATCATTTTCAGGCTGAATGCTGGATTATTGATAAGTACGTATCCCAAAACCTGACCAGTGCACACCACTATGCAAAAAGCAGGGGTAAGGATGCAGGACGGTCCATCTTGCAGTGGAGGGGAGCAAGTGGAGTTTGGGTCAAGCAATGTGAGAAGACTGGTGCCTCCAGAGGAGTAGAGTTAAAGACTGAGACATGTTATCCACACTGGACAGTAGTTGGGGAAGCCCATGTTTATGGTTAGGGCAACAAGTGGAGTTAATACACTTGGTAACCTCAGCATTTCAGATCCTGGATATTTTGGGTTGTTTTCCTTAAAGAATTTTCATTGAATACTGAACAGGGCTAAGCTTTCAAGTATTCATTAATGAGAAGGAGTACAAATGATATGGCAACTGTTTGGGTTTGTATGCAAAGAAAGACTTGAAAAGGCATGTTTCACTTGGCTCAGTTAATTGGAGAAGAAATGGGAGAAGAGACAACCTCTACTTAACCAAAGGGCATGAACTGAAGAGCCAAGATTCAGCTCTCAGGCTACAAGGGATTGCTCTTTTCACTCATTCACTCTCACAAAAGCTAATTTCAGATGCTATGCCAAGGGAAGAGCAGAGTACAAAGCAAAGCGGGTTAAAATTCCAGCAAACATCCTGGAGGGACACCAAGACGAAGAGAGACATCAAGTCTTCTTGGTCATAGCTACTTTGGGACGACTCTTTCTTTGGAGTCATACCTATCCCTCTTGGAGTGTTATGTCCCTCCTAATTTCTTCTTGGTTTCTGCTCCTGTGTGCTAAGCTCTGGTCATTTCCATAGAGCACCTTCAGCCACAGCTGGGACAGCAGTGGAATAATTCAAACATCCTTCTGTAGCAGTTGCATTAGTTTGTGGGGGTCCCAGAGTGAGGATTTTATGACTCAGCTGGACAAAATGAGTAGGAGCTGCAGCTGAGGGATAATTCAGCTTTAGTAGAAAAATACAATCACTGTTTTACTCTTTGGGTTTTATCTCTGGTTTAGTGCACCTGTGTAATTTACCTTAAGTCATTCATCACTGCAGCAGTACATACTTGCTCTTAACTGATGTCTCCAATTAACTGTAATGTGCAATTTAATTTATTTCACTAAAGACAAGCAGTAGCATTTCTCCCTTCCTGGACCTTTGTTGAAAGCAGAACCCTCTAATATGAACCCTTTTAATAAATTGTACACCGCACTGGGTAAAATGTACAGTAATGAGTGCATGCATGAGGATGGACACATACACTGTGGTTTTCATTGAAAATAAGGAATATTTTTGTGTTTAGGTGGACACATGTCCATTGTGAATCCTGTCCTTGGTCTCCTACTGTTCCTCTTTAAGGTTTAAAAAAGTGTAGACATCACTCAAAGCTATGGTTGTGTGCTAGGAGGTGGCTGCTTGAACATCCCTGAAATTCATAATCACTGTGCCTAAATTCACCTGTGGATCTGGGCTTAAGTCATATTTTTATCAGTACTCAGGAGTCTAATTTTCTTCACACTGACAGGAGGAACATCAGAGTCCCAACTGAACATCTGAGTGGGAAAATCATAAAATAGATCAGGGCTATTCAATGAGGACAAAGGAAAATAGAAAAGATGTCCCATCAGTGACCATTTTGCTTTGAGTACGTTTTCCTTCGCCCTCATTGAGAATCCTCCAAGAAGACCCAGTATATGTTTTCAGTTAAAGCTAAAAGAAGCTTTCTTTTTTTTTCCTGAGAGGAGCACAGTGTAACTGTTTAAATACACCTCCAATTGTTGTAGAATGCCATTTCTGCCAAATTCACATCAGACACCTGTGAGACAGATTTCTGCAACAACTGAGGAAAACCAAACCAAACCAAAAAAACTCAACATCAACATGAATATACCACAAAGTACTTGCCAAGCTGAGTAGCCACATCTATTAGCTTCAGTGGGTCTTTGGAAAAGTGGGTACTAAAATAAGCAGCATGGTGATAGTGTAATTGTACCAATGCCTCACAAGCTGACAATTTTAAGAAGCCCTTTATGGTGCCACATTTATCAGCCCTGTCTTTCTCTTCCTCTTAACTCTCCCTGCTTCGGCTTCTTCTTGTCCTTCTGGCTCAAGCTTGCAATGCAAATAGGCATTTAGAGGACTTCAGAGTTGCTGCCATGGTCTACACAGAACCTTCACTACCATATTTGCAAAAGGAGTGGAGAAGTCAAGTGGCAATGGAAAAACATGATAACCTAGCCTCAAGAAAGCAAAATATAGCTTTGGGGCACCTTTAAGCTACTCCCGGTAATTCCATGTGTGTTCTTATGGCACCATCACTATGGTGTCTGAAGACCTCATGGCTTTCAGTGGTTGCATAAAAAGATCCTCCCCCCCTAGGCCAGGATGAACTCCACTGATGGGGGAAGATCTACTCTGCTAAATAAAGAGGGGAAAGACTGAACATTTAGGTAGCCATCAGCCACAAGGACACAAGCCGGTCATTATCAGTTGGTCTGAGAACAATGGACTGGTCCTTGGTTCTTTTTAGTGAGGTGGCACAGACACAAAAGAGAGCTCAGGCCCAAGGATATTATGTGTCCATACAACATCTGGGTGCAGAGATCTTCAAAGGAATAACAGTTCAGCTAGATCCATGGCTGGAAACAAAGCACCCATATTAGCCAGCACACAGCTGATCCTCAGGCTAAGATGGCATTTAGTAACCCAGAAGCAGCACCATGCCAAGATGATGATTGTAGGATGGGCCTGAGCTAGTGTTTCTGGAGGGTGTTGGTCTCTTCTCCCAGGCAACCAGTGACAGGACGAGAAGAAATGACCTCAAGTTGCACCAGAGGAGATTTAGATTGCATATTAGGAAAAAATTCTTCTTGGAAAGGGTTGTCAGGCATTGAAACAGGTTGCACAGGGCAGTGGTGGAGTCACCATCTCTGGATGTGTCTAAAAGACATGTAGATGGGATTCTTAGGGTCATGTTTTAGTGCCAGTGTTGGGTTAATAGTTGGACTCGATGATCTTGAGGGTGTATTCCAACCAGAATGATTCTATGATTCTTGCCCCACACTTAACTGCAATGTGTCCACCTGTCTTCAGGGTCCACAACCTAGAAAGCTACTTAAGATGGTGTCTACCACAGACAGCTGTGCCACAGCTAAACACCTGAGCATCCTTTTTGATCAGAGAGAAATCAATAGTTCTGTGATATGTGCCAGCTTTTGTTAGACACTGATTTTAGGAGGAGAGGGCAGCAATACCTCCACAACCCCAAAGTATGCTCCAGGCTCCCATGGAGACTCTCCATCACTATAGTATCTGCTTTACCTTCTTCCAGGGCTGCCCAGAGCAGATATCTCTTTCCCTCACATGAGATTCCCTTCATGAGATCTGAAGAAGTCCCTCAACAGATTAGAGACAATCCAAAACCAATCCATCACCCAGGAAATAACCACATCGAGTGTTGCAAGGCTCCTTGTAATAACTGCTAACCTGCTTCAAAACACGTTTCAGAAGTGATTTATCTTTTAACACTTTCACTCCAGTTGTCATTATAATGAGCTACAACAGCAGAAAAGAAAGAATAGAAAAAATAAAAGAAAAAATAGAGCAGCTATATTCTCCACAGTAGAAGAACAAATATTTAGATTTAGCCTGCTATGGTGTTGCTGGTTTCATGGTATTTGATATTTTCTTCCCTTTTTTTTTTCCTCTCCCTCTTTTTTTTTTTTTTTTTTTTTAACATTTGTCTTTCTTTCACAGGGAAATTGATTGTTTGAAGGAACCAAGATTGATGCACCTAATATTTACAAGAGGCACACACTTCTGGACACTCTATTTTCTGGTGTAACTTAATAAGAAATTGATTTGTTAGTTCCTGGGTCTTCACCTTGTTCAACACATTTTAAAATATTTATATATGTATATTAGTACTAATCAGCCTTGAAACTGATGAACAGGTTTGTTAGAATTCTAATCAAATGAAATTTTGGTGATACAATATCCAGTAAAACCAATCAATCTAAATTTTTTGTGTCATTTACACACATATCTAAGAAATATTTCTTAGTTAAGGCTGGCTTTTCTGAAATAAGCAAGAATATGATCACTTTTTCTGTGATCATCTGTTGTCAGCTCTGTATCCCTCAGGCTTTTGTGTTATTCTTGTTTTGATTTATCATTTGATCTTTTTCATTTTGTCATCTTTGAACAAGACTGAAATCCAGCAATGAGGATCATATGAAAAGAAATACATTTTTTTTGCACACATTAGAAGCTGAAAGAATTTAATAAGATGCTTTCTTCTCTGTCTCTCAGAAGGGAGGTTTTGTCTGATTTATCTGGCTGTTCATGTGGGCCTCTGAAGTCCAGCACAACCATGCTCCTTATGGAGGCATCGCTGAAGACTGATGGGATTTGTAGTCCCAAAGGTGGACAATCCTCACAGAAATGGACTTCCAGAAGGATCAAGCTGGGAGAAGATGAAGGGGTGGCTACTTTGAGAAGAAGTGCTTGGCTTGATTGAATACAGAAGTGAGTATTGGCATCCTGAGAGACAGAAAGAGGAATACACTCTAGGTTTATCATGTGGTTTCACGTGGCCTAGCTTTGGTCTTGTAGTCTACACAGCAAGTCTTACAAGTGTAAGCTTTCCTAAAGGATAAACATCACATATGAGCTCATATGACAGGGACCATGTCCAGTGTATCTTGTCATGGGATGGAGAAAGAGCCATTGCAAGTCATGCGATAGAGTCCCAAATGAAGCCAAGCCCACCAGTTGTGTTGTAGAATCTCAACATCATGAGCCTTCATGCTCGCCTGTCACAAGCCTGCCAACGTGCTGGACCCAGAGCAGGAAGATGCTGTGTTCCCATCTAACCATAGCATTTCTCCATGAAGAGCCTCACTCTGTCTTCTTCATGATTCCCTGTAGGTACTGGAAGGTGTCAGTGAGATCTCCCTTGAAGCCTTCTTCAGGCTGAACAAGCTGACCTCCATCGGCCTCTCTGACTGGAGCAAGGGCTCCAGTCCCCACTCCTGACATGGGACTTACTTCTGTTTTAGCAGTGCCTTTCTCATCCAAAACTGGAGGCACTATTCTAGATTTGGTCTAAAAAAAGCCAAGTAAAAAGGATGGATTATTTCCCATGACCTCCTGGCTGCACTCGTGTCAGTACAAACCAGTATCCTGTCAACCCTTACAGCTGCTGAGGTGGCCATCTACCCCTTCTTTTCAGAAGTAATGGTAGATGGTCACTAATGTCCAGGTTCTTTTTGGCAGAACTGCTATGACAGAACATGGGAACATGCAGGTCATGGATTGCCTTCTGTCCAGCACTTTGAAAAATACAACCCACCCTCTAAGAACTTAAAACACTTTATATCTCAAGAAAGCACAGTTCCCATTTAAAGTCCTCAGCTAAATCTGCACCTTCTTGTTCCCAGGAAGGATGGGCTCCTCAAAAAACCCTTAGGCTGCTTGGGTTTCCTGGGCTGGAGACTGTCTTACCTGAATCTGTCACCTCTGCTTTTGTTCCCTCCGTGTTTCTGTGATCACAGCACTGCCGTGAGTACCTGCTCGCTCCTCAGCAGACTCCCTGACAGGTGATTCTTTTACAATAAAGATTTAGGATAAAACAGAAGTTGAGTTCCCAGTGACACCCTCCTTTTCTGCCTCCAGCATTTCAAATCTGGGTTCATTATCACCTCTTTAATTGGGTAATTATAACAGAGCTGACAATCATTTGGTGCCATCCAAAGGCATTTTTAATGTCACCTTTTTTTTTTTTTTTAATGTGTATATATATATAGATATAAAGCAGAACAATTAAACTTCTTCTCCTTTGTGACATGCTTTCCAAGAACAACAGAGACCCCACACTCTATGTAAAATACAGATAAAGCTAGGGACTACCCAGTCCTCAGCCATTACCTAACCCAAGCAGCATCATGGCCACTCAGACACAGATTATCAAAGCTGGAAAGGGTGATGAGGGGACCCAAGTTGAACAGTGCTTAAAACAACAAAGAAAAGGATGGTCAGCCTGTTGCCAAAACCAACCCTAATACCAGACTGGCTACAGGCACTTCCAGTATGTCTATGCTGAGAAGGGATGTGGTGGATCACTTCACCAGTGTCACCATGGGAGAAGGAAAAACAGCAAGAAGAGGAAGCTCTTGCTAACAGACTCTTCGTCCCTAGAGTGAATAATATTAATAGGCTGCCTGCAATCTATTAGGAAAAGGAATTAATTAGTATCTTCAGATGAGTTTGTTTTGTGTTCATTTAATTATGCACACAGGAAAAAAAAAATACCATCTGCCCTTTTGAAAAAGACTAAAAATGCAGTCACACAGGAGCAGATGCCTGAAGAAGACAAGTGGAACTGCAACACACAGCAGAGCTGGTCGCAACAGAACCCTTAAGCATCACTCCATTTCCTGTAAATACATTTTAAATGGCCAAGCCTTTCTTCTGCATCCCATGAGAAATAATATTTCAAGACAACTTTGCCAGGCTACAGGAAGACTCTTTTATCAACGCTAGGAAAAGGTCTGTTTTGTTAACAGTGCAGACTGTTTGGAATAGGCCCAAACTTCTGCGTCCCTCATAATCACAGAATCATTGAGGTTAGAAGGGATCTCTAGAGAACATCCAGTCCACCTCCCCTGTTCAGACATGGGTCAGCTACCACAGCCCAATGCCATATCTGGCTGGTCATTCAATATATAATAATAGAATACTTTGGGTTGGAAATGACCTTCAAAGTTCATCCAGTCCCACTGCTGCCATGAGTAGGGACATCTTCACCAGATCAGGTTGCTCAGAGCCCCATCCAGCCTGGCCTGGGATGTCTCCAGGGATGGGGCAGCCACCACCTCTCTGGGCAACCTGGGCTAGTGTTTCACCACCTTAACTGCAAAAAATTTCTTCCTCACATCTAGCCCGAATCTCCTCTTCTTTAGTTTAAAACCATTACCCCCTGTTGCGCCTTAACATGTCCTTCTAAAATATCTGTCCCCATCCTTCTTATAGGATCCTTTTAAGTATTGAAAGGCCTCAATAAGGTCTCCCCACAGCCTTCTCTTCTCCAGGCTGAACAACCCCAACTTATTCAGCCTGTCCTCATAGGAGAGATGTTCTATTCCTTTGATCATCTTGGAGGCCTCCTCTGGACCCTCTCCAACAAGTCCATGTCTTTCGTGTAGTGAGGGTGAGGTGAGGCTGGCCGGTCTGTAGTTCCCCTGATCCTTGTTGAAAACAGGAGTGACATTTGCTGTCTTCCAGTCCTTAGGAACCTCTCCCAGTCACCACAGTCTTTTAAAAATAATGATCCAGCTCCCTCAGCACTCTTCGTGGTCCCCATCAGGTCTCATGTGTGTGTTCACTTCAAGTGTTCCCTAACATGATCTTCAACTGAAGGTAAGTCTTCTCTGCTCCAGACTTTTCCACTGGTCTTAAGCGCCTGGCTGGTTTTACCAATAAAGGCTGAGGCAAAGAAGACACTGAATACACTGACCTCTTCCATGTCCTTTGTCACCAGGTAATCTGCCCTTTTAGCACTGGGCCTACATTTTCTCTGGCCTTCCTTTTGCTGCTAACACACCTCTAGAAACCCTTCCTCCTGCCCTTCACATCCCTTGTTAGATTCAGTTCCAGGTGGATTCTGAACATGTGGAGATGATGTTTGGAAAGCTAGACCATATCTCTGTATTTATCCTGGGTGATCGGATCTGACCCTGCTTCTACCTCTTGCACACATCCTTTTTATGGTTAGGTTTTACTGAGAGCCACTCATTCATCCATGAAGGCTTTGTGCCATCTCTACTTGTCATCCTCCATGTGTGAAGTCCCAGTTTGGTCCAGACTTCACTCCACTTGCAAAGCCCAACAAGTCTTGGCACTAAGGAGGAAGGGATCTGCTCCACAAAGGTATGGGCACAAGTCATTTTCCCAGGGGAACATCAGAAGAAAAGCTTTAAGCTCCCATCTGGCTCTCTGCATATACAGCTATAGGCTACCATTGACTTTGCAGAGGCTGCATAGTAATAACTGAGTCCTTTTTCTATACCAACCTCCATCCAGGCTCCCTGGACTCTTGCAATACCGAGAAAAGTTAATAAAAGCTTTGGAATATGTTCTTATGTTGAACACACAACCTTTCTCCTTATGGATCTTTTATGGGTAATAATGCATCATTGAAGATGTCAGATAGTTTGAGAGTAGGGTTGAAACCACCTAGACATCTAATCACATCCAGTACCTGATATTATGAATAGTGCAGGTGATAAAATCCTTTCATGTAAGATATTTTCCTAGAGTGGAGGGGGAAAATTGGATTTTTTTCATATTATTAATTGAGCACAGTGGCCATAGTTAAAAGGCAGAGTCTATTGAACGATGAGCCTGTGATTTGTTCATGGGAACCAGTAAATCAAGACGGTCCCTTGGGCTTTCCTAGTCATATTAGCGCCACTTGATATTAAAAAGGAAATTTCTGTGATTGTTATGCCATTGTGGATCACATCTGAAAAGGTGCCAGTGCTTTTTAGTGACACCATACATTTTCTTAGACCTAGTCAGAGAAATCTACCAGCAGTACAGAAGAAAGATGTGAATTTTAATGCAACGTCTCCTTCAGTTGTTAGAAACTGGTGTCATGGTCTAATGAGAAAAGCTCTGATTCATGAGAATCACTCCATTGGCACCAGACAGCCTGTTACAGGAATGTGACCACATAGCACAAGGCATCACAGGAAATATCAGTCTAGAGAAGCAATTTTCCAACCAGTTCCAGTTTTTCCGGAAAAACAGAGGAAATCTAGGTGCAGTCACTAAATGAACTTTCTGTATTTAGAGTCCATTTTCCCTGTCATCAGTTCTGGTAGAGTGGGTTATAGCCTAAACTGGTGGGCTTCAACCCTTGTGAGATTCAGGTTTGGTTTATAAATAAGAAGGTTTTTCTCTAGAAAATGAACCTCCATACAACTTCAGCTCCGTCTTTTTTTCCCTTATTTACCAGCATCCCCTTTTCTTGCAAGTCGCCATTAAGGACAGAGTCATTTGCTGAATGAAACTCACCATTTCAAATAGAGGACAGTCCTCTCCCCAGACTACTCCAGAGAGGGAGCTTTAGTCCTCACACCAAGCCTCCCATCTCTTGGGATTTAGTTTAACTGGAGAACATGAAGTATTATTGAACAATTCCTGTGCTAAAAAATCCAGAGAGAAAACTCAGCCCAGGCTTTTCCCCAAGCCATCAGTGCTTCACTTGTTTGTTCCTCAGGACTGTTCAGAACTCTGTCCTTCCACGAGCACCTTTATGGCTCAGGAACAAGGTTTTATACAGCCACGCTCAATCTGATGAGTTGTAGGAATGGTAACACTATCTTATTTGAGTCTACAGTAGAAAACCACTGTGCACTGAGATCCCTGTTTAGCTTCTCTGCTATTTTAAATGGATTTTACAATTCAGATACACCTCACAGACATAGTTGCTATATATATATTTAATGTCTATTTTTTATAAAGAAACAATTTCTTAAGGCTATATGGAGACATACAGGGGCATGTATCAATATGTATGAGTTTAACAGAAAAGAGCCGGAAGGTTTGAACAAAAGTAATCCATGCTCCAAAAATGTCTCTTTTAAACAATGAAACAACATCAGCAGCATTTGTCTTTGTTTTAGGATCATGCTGAGCGGCTTAACTGTGCCAGATGGTTTGTTCATGTCTTATGAGTGAAAAGAAATGTCTGTGAGCTCACCCAAACTTGAATTTCCTTGTTGAGACACTTCTGACATGAAAATAATGAAGATGTTGAGATGAAAGTGACTTAAAGAACATTTATTCGATTTTGTACTAGACATGCGAAGAATATACTAGACAACGTGTCACAGGAGATAGCAGCAAGGACTGAGAAGAAGGAAAATATATAATCTACACAGGTGCTGCAGGGATATATAGGGCAGGATCAGAGTTATTTACTGCTGCATCATGTGCTCAGAGGTGAAGAAGTCCAGGGGTGCCCAGGAAAGAAGTGAAGTCCCTTGGGATCACACTTGCTGCTTTATCCTCTACTCCCCCAGCCACAGGGCTCAGCTCAATACAAGTTCTTTGCAGGTACTTGAAAGAGAAAGAGGTATTTTATTTCAGACTAAGCTTTCTTATAACAAGCTAAGTGAAACTGAAAAATGCCCCTCTGTGGCAAATTCTCCAGATATTTCTCCGTTTTGTGTTTTCCCTCACACCAGGACAAAAGAATTGTATGATTTTCTTTTTACAGAATGGACAAGGGAGCGACAAAGAAATCCAATTTGGAAAGGTCAAAACACAACAGATGTCAAATGCTCTTTTTGACATTTTCAGCAGAGGAGAAATGTTTCGACATGCCTGAAATCAAAGCCTTTCCATTTGATTTGCTGAAAGGTTTTGGTTTGAGTTATGTCACCATTCGGCTTTGTTTTCTCACAGCAGCATGTGGTCTTATGGGAACCGTAGTTAAAACAGAAATACTGACTTTTCCCCCACTCTACTCAACCAGGCTTCCTGCTCGTAATAATTACATGCTAATTACAAGGTCATGTAATGTCCATGACACAGCGCATTGCTTGGTTGGTTGGAAGTCAGCACATTTCCTAAGCGGAAACACAATCCTCTGAGATTATTTTAGTGCTGAAAATGGGGCTAAAACTACTAGTCCCATCAGGCCATGCAAGAGCAGGAAAACGATATTTAGTGCTTTGTTAAGCTGTTTGCAAAAGAAGCATATTCTGAGCAGTCCAAAAGGAAAATATAAGTATTTCTCAAAACTTCCTAAATGCTTCTTTAAAAATTTCTGCATATGTAGAAAAGTTTTTGACTGGAAAGGTCTTGTTCATCTATAATTAGAAAAAATGGGCCTCATTCTACTGAGCCACAGCCCTTGCAAATGATGTGCAGAATAAAGCTTAGTGTCTAGAGGAGAAAAAACTATCTTAACAGTGACAGAAAACAAAGAACAAAAATTAAAAGAAAAATAGAAAAGTTAAACACTTTCACATGATAAAATACATTTTTTATTAAACAGCCTTCTTACACAGAAAAATGAAAACAAGCAAACAACAAAAATCACCATAAAACACTAAGAGCTGATTCCAACCTGAGTGGCAATAATTATAATGTGTGGTGTCAGTCATCCTCACAAAATCCCAGGTGCCTCATAAAGTGTAAATAAAGACATCCTTCAGTAGTTATGGGGGTGGAAGGTAACAGTCACTTGGCATCAGCAATGAAGCTCAATGGGTATTTTGGGATGGATTTTGTAGCTGAAAGAACAGGGGGAAATTTTGTTTGCAAATATGATTACTCCTCTCAAGCAGCAAGAACATGATGCAGAGATAAAACTCTTTAGTTAGAGTCTAGGGACCCTAACTAGGGTCTACAGTTAGACCTCCAGATATGACACTGCCTTACCTTGGAAGAGCCACCCTAGAAATATCCACTGAGCTGCAACATGACCTCAAAGACACTTGAACTGCTGAGGTGTTTCCTTCTGTGACTTTAATGTTCCCGCACTTAATTCTGTGTCTTTTCACATGTCCAGACTGCCCAGACTGGGGGTTACACAAAGGATAAAGAAGCCTGGTATGTATCAGTGACCAGGTATTCCCTATGGCAGGTCCCACAGCAGTGTCTTTGGCAGATGGCATGGAGAACACTCAGCCCCATTAGAAGGTCTCAGATGCACATTAAATGCCCCTTGATTTTCAAACACCACTTGGAGATAGAGTTCCTGTCCAAGAAATAGGAGACTGGTTCTCCTTGCAAAGTCGAGTGATGGAAAACCCTATTTGACCTCGAGGTCAAAAAGAAAATTACTTAGAGGGAGCAGCACTCTAGGGGTAAGATCCCTCTCATATGAGGGAGTTCTGGTCTCTGGATTGATCCATGTGCTATTTTTTTTGTTTTTTTTTTTCCAGTGAATGGATAGCAGAAAATACAGTTAGCATCAAGATTTTAGGTCCCAAGCTTGGAAGCAATGGAGACATTCACGAGTTTCTAGCCATTAAGCATCCAGGTGTTCCTGGACTTAGCATGAGAGAGATGCTCCCTCCAGGGAATTTAGGCAAGGCAAATGGTGAACAGGCAACTGAAGACAGGGGTTGAGATCCCATGGGCAGCTGAGCCAACCTTGCTGACAGTGAGGGAATCTTGCTTTGGGAAAGCTCCCTTTTCCCTGCTTCCCCATCAGCATCTCTGTTCTTCTCACATTTCTTCTCCTTTTCACAAACCATGTGCGGTCAAACTACCTCAGTCCACCTGTGATGCCATCAAAGTAAGAGGCTGCATGAGCTAATGTGAGATGTAGAGGGAATATAAAATAAAGTCTGGAATAGGGCTGCTGTATGAGGAGAAAATGGTCATCACGTTGATTGGGTTGGTGCTCTCCAAAGGACAGGTGAGTATTTAACAAGGGGGGGAATTGAAAAAAATAAGCAGAAAGGGAAAATAAATGTATAAGAGCTAGGGAAAAGAAAGGCACTGGACGTAAATGGAGTTTACTTATAGATTCATTAATGGTATATGTAGAATAAATGGCTAACAGTAACAAAAGAAGACAGTTGTGTGAGTGAGGATGTGATGGTGTGACCATACACACCCTCTAAAGTTCAGCTACTGGTTTGTAATAGAATCCTTTCAGTCACTAATTTTCTGGTTTGTTATGATTCTATAAATTACTCTTTTCTTGGAAAGAAAAGGACTGGAATGAGGCAGACAAGAGATGACACCCGCTGAAAAGATAAATACAAATATATTCCCTTTTTTCTAGCTAGTTTAAAGCAGCTTTCATTTCACTTTAATAAGCAGAGGATAAGACGCTGCAAAATTGTCTGTAATTACGTGACTATTACGGTGCATCTTCCATGAGTGAGCAGGGCAGCCATTGAATCTCGTGAGTCCCATCCATTCTCGCTAATACACTTTGTTGCCTGGATCCTGACATGGTGAGAAAAACCATGTTGGATATCTCAGTTACTGGGTATTAGGGATTCCACTCTGAAGTGTGTTGACAATGGTGTAAATCAGGGAATTTTCAGTGAAACTACAGTAACTATGGTGGTTTTTTGCTAGATTTGGAGCGGGCTTATCAAAGTCACTTTTTCTCATCATGCTGCCGTGGGTTGGAGTAATCGAATGGCACTTTGGGTTTTTTAGGCTTTTGTATTAGATGCATTATAGTGTGCCATCAGATTCCCAAATTCACTCAGCACATCATTATTAATGTTAGTAACATTAATTTTGCTTTCACATGGACTAAAAGCTCTTACACACCAAATGGCAGTATTTAATGTGGGTGGACACCATTTTTTCTCCTCTTTGTTCATTCTATGGAGTTGTATGCTTCCAAGTATACTTGTGTGTATTTACAGGAATAATACTACCAATGTAGCAGGAACACCATGTCCTGAATTCGTCGGTCAGATCCTACCAGGTTAACCATGATTTTCATGTCTTTGTTTTGACAGTCACAACTATCGATTATTGATCCAGGGTGCCTTGACTTTCAGATGACTTCAATTGTTCACGTGGACTGAAAAACTGATTGCAGTTTAAGGGATTAGAAGATAAGTATCTGAAAGCTAGAAACACCAAGGGTGGTGTAGGATGGAGGGAAGGAAATAGAAACACATCCTGTATATCACAGAAACCTTTCTACTGGTTATATATCTCTAATTTTATGACAATGGACAATTTACACACAAAAATACATGTGTCGCCAGACTGCTGCCCTCTCAATATTTCCAACACAGGTACTTCTTCCAAAACCTGAAAATATGTGCAAAGAAATAATACTGACTTTTGGAAGAATTGTGTGGCCAAATTGAGGGATCACTGAAGTTGGGAACAGCTTTTTTCCTGGAGTCTGGGAAAGGTTTATCCCTGTGACAACTCTTTCTAAGTGATTCCGTGCCACAGTTGGAGCTGTCACCTTGTCATGTGGAAGTACGAGCCTGTGTAGAACAGCACAATCATCTGCTGGCAAAGCAGGGGCTTTACGAGTGTTTGCTAGCACAACCTTGAGCAGAGGTGAAGTAAAGTAATTTTATTCTTTCAGAGCCACGGCTGTAACCGTTTCAAGTGGACTGTTTCTTTTTCCGAAACACGAAATCAATTTCCTTCCACTGCCTTTTAGGATGATTCAACCTTTCTTCAATCTATTTGTTCGGTTAGTTACTAAAAGCTGTTAACTTTTCAGCAGTTGTGCTTAGAGTTTTCATTTTATTTGGGTTTTTTTTTTTGGTTTTGTACAGAAATTCATATCCGCTTGATGGTTTTGCTTACTTTCAAAAGCTCGTTAAAAATAACAAGGAACACACTGGATGAAAAAATGAGCTGCTGGGGATGAATCATCCTTTTCCTCTGTCAATCTGGGAAGAGTGAACCAAACTAAACCTTTTGTTTTCATAAGTAAAGAATAGACCCTTATTACTGGAACACCCCAGCAATGTAATATCATCTGGGAGGTGATTGTGTTTGTTGATAACAGCATAGGAAGACATCAAGCAGTGGAGACATTCCTGGCCCCTATTGCTAGAGTGGGGGGGGTTATATTATTGACAAGATGCTTTAATTGATCCCAGGTAGATCCATACCTTGGTGGTGGTGAGTTCAAGTGTAATGTGACTAAATAGAAAGCAATTTGATTTGCTGTTGGACAGAATAAGCATGCCAGAAGGTGTTATTTTTCAGCTGCCCTGATTTCAGCATCTGCAATAGAAGTATTTTTATGTGAAGTGGGTGCCTGAGCTCCTATCACTGTTTTGGGGATAAAGGTGGCAGAAAAGGACCTAGGGCTCCTGGTGGACACCAAGTTGAATATGAGACAGCAGTGTGCTGTTGCAGTGAAGAAGGTCAAATGGTAACTCCTGGCTGCATTAGACAAAGAATCTCCAGCAGGTCGAGGCATGTGAATGTTCCCCTCTACCCAGCACTGGTGAGGCCACACCTGGAGTGCTGGGTCCAATTCTGAGCTCCCCAGTAGGAGAGAGACATGGACACACTGGAGAGAGTCCAACAAAGGGCCACAAAGGTGATGAAGGGACCAGAGCATGTTTCCTAAGGGGAAAGTCTGAGAGAGCTGGGACTGTTCAGCCTGGAGAGGGCTCAGGAGGATCTTATCAATGTGTACCTGAAGGTAGGGTGCAAAGAGTTCAGAGCCAGGCTCTGTTCAGTGGTGTCCAGTGACAGGACCAGAGGTCATGGACACAAACTAGAGCATGGGAGGTTCCCTTTGCACATCACAAAGAACTTTTTTGCTGTTAGGGTGACTGAGCATTGGCACAGGTGGCCCAGAGGGATTGTAGGTCTCCCTCTTTGGAGATATTCAAAAGCCATCTAGACATGGTCCTGGGCAGGTAGCCCTGCTTGAATAGGAGGGTTGGATCAGGTGACTTCCAGAGTTCCCTTCAAACCTCAGCCATTCTGTGATTCACTTCACCACATTCAGGCAGCAAGAGTGGCTTGAGACATCTTAAAATACATCTGCATAAGCTTCCAGGTATCCTAATTACTTGCCCAAGGTTGTTTGAGCTGTTCTCGAATACCCTGCTTCTCCTCCAGCTGCTGATGCAGATGAAGGTGCAGGTGTCCCTTAGATCCTGTGACATCTGGCAGACCCATGTGGTTGGCTTAAACATCCTTGGGCACCTCACCTGGCACTCATTACCTGTGTGGAGGCAGCTCAATCCAGCCCAGAGTCATGCAGGGACATTTGCTTTGTGGTCATCTAAATGCAAAAGTCTGGCTGCAAGAGGTGCCATGAACATGGCGTTTTCTGTGACTTGATTGTCTCCTGTAGACACCCATGAAGACAGTTTGTGAATAGCTTGTCAAATGTCTCTTGGGATGCTCCAGAAGAAACTCTCTGGTCACAGCCAGAGTGACTGTCTCACACTTTTCTCCAGGACGGACAGAGAAATTTGTCCTGATTGCAGCTTTGGAACATCTCCTTGCAAGACTTCAAATGTCTGAGAGACTAGTGCTTTGAAATGAAGTTTGGGAAGTTTGTAGAGTTTCTTAAGAGAATGCAGCGGTAGCCACATGAAGCTTTACTGTGACCAGAGACACAACCCGAAATGGAAAATGATTTAGTGTTGCTACTGCCATGTGTGTGTGATGATGTCTTGTGCTAAATATGATGTTAACTAAGCGCACCAAACCCCAGACCAGATTATGTCACCAAATTATACCTATGACAAGAAAAAAAACCCCTATGTCCAAAGACTTATTAGACTGTACATAGAGTTGGCCAACTAACAATAAAGAGTCAGTAATAAATACTTAGAAGGTAATGTACCTTGAAGGAGGTAATGTGCCAGGGACAACTGTCATACCTTCTTTTTGCCTCTAGGAAGACCTTTCTCTCCTTTCTAGAAAATACTAATGTAGATCTCCAACACAGGATATTTTTTTTCCCAGGTATTTTAGGCAATGAAGCAGTTAATGATGTTGTCATCACGATCTCTATCATGTTTATCTGAATACTCCTCAGGATATTTTCTCAGCCTTTGTGACTCTCTGCAGACTCATGCAGATGTGGTTCACCATTTTCAAAGCAGATCATGTTATGTTGCAATCAGGGCAAAGGAATGGGCTAAACAGTTTCAAACCAAAGGAAGGAAACCTTTGCATGTGTACAGGAGAGAGTTAAATGACTCCTAAGGGTGTGAAGAGTGTTTGTTCGTTTGGATTGCAAGGAAAGGCATAATTTACCCAACAGCCTATCTTCCACTGAGAACATTTCATTCTTAATTTCAGGTAGTTCCTCTCTCTCTATGACTTGCTTTTGTGATTATAGACAAATTATTGAGAAAGTTTCTGAGAGAAACATATACAACTTAGAGCTTCTTTCAATATGTAGTCTATATAAATATGCCTCTAGGGAAAGGCAATGAAACGACTGAAAAAAAATAAACCCATCCCAGTTACTCTGTTATGGCCTGCAACACTTCTTCTTCCAGAGGCAGTTTGTACTAAGGAGGTAACATCATATAACAAAAACATGAAGATCCTAATCCAAAGTAATTAAAATGGACTTCAAATCAGATTCAAACGTTCTCTGTGGGGCCTAATTCAGTTTTAGGATCCTAGAAAGAGTTCAAGCCTGAAACAATGCAAAGGTCCATGGAAAATATACAGAAACTCTTGTGGGTTTTGTATTTTTGTTTTCAAGAAGATTTATTTATACCTTTACCTGACAGCCTGGTCCTCAGCTTCATCCAGCCCGCATGTCCAACACCAGCTCCCTGTATCTCACCCTACTGTTCACACCTACCCAAAACCAGAGTCCTCTTTGGGCATACCAACACTTCCCTACTCACCCATCCCCGGTTGCAGGGCTCCACCAAATCCAGGTGCCCTGGCATGATCTGGATCCCACCATGGAAGTGAAGTGAGGTTGCAAACTGCTCCTCTGCACTGGAAAAGGTGACCAAGTTTGAAAGAGCCATGTGCTGGAATTTGCTCTGTAATACACACCAGGTATGATGTCTCACATATGATCTGAGGTCTCTGTATGCATTTATGTCACTTAACTACCATAAAGCTTGACTGGAGGAAGGTGTTAGGCGTCAAATTCATTGATCCCTCAGTAGTCATGGAGGGATTTCAAGGAACCCTTTGTATCTTGGAATGTAATGATCTAAGGCTCTCTCCATCAAAGCCATCAGCCATGTTTGGGTCCTCTTCCCCCTCAGTACCTACTTGCAGCCCAGAAGCCAATGGTGTCCTGGGCTGCACCAAAAGGAGCGTGGGCAGCAGGTGGAGGGAGGGGAATCTGGCCCTCTGCTCCGCTCTGGTGAGACCCCCCTGCAGTGCTGGTCCAGCTCTGGGGTCCTCAGCACAGGACACACATGAACCTGCTGGAGAGGGGCCAGAGGAGCCACAGAAATGATCCGAGGCTGGAACAGCTCTGCTGGGAGGACAGGCTGAGGGAGTTGGGGTGTTCAGCTGGAGAAGAGAAGCTCCAGGGAGACCTTATTGTGCCTTAAAAAGGGCCGATAAGAAAGATGGGGACAGACTTTTGAGCAGGGCCTGTTGGGACAGGACAAGGGGTGATGGATTTATACTAAAGAAGGGGAGATTCAGGCCAGACATGAAGAAATTTTCTACAATGTGGGTGGTAAAACACTGGCCCAGGTTGCCCAGAGAGGTGGTGGATGCCCCAGCCCTGGAGACATTCTAGCTAAGTTTGGATAAGGCTCTGAGCAACCTGCTCTGGGTGAAGATGTCCCTGCTCATGGCAGGGGTTGGACTGGATGAGCCTTGAAGGTCCCTTCCAACCCAAACCATTCTATGATTCTATGATTTTACTTGAGTAGGAGCGAGCTTAAGTTAAACCCTGGTTCACTAAGTACCAAGGCAGACCTGTCAATGGATGACCCATCTCAGCAAACGAGTGTCATATCCCCAGCTGTGCCCAGACTGCACAATTTTCCATTTTGAGCAGTCCACATCATATTAAAACCTCGACAACAACAGTGCTGATAACAGACACTGTGTCTTTTTGTTTCCCTCCTTCTTTTGCTCAGAAACCAGGCTGCTCATTGGAAGTGCCACAATATGAGGGAACATAAGGTGAAAAGAGTTATTTGGGAAATGTTTACTTTATCAGACTTTATGAAGACAATTGTAAGATAACTTCCGATGAGTTCCTGCAAACCGTGCAAGCCTTGTACTCCGCACCGTGAGATGGCAGCGTGATGGAGAGCTCCCATTATCAGGGCTAGAATTGGGACTGGATTGCTTTTTGCCATCCGTTCAACCCAGGCCCAGGTGCTGTACTTGGAGCATTGCTTCCTCATGATATATTGGAGGGGATGAGGACAAATGCAACAATGTCATCCTCTGACAGGGAGGACTGCCACGCATGCTGGGGCAAATGAAAATAGATGGGCTGTATGCGCTTATTCAAACAATAAGTGCTGTGGAAGTAAATCATTTCGTATTGCTCCATATATCTTTTCCAGAGCTGCTTCCTATTTCTTAACCAGCAAGACCTCCCTCGTAATGTTGATTTTCTTTCTGCTATTCCAGATGTGTTGACATAATTTCTTCAGCTCAGGCTGAGACAAAAATGCTGAATATTCTCCTCTCCCCATGACAAACTTCCACTTCTTCCACATATTTATTTCTCCAGATATATTTTCAAACTAAGAATAGGATTATTGGGGAGTTGAGGATGTGGAGGAGAGAATGGAACACTGTCCTCACAATGGGAATTGGACAAAACCCCATAACAACTGTTCCCAGCCAAAGGCAGTTTTTCAGCAGTTGTCATTATTTTCTCTGAATTTTTGCTTCACAGGGGCTGAAGTCATTTTTATTAATTTATTTGGTATATTTTGTCATCCACCATGGAGGAGGTTGCTACCTCTGGTGTCACATTTTGTGTTTAATGCTACCGGGAATGCGAGGCAAATATTCTATCCCCATTGTCCACAGTTTATTGCAGTTTAATGCACTGCATAGTCACTACATTATTAATAACAGCAATAATAATAATAATTATGATAACAATTCTTGAATTCCTATAGTGCTTTTATATGAGTGGATTCCCCTAGAACTTTTCCAAGATGTATCATGATCTTAATTTCATATGTGGGGAAACTGAAGCAGTAAAACAATTTCTTGGTTGCACTATGGCAGAATGAAACACCAGATCTTTGTAATCTGCTAATTCCTATTTTGTCTTCTGAAGAAATGTCTGTAACTGGGTGGTTTTGGCCGTGCCTTTGATATATAAACATGCATTTCTCAGGAAAGCTGATACAGTTTATGTCAAGGTGTCAATCTATACTGGCTTAGGATATAAGGTAAAGGACAAGTAAAAAGGAGGGAAAACGTGAATCTTTTTCTCACTGTGACATAGTCTCCCATTCATATAGGATGGTGGATGTTGTAGCATGACAGGTGTGCAACCTGCTTTGGAGAGCATCTGTGTACCGCGCTTCTTTCCATGTCTGAACCTGTCGTAATTTGTTCATTGCCCTCGTTGAACTGATAAAGTGGGCAGTTTGGAAAATTCCCCATTTAAAATTCTCCTTTTTCAGGTTTTTCAGATTGATTAAGTATTGGTTGTTTTAAGTTATGCTATCTCACAGTCCTGTGATGGAGTGGGACAGGATGATCATGCCCTGACATGCTTTACGGCCCTAATAAATCTTGTTCTACTTTCAGTTTCTTTCATATTATTTACCCAAATACTAAGGATCTTTGCTTGGAAGCCAGCAGATGAAGGACCTTATCTTATGTTTCATTTGCTAAGGTACTTACATTTGCCACTTCAGATATTTAAGGCTATTTTACAGCCTGAGGTTTATGTAATCAACCAGCAGTAGCCAAGATGAAACTCGGTTTTAGTGTCTCACTTTGTGCAGATTGCAGCTGCAAGGAATGGACTGACTAGTCCTTAGAAATTCTTTTACTCAGAGTGGAGGGTGTAGTCAGAGGTTTCTTCAGGATGAAAATTTGGGCATGTAAAACAACAGTATCTCAGACTCAGACAGCGGTGGTTTGAGGAATCTTGTGAATTAAAACTCAGCACCCTGAAGGTGCCTTTATAAATCTGGAAAGGCCATTTTGAAGCTTGGGCTTGATTCTTTTCCTTGCTGTCTCTTGCTTCCGTGTCAGTCCATTGGGAGGACTTGCAAGAATAGTTCTTAGAAAAGAGCTGACTTTGTTTCCACCTATGACAGATCCCAATTTGCCTCCCCAGCTGGAGAACTGTCTTCTTAGATAGGCAGTCATGCCACAGTGGGATGTTTGTGGGGACAAAGGGACACACTTTAGCGAGGAGCACTAGGGAATGTATTGGAAGGAAAGATACTGGAGCAGGTGGAGATGAAGAAGTAAGGAGGACTTAGCCAAGGCAGGAGCCCACAACTATAATGATCAACAAAGACTCTAGGACATAAATGGATCACAGTGGTGAGACAAAAGTGATTGCTTCCCAGTTTCATCTGAGGAGGGGCCAAGTGAGAGGAAAGTCATTTAGGTCTTACCTGTCATTTTCTGGGGCACCAAGTGATCCAGAGCTGTCCCTTCTCCAGTTCTGCATCCTCTTTTCTGTCTTTGGACTGCTGTCATTTATTTCCAGCTTTGTACAAACCACATTTCATGCCTTAGGCAAAAAATGCCCGTTAGTCCTCACAACTAATATGGTATCTCAGAGCAAAATTGGAATAAAATTCTGAGATTGCTTCTCCAGAGGGTTGCCAGAGCCTAGGTCCCTGGGTAGGAAGAAGTAGACACTACATAGAATTTGTTGCTTACATATTGTAGGTAGTATGGATATGGCACAGTACATTTCACAGAGATGATAGGAACACTGAAGAATGTAAGGCCAGATAGAGACCTCTGTGGAACTCCTCTGTAAGTGCTCTTGCCTGAAGACAAATTCTTGTTTCTTTTTCACCTGCTGAGATCAGACAGATGCTTCTCTGCCTCTTTAACATGCCAGCCTGGTTTTGCACCCTTCTTAATCAAAATATGGTTTTGCACCTGTTAAAGACCTTGCAGACTCTGGATCTACCATAGCACCATGGTTAACAATAGCAACCAGTGTAGGAAAAATACCCCAACATTTAGAAGGGATATTTAGTCAGTTTGTTGAGATCTAGCACACACAAACAGTAACACACCTGCACTTTACCAGCACATTGCATCAACTGTGAAAAAGCAAGTTTTTGGGCTTTTTTTAAACTACCTGCACATAGTATGACCAGTATTGCTACGTGCAAGAACCATGAAAGAAAAACCATCCATGGCACAGATATTTTAATAGCCTACAGAAGGAAGGAAGAGGAAGAAAGAGAGAAAAGGAGGGAGGGAAAGGAAGGAGGAAACAGAAGAAAGGAGAGAGAAGAGGAACAAGTGGTTACCGGAGTCCTCTTAGATCTTATGTATTTGGATGCCCATTCTCTACTACAGTAGGGACTCTTGATACTTTTGGATGATGTTACCTGTCTGTTCCACCCTTTACTGATGATTGGCACCTGCAGCTGAGCTGGTAGAACCAAACACCTGCCCCACCTCAGTTGCTCCATTTCTTGCATTGCCTCAACTTCTCCTGTAGGTGAGCTTCTCTCAGGACGCTGGACCATGAACAAGCACTGGTGGGATGTGAAAATGTGTTTCCTGCAACTTTCTCTGCTTTGGGAGCATGACCTGTGATGAGAAGGAGACAGCAAGCATCTGTGAGGAGCTGAAGGTGTCCCGGCTCCTTACTCAGTGAACATCAGTCAAATATCCAAGATAATCAATGACGAGAAATGATCAGGCCTCAGTGATACCCATTACTCTGGACATTTAGCTGGCTGATGCATTTGTACCTCTTCATGACAGGTCAGTCTTTTCCTGTCCTTCCCTTGGCAATCCAACAGTGGCTCTGGTCTCCCATTGTATTTATAGCCATGAAGTCACCTGGAAATTGTAGACATCACAGGTGCCTGAGGCTCCTGGGGCTGGTTTTGACACCAAAGGTATTGTCATTGCTTAAATACATTTCCTAGTCCTCTTATCCATGACTTATTTTTAATACTAATTCCCTATACTGTCATTTTGCCCCTTAATTGTTTTGGTTCTTTACCATCTTTCAGAGTGATGGGTCACACCTGTCAGGAGCCCCGTCTGCACAGAGTGACTCTGTAAAGTGAGACATTTGATATGCAATAATTTCACAGTTACTCAGAATTCATAAATTGTGCAAAGGCAAATTTCTTCTATCTCATCAGAAAAACAATTCCATTTAAATCTGACTGGATGGGTTTAAAGTAGATGGATTAGGTCCTGAAGTAAAACTGGACAGAAAGACAATCCAGTTACCAGCTTAACTGCCATTCTGTTCTAAATAAAAACACAAATACACCCATACAAAGTAGGAGAGGTATTATTAGAAATCTTATATTTTTATGGATAGAAATGAATTTTTATGGAGCTGATAATGCAGACAGAACACACAATTGGCCTAGTCAAAATGAAAGATGAATACAAATTGCAAATCAGCTCCTGAGCTATAAAAATTGGTGTAACCTTCTCAGCAATAACTGATTGTTTAGGAGGCTCAAATAGAGTCACAGTGATGTTTCTTCCAGCCTTATTAAGCATCATAGTTGTCATATTAAACCAATGATGTATGAGTATTTGCTTATTGTAATGAATTCTAGAGACAGTAGCTGGAGCAGCGATACAAAAGAAAGTCAGGCTGAAGACTTTGTGTATTTTTTTCTGGCTCCCTCAGGGAAATATTTCTCTCTTTTATTTCACTAACATCAAAGACTGTCTCAAATCCTGAGACAGGCAGAACTTCTCCTGAAGATAAATCTCTGGGATCTAATGCGCCTTCCCCCTCAATGGGCTGCAAATATAACTTTGGATCTAACTGATGTTATGCTATATTGTCACTTCCCTGGGAGCAATGGAAAATTATTACTACTTTGCATACGGTAGGATGAGGATCCCAAATTCCTTTCCAAGCTTTAGTAAAACTGTCTTGGGAAATATGTTTGGAGGTGCTAGTAGCCATGTTATTTGGAGGTCAGATTCTTGCAGACCTATGACATTTGGAGGACTTTAGAGTGATGTGTGGCACTCAATACCCAGCTAAGGGAGGTTCAAAGGGAGAAAAAATATATGTGCTGTTGAGGAAAGCTGGGAAAAAAATGAGGGAGAAGTGGCAGCCAGCTGATTTTTTATTATCAAATATGCATGTTATATGTGTGTCTTGTCTGCTTTGAGGCAAGTCCACTTAGAGGCTAGCAACATCCTAAGATAGATGCATTGGTGTTCTCATAGGCAAATTAAAGGGGTTTTCAGGCTGTGGGAGATGTTGCATTGACATATCTAGTAGCCATCAATGCCCACATTCCAGCATGTGGTTCTGTTACAAATAACCAAGAGGTGAGGTGCTCTGAGCCTTTCCCCCTACCCTGTGCTTGAACTAACAGTGGGAGAATCAAAAAGTCTAATCATTTTGTGATTAAATTTAAGTCCACGTTTTCTTTTTCTGTTAACCATGGGCATACAGAAAAGCTTGCCTCCTGCTTTGCAACAGCCTTGCTAAAGCTTTCCCTTTAAACCTTTTCTCCTTTGGTTAAACAACTACAGCTCTTTCACTGGCTCTTACAAACTCTGTACATCACTCTGGTGATCATTGTCATTATTATGTTTTGCCCTGAAAATGCTCCCATTGGCCCAACCATCTTTCCTGAAGGGTGATATCAAAACCAGACCTGGGGGGACCACCTGGGACAGACAGGAGAATGACTTGCATTGTCTAGGAGGCTATCCTCCAGCTGACACAACCATGCTGTTCAAAACAGCATGAGTATATATGTGCTCAGCTTGTTCACCCTGCATTGTATGACTGCTTGTTCTGCTTTGGAAAGGAGGTTGAAGTCAAATTAAATTATCAGGATTTCCTTCTTTCTCTCCCTTTTTCTCTTTAACAGGCAGGCACTTTTCACTCTCTTCTAGTCTTCTGAATTCGTACCTTTACAGGAGATATTCAAGCCCCATCTCATGCTCAAGACAAACTCCCTTGTTTCAAAATATATTCCACCTGCACAGAGGAAGAGGAGCAAATTCAACTTGTATTCACAAACATAATCTTTTCCTTTTCCAGAGCTTGATTTGGCAACTAAAAGCATTTTTACAGAGCTGTCATATGTCATTATTAGAAGAGTTGCAGCCATGAGCTGAACTAAAGCTTTGCAAAGCTCATAGGTTTCTTCCGTATATTTTGCAGATGGGGTCTTTGTCCTCAGGGAGATAAGTGATTGCCAAGATGACATAGGCTTCATCTATACTGTGTTTGGGATTTGTCCAAGAAACAGACCATGGTCCCTGGGCCATGTGGTGGAAGCTGTTTTATATCTGTACTGTTCAAGTCTTTGGAGATCAAGGTGTGTCCTTGCAGGAGACTTTCAGAGCTTTTCCTGCTGTTTTTCATGCCCAGAGAACACGCAGCTGCTCCCAGCCCACTGGGGAAAGCCTCAGGATTGCCGAAATAGCTGCAGAAGGCAAAGATGGCCTGAGCAAGAAGCATCTTGTGCAACTTGAGTTCACGCTGTACCTACAATATGGATCCCGACATGAGTTGTTTCCTAGTCTGTGTCACTCGTTTTCAACCAGGAAAGGAATAATTACACACAGGAGTGAGCACTGGGTTGAGTTAACATATATGCAGTTATAGTTGTCATGCTAAATAAGGCAGTATTCACACCGGATTAAGTACGATAATAAATCTAATTTGAGCAGAGAAGGGAGAAGTGTCGCACTTTTCCCTTCTCAAATGTTTCCAGATCCTACAGGTATTTTAGAGGACTCTGGAGAAGCGAAACTTGTCACAGTAGAATAGTGTCCTGCTGTTAGATAAATGCCAAGAGAGGCACTGCCAGGCTGTCAGGGAGTTATTAATGGAGGTTTATGAGTTGCTCTCTGAAGTCATTCTCAGTTAAGTACTAATGTGCATCTTTGCCTTGACAGCCCCCATATACTTAAACACGACTGGAGAAAAATGGGCTCTGTTTTGTTTATCATTCATTTCAGCTTTGCTTAGCATAGGCTTTTCAGGTATTGTAACAGACTTCATGAGCAGCTGCTATATATTGCTGGCTCAAAATGGGAGGCACAGAACAGAGCTTTTTATCAGCCTGTATTACAAAGCAGGGTTTGCTGTCTTTTACTGTTGCAGTAATTGTTCACAGAATGAAAAAAGATATGAACCTATTTGCCTACCTCTTATCCACCTAACAAAGCAGTCTATTTTCCATTAAAACAGATTAAAGATAATATGAGTTTCAGACCCCATGTCTGAGATTCTTTCAGAAGTAGTTTCCATGAGTCATAGCACTGACAAGATTAATAGCATGAAAACATCATCCAGTTCCTGGAATAAAATTTGGGCTTAAAAAGTTATGTGGTTTAAAAAGAACGAAATGCAAGATTTTCATAGTTTCTCTTTGCAGAATGATGCCTTAGGTTCTCATTTTCCAGCTTTTTCCTGTAACAAGAAGGAAGGCAGAAAGAAGAGAGGAAGAGAAGGCAACAAGACATCTCTGATATGGTTGCAGAAACTGGAGGCTTACAAGAAGAACCCTCACCAGATAGTTTAATACTGCAATATACCCTTGAGAGTTGACAACATTATGTCAGACAGGCAGAACAGAGTACTTTCGCTGTCATCTTCCCTGGCAATTAGTGATTTTAAAAGTTGAATCTTTGTGGGGTCAGAGATACATGCAAATGAGGATAATTGGGACAGTTAACAGAGGTGTTACGCTAGAAACACAGTCACCATCTGCTCCCCAAGAGTCACCAGAGGGAAGGGGAGCCTCTGAGGAGCAGTTTAATCTCCTGAAATCCAAATAAAACCCCAAGGGACCATGTTTCTATCTGGTCATTTCAGAGCAGGCTTTTCGAACTCTAATTTTCAGACCCTATAGATACTTTACATTGGAGACAAAGACCCTGAGGAACAAATTTCCATTTATTGACTAGAGGCTAGCTTTTCTTAGTTATCTTTTGGGCTCACTGGAGAGTCTTGGAAATGGCAAGCTGACAGGGTGCCTAGGATTATTAAGCATGCATCTTAAGTGCTTCAGGGTTATCTGGGATGAATCTGGAGCTGATTGCTCCCAAAAGGATGCTAATTCTGACTGCTAGATCATTTAGAATCATGGCTTTATACTATTGGTGTTGTCTCTTATTATTATGAATTTCTAAGGTGTGCCATCAAACTGGACTGAGATCAGTCCGAATGACTAATCAATGTTAATACTTACTGGTTCTGCTCGATTCATCTCTGACCAGTCACATTAGTACTGGAATGAACATCATTATGAAAATGAAGGAAGTCTTTTACAAAGCTAAAAGTGATTAGTGGATAAGAGTGGCACAGCCTCTCTTCTAGCAGAACAGGATGTCCATGACACATAAAAACTCTTTTCCTCAGAAAGGTGTAGACAAACTGTTCTAGGAATAGGTCTGTCATAACCTAAAATGTCCAAGTAACATCTTTATATATAGTTCACAGTATTTTGAATTATCTTATTAATATTTCCTTGATTATACATCAGTTCATTGTCATTACTAGCATTTGGGAGGGGTCTCATTCAGGGAGGATTTGGTATCTATAGCCACCACTGGAGCTCACCAATGTTTTTTCTTCAGGGTGAAATTCATCTCTAAGTGAACAGCTAGAAGAAATCAGGTGCATCTTGCCCTGGGAATGGCTATTCTTCTCCATTAGCCATCTAGGGTTAATTGACTCTCATTTCTAGGCTCAATAGACTCTCTCATCTTGTGTATCCAATGACGGAATTAAAGGTCTTGTGTGACAGACACACATAATGAAGATGCCAGTTTACTTGACGTTCTGATACACAAAGGGTTGTTTAAGAAAAAGACAACTTCCATTGAGGCCATATATAGGAAAGTTTACACATTATTGGATGCTCTTCAGTGCCAATGTTTCTTCACATGCTCTATGGAGCCAGGAAACCTGCAGCCAAGGAGATTTTTCCGTGCTTGATTTTGATTGCTTGAGATGATGATGCCATTGACTGAGATGTGAAGATGACTTATGACTAAGGGATGCTCACGCCTCAATGGTGAGAGGAGACATCTGTCAGCAGCAGCTGTCTTGGAAGTCATCCAGTAGACAAAACAAGGGTGCGCAAGGCCAGAAGTTCATTGGTTGGGGTGAAATAGGGCAGATGATAGCCAAAACTGGAAAAAAAAACCCACACTTTTCTCCCACTTGTGGCTGGAGAAAATAGACCAGAAGGCTTTTCTTTTTGCATGATCTTATAACTTAAAAGTTTACCCATTTTTAAAAAGGAGAAGAGGGGAAGGGGAAGGGGAAGGGGAAAGGGAAGGGGAAGGGGAAGGGGAAGGGGAAGGGGAAGGGGAAGGGGAAGGGGAAGGGGAAGGGGAAGGGGAAGGGGAGGGGGAAGGGGAAGGGGAAGGGGAAGGGGAAGGGGAAGGGGAGGGGGAGGGGGAAGGGGAGGAGAGGAGGGGAGAGGAGAGGAGAGGAGAGGAGAGGAGAGGAGAGGAGAGGAGAGGAGAGGAGAGGAGAGGAGAGGAGAGGAGAGGAGAGGAGAGGAGAGGAGAGGAGAGGAGAGGAGAGGAGAGGAGAGGAGAGGAGAGGAGAGGAGAGGAGAGGAGAGGAGAGGAGAGGAGAGGAGAGGAGAGGAGAGGAGAGGAGAGGAGAGGAGAGGAGAGGAGAGGAGAGGAGAGGAGAGGAGAGGAGAGGAGAGGAGAGGAGAGGAGGAGTAATTCAGTTCTATTCATAACCATGGAAAAAAATCTTAATAGCATTGACCCCTAAGAGACTGGCCTTGAAAGAGGTGAAATCTCTTCATTGTTGTCAAGGCATTTCCCTGAGCAACACCTGGGTAACAGCTGGAGTGCTCCCTGCAAGACTCTTCAGCAACAATGGACTGAGGAAAGCAGTGGTCTGGAGGCCAGGGACAGCACTTCCACCCTCAAACCTTGCTGAATTCAGCTCCTCTTAGTACAGCAGGTCCATGGAAGAGAAAAAAAGGCAAGGATTTGAGTCATGTACTTTTATTTTACAAACCAGGGGTAAAAAGATACTAGGACCTGATTAGGAAAGAATTCGTGAGGCCTGACAGCTTAATTCTTGCCATAGCTAGAAACCCAGCAAAATTTTAATAACCCTCTACTTTTGTTAATTAGATGCAATTTTTCTTAGACTATCAGTATAAAAGTGCTTATAGATGCTAACACGTCTTATCCTTCTTTTGCTACCTCAGCAACAAGGTGAAAGTGTGCTCCAAAGTTCTCTGAAGCTAATAAAAATCTCCCTTTTTCTCTCCCAAACAACCTTTAAATTCCTCTTGAACAAGATTTGGCCTGCCTGAAATAAAAGTACAAGGAGCATGAAACTTGGTTTAGGCTCTCTAGAACAGATAATATATGCATACTGATTTTTTAATGAGAATGCCCTAAGAAGTATTACATTTGTCCATTTTATATTGCTTTTGTGACATTTATCTGTCTGTCTTTCCCCACCTTGGCTGAAACAAAAGCACCAATGAAAGATTCATAGAATAGAGGAGCCAGGCAGCAGATAGCAAGAAGTCAGCTCTCTTCAGTATTGTAATGATCTGGACATATTTGGTACAGTTTTGGTCCCTAGACTGTTCAGGATCACTTCAACTAAGAAATGCTATGAATTCCTCTCTGACCTGCCAATAATCCCGTTGAGAGTTTGATTTAAATAAAAAATAGTTTTAAAAAGCAAGGGAGAAAAATCAGGAGATAGGATCATTTGCATTTATTTTTTTCAGGTGGTATCTGCAAACCCTTTTTTTTTTATATATACTTAAGCATAAGAATCAGATTTTTCCATTGACTTTTATATTGGCTATTTGGTTGATTTTTATATATGTGTATGTGAACACATTTATCTCCAACAGTGCCATTCATTCTGTTTTTATCTAGAAGGTGCTCTTTATTAAAAAGAAAAAAAAAATCCTTTAGACTGACAAGAGAAATCTTCTAGATTGGAAAAGTATATATTTTGACATGTACTCACGCTCCCAAGATACACATGCCTCTAGCTGCAGCAGCTGTGGCACCCCGTGTGGATTGCACCACCTCCCAGTTTTCAGTCTGTTCAATTGCTCTTGGAGTTTACAGTGCAGAGATTAAAACAGGAGTCAGGAAGAAGTGGCTTTGTAAAAGCAAAAGTACTGCAACCAGCTGCGTTTCTCTTGCTCTGGGGCAGGCTGGGGGATGGAGAGGGGGAGGTAGGGAAAAGCCAGCTGGCTCTGCAGCCCTGGTGCTGGGGGGAATTCAACAGTTTGGCTTCCAGGGAGCCGAAGTATATACTTTTTTCTTTTCTTCATCTATTTCCCAGAAGCTTTCTGTGGTAGATGAGACAAAAGCATTTTCTAGTTAGTTTAATCCAAGCATGACACCTGGAAACTTCTCCCAACAGCGCGTGTTACACCACAGTTCCTACTGAAGGCTGAATTTCTTCACTTGCATTCCCATCTACAACAGCACAATATGCTTTTATATCACCTCTGAGGCTCTGCAGCCTAAATATACATTCGTCCGTGAGATCAGCACAGTCCAGCAGGATTATAAAGTCTGTACAAACTCTTCTGCAATTACTTCCATTTGAAAAGTACACATGAACTATATTGGTTATCCAAGGCATGCTTACTATGTGCTGTAATTACGAACAGAAATCCTGCACCGAACTCCAGTAACATTTCTTTATCTTCTTCCAAAATCTGTTCCTTTTTCTTGTACTTGTTTGCTTGCTGCTGTGAAGGGGAAGCTCCCAGATAACAGCAGATGACTTTCCTCCAACAAAACCTGTATCTCACACAGCTCAGCGGTCGAGGAGAGGCAGGCGGAGTTTGCGTTTTGATTTACAAACTCTCGGACGCAGCATTTGATTTAATAGTTTAATAATTAATCAGGGAGGGAAGAAAGAAGGCATTTATAAAGGGTTGATGGCAAATCGATCGCAGGGAGAGCACATTGCTGCTCAGGGAGAAATAAGGACTGCATCAGATTGGGCTGAAAAAAAATAATTCTGTGAATATCTAGAACCAATGAAAGTATAGAGTCTTACTTAGAAAAAGGCTCTGGCTTTTTACATTTGCAAGCAGGGCTGGCTGAAAACACCTCTGGCTTTGTGAGATGAAAAGGAGAGAACATTTGGTCCTTCAGTACCCTGCTTGCTAGTGATGGAGGGGAGGCCTGGCCAGGATGTTCTTCTCCTATGAGGTTCTCGCCTCTTTTTTCTGTGCTTGGTGCCCCAATAGACTATTCTTTCGCAGGGATCCCATAAAGTAGGTTTCTTTAGAAGGAAGGCATATGCTGTATCTTCAGGAAAAGGACTATATAATTCCCGTTTGCAGAGAAAACACAATCAGACCTTTATAAACTAAACCCCTGCTACCTAACCCAGCATGATTTGGAGAAAAGAATATTAATGAATTTAATTAAACAAAACAAAACAAACAAAAAAGCCAGGGAACACAAAGAGAATGGTTTAATAATGTTTTCTGGCTTCTCCTTTGCTCAGAGAAAATGTGTTTATCTGACTCATCTGAGCGTCTTCAGCTGCCTCTTGAGCTGAAAATCAACCGAACTTGACTACAGTTATGTAATTTTATTTATTTATTTAATAGGTTTGCTTTCAGTTGCACTTTTGAGGGTTAAACAGCAGCCAATGAACAGAACATGAGAAGCAGTTCCCTGGATTCATCCTTATTTGAATAAGACACCCAGCAGTCCATGGACCAAAAAAATGCACCAAACTGTTAATTGATTTTTAAAGGAGAATTATGATGCTTTTAACAAGCCACTTATCTTGCTAAGCATTGTTAGGGTAGTAGTGTACATTCCACTGAAATGACTGTTCCACAATGTGAGTCCCTAATTGCTTATAAAGCACACTGTTTATTGAGTATTAGCTCTGGCATAGTTGTTTATGACAGGAGTGCATTGCTTAGTGCTTGTAAAAAGCCATCTAACTTAAATATGCTCTGCCTTGCCTCTTACCCTCCCATGCTCTCATGAACACATGTTCTCCATCGCTAAGTTTGCCGTGGGAAGAGAGGAAAAGTATCAGCAGTGCCGTGCAGAGATGAAGGGGGTTGCCTGGTAACTGTGAAGAAAGAAGTCTGACTCGGGAGCATATCGACTATATATTATCTCCCGCGCTCTGCCTACAATTAATAGGTCAGTGACCCAATGAAACATTTCGAATGAAGTCAAACTATTAGCTGGACAAATGTGTCTTGAGTTCCGCTGTACGCCAGTTCAGTATGATTACGCTACATTATGTGCTGGTGGAGTATTGAATCATTAATACACTCAGCTGAGCCCGTTGCGTCCTGCAGCAAAACAGGCTCCTGGCCCTGAGCAATGTCCTGCATTATCTTCATCAGACGTGAAGCCTTCGATCAGTGTGATCTACAGGGTGGTTAGTTTGCAGTGGGGATGACTTTGCCTTTCTCTTTCGTGGGCATTTGTCATTCCGCTTAGTGAGACAAGTAGCATTTTTGGGGGGAGAAAGGGAAATGCTGGGAGAGAGAAGACAAGAGGACAGATATAGTGATAACTGTTTGGTTATAGCTCCTTTTTTAACACCAGGAATGACTTCTCTAATGTGACACTCTTGTGAGGAGTAGGTAGACCTGAGGAGTGAGTAGGTAGATTTACCATCCCTTAGACTCCCCCATACATCTGAAGCAGGCGGGTAGGACGATGAACAAGTACAACATTCAGCCTCTGATTTCTTCTTTCCCATAAGGTTAAAAAACTTATTTTCTTGTCTAAATAAATGTCTGAGCTGTAGGAATAGATGGAGAAGTGGTTTTGGGGTTTGGCTGAGATTAGTAAGCAGCGGTGTGGGATTTGCACAGCGGACAACTCTTCCAGTTGCATCACCTGGTTGATCTTCTTGAATTCCAGAATCAACTTGCATTGTGTTTGTGGTCTTGCCTACAAATGGCTGTGTCCAATGACTCTTCACAGAGGTATGTGATCAGTCTCTAGTTGTATTAGATAAAGAGTGTCTTGAAGCACTTGACAAAAGAATATACAGTCAAGACAGGTCCTTTCTTACGATGGTCTTGGAAGAGAACAGTCTATAGTGAAATTGAGTTGATTTGCCAGTTCACAACCATGCTCAACATTTTCCTACAGGAAATAATAAAAGCACTAGAGAAGGAATATCTTCATTTTAAAACCTGCCTTGCTCTAAAATCAAACAGAAATGCTTCTCACCTACCTGCAGCTTGAACTCAGGAGTTTGGCATATGGCTTTTGCATCTTAGCATCCAACTATGTGCTTCTTGGAAATACAGTTTGTCAGTTCTTCTGCCCAATGAAGCTATTGTACTACTTTGCTGGGAAAAAGAGAATTATGTGTTTGGTATACCAGATTCAGATTTAGAGGCACGAAAATGAAGTCAGTTTCTGCTGTTTGAGATCTACTCAGATCTTTGTTGTTGTGTGGGAAGAATTCTTAATGTATCATCTATCTTGTCAACCTCTTCTAATGCAAGATTTCCCTCTGTGCTTAATCTCTCAGGTACTTTATTTAGTCAACAGCAGAAAACAATGTAATGTTCCTTCACAATAGTCCCAAGGGCTTTGCAATCCTCCAAAAGACCTTTAAAATTAGAAATTACCAGCAAACTTTCTACCACCAAAGATGTGTAACAGTCAATTTCCTGACTGTCTGAAATTAAATACTGTTGCCCCACTTAATGCCATGATTTGGATAAGTTGATTTCCAAGGGACCTCAGGAAGCTGCAGCAACTTACTTCTAAGTGAAAGTCGCTTTGATGGAGACCATTTGGGATTTCAAAAGGCCGTGAATGGAAAAATACAAATCCACAGTAAAATTAAACAGGAAAGTCTCTGGAGATCATATGTTTCAATGAGCTTCACTCAACAGCTTATTAAGGAAAATGTCAGCAAATATGACACTGAAAAATCCACAGTGTATTTCTGCTAGGATCAAAAATTCTACAGTCCGAGACTACACTGCTCTATATTTATATCTACTGGTTAATTAATTTACACAGTGTTAGTTTAACTCACTGGGAAAAGATTTTCCTTTGGTACTAATCTTTGAATTAAATGCTGTGACCGCACCATAGAAAAATCAAGATTGCATTCTTTATAAATATAGGTATATATTTACCTTCAGACATACATAATTTTTTACATTATCACTGTGATACCTTAATAAAAGCTGCACTAAACTACATCTCATTTTTCAGACAGATACCAGCTCTTGGTGATGAAATATTGGCAATGTAAGGTCAAGCACTTTGTAAAGTAAACTGAAATATTTGATCAGAGTGTTTACTCTCAAAACCCTAACTTTGAAAACCTTCTAACATTTATTTAAACCTTTGTAACACTTTTCAAATTAGTTAAATTGCTGTTCTTTGATCTCAAAAGTTTTGCAGGTTAGGTTGAATATACAATCAGCCTGGAGTGGACACATCTGTCTTAATCAAGATACTTCCAGGATCTACAACAAAACTAGTTGTCTACACTACTTTTACAGTCAGAAGAGGAAATAAACTCTTTCAGAACATCATTTACCTCATTGCAAAATATTTTCTTAAAATCAGTCACATGAATTCTATTCTAAAACTGTTTCCGTTGACCTGAATGGGAGCTGAGGGTTAACAGCTCACATGGTAAGCAGTACCATGTATGGGCGGAACTGATCTAACACACACGGCTTGTATATCTGATAAATTCAAATCTATACCATCTGTAGCCATGGAAAAACAATGGGCTTCTTCACAGACAATCAAGTCACCATCTGCTGATGCAACTGCAGGTTGTTGCCTTGGAGGCTTAGGGCAGGAAGAGGAAAAGTGACATAAGAAAGTGGTGAGTTATCTTACTGTTTGTCTCTTTTGCATACTCTGGCCTTTATGCAAGTGATTTCTGCATCTTTATTGACAGAATCACCCAAAGGGCTTTTGAAGTGCAACTCAAATAAGCTTAAGAAGCTGGATGGTTGAAAGCAGGTAATCATGAGCCAAGTTATTTGTCATTAGTTAAGATTTTCTCTGATTGAATCAATTCCCCATCTCTAGAGATGTATTAATAAATAGCTAATAAAATAGCCGTCTTTGTGGATTATTAGCTATGTTTTCTGAGAAACATGTGTTTCCAAGTTTGTTCCCTTCCCCATGAGGATAAAACCCATTGAAACCAATGAAAACAGCACACCAGTGTCTGTAGTAACTCACATTGTGAAATCTTTTTCTGTTTATTCCTTGATTGATACCTTGTTGGAGTATCTATTTCCCTACCTGTGGGTCCTTTGATAAGAGAAGTCATTAGCCTGAACCCATGGCAGTTACTGGAATGTTATAAGGACCTGGGGTAACTAGCTGTGTTGCATGAAAATTAGCAAAATAAAATACCTACTTCAAAGGGTTGATATCTTGGATGAAATCTTTAGCAAGCAGTACTGGACTGAATTCAGCTATGCTTTGGGTCTGTTAGGAAAGTCTTCAGCTTCCCAGTAGCTGTGAATCATGACTCCAAGAAGCATTTGGTTTTTCCAGATGCTAAAGGTTTGGTTCACTTGCCCAGACATAGTTATCCAAGCCTTTGGTTATCGGAGACAGCCCAAAGTGGCTGACGTCTATCTCTGTCAGTCTATAACATTAACTGAAATTCTGGGCAAGGTATCTTCAGGCCTCTCAACTGACACAACATACCCATATGGCAGGCGACAGGCTTGAGACCTTATAGGAAACTGTGCAGGTCTTCCTGGAAACACCTACATCATGCCCCAATGCCAAATACCTCCAGAATAATTCATCCTCTTTGCTCCTGCCATCCCCACCCCTTGTCTCCAGCTCCTCTATCTGGACAAAGTTTTACTTGGGCCCTGCAGTCATGTTTTGCTGTGAAGACATTAATTGTCCCTGACTAAACCCTTCAACAAGATTATGAGTTAGGAAGGAAAGGAGTTTTTAGGTCAGTTTGCTTGCATTCAGCCCAGCAGAGCTGATCCATCCTCTCCATTTTGTGTAAGGGTGAACTGAGCAAAAGAGGTCAAGAAATACACGTTCTGTGGATTAGCTCATATGAAGAGACACACTGGTTAGGCTTGTGTAACTTTGATGACATTAATACAATTACTCTGATATACACAATCAGTATCAGATGAGCAGATAATTGGTGGCAGGAAATTGAATTACATGGATTTATTTGAACTGTGTTCATAATAAACATTATTATTATATGATTTAAGGAAAAAAAAAAAAAACAACAGAAAAAACATAACCTTGACAAAATTAATTTTGTGGGCTACGTATGCCTACAGACAAAATAAGTTGGAATTATCTTCCACCCAGATCTCACATGGCAGAGTACCTGCAGCTTCTTTGTGGAGCCCTTGAGGTCATCATAAGTGTCATGAGCCCATGAAGTTTTCTGGTAAGCAAAAGAACATCCATCTTTGAGTGATGTAAAAATATATGCTGGGTTATATTGTAGTTTTCTAAGTCCTACGCAGCTCCCAGCATTCTGTCCAGGCTGTAAAGAGCACACAAGTTACTGTCCCAGCAATCACTTTTGCTCTGTGAGATACAGGGGCAGGATGCAGACACTGTAATGCAGCTGATGCCACATGAGCTGAACATAAAATTCTCATTTCACTCAGCAGAGTCAGCAGAGGAGCAGCAGCAGCAAGGTTAACACTTCTGCTTGGTGAAATAGATAAGTAATGTTTAGGACTCTGTGAACTGCAATGATGGGGTGTCCTCTGACTACGACAGGACCATAGATACTCAGCCCAGATGTAGAGACCACCATCATTGCTACTTATAATCAGGGACTCAACCCAGATGTCTAAGCAGGTGCCACTTGAGCCTAATCAGAATGTCCTGCCAAGTCTCCGGTTGCTGGTTTGAAAGGGAACAGGTCCCCTCTGATCTCAGGTCGTGCCTGGCATGCCCATGCTTACATCCTATGGCACCTCAGTTGGCACCCAACAACAGCGCTTAAACAGATTAATCAAGCCTTGTGTGTAGGATTTGAAAGCTGAGCCTGTCCCA
This sequence comes from Columba livia, assembly GCF_036013475.1. NCBI lineage: Eukaryota > Metazoa > Chordata > Aves > Columbiformes > Columbidae > Columba > Columba livia. The sequence continues at coordinate 207,416,932 of NC_088602.1, read as the reverse complement.
TTTCCTTTGAGGCATCTGACTTTTACACCTTGTTGCTAAAGTAACTGTGGTGGACTGACCCTTTATTTTTACCAGAAGAACACAGGAGTTAAACCACAGATTTAGGTTTTTCCCTTATCTAATCACTTCTCCTTGAAAATGGTCAGTGTCAGCCATTCCTGAAATCCCAACTAGAGAGAACAATAATGGAGTTATCTCCATCTAGACCAGTCACCTATCCTCTTTTCTGAGTCAGTGGAGGCAAACAGATACTGTGCACACATCATTTCATCCTAAACTGACCATTCAAAATAGGCCGTACCTGAGAAGTATTGGTTTCCTTTAATTGACTATAATGGCAACCTCAGAGGAAGGTGCCATTTTACCTGTATGTTCATGCTCTTTTTCAGCACATGGCAGTACTATAATACAATCATTTTCTAGCACTATCACATGAATAGAGCAGCGTTATGAGCTCCAAACAACTTCTCAAACCAGTTCCTCTGTTCTGCAAGGTCTTCTTAATGCAATAGGGCCTCTAGCTTCTCATTTGCCTCATAACAAGTTGCTAGAATAACATTTTTAGCAAATCTGTTGTCAAAATTGTGCTTTGATCAGCCTGCATTTTCCTCTGCAGTGTTTATACAGATGTATTCAATTTGTAAGAAGGTAATCACGCTGCTTTTGCTCTTTTCCTAAGCCTACAGTAGGTTAATGTATGAACACTTTGTGATAGCAATCTTGGAACTGCTTCTAATCCACTATTATCTCTCCCACTGACCTCTTAGTAGTATTATTCATGGTGTTCAAAGGAGGATGTTGAAGCCCAAATTCCTATTACTTTCAGAAATGATGGCCTAACTCCAGACAAGCACATCACTGAGAAGACCACAAGATAGTCAGTGGAGCTGGTCACAGGATGAGAAGGAACAATGGCATGAACACAATGAAAGATGACCCTCGCACACACAAAAACAATCAATTAGAAAAAAAACAACCCTATACACAACCAACAGAGGATGCAATTTGTGGATGCTCTCGGAACAAGAAGTAGAAAAGGAAAGGATGCATCCTGAACATATCTCCAGCTCACAAAAATTGGTAGAGCCATCCTGAAGCCAGCTTATATCATCTGAAAAGTTGTCCCTATGCATTCGTTCGGATGTAAAGCCAGAAGAAAACTTTCTATTTACAAATAATAGCTTTTGTAAGCACACTTTCTAGGGATGGCTATTTTATTGTCTGACTGATGCACTGTAGGGAAGACAATTCTAAGTTTTCCTGTAGGCTGCATTTTTATTTTGCAGCCAGATGTCACAATAAAATTGTATAAGAAGAAACAACACAAATAAGATGCCAAAGTGAGAAAAAAATCAGCTCAGGGAGGAGGAAAACACATTTCAGTCTCTAAAACATCATCAGAAACTCTTATATTTCCATTATGAAAATAGATTACATTCTTAATGTAAAGGCCTCTCTGATATACTCTATAATATTACATTGTCCTGCATGTAGTTATTTTGTGAGAAAACTCTATTATAAACATTCTTGCTAAATCTTTCCTACTATAACCCTATAAATACCTGAGATCTATTTGCAACTCAGTATATATCTGATTAGCATTTCGAGGAAAAGTACCATAGGAGTTGTTCCTTCTCCATCATATTTGAGGGGTGACTTTTAAGTGTCCATCACATATTTGGATAAAGGGAACCCCAGAGGCAGACAAATTACTGAAATTTGAAAGAACTGCTGAAGCCATGGTGTTCTTTACTTAAATTTTCAAGTATTCCATGAAGACATTAACACTATAACTATTGAAAAGTGGGAAAACTGAACAGGTAAACATGAACTTATTTGCCCTAAACTGGACAGCAGCAGAAGGAGACAGCAGGTTTCCTGAAGTCCAGTGGTCATTTCACCAGTTGAGAAGAACTGCCCACAGGAACTTCCAAGAGCTACAGGAGGAACAAAGAAAGGTTTGACCTACAGACTGAATGCAGCTTGTGACAAAAGAAGTTGCTGAACCATTCCATCTGAGATGTGGTTTCACCCTGGACTCCTTTGCTGAGACAACAGGATGCCAACTGTTTACTTGTAATCCAGAAGTGAGGTGGTAGACTGGGATTCAATTTCCTTGTCCTGAAGATATTTGAAATCACATTTATCCTCTCTTAATGGAAAGGCAAGTAACACAGGAAAGGGTGTTCCCCTCTGCTCTTGGGGCTATACCATGCATGTGAACTGCTTCACTTTAAATTTAATCAAGGGAAGCAAACGTAAAAATTAGGCAGGTTGCTAAGCAGTTTTCTGGAGCCGTGGACCTTGGGCCACCATGCAAAGCAAGTCTTGTGTGTCCTCACCAGGCAAAGCCAGATGGTGGAAAAACCTGTGAGAGGGACCTAATGGAGAACGTATTGTCCCTTGGTACTCAGGAGTCACTGCCTTCAAGGTCACATCTCTAGCCCCTCTCCAATGCATGCTTGAACATTTTATACAAAGCAGAGAGATGCAAGAAGGAGAAACTGAAAAAAAAACCCCACCAAATGCAGAAAGATACCAAGCATTTACATCGTCCCAGGCAGAGTGCAGCAGTGGACAACACCTGAGATATTGTAGTCTCCAAAACCTGAGCATATTCACACTGAGTTCTTCCCTTCCCCAGTGTATGAAGAACATCTCAGTCTACTTTTCCTGTTGTTAGAAATCACTAAATTATAAATAAAACACTTTGAGTAAAGCACTCCTGACAATTCACAGGCATGTTGTGTTAGGTCTCCCACAACCTTCATATGATAGAAAGAAAAAAAACCTATTTCCTACTCTGGAGACATTCAAACCCACCTGGACACCTTCCTGTGTAATCTCATCTGGGTGTTCCTGCTCCGGCGGGGGGATTGCACTGGATGAGCTTTTGAGGTCCCTTCCAATCCCTGACATTCTGGGATTCTATGATTAAGCTGAACTGAATGTTTGCATTATCTTTATTTTGAGGGTGTACAAGGGGTCAGCCCTCAAACAGTTACTCATTGTGCTCAGCAAACTGCTAAAGGCACCTGGCATGAGTTTGTAAACCAAAACAGTGGAGGCAGGTTATAGAGAGCTCTGCATGAAAACCTGCTCTGAAAGAGTGCACATTCCACTCAATAAAAGAATAATAAAGTGTCAGGTAGAAAATAAATATTGAAACTAATTTTCCACCAGGGAAATCTCTTTGCAGTAACTAATTTAGACGGAGAATAAAACAAAAAGGCCCTATATCTCAACCTCGGCAATAACCTGTCACTGAGCACCACTCACCTTTTGTCTCTGCTCAGACCTGATGCCTGCACAGGAAGAGGTGACAACTGCCTTGCTGTCTTCCTTTATAAATCAAATCAAATAAACCATGCACAAAAGGAGTTTCTTGCAAAATAATAACAGTGTGTTAGGGTCCCTTGGACATTCTTGAACGGCAAGAACAAGAAGTTAACTCGAGGCTTTTCCTCACAATGGTGTCAGTAATTAAATGAGATGCCACAAATGAAGAGATACCTACTGCAGGTGAAAAGTTTGCTTTGGTATTCAGACAAGAAATCAAAATGCTGTCATGGTGAAGGCAGAGTCTTTCAGTTGCTGGTGGTGGTTTTCTCATTTAAACTTCTCTCAAGATTAAAACCAGGGCCAGGCGAACAAAACAGATAAGGATAATCAAGAAAGAAATATCCTGTCCACTCCCAGCTTCTTGAAGTCTAAGAGGTAATGCCTGGCAAAACCATTTCTCACCACCTTCACCTATACCTGGAGTGTGAGATTCCTTCATCTCTTGCTCATCTTGCTCTAGGATCTCATTATTATCTCAACCTACAGGTCCCCATAGATAAGGAAACTTGTCTTCCTGCTACACCTGCAAAGCATCCTGTAATTTTATGTGAATGATGCCTTAAAATAAATAACTGTATGTTTCTGTGTCAAAGAGTCTCAAGCCCAGAAAATAAATCGCCTATCTCATTTTACAGCTTTACCATTGGCACCTTGAAGAAGTAGCTCATTAACAAATGAAGGAGGATGCAGAAGGGGGGGAAATCCAATTTCTAGCTTGCAGTATTTTGCTAAAAATGTTGATAACAATTTCTGCTATTAGTCTCTGTCAGAAATGCCAGTGTTATTACTGAAATGGTGTGGCCAGAGGGCACCCTGCATCACAGCTCACCACGGAGTCTGAAACCCTTGAATAAACATTATAAAGCACAGCAAAACTGTTTGTATTCAAAAGTTTCCAAGTAATTAAAGTAGTACTCAGTTCTGTTGGTAGTAGGCAGTCAGGCTGAAAGGAAATCTCACCTTATGCTTGCCATCTTCTATCTAAATCAGTGTGCTGTGGTTGTTGTCCCAGCCTGCATCTCTGCAGGCTTTGGTAGGGTTGGCTGAGCATGCATTTGAGTATCTCACCCAAGCATCAAATTGCATCCACACAGCATCCCCTTGGAGCACACTGCTAGGATCCATACCTTGCAGTGGGGTGGGAATTCAACAAGCATTTCCCCCTCTTTCTGCAATTCCTTTCCAGCAGCACATGACACTATAGAGCTGAGTGCAGCTGTGCACCACCTTGTCCATCAGCAGGAGGTCAGGACTCAGAAATGAAGATAGAAAAGTGCTTGGCTGGTGAGAAGAGAGGCAGCCACAGAGCTGTCAATCAAGATCAAAAATCTTGTTGCCCCAAAGCATAGTAATTGAAACCTGCCCATGGCTGCCTGTGTGCCTTGGACCACGTTCCTGAGAAGAAAAGGCCCATAACGTCTTTGAATGTGTTCTCAGTATTTACAAGCCAATGGCAATTTCTGATTCTTGTGTGATTTAAAATCCTAGAGCTCACATTCCTTGGGGATTTCCATGGGAATTGGGTACTGAAGGGACATCATGAGTCTGGGTTTACCACTAGCCTTCCTGAGCACAAAGGTTCCCATCAGCTACAGCATCAAAGGAGCATAGGACCTACTGTCTTTACTGCTGACTCTTTTCATTGTAAGTGAAGTAATGATTCACCTTTTGGGCATACTGCAAAAATTAGTTAATGTTTGGGGAGCGCTTTAATGGTATAAAGTGTGGTAAAAATGCTAAGTATTATTATTGTTCTAATTTGTCTTGCACTTAAATATAAAGGGGGAGCATACAGCTACTTCCCAAGTGTCTCCCAAGGGTGTTTCCAAAGCAATTATGTTGGCTGACACTGTCGAGCCTCAGAAAATGGAAACTATTCAGATGCTGACCAATCAGCCCTTTTACCAGCAGATGAATCTAACGACTTCAAAGCTATTCATTAAGCGGTACTATGAATTGATTACATAAATTAGCATGCTGCTGACAAGGCAGGGAAGGGAGGAGAAGACGAGAGAGGAGGCCGACATAACACATCCTTCATTTGGGAAAGACAGTGGTTATTAGGAGTCCAGAGCTAATGAAAGAGACACATCCATTAGGCACGTGCTGCTGTGAGGGATTGATTGCTCCCCCCGAAAAAGGGCTGCTCCTCTTGTTACTGGGGGATTATATTTGTTCTAGCTTGTTGATCCAGAGGTAAATTTGTAACATTTAACAAGGAAGTATAGCTGGCAGAGAGAGGGAAGGAAGATGATAAACTTACTTCAAAACCATTATTAAAATCGTCTAAACCCAAGCAGTACAAGGCAAGTTGGTTTTGCTGTTAAAAGTCATGACATGCAAGGAGGATTTTCTGTCTGAAGTAGCTGTGTCTGGGAAAATTCCAGCAAGACCTATTGGAAACAAGAAGCTTTTCAGTGGAAAGTTTGAATGGCAAAATCAGAAAGGTACACTTGAACCCTGCCTCTGATTAAAACCGCCTGTCCAGGATGAGCACAGTGCTCAGTCTTATTGCAGGCTCTTTTGAGCTTGGCAAACCTGGAGCTATAGGACAGGGGGTAACGGTTTTGAACTAAAGGATTCAGGATAGACATGGGGAAGAAATTTTTTACAATGAGGGTGGTGAGAGCCTGGTCCAGGTTGGCCAGAGAGGTGGTGGATGAACCATCCCTGGAGACATCCCAGGCCAGGCTGGACAGGGCTCTGAGCAACCTGAGCTGGTGAAGATGTCCCTGCTCATGGCAGGGGTTGGACTAGGTGAGCTTCTAACCCAAACTATTTTATGATTCTAAAAGGATCAGATCCTCTTGTGAAAAACCTCATCAGAGCTCAGCTAACTGCAGTCAGACCCCATCTGTCCTTGCTGTTTGGAGCGTGCTTTACCTTCTACAAAAACTGATATGTTGTCCCTACCTAGAGTCCCAGAACACTATAAAACCCTGCACTCATGTTTGGAGTCCCTTTAATTTCAGTCTTGAGCTTGTCAACATTGTTTGTCCAGGCAATGCAAGAACCATTTCACAGTGCAAATTTCTTCCATGATAACTGAAGAGGGATTGAATAAAATGCTCTGATTTCAATGTTGTCTGTATGCAGCATCACTTGTTTGTTTAGTGCTCTCTGGACAGTCCTGTCAGTGCCTCCCTGTCTAATTTAGCCCAGAATATGCCTGTGTAACTCTAAGTGTAGACAAATCCCTTGTCTTTTTGTTAGGAGTAAGTTTTCCACCCCTTGGAGTTGCTTCTGCCCCTGCATTAAGGGAAGACAGGTTGAATCATCTTCTGTTGCTGGTCTGTATTGCAGCACGGTTTGAATAATCTCTAATTAGAGGGGCATAAGTGTGTTGGTCAGCCCTTCAGACCCCTAAGTATATACTTAAATTAAGCATGTGCTGAAGTGCTCTTCTGAATCAGAAGCCCAAGCAAGCTCAGGCTGAATTTTCTGCTGTATTTTGAAATTGCTGCAATCCATTATTCCAAGTGCATTTCAGGCACTGAAACTAAACAAAACCTCTTGGAAAAAGAAGCTCTCAAGCAAAAGGCACAGATCATTTGGTCGTGTTTTACAGGCAGCTATCTGCTTGGTGAGTTTGATGCTACTGTTTGTCTAGCAAAGGTTGCACACTGCAGGAATATAACACCATTGTCACTTTGTGACCGACATTAGTTAACAAAATGTTTTGCACTTTTTGAAGAAGGAATTGATCTTTCACTCTGTGGTTTCATTACTGAAGAGGGAGGAATCCTGAATCTAATATCAGTTCAGATTTCTTCTAAATTTGCAAGAAAAATGCTTCAGTTTAAAAAGGAAACTGGGCACAAGATGGTGAGCTGGTTTCTGCTGGAGAAAAATCCTGCATTAGATAAATTACCAAGAAAATCCATTATGGCATGTGAATGTTGATGGCAGCTGCACAAATTTAAGCCAACTGACTTTTCATGTTGCAATAAGAATTCAACAAGGTCAGAAACTACCAGAGCATCATTAAAATCGCATATTTGATAGAGCAGTTTTGTGCAACAATTGAACTTCAGAGAGGATTTCTGTATCCTTCACTGTGATTTGTTTGATTTGTTATTAACCAAGGAAAAACCAACCAGGATAGAGTACCTTGCTAACTCTATCTACCTAGGGATTACACAGAGCTTGCTGTATTATGCAGTTGTCCCTTTGCATATTCCATTGACTCGGGTTGGGGGAAATATTAACATTTGTAATTTCCATATTGCCAGATTATCACACACTCTCCAGTGATTGTTCTCTCTGTGTTTTATGATCTGTCAATTTTCACACTATTTAAAAAGACAATTTGACTGCCTTAATGCCAGAAAAATCTCATAGGGGATTTTATTTTCTTTTTTTCTTTCCTCAGCATAGGAAAGGCTATTTTTATGGCTAGAAAACTATCATTGACCACCTTCCCTTGCCATTTCAGATAAACACTGAGCTTAACAGTTTTTAGCCTTGAAAAAAAAACATCAAATCTGCTCCCAGGAGGTCTTTGGTAAATATCATGTCACCATGGAGTGCCACATAATTAGAGAGTGTGAAATACAAGTGTGAAGTCTATGATATATCTATACCCTGTGCTTTTATATGTCATAATATTTAGTTATCCACAAGTAAGGAACTCACAAGATTTTTGAAGTGAAGTAAGCAATACTTCGCACATTTTACAGATGGGGAGATGGAAAGATACACGAAATAGATGCAGAGGTTGGCAGGGGGTAGGGCAGCTCCTGAGTTACAGCTCTCAGTACTGATCTGCCATCTTCCTGTCCCACATACAGCCCAGTTCCTCCAGGACTGATTAAAATGAGAATTCATCAATAAGGCTGGATATAGAAAAAGGCTTGGTAAGAGGAGATGCAAAGCTTGTCAACAGAGAGACTTGTGAACACTTTTCTACAATAATTAATGGTGGGAATTGAAAGTGCATTTGTCAGTTCCTTTGTTAAGCCTCGGTGTTAATACTTGCTCCAAATGAAGTACCTTCAGATTTATTTTCACAAGGACCTGCTATTGCAGGGACAGAACAACAACAATGGGTGTCCCAAAGCACCTGTTGTGGTAGGTTGTGCCCATTGGGCATCACCCTCTAGTTCTCTACAGACCTGAGATTCATCTGAGCGGGTGCCCTCAGTGTGGGATAACAAAAGCAACCACTTTTGCTATCTCCTGTGCAAGGTGTCTTTCTGCAGATCAGATGATCTCCAGATAACCTGACAAAGCCCCTCTCTTTAGAGCAGGGTCTTTCTAGGATGGCCATAGCAGAAATGGGTCTTGAGACACATTTATTGAGTCATGCTCTAGTGTTGCTGCCAAAAGACTTTTCATCAAAGAACAACAAGCAGTGGGCACTTCTAGAGGACAAGTGTCCCTCTCATGAGATAAGCAGGGTGGATAAGAGACAAAATAAAAGCAAAATACTTCTCATGTTTTGAAAGCCATTGAACGCTTCAGAGCAACGTGCTCCTCTGGCATGGTTGAAACCACGTGTCAGGGTTAGAGGCTCTGAGCATCCTTCTAAACAAGTATCAGTGGAAAACTTACCCTATTTCTGTTATAGAGGACAGAGAGCAATATACCCATTTAAGCTCTTCTAAGTTTTCATTAGTTCCTAATGAAAGCTGTGCAGATGAGGGAGGTAGCAATTAACAATTAAAAGCAATTAACAATTACTCCTTCTGCTTGCTTCCTGTTGGAAAAGGGAGACAATTAAAGCCTCTTATCCTACCTTGGGAATTATGTTATCAGGGAATAATTTTATTTAGCAAAGTACCTGTCTTTGCTTGCGGTAAATAGTTACTGCCTTAGGGCCAGTTTTTCAGAAATGCCTGAAGATACAGCTGAGCAGTTCCTTCCAAAAACTCACAAGGTGCTTTTCTGTGTATATGAATATGTAAATAGTTGGTCTTGATTTAGGAGGTAAAGAATAGGGAAATCGAGGCACAGCAATGGATTAAGGTGTGCCATAAGGAAATGAAGATGGTGAGTGTTAAAGAAAGAGCATTGATAGTAAAGAATGGGTGAAATATTTTAATAATTTATTTTGTGAACTATAACCCCAAAAAACAGGTTTTACTGTCAAACCCAGTCCCACCCAGTCTTTTACAGGTAGAGCCATAAAAGCTGTTTATCCATGTTAGAGCAACGTGCTGTGTTGGGAGATGAACCCCAGCTTGCATGAAGGCTTCTGAGAGTAGTTGAGTACTCCCCTGAATAAGTACATTCATGTTCACCTCCTGCTGGAAATCTAGGACATATTTGCCTGTGAATCTTGGTCATATAGACATGAGCGACGAAAACAAATTGTTGAACTTAACCTAAGAATTCTAAGGAACCAAATAGGTACAAAACCAGCAACAGACCTCTGATGAGAGAATGAGGGAAACCTGTTTCTGCTTGGTCTAAATCCGTGATGCAGACAGAGAAGTTAACAGCTGTCCAAGAATGAACTGAATGGAGAAGAGAGAGTTACATGCTTAGGACAGGAGAAGAATTAAGATAATACAGCATGACTGGTGGGCAACCTGTTTGAACTGGAGTTCTTTTGGATTGGATGGTAGGACAGGTCATCTGGAGATGGTGCTGAAAGTGATGAATCACCATGTCTAGACTCACATGTGGGAAGAAGCTTTTTCAAAGGAGAAAAACAAACAAACAAATAAAAAAACAACCCTGAGGATGACACTAACATGGGAGACCTCAACATCCTAGGTGCAGACTGGGAAACAAAATGCTGGTTGTGTGGTGTTTATCTGGGCAGAAAGTGGTGAGGCTGTCTATCAAGGAAGAGCAAATTTTAGAAGAGCTTGTGGTTGCAACAAGTCTGCATTAAGTTGATTCAGTTTCTGTTAAATAGAAGGGTACATCAGAACTGGTCTGCAATGAAGATTCTTGACTTCAAAAGGTCCAGGGTTTCTTCACGTCAGTTATGTGAAAACTACTTGGAATGGAAATGGGGAAAAAAAAATTATAACTCCAAAGTCAACTAAATCAATTTTTATCCCAGAAACAACTTTGTGGTGAGACTTCTCTGACTTCAGGTTTCCAAAATGTAGATACATTGACTAAATTACTCGTCCTCTGGAGACAGAAGACAATTCATCCTATCCTAGGTAGTGGTCTTAAATAGATGAGATAAACTGCCCTCTGGAGATGCTTGTCTCCTTCCTTTGCTACAGAAGGAATTTAGATGTGGTGAATATGCCTGAAAAGCTAAAATTAAGCGATAGAAAACCATAGTGGGAGGAAATGGAAACCTACAAGAGGGCGGGGGTAGAAAGTAAAGCATTAATCAGCAAAGAAAAAAACATCTCAAGGTTATGAAAATTTGAACAGAGTAAGAATGGCTATGTTTCAAATGGTAATTCTGGAAACATTTGTAAAATATCACCAGAAATCACCAGAAATAGCAGCCACTAATAAACTAGCTTTTTAACACAACTGGTAATATTTGATACATCTGAAGGCATTTCCTACCACCCTGAAGAAAACGCCTCAAAATTCCTTCAAAAACTTCAGAGTTCAGAACTGTTTGGGTGCTCAAATTAAACTATGTGTTTATGTGGCTGCTTGATTACAGAGCCATGCTGAGGAACCTTCTGAGCTTTTTTGGAAGGGGGAGAGGGAAACGGCATTTTAAAATCATAAAAAATATTTTAATGGAGAAAAAATATTGTATGTCAAGCTTTCATCCAAATTGAAAGTGTGGATAACTGGTGACAAAACTGAAGTGAGGTCAGTAGCAAAAGACTTTCATGGAGGAAATATGGGCTTGTTAGCAGAATGCCTCTAGATTAGAGAGATATAAACCAACATGATCAACCATGGAATTACTCGTTTAGGTCTCAGAAACATCTTTTCATGGCTCTGCACACAAATTCATTAGCTCAGCTTCTCTCTGCATCACCTCTATGTGATTTCTTTGCATTGCTTCTGCATGTCTTTGAGGTATTGCTTTCAAATATGTAGTGAAATTGTATATCTAGGATGGAGAACTTCTGGCAGACAGATTGGGAAAATCAGCAAGTTGAGAGCTAAGATGGCTTTTTAATACAATGTAATCTTTTGCCACACAGTTTTTCCAGCTGCCAAAATACTGATGCCAGCACAAGTAAGAAAGCAGAAATGACACAGGGAGAGGATGGGACCACTCACTGAAGCAGAAGTACTAATGCTAAGGTGACAGTGTAACCTTGGCTTGTGGGTGAAGTGCATTACTTTGCTTCACATTTACTATGGACCACGAGCCTATATGTAGGCAGCTATGACAAGTAGATAAAGCATAAAAGTTCATACTAACTCTTTCTCTTCTATAAGTTCTTCACAACTCTATGCTTAGAAGCTACCACCCTTTTTACATCCAGAACAGACTGGGTGACTCAGGAAGAGAAATTGTTGAATAATACTGCGTCTCACTGATACTGATCTGTGAATGTAAGAGATATTCTGTAATTAATCTTTTAGAAACAGGCAATTAATACTCCAAAGACTATAATTTATATAGCTTCTGTCAACTATATCATCCAGATCAGGGGATAAAATATGGGAGCTGCAAGGATCTGAGAAAGAATCAGACCACAAATCTTCACTGCAAGCTCAGCAGAATCATAGACTCATTTATGTTGGAAGAGACCTTTCAGAACATCAAGTCCAATCATTAACTCAGCCCTGCCAAGTCCGTCACTAAACCATGTCCCTAAGAACTTCATCTACGTGTCTGTTAAACCCCTCCAGGGATGGTGACTCCACCACTGCCCTGGGCAGTCTGTTCCAATGCCTGACAACCCTTTCTGGGAAGAAATTTTTCTTAATATCCAATCTAAACCTCCCCTAACACAACTTGAGGCCATTTCCTCTCATCCTATCGCTTGTTACTTAGGAGAAGAGACCAACACCATCCATGCTTCAACCTCATTTCAGGTAGTTGTAGACAGCAATAAGGTCTCCCCTCAGCCTCCTGTTCTCCAGGCTGAGTAGCCCCAGGTTCCTCAGTTGCTCCCCACCACACTCCAGTCCCTCCCCCAGCTCTGTTCCATTCTCTGAATTCACTCCAGCACCTCAAAGGTTTTCTTGTCATGAAGGGCCCAAAATTGAATCCAGGATTTGAGGTTTGGCCTCCCCAGTGCCCAGTATAGGGGATGGTCTGGTCTCTGCCCTGATTCTGCTGGTCACACTATTGCTGACACAAGCCAGGATGCTGGTGGCCTTTTGGCCACCTGGGCACACACTGGATCATATTCAGCTGCTGTCAACCAACACCCCCGGGTCCTTTTTCTCTGGGTAGCTTTCCAGCCGCTCTTCCCCAAGCCTGTAGCATTTTCTGGGGTTGTTGTGACCCAAGTGCAGAACCCGGCACTTGGCCTTGTTGAACCTCATATAATTGGCCTCAACCCATCAATTCAGCTGGTCCAGATCCCTCTCTATGGCTGTCCTACCCCCAAGCACATCAAAGCTCACACCCAACTTGGTGTCGTTTGCAACTTACCAAGGGTGCATTTGATCCCCTCATCCAGATTGTTGATGAAGAGATTAAGCAGAACCAGACCCAGTACTGAGCCCTGGGGAATGCCACTCGTGACCGGCCACCAACTGGGTTTGGCTCCGTTCACCATAACTCTTTGGGTCCAGCCAGTTCTTTACCCATCAAAGAGTACACCCATCCAGGCCATGAACTGCAGCTTCTCCAGGAGATGCTGTGGGGTACGTTGTCAAAGGCTTTACTGAAGCCTAGGTACACAATATCCACAGCCTGTCTCTCATCCGCTAAGTTAGTCACCATGTCATAGAAGGAGATCAGGTTGGTCAAGCAGGACCTGTCTTTCACAAGCCCACTCTGACTGGGCCTGATCACTCGGTTGTCTTGTACGAGCCATGTGATGGCTCTCAAGATGATCTGCTCCATGACCGTCCCCAGCACTGATGTCAGACTGACAGGCCTGTAATTCCCTGGAGTCTCCTTCCAGCCTTTCCTGTAGATCGGTGTCACATTTGCCAACTTCCAGTCAACTGGTGCCTCTCCAGTTAGCCAGGACTGCTGATAAATAATTGGAAGTGCCTTGGTGATCACCTCGCTCAGTATCCTTGGGCGTATCCCACCTGACCCCATAGACTTGTGTGTGTCTAAGTCATGTGGCAGGTCATTAACCATTTCCCCTTGGATTACTGGGGCTTCATTCTGCTCCCCATCCTTGTCTTCTGGCTCAGGGGGCTGTGTACCTGGAGTAAAACGGCTCTTGCTGTTCAAGGCTGAGGGAAAGAGGGGATTTAGTACCTCAGCCTTTCCCTTGTCCTCTTCCACGATGTTACTGCCAACATCCACCAGAGGGTGGAGATTCTCCTTAGCCATCCTTTTGTTGCTCGTGTATTTATAGAAACATTTTTTATTGTGTTTTATGGCAGTAGCCAGTTTAAGTTCTAGCTGGGCTTTCGCCCTTCTTATTTTCTCCCTGCATAACCTCACGACATCTTCGTAATCCTCCTGACTTACAGGATGCTGGATCCTCAAGCCATTTCTCTACAGTCCCATCAGCCAGACTTCCCTTTGCCTGCCCTTTTCTCCTCCTAGTCACATCTTAAAACCTGGGTATTCATCACTTAGTGCCATAACTAAGGGAGGTATTACCAACTGCAGACTGAGGTGTCCACTTCACAAACTAAGATTTCAACCAGTATTTAGACTGCAGATTAAGATGGTGTCTAGGAAATGTTTTATGGTCACTTCTTTCCAGTTCTGTATTCTTTGAAATGTCACCAAATTTCTTCATTATTTCCAAATTCAAAGTCACTTTTTACTCCTAAAAATTCAGCAAAGTATCCACTGGATTATCTGAACCAAACTTTTCTTCACATACCTGTCAGTAATGCTAATATATGAAAAAATACAGCAAATGTTTTTTTGTCTCGCATCTCTAATGCTCTATCAGTAAAAATTAAAGATAGATTTGTCTGAAATAAGTTACAATTTAGATTGTCTTTTCCTATTCTACATTAAGGGACTCATCTTCAAAGCAATCTGCACAAATCCCATTAACAGCAATAACAGAATTTGTGTGAGTAACTCCCCAAACACCACTTTGAATGTTAAGCCCTTTACTTAATCCAATATCAGATAGAAACGATCTAAGGAAATGCAAAGACTTGATATTCTGGTTTGTGTTTCACAATGGACTGGAGACTCTCAGACACAGAGACGCACATAGATACTGCAGCTTAACAGTTGTAAAAAGAAACAGAAAAGCTGTTTCTTATTAAAGGAAATTAAAAAAAAAAAAAAGGGGGGGGGGGGGAAGTAGAGAAAAAAAACCAGAAAGCAACTCCAAAATGTCTGTGCAAAAGCATCTCCATTCCCAGAAGATAAATAAAACCTTGAAACACATTTCTGAACATATCGTATCGGGTTTCAGAGGAATCATGGTGGAAAACAATATCCCCTAACATTGGGTGCATCATTCAGCAGTCTACAATTAAATTTGCAGCCTCTTATCCACTTTCCATCATCTCTTCAGGGTGGGTGTCAAGAGGATGGACCAGACTCCTTTCAGTGGTGCCCAACAATAAGATGAGGGACAATGGGCACAAACTGAAACACAGGAGGTTCCATCTGAATATGAGGAGAAACTTCTTTCCTTTGAGGTGCCAGAGCCTGGCCCAGGCTGCCCAGGGAGGCTGTGGAGTCTCCTTCTCTGGAGACATTCAAACCCACCTGGACACCTCCCTGTGTGATCTGCTCTGGTGAACCTGCTTTAGCAGGTGGGTTGGACTGGATGATCTCCAGAGGTCCCTTCCAACCCCAGTCATTCTGTGATTCTGTGATTCTTTAGCCAACGTAGATGTGAGCGAGTGGGTCACTGATTTACCCAGGCACAAGCTGAGAACTCTGTGTTACGAAGCTTTATTTCCACAGATGACTTATTAAGAGACTCAAGGACAATGATGGCAGCACTAGGTATTGCAGGAGAGTTGGCATCATCTGCTGTAACCTCCAGAGCATCTGCTCTACATGCCCAGCTAAGGACTCATGATGGGAATTATTATCACAGTTGCTTATCTGAGATCTAATCCATCTGCACTGCAAACTCTCTGCTTTCACTTTCATTAATTGCTACATTAGTCACTATTCATATTGAGCTTTTCAAAATGAAATGGCCATTCACTGGCAACGGCTCCCTGGTTTTGCCTGCGAATATTATGCTTAATCATCCAAATGTCATCACTTTTTTATACGCTGTAGAAGTGCCGGAGAATCGCTTGTTGCTGGAGGTGTTATTTTGACACCCATCCGAAGGTCGGGTTAAAGAAATGCCAAATAGGAATATGATTTGTCTAATTGGTCCTGCCTTGTAGAGGGGAAACAGTCAAGCTAACACCTCAAGGTGTCCTGCAGCACTATTTTTCTCTGGTTTTAAGATTTTATGACTTATTAGAGAAGACAATGTAATTACGACTTCACCTGAGATGCAGTTATAAAATCAACTTATGGTAATTGAGTACAGACACTACAGCAAGAAGTGTATCATTCTTAAGTAAATTTTGTAGCAGTAGAGGGATTTTGCAAATCATTACATTTCACCGAAAGGCATGAATCTTGAAATTAAAAAAGCAATAATAATGCCAACAGAAGTAGCAGTAGCAGCAACAATATGGTTATTAAAAACAGTAATTATTTGTCTTGAAAGTCTTTCTAAAAACCCTAGGAATTAAATATAACTACCTGTTTTCTTTGTTGATGCTGTATGCAGAAAAGAAAGATGGTGTTTCCTCAGAGACCTGAAAATCCAATTTATTTCTGTACGTGTTTTTTCATGGGATAGTTGACTAATGTTGGTGTTCATACTGCTGCTTACATGAGTGCTTGATTGTGTCCAGAAATCAGGTGAAGTATGGAGAAATCTTTCTGAAATTAATTGAGCATTAAAACCTGCAGCACTAAAAATGGAGGTGTCTCCAAAATCTTGGCCTGTGATGTCAGAAGCAAGGCTGGTAGATCTTTTTTTTTCCCTGAGGAAATTACATATGGCAACTATATTTCAAGTGTTGGTCATTAATTTCAAGGAGCTCAGTTGGAACACCTTGCCAGTGTTTTGCTAAAATCACTTTGCATTACATTCTTCAAAAATTAGCTCCTGCCAGAGCTCTGAGAATGTCTTCCCTGAGCTGGGGCAGAAATCTAAAAACCGGTGTCTGACCTTTGCATTGCTTTTAAATGACTACGCAATAAGCCACAGGGAGATTCATGGATTTATTTTCACCCTGGATTCTGAAGAATATCATAAAACATTCAAGCTTTTGCTCTTTTAGTTTTATGTCACCATCAGACTTAGCTCAGAATTATTTCCTTGTATAAATCCTTCCCATTCCCTACATCACCCTTCAGTGAGGACTTCTGTGGTCTAGCAAGCCATAAGTCAATGCACATCACCATCCACTGTTTGGACAAGCCATTTCTCTGACCATCTGAAGTTTTGTCCTTCCCAAAGCACAGGCTGTGGTTACAGTGTCATAATAAGTAACACAGGATTTCCATCCCAAGACTTTGTAGACATCATAAAAAATAATCTTCTCAGTTGTTTGGTCCTTTTGTAAATCACCCTGAACCCATTTGCTTGCCCATGGTTGTATTTTTGCCAGCTAAAGAATAGCCAGCTTTGATGAACTAAGAGAAATGGTGGACCATAGAAGGACAAATTTTGTTCCTCCCTTTTTGCTGTATCCATGAGAGGCATCCAAAGGGGATTGATGGAGAAAAACAACATCAACCAACCAACCAACCAACCAGCCAACCAACCAACCAACCAGAGGATCATCTGAGTTCTTGTTAGCCAATCATGTAGACTTTGTGCTCACTGTCTCCCATGCACGCATCAATGGATGCTGTCTTGGGGTGTGCACTACCCCAGTTTCACTGGGGCAGAGGGGACGGGTGATGAGACCAAGGGCAAATGCCTGGTTGCCAAGCTAGTCCAACCAACAGAGATTTTCCAAGCAGGACTCAGGATGCTATTGAGAGATCTGAAAGGCGAGATGACTCACTTGGAAAGCTGGAAATTATGCTCCTCAATACAGCCTGTAACTGCAGAGAAAATGTTATATGAAACATAGGAAACACAGGATTTTCTTTTGCCAAGCATGTTGCTAACTTTGCAGGCCACCTTTTGGCCACCTTTTGGACACCACAGAAAGATCTGTTCCACCACTGCAGGATGGTCCTCCTCATGTCCAGTGGCTGCTGCACATCTTGGGAAATTTTGCTTTCTGTGTCTCTAATCCATGTGCTGTGGCCATTCTCTAATTCTTGACCTCCCATCAGCTCATCTCTCGTTCCATCCTTTGCTTGTTGCTCATTGCGTTACCTTCATTACCTCTTTCTCACCCTGCTCTGTCACTCTTCTGAAAGGTCCTCAAATGCTCTTGTGTCTCCTCACCCACTCACCATCTGTCTTGTTTCATGTTTGAGGCTCTTAAGGACATGGTTTAGTGCAAGAGTTAGGTTATGGTTGGACTCAATGATCTTGACGGTCTCTTCCAAACAGAATGATTCTATGATTCCATACTGGGAAGAATGTGGAGACACGTAAACCCGACCCCTGCAGCTTGGCATCTATGGAGGGTTGAGCTAGAGGTTGTGTTGCACCTCCCTGGAGGTTTGGGGGCTCAGGGAGGGCAAGACTGTGGTCCAGGCAGTTTGGACACATTTATCAGCATTTGGGGTGGGGTGCATGCAGAGCACACAGATGTGGAGACACATCTGGACAAGAACCTTCACTGCCTGGAAGTCACGCCGTTGTGTGTCCATTGTGCTTTGAGGGATGCAACCACAGCTAACGTCTATCTATGCCCATCCATGTAGACTGGCTACTGGATCAGGTTCACCCCATCTTAGTATTAACCTAAACAAAGAGTTCACCTCTTTTAGATGTCCTCCAAAGGCACTGACAAGAGGCAGTTCCCTACAGCGATATGATTTGGTCAATGCAAAGCTTAACTGTAGGTGCTTCTGCATGTGTCTAACACCTCAACGGACAAATCCAGACTGGCCCATCCTAGAAGATGCCTGTGGCCACTCAAGATGAAGAGAAGTTGACATTTGCAGTGAAGCCAAGCAGATGACTTTCTCACCTTATCTCCTCAGGGATGAACCAAACAATAAAACACAACCCTCACTGCCCAGCCCAACAAAAAAACTACACCGGAGAGAGAGATATGATTTATTGTTACTTTATTAACAATGTGGCTTACAATTTTTTCAAGTAAAAAGGGGATTTGATTTTGAATAAAAATTAAAATATAACTCTGAATATAGATTTTCACTTATTTACATGAAAACATATATACAGAATAGAATCTTACAGCAAACTAACATGCCCTTTGCCCTGTGAACTTTAAAAAGTAAAAACACCAGCATCGATTGATTTATATGTATATATATACACATACATATACACACACATATATATATACATATGTATCTCTAACACACCAAAGGGATTATATACACAAAGTTTGAATTAAATCTTCAGTACAAACTGGAATGCAAAACAATTTGAGGGTTTCCAACGTGCATCACCACGAATGGACCATAACTGCTGGTTGTGGAGTTAATTTCTTCTGTTCCGTAAGAGACAGGAGTGTTTAAGTGCTTGTCTTGTCCTACCATGGTACATGACAAGACTCAACTCTATTCACAGCCTGCACTTGAGGCTCTCACTTCTGCTGGACCATACTGCACCAAATACCTGGTTGTATTTGACATCCCTGCCTGTGTACATGAAACTGTTCCCCAGGTGAGTGTTTTCTAGCAAGCAGATCCCTGAAGGTGAATAACTGCACATATCAGCATATCCTGACCAGATTTGGTGGAACAGGGACTGGGAAACTCAATTAACACATTTATAAGCAGATGTAGTGACCATAATCTCCAGTGAGACTGGAGCAGCAACGAGCAGGTGGGATGACTTTGGAATGATCATTTTCATCCTGTCACATCATAACAGAGTGTTTTGTAGACCCACAATTTGGACTCAGGGCAATGGCACCTTTTTCTATGGGAGAGAGCTCGAGTTTTAGCCCTGACGTTTCCTGTGGAGGTCTGGAAAGGTGCAAGAGCAAGTTCTTCAGCCCCCAGACCCAAAAGACACACAGGAGTTGGGTATAAGGAAGAAAGTGCTTTTTCCCCTATTATTAATTCAAGGAGCTTAGAGCCACCTGAGCCAAATCTGTGTATCTCCACTGGGAAAATGGAATATGAACCTTTCAGTATTGTAGCTTTGAGTGTATTGCCGAATTCTTTCCTTCATCTCATGTGGCTCCTGCTAGGGCTCAAAAGACCTTTGCTGTGAAAAAAAGCCTTCAGGAATGATGCTCGTGGACCACAGCTGTGCTTTCCTGTGGTGAGAGGGTCCCTCTCCACAAAGATCTCTGAAGTCTAGAACTCCAATGTCTCCCCTTTGCTGAAACCCTTCCTTCTCTCTCCCACATCCTTGGCAGTCACCAAGACAAAGAATATCTGTGTGTAGGTAGCCATACAGCAGTCGACCTGCTCCATTAGGCTACGTGACCTCTCCAGCAATAGCATCACTGGAAACATCTGTCCTCCCACAGTGAGCTGTGGGGAACATCTGCCCTTCAGGCTGCACAGACTCCTTCGGCAAGGTGTTGAAGCAAGACCTCCTTGTCTCACCTGACCTAACTGCTTGTCAACAAAATGACTCGATGCTTATCTACAGCGTGATGATGGATAAAGATGTATTTTGCTGGTTTGTTGTGCCACGGGGCATTACGGATGCTGGAGTTTTACATCAGGAACATGAGACATTTTCCAAGGTAAGAATTAACATGAAAGACTAAAACAAGAGAAAGGCCATGAGTATTTTAAACTATGACCCATGCTGGTTTTGTGCAGTTCACATGTCGTCTTCTGGCAAAAGAATTCCAGCTCATGGCACCAAACCACTGCAAAACCACTCTTCTGCAGGACGGCTGACATTAAAAGGACTACTGGGCTATAGAACTCCCATATTTGATGACTGACTCATATTCTAAATTCGGCCATTAAGAGTATTTGCACTTCTCACTGGAGTATTGTACCAAAGTATAAATGAGAATAGTAAATGCTTCTGCTCCTTTATTGGGAGTTCATGAGCACCTAAGGACACTAGTTCCCTCTTAAGTCTGGCAGCTTTCAGCTGGATTTCTGCCCGCTAGGAGAAGAAGTGGTTTAAATCCTATGTTAATTAAGTGCACATTTTTTGACTTTCAAGCGAAAAAATGTGATGCAGACCCGGTCCCACAGCCCATCCACCAACCTCGGTTACTCCTGGATCAAATCCTGAGTAACAGATTCCCTTAGTTCTGGGTCAGTTGATGTTATGAAGAGTATTATTGAGGAGAATATATACATGCACCCTATTTTGAAAGAGTTTTTACGTAAATACACTGTAGAAAACTTCTCCAAAAGTCATGACTGGGGTTGGGGAGGGTGGTATTTGTTGAGTATATCTCAGTTTAAAAAATCCACAGTCACAAGAAACAAATAAAATCCTAATGCTTAAGATGCTGCTGATTACAGAAAATATTTCCTGGAGTAGAGAATCAGCTTTTCAATCCTAAGCAATGGAAAATACAGCGTGACATGTCTTAGCACCAAAATGGAGCCCTTGAGACTACACTTATCCACATGTTATAAAGCTGGTTTTGATGGTGCTCAGTTGCAGCATGTTCTTATCTTTTGGCACTTGAATTTGGAGATGGGAGGAACAGTCTGAGTTCATCATCTTCCAGACACACTGATGGTACTGAGCTTCTGAAACACTGAGATGGCACCACAGCTCTGCCAAATTCAATTTTGCACCATGAAAAAACAAAGGCAGGCTTTTCAAGTGGCCAAATGTTGATTATAGCAGCCCAGTAGTGTCTGGTTTGCCTCCAAAGAAGAGCTCCACACCACGCGACTGAGGACTGCAAAAGGTTGAAGGTTAAAGCCAAGGAATGGTGACTTTCCAGTTTAAGGCAAATTAGCTGTTTACCCAGAGTGAAATATTAATGGGGTTTAGGCGCCTAACTTACTGAGAAACTTTGTAAATCCTCAGAGACATTCAAATACCTCTGACAGTGTGGGCCAGGCCACCTCAGCTAGGACTTGCATCTGGTAGATGCTTCACTATGGGCAGGGTGTGTAATAACTGGCTCTGATTTCAGTGGTTACCCAAATCACACACCATTTCTAGGAGGTTTTCTGCAGCCTGCAGGACCAAACTATCAAGGGCTATTGCATGTGTTTAACACAGTGGAGCTGGAAACTGTGATATTCTTCTCAGAGCTGAGAGGCCATCATGGCTTTGAGAGGTAGAAAAATACCAGGTTTGGTCATCCTGGCACTTAGGAAAATAAAATGGGAGTGTGGAGACAGGAGCTGTGTTTTCAAGTTGGAAAGGAGAGTTCTGAAACCAAGGAGAGCATTTTTCTTCAAGGTGAAAGAAGAGCATCCATGACAGCAGGAGGAAGGCAGGACAACCGGCTACAGAATCATGGACATGCCCCTAAGTTAATGCTTTAATCTAATTTCAGAGGCTGGTGCCTTGGGTCTGCAGACTGGGAATTAGCCGATTTTGTCAAGGAAAGTGTTGAGGGCGTCGGGAAGGGAGGAGGGACCTGCCCATGGACCTGTTCAATCTGAGTGCAAGCTCAAAACAAGCCAGTGCAGATGAAGATGGGCAGGTACCACACACTCTTCAACCCCCTACTTTTGCTCCAGAAATGCCCATCCTTGGTTGTATGCCTGAAGAGAGGCAAATAACAGATGCCTACACACCCTTCTTATGGGAACAAAGGGGTCTGTGTGAATGTGGTGAAATTCGGCATCCAACAGCCCCAAAACGATGGCAGGGTTGCTCCTCAGCCCTTGGTAATGGTCTTGGAGAACCATGAGTTCAGCATTTCCCTTTTGTAGGTAATAACACAACAAAGTTCAGGCCTGGATGCCAAATTCAGAAGAGCTGGGGAGAAAGATGCGGCTTCACCAATATCATCGGTGTATCTGTGATGTTGCACCAGCTCTGAATTTAACTTAGAACCGGGGATAAACCAAAAAATCTTCCAGTGGCTTATACTTCTAGGTTGCAAAGTAAAGTGATATTTTACCCCAGCAAGATCGGGTTTCCAATCTCCTTTGAATTACATTACTCCAAAGCCTTGCTAATGTTCCAGAATTGAAATGAAGTCCAGGCAAGTTTGTTCTGATCTCTGCTCAAGCTGTAAGTGACAATCCGAGCACACTGTCCAGTTAAACTACGCACCATCCATTTTCCACATGCTTAATAAGTTGTCCAAGAAGTTCAGCTCCAGCTTTTCTGGAAGGCAATCAGTGCAACAGATAACAGTAGCCCAATCCCCTACTTCTTCCCAACCTGCAGACTAAAAGAAATAATAAAGCGTTTACCACCCAAGGTAATTTTAAGATAAAGACTTCAGGTTATCATCTTCTCTAAATGGACAGAAAGCGACACGACACTGAAGAAAAATAAATTGAAAGACAAACAATAAGGAGAGAGAAACCTGAGGAAATAAAAGAGCCAGCGCAAGATAAAATTAAAACTCTTTTTTTTTTGTTTAATAGGTTAGTTTTAGATATGATTTAACTTCCCTGAACAATCAACCAGTAAAGACTCCCATGTGCTGGGCTCCAAGCTTCACACATCCCCTGCCTGGTCAACATCAGAGCTGGTTGCTCTCAGTCTGCCGTTTTTTGCTTCCCAACCGTGCCTCCATGAGTAGTTAGCTGCCATAGGAATATCTACAGTTACAAGGCTGATGGAGAAAACAATGATGTTTTTGCAACGTGTCCCAGGAAGCGTCAAATGTCTCTGACAAATCCCAGTGGCCAGAAAGTCTAAGAACATCAGAGCAGCCAAAGATGCTCAGAAGAACGTGGATGTGGTAAGTAAAAGACCAGGGCTGGGATGCTGTTTAGCAAATAGCCATTCTTCTTCCCTTCCTTGAAATGTCCTCCTGTGCCCATTCTCCTGACAGCAGTCTTTTGGGAGACTCATTTTGCTCTCATTTTTCTGGGCACAATCCTTTTGTCTTCATAGATGAAAGAGGGAGCAATGTTTTTAGGGGACTCTAAGAGTAATCTGAAGTAGTTACCAAACCAGATGCACAGAGCCCACTGCTCCTGTCTGTAGAAAAGCCAGTCTGAAGCCCAGTTTTTGAATGTCTACACCACTACACAACCCTATTCCTGGAATTCTGAGAAATGAAAGAAAACCATTTGATGCAGAGGTGACTACTTTTCCCTTCAGTTGATTAAAACTTGAGCAACGAGATCTTCAGTACAAGACAACAGCTGAGAACAGATCCAGTCCTGCTGATCCCCCATGTGAGAAAATTTTGGTGAAGTCTCAGGAAGTGGCAGTTCCTGGCCCAGCCTGCAGTGGTTGCACCCATCACATTCCTCGGTGGCAAATCAGGAAACTCACTGAAAAACAGACTAGAAATTCCCCAGTGATGCGTGGCAAACAGAGTCAATGCTTCTTGCCTAACACATGCTCTAGGGCAGATTCGGATGCAGTCCACAACATTTATTTCTGAGGCTTTCCCACTTTAATCCAAAGAACTTAAGGAGGAAACCGATGAAGGAGAAAGCAGCGGCTACAGCCTGATGTTAGTCAGTGGGTTCTTCTGAGCACACGGTGGTCAGCAGGATTATCTGATCCAAGTTTGCTGTCACCATATGGTGCGTGCTTGAGGTGGGGGTTATGTGGCCATGAGCACTGTTTTCAGATTGAGGGCGAGAAATGATATTTCTTTTTGAAGAGGTCTTCACCGAGTGGGCTTTGGCATCACAGCATGGTAACACAACTCTGTACAATTTCCAAGCTGAGTTCCCTGAGGCCAGGAAACAGGGGTCTCTTTCTGGTTTGAGAAACAAAGTCTGCCGAAATCAGTGGTTTCCTAAGAAATCAGGCTAAAACTCAGCACAAACCAACCAATTCGCTTTCTGAGGGAAGGATTCACTTGCACCTTAAAGTGAGAGCAAAATTCAGATTTGGTCTCAGTTTGGTTGTTGCTTTTGGGAGAATTTTACATCACCGGGACACTGCCCACCTCTGCTGAGTTACAACAAATTCAGACTCAACACGTGAGACGAATGGGGTCATATAACCCTGTAAAGTAAATGTGAAATACTTCTCCTATAAATACAACTGAATCAAACTCAAGGTGTCCAACCCATTTCTTCACCCTCTCTGGTGCTCACCCTCCTTGGCATGAAGCAATCCCCCAGTTCCACTAGCCAAGGGTGGCAACAGGACAATCTGGGGGCTTTATTGTGTTGGGCTGGATTCTCAGCTGGTCTAAAGCACCATGGTGTACGCCGCCTGAAAAGACAGATGCTTTTTATACCCACCTGTCAACCAGATTCACGAAGGTGCAAATGAAACCAGAATTCACCCAACAGTCTCATCATTAAATCTGAACAGACCTTTTCTTTTTTATTACCCTGTGGGGCTCAGAGTCAGGTCTTTAAAGTGACTTGGATTTAAGAGGATGGGCTTGACTATGAAAGCTTTTATGTATGTTCTGTACAAGACAGCAGCACTGTACAGACCCCATCACAAGGACATTCAGCTTATTGTGCACAGCCAGCACGGCTCGGGAATATGTTCCTGTGCAACAGGTCTTGCTGCACCCCTGTCAGTTCACTGAAGCTTTGTCTGATACCGTACAGAGACCACGGGTTGATTCCTCTTTCATAAATCACGCAGAAATAACAATCAGTGTGTGACTGGTCTAACACTTTTTCCTTTTGTAGGATTGGAGAGGCATGAAAAAAAACCAACATTGATGACTAAGATCAAATTTGCAGTAAACCCCAGGTAATGCTACGAATGATCACTTGTATTTCAATATGAAAGAAGTGTGTCAGAGTTGGCTGAAAGAATTGTTCAAGTCCAGAAACTGACCTAGACAAACCATCATCATCCAGAAATGTCCGACCCTTCTTGGGAATGCGCCTGCCATTGGTGGCTTTGTTTTAACAAACAACAAACCATCTGATCCATGCTGGCTTTGCACCGCTGCATAACAAGTTGGCTCATGAGGAGAGACGCCAGCAGTCTTTCAGTGTGCTTTACAACTACAGAAAAATTAGTTCAATTTGTTGCTAGTTTTTTTGCTGTGTTTTTGTTTTTTCTTTCCCTACAGATTAATTCCCAGTGCTTCCAATTCCACATGTTCTTGGAAAAGAAAAGGGATAAGGGAAAAAAAAAACACCTTGAACAAGTTGAAATATTAAAAAAGAGAGGGAACAAGGAGAACAGAAAGAAATGGAGAAGTGCAGTCAGTTGGCGTATTGTGCATAGAAAGCAACTTTTACTCGCTCAATCTGGTGGCACAGTTTGATGGCTGGACCAAGCTTCAGCTCCATGCATTCTTGCACCGTGGGCAGTGTCAGCAACAGAAGGGCTTGGCCATCGATGTCCTGGGGAAGGAAAAGACAGTGAAAATGGTTTTGTTTGTGGGCTCTGGAAGGCAGAAAGCATAGCCAGGTCAGTGTTTTCAGCACAAATGCAAAACATAGCCCCACACTAGCTACTATGAACAAAATTAACTCTATCCCAGCCAAAAGCAGCACAGGGAGGATCAAGGTCTAAGTGCAGAAAAAACACTGTAACTCACAGACAACATAAACTCCCAGGACAGCCCTGATTAGGTTGCATTAAACACAAGGGGGATTTGGACACCTTAAGCCCTGCTTTGATCAGGACTGTCTACAGCTCAGGTTCTTCCTCCACCTTAGCTTGATGTCATGGCCCATTGCACCAGAGCTTCCTTGCAAATCACAAGGAAAAGCTACAGTCATCTGTGTTTGATTAAAGTCCCCATAAAACTCTTTGGCAAAGGAGAGATGGGGTTGGCTTTCAAGCTCTGGGCGTTATTCCAGGCTGATTAAGAAATGGTTGGAGCACGCTGCGACACCGCGACTCCAGCATCTTGCTACGGACTGTTTCAGCCTTGCTCTAGACTCGCACTTCAACTTCCCCCAGCAAAAGCAGCTGCACTTGGGCACAGAGTGAAGAATCAGAGATAGTTCAATGTGTAGTTGGCCATTTCACTGACTGCCATCGGCTATGGCCTAATTAACCACACTTGCTTCCTTCTAACTATGATTTCTTTGCGCTGCCCTTTACTTTCAGCAGTGGCTGTTACTCATTAGCCAAGGAATGGCTGTTTCTATACAAATTTTACACATTCACACTGACTTGAGATAAAAAGCATTGGCTTCTGCTCCTGCAAACTTACGTGCTTAATGAGGAGATGCTTGGCATATCCTAAAATTAGATCATCCAAGGACCTGACTACCAGATCTTCAGAGGGATGAAGATAGTAAGTAGGTGTCTACATAATTGGAGCATCTAGGTGTTGGTGCCAAAAAACAGGCAGCAAATCTGGGGTTCAAGAAGTAGTTTTCTGCTTCCCAGCCTGCTATTTTAAACCAGGGTGGAATCCATGTGGCCAGGAGAGACAGCTTGTTAGGCACCAAATAACCACTACCTGTTGGTACAATGTGTCTGTGTGACACCAGGCTGGTGCTGTGGACCTTGGCATGTGCAAGGCCCAAGACTCCTGCTTTTCACAAGCACTCCATCTGGGGTGTTTCTGCTCTCTCTGAGGATCTGGCAAGGCTCTGACTCAAGCTTGCAAGGGCTTCCACGCTTTGCCAAAATTTGTGCTACAGCTTGGTCTGAGGGGATCTAAACTCTGATCCTAATCTCTCTGTCAAAGCTCAAGGCCCAGCTAGCAAGGTAGTATGTGCTGCCCTTTCTTCCGTGATGTGAATAAGCACCACAGACACAAAGAGAAGAGTCACATTAAGACCTCTACCTGCTCTTGAAATATTTTGGCAAGCGGTGCACAGTCAGTCAGTTTAATAAACCTCACGACATCAGTCACAGTCCACTCCAATGGATTACTGTCCAGGATGAGCTTCTCTTCCTCTTCTTGCTTAATTTCCTACAAAAAGAGAAAAAGCTCTCATAAAGAAAACTATGTTTGTGGTGAACCAGGGCAGGGATGTCCTCCTCAGATGAGCAAGGCTTGGTTAATTTAGGAAGAATATTTCTATTGATTAGGAGGGGGAGCCTCATACTCACCTCCTTGACTTGCGCGCACTTCTCCGTCTCGCTGTAGGAGTGGGGTTGTGGTCTCCGGCTCCGTCGGGCTCTCTCCGTGGGAGCAGGTCTGTCCAACTCGCTGCTGCTCCGCAAGGTGACCGCTCGCCGGGGCCTGGCGGAGGGGACCTCGGCGGAGGAGGTATCCGTCTGGTCATCCCGGAGCTCTGAGCTCGTTTCTTCGCTTCCCGTCTCATCCTCCATTGCGTCCGGCTCGTCGTCTTCGCTCTCCTGCACAAGGACCACCAGAAAAACAGCATCCGGGCTCAGAGATTAATACAGCAGCAAATCGAAAGGCACCGGGTCAAACTGCATGCCCCTGCCCACGACAGACCAGGGTAACATTTATTTTAATGGAATTACCTCATTTTCGTTACAGTGCTAAGCAGATTAGCCCTCAATTTAGATTTGTTACAAAATGTAGAACTGAAAAAGAAAACCACGGTGGACAAATCCTTTTTTTCTGTTTCTTACAAAAGGTCAACAGCAATCACTCATCTGGCATGAAATGTTCCTCTGCTGGGCTTGTCTCTCAAACCTTTTGGCGCTGCAGATGTGCACAAGGAAGGGAAATTAAAATATTAAAAGTATGAAACAAAACTCAGGTCGCTCGAGATGAAATAAAATCAGAAACAGGCTTGAATTTAAACCTTCGCCTTGCTTCAAATTGTCATGGGTGTCACTGCTGTTGAAAGGAAGGAAATTTTAGTGCCTCTTAAAAATATCTAGATCCACAAGTGCATATTTGTACTTAATTTCTTAGATGGTATTTCTGTAAAACCCAGGACAAATTATTTCACCCAGATCTGCTTTCAGCCCAATAGCTAACTGCTGAAGGTGAAGCACGTATTTCCATTTAGAGGATATTATACCAGATTCTTGTTATTTCTGTCACACAGAAGCTGCAAGCACACGCAAACTGATGGAAACTGTATATTTTGAGCTTTATATATACATAAGTGGCCTAAAAGGCTTCGACAGCTTAGCTCTGATCAAAGTGTGAGCACGCATCCAAGACATACGCATAGGTCTTAAATGAAAGAGCAATTTTAGACAAAGTTAGTTATGTTGGCTGAAAGGCTGAAAAACTTGGCTCATGGTTGATTTAGGCTTAGCGTGAGTTTAAATTCCTTTGAAGCACGTATAATTTAAGGAAATGAAGCAGAACTGCACCTAAATGAGGACCAAGTCATGAGGATGCAAGCAATCAACTGGAAGCTGACTAAAATATCCCTTTCCAGCTGAACTAGAGGGATTTTAAGTAAATCAGTTTTGCTTCACACTGCACAGGGCAGAAATCACTGACACTCAGCTAAAGCAAGGAAACCACACGTGAACTTTGTCATTAGTACTGTGGGAAAACCACCTGGGAACAGTCCACACAGAACTAAGTCTACTCCAGGTTGCATTTGGACATGATCCACTGCTGAAGCTGGGATCCTGTCGTGTCACCCAGCACACTGGAAAGAATGAGGCCTCAAATACCATACATTTGGGACACAAACCATTCGCTCACATTCTACAGCTTCTAGAACTTCTCTTGCTTTGATGCTGTGAACCAGGAAGTATTACAAATGATTAATGAAAAAATGAAAGTCCTTGAAACCCCAACGGTCCACAAGTTATTATAACTTGGAGATCCTAGACATGAATCACAAACCTCCTTCACTCTGCTATATGCTGTGCAAAGCATCTAACAGGCTCATCTGCCTGCCCACAGGCTTGTAAGGAAGCAAAAGAAAACACAGTTATAATATTAGACAGCATGTGAGCATTATGAAGGTGGGAGCAAAAACTCCTTTTAGTTATCTCTAGAATAGACAAAGGTAAAAGTTGCCAATGTGTACCAATAAAACCAGTCTATCCTAAAAGAACAGAGTAGCAAGGAGAGATTCAAAATGGAAAACGGAAGTGTTGAGGTTTGCTGAGAACTCCCTCAAAAGGAAGATGAAGATGGGTGGGACAGAAAAGCACCAAGGGGCTTTAGCTGATTTATCCCAGTGCAACACGTACCTCTGCAGAGCCTGCAGCATTCAAATCAACAGCTGACGACCTCCTTTTCTTCTGCACAAAGATGGATTTCCGCCTTTTTCTGCGTCTGGCTGGCTTGACATGTCCACTTTTCATGTTGTTATTTTCCCCAATTGGTGGCTTAATGATTTTTTTCCTCTTCCCATAATAATAAGCTGGAGAAATGAAGCAAAACTTTAACCGCCAAGAGAAGGAAACTTTGGCTTGCTTCTTGCTCCTGATTCAGTACTGCACTCTAGGTGCACTTTTATGAGACACTTTAAAATACAATGATTTGGAAAAAATGTGCAGTGTAAATATAAGATGTCATCTTGGACTAGCACAAGAGTGTTACTGCTCTCGTGTAATACACATTTATTGGCGATGAGTGAGGAGTTCAGAATTTAACCCTATAATATGTATTCAGGCAGAGCTTCCACTAAGCCAAGCAGTGGTTTGGAAGGAGAGAGGCCAAGATGTTTCAGATTTGATCCAGTGCCCTTCTGCATGAGTTAACAGTCTTGGAGACACTTTCAGTTGCTTATGTTTTCAGCAAAGGGTGAATAGGGCCAGCTACCTTGATTTATGTATGTTTGTTGAATGCACGGAGGAACAGGCTCTTCAACTTTCAACCTTCAACTATTTTGTGGCCCAAGTTGAAATTAAGCATGTGAGAGGCCTTCGACTCTTGCTTGTGTTACCCAGATAGGGTAACAACTAAAATGACACTTGGCACCCATGTCAAAGTTCATAACTGAACTGAGCCTTTCATCCAATTGATGGAGTTTTGAGGAACAATTCATCCAGCCATACACAACCATCAACTTTGAGATGACACAATCTCAGCTGAAGCTCTGCTAGCTGTGTTCCTCCAGCTCTTCATTTGCTACCAGTGGGAGCCAGGGGTCTAGCTCAGGTGCAGACCTCTATGTAAACCCACATTCAGTGATCTGAATATCTCCCTGAGCCCATTTCTCCTTCTTCTCTGGCACCAAACAGAAGATAATTCCATTGAATCAATCATATTCTTTTCTTGCAGCCTTTGTGGAAGAAGGACAGCACTCGCTTTCACTTTCCTGACTTAAGGGTCAGTAATATCAGTAACACAGACAACAAAAAGTGCTGAACACACGCCTAACTTCAGCCTTCCTGAATAGGAAGGAACATGTTTAATTATTAAACATTCTAAGCAGAGAGATTCAATGCTCCCAAACTGTGCCCAGCACCTGAGCATTTTGATACTGGCCTGTGCTGGTGCATTTGCTGGAAACTCTTCAATGAGTGGGACAAGTTTCATTCCACCCTATGAAGCTGTCACAGATGTAAAAGTTTAAATCTCAGCTGGCCACTGCAGGTTCCTTTTATGTGCTACTTATATTAACTTGGCATATAAATAAAAGTAAAGACTTCCAAAAAGTAATGACTTTAAAATAGATATGTTGGGATGGAGAGAGACGGACAGTTTTATGGAGAGGTCTGTCTCTCTTTACAGAATACTAAGGGACACTATGGTGTGTCTGGTCAGGATTAAATAACTGCTCCTAGATGAGATGAATCCTACTCAATATCAATGTGTTACACAACTCCTGTTCTTCATCACTAGCTCATGGACAGTCTGCCATTGCTCTGACTCCCAGCTAGCGAGAAGAAGCATTTTGGCTGATACTCACTGTACTTGGTTTTAGTATGAATGGAGCAGTTCTCTGGGCAGACTTCAGCCACCAGCACAGGACTGAACAAGTTGGGACAGCACTCCAACTTTGCACAGACTCTTCTGCAGAAATCCGCCACCTGATCCGACGTCCGCACAATCTTAACAGTTGCCCTGTATGTCTTCCCTCTGTATCTAGAAAAGAGTGCAAGGTCCCATGTCACCAATCACACAATGTCCTTTGATGCTACAGACCAGACTCTCCCCGGTTAGGGAGATACCTTCCCAAATGACTTTTGGGAGAGCGTCTCTCTTGGGAAGGCAGGCAGAACAGGTCTACTTGTCTCAGTGGCTCCATTTCAGAGGGACTTGGGGAAGGAAAGGCAGGGTGAAATGAATCAGAGGTGTGGACACGATTCAGGAAGGAATGCATGTGCAGACTGGACAGATCTGTTGATAGGGCAAGAGATGAAAAACATCACAGCAGACTAGGTGAGGATACTACACAGGACAGCAAGCTCATACCATGAACTGATGCAAAGTTTTTGGGAGAGGGATGTAGCCTCTCTTCATATATTGACCTGTGATAAGAAGTTTTTAAGTCTTGCAGAGCTTTGTGGTCACCACTGTGTGTTTGAGCTGCACTGGAGACTGTCTCTATAAGCCCCCAATATACCTTTGGTCGTCTTCATTGCCATTTTTCTCGAGGCAGCTCTCATATCATGTTCCAGCTCAGAACAAGACCACAGTTTCATTGTGGCAACTGCGGTCCCTGGGATACAGACATTGTGTGGACGCATCCAAGGGAAACTGTACTGACTGCCATATGGGGACCTGATGACTTCATCGCTATGAGATGTGGGCAATACAAAACCTGAGGAACTCATTGGGAGTCTCTTGAGTTGTTTAATGCAGTCACAGCAACAGACCCTAAAGGGTCTGTTTTAGGGCAATAAAAATCATCTGAGAGATGGAACACCTCCCCTGTGAAGACAGGCTGAGAGAGCTGGGGCATTCAACCTGGAGAAGGCTCCAGGGAGACCTTACTGTGGCCTTTCTGTACTTAAAAGGGGCCTATAAAAAGATGGGTACAGACTTTTTAGCAGGGCCTGTAGTGATAGGACAAGGGATAATGGTTTTAAACTTAAAAACGGGAGATTCAGGCTGGACACGAGGAAGATATTTTTGACACTGAGGGTGGTGAGAGCGTGGCCCAGGTTGGCCAGAGAGGTGGTGGATGAACCATCCCTGGAGACATCCCAGGCCAGGCTGGATGGGGCTCTGAGCAACCTGAGCTGGTGAAGATGTCCCTGCTCATGGCAGGGGTGGCACTGGATGAGCTTGGAAGGTCCCTTCCAACCCAAACTGTTCTATGATTCTAAAAACTGACTCCTACCAGGAATGCTCAGGGCAGAAATCTGCAATGAAAGGTTTGTCTTAAATTTGCTATCCATGCGCTACTAAAACATTTACTTCAGTGTTTTATATGAAGTGTTTCTGAGTGATAAACAGCTAAGAAAGATACAATTACATCCCTGCTGTAATACACTGTAGATGTGAACTCCGAAAAACCAATTATCCCCATAATTTATTAAACAGCAGCACCAAGCTATTGTAAACAGGGAGATAAGGTTTTTAAAACATCTCTTAGGCGTCCCGAGGAATGCAACACAAGAGACAATCATGCAAGAGGCTGGTGCTAAGGAATTATAAATGTGGTTAGAGGAGAGAAAAGTAACACACACAAAAGAGGGAGAGACAGCAAAAGAAAGATTAGTGGATGGGAGGGAATGAAAGACAAAGATACAGACATCAGGAAAAATGAGACAAGACATTTGGGAGTGTATTAAAAGCCACAGTTCTCTAGCAGGGAATCAGCTGCTGACAGTCAGATATGGAAGAGGAGAAGAACGTGAAATAAAGGAGATATGTCCGGACAGGTAAAATACACAGCGTGTGTCTGGACTCTTTTACCTCTCCCAAGGTTTTACTGAGTTGCACAAAGCAACTGAGAAACCACCTTTTGCTGCTCTCCCTCCGAAAATCTCTTTCTGGAAACACTAGGGTATGGGAAAAAGGTTGGAAACTGTGGCACATGAGGTGTTACAGAGGGGTATCCAAATGAAACATGGGTCTGAGAACAGCCTAGTCCAACCAACCCCATGTCACAAAAGACTTGATCCAAACTATCACCTCAGCATGAAACTCCTCCATTACCTACATGAGCATTTCTGCAAGGCACCAGGATCTGATACCCCATTTGGCGCCTGACTCCAGGTCATGGAGGCAATCCTAGTTTAATTCATCTGAATGAATGAATGTATGTATGGATGAATGAATTACTTTATCAGTCAACTCTTCATGCTCCCTGGCAGACCTGGACAGATGATGTAAAATGGAAAAAGTGTTCCTTCCAGGTACAGAGCACTGTTATCCCAGCTTCCCTATGAAACAGCTGCACAGACAGCCTGGCTATAGAGGGTTTGGCAATACCTAATACCAAAAGAGCAAATTCCACAGTCATTTAAATATATCTACTTGTAAATATTTTACATTTCTTTTCAATGTGTTTGAAAAGACTCCTGCCTTTATTACTTCTCCAGGAGCCATCAAGTTTAATGATGGACTAGATCGTTAGGTCAGTAAGTCCGACTCCTATGACAGGTTGCAGAATTTCCTCGTGTTACCTTCACCTCAACACAAACAACTTTGGCTGGGCTACAGCATCACTTCCAAAAAAACACCAGCCTCTCCTCAAGAGTCTCCACACTGGAAGAATTCCAGCATCAGGACCACTTGTACATAAACCTCATGAGCTGATGCCTCATTTTATGTTCGGATGTGTCTGAATTTAACTTACGTTTATTTGTCCTTGTTCTGACTTTCACCACTAGGATGAAAAGACTGCATCTGGTTCTGTTTCCCTGCAAAAGCACTGTAATCAAATTGCCTCTTGATCTTCTTTCTTATAAGCTAAGAAAGCTGCCTGATGGGTATTATTCAAGGATGGCTGACTTTTTCTAACTGTGCTTCCTATTGTGTTTGGCTGCCCAGAAAGGACTCATTGTACTGAAGTGCCTGGTGAAAGAAAAAGGTGAAACTAGGAAAATGAACAACTGACTGATTTCACAATCTGGTTTGAACGCAACACACACACTAATTAACAGAATGGATGGCAAAATGAAGATCAACACGACTACAGAAATCAGTCTCAATAACCCAAGGTGTTAGTACTGGCCGCAATAATATTTTTTTTTATATGATTTTATCCTTGGCAGCAACTCTTGCAACTATAAACCAGGTTCTACTAATATTTTCCATATTCCTCACACACTAAAGGTTTTCAACACTAACACCACCAAATGTAATCTGAGCTGTTCTAGAACAGCCATGTGGGAAGAGTTCCTTTGGATATAATCAGAAAACCCTTTTCTGTTAGCATTGCTCGAAAAATTACCAATTACTAGTATTCCTATTCATGTTTTCATACTAGGACTCCTGTCTTCTCAACCACTTTTAAGCAGTAAGTAACCTGCACGCACAGCATGGAAGCACTGGAAACTTGGAAAACAGCTGTGTCAAGCACAGCATTTTCAGTTTTCTTAGAAATTACTATTCTTTTAAAAAATGCTTTTCAGCTAAAGCTAAAGAAATCTTCCTTTCCTCTTCCTCTGCCCTCAGATCCCAAAACTGGAGAAACTCTTATGGCTGAAACTATTTCCATGAAAAACAGACACAGTATCTTTGCTGATCCATTAGTGACAGTATTAAGCTAAGAGCACTTTGCTGGCAATATCATTCTACTGTTGAAGGTTCCTTTGGTGATAAAATAGATCAGAGGCTCCTGAGAACAAAATGACTTCTAGGAGCCCCAGTGAGGGACCATTGTGTGATGCCACGAAAAATTGTGTGCTAAAGACACTTCAAACAGCAAGAAAATTAAGACTACCCTCGTTTTCAAAAGTCAGTTATGACGATCTTTGAGATCAGTTTGAACAACTCAGTGGCTAAAAGCCTCAATTTCCTTTTGAGGGACCAAAAAATGTCTATTTTTCTGAAAAAAAAAAAATCCAATTTGTCTTACTAGCTTAAAGTCTGCCAAACATGAGAAGTTATTTTCCTCTAAAGTTATTTAATCACCAAGTGACATTCTGTACTCTTGAAGGATTCAGAAAGGGCTCTGGAATTGTTCTGGTTCTAAGGACATCTCTCATTAAGCCTCCTCCTGATTAAGGAAAGAAAGGGTTTAAGTAATTTCATTAGTGCTAATGACCTCTACCTCCAACACTTCACACAGAAGGCCACCTGGCCACACTAATTCACCATCACGGTGCCTCAAGAAATATGTGGCAGAGCTGATGTGGAAGGCAATCCAAATCATATGAGCTGTAGCTTTGTATTGACCTTTTGAGGAGCACCATTAAGAACTGGCTGTCACTTGGACTTCATATACTTGATTGCAACCCTTTGGTTTCAGTTGTCCAGTCCACCCACCATGCACATGTTCAACCCACATCTAGAAAGCTTGGCTATACGGACACTACGGGAGACTGTGTCAAAAATCTTGATAAGATCAATACAAATAACTCCCAATGTTTTTCCCTCAACCACCAAACTAGTTATCTCAGCACATCAGGCACAACTTGCCCTTTGTAAATCCATGCTGGTTCTTGCCAGTCGCCTATTGGTCCTGCATGTTCTTGGAAATGGCCTCCAGGAGGATTTGCCTAATAACCTTCCCAGGAATGTTAGGCTGATGACTTGCAGTTACTTGGATCCTCCTTCTTGCCCTTCTTGAGAAGGGGTGTGATGTTTGTCTTTCTCCAGACATCAGAAAGCTTCCCTGATCATGATAAACTTTCAAATGTGACAGCGAGTGGCCTTGCAATGACATTGGATGGTTTTCTCAAGCAGATCTGGCAGCATCCCATCTGGTTCCATGCACTTGCACACATCCCATTTGCTTATCACCTCTCTAGCTTCTTTACCATTTACTGTGGGTAACACTTCACTCCCTCAAACAGTAACAGGGGCCTGGGAGGCCTGAGAGCAACCCTTGTCAGCAAAGGCTGAGGCAAAGGAGACTTCAAACACCTCAGCATCACCCATCACAAGTGCAAGGCCTTCAGTCTTCTGAAGCATCCACAGTGAAAATACTTCCTTTGAAATGCAGCCTCATAAATAAGCAATGCTGTCTGTGATTGGGGTAAGCATTCCTGAGTTCAGCTACTGGATTTGGCCAGCTCTCAAAATTTCATTTAATGGAGTCCAGGAATATTCATCTTTCTTATTTTGATGAACTGGGCTTCATACAAGACCCGAGAGATAACTCTCTGCACACACTGATACTGTTTAAGCCCAAAGTCCTGAAAAAATGGGTAAGTCCAGACAACCCCACTTACAGCCCTTAGAAACAGCCCTTAAAAAGCATAAAGTCCCTCCAGCATTTTATGTAAAACTGGAAAGTCAAATCTAGATGTAGGCACTGAACTTAAAGCATCAAAACTATAAGGGTTGAAAACCTATAGCTTTGCCTGGTCTTCATGGAAATTCAGAGGATCAGGCCTGACATTTCCAGCTCATCATCACCAATAAATCAGGTTTGACTATTTTCACAAAGTGCCAGCAGCGCCGATGGGAAAGCGACTGCCATCACACACTGCAGACACATCTCTTTGGACAATCTAAATTGTTTATCTTCTTTGCAAGGCTAGTATAATTGATTCTGCGCTGGTCACACCTGACAGCGGAGTAAACTAAATGCAGGTTGCCCTACGACTGAGATAACGCATTCCTGGCAGTGCACGGTTTGCCATTTGGGACACTGGGGAAAAACAACCTTCTCTTCACCGTCTTCCTCCCTCCCCTTCTGCAGCCATCACTGCAAACAAACAACAACATTGTCAAGATCCAAGCAGTTGTCAGCTTACATCAGAAGGGCGGCAGTGACACGACATGTCACATCACAGCGCAGACGCTCCAGCTGGCTGTTGAGCTGTCATCATTAGCAGCAAGACACCATTGGGAGCTGGTGTAGGTGGAAGTTGGTATAGACAGGCATTTGCTCGTTACGGGTCTCTGTTTAAGATTCTGGAGCACAACTGTCTGTCATACCTGATGTCATGTGTCATGTGCTGTTTGCGCATCTCAGGGTATCTGATTTCACGAGCATGTTTTCTTTTCCGCTTCTGCACAACCTGATGCAATTAAACCCCCAATACACTTCTTGATGGAGCTGCTGAACCAAACTCAGGAAGGATAAAAGAACAAAGTCCTAGTGTAGTCAAACAGTCTTAGGGCATGTCTGGCCTCTGTCACCCACTCTTAGAAGTACTCAGACTACCCGCAGGCAAGCTGGTATGACCAGCCAGCACCACTCTATGAGTCTCAACAGCAACAAGCTGCCGCTGAACCCCGTGAGCTCTGTCTCCTCGGAGGACAATGCCACACTGAATGAGAATACATTTGGATGCTTAGAAGTCACTCCAAAACCTGCTGTCCCAGTTCTGAGCCTGTAATGATCCATTCTGTGGCTTGATGAAGTTGAAAGAGGCTGCTTGACTCACTGAAGAGCTGAGATTGCTGCCTCCTGGGGTAGCCAGCACACAGGAACATGTACACAGTCTGTGGCTGGCTGGCCAACACAAAATACAAAACCTCTCTGCTGGAAAGCATTGGTATATTTTCAGCTGTCAAATTATGTAGATATAAGGTATATCACAGTATCACAGTATGTTTGGGATTGGAAGGGACCTCAAAAGATCATCTAGTCCAATCCCCCTGCTGGAGCAGGAACGCCTAGGTGAGGTCGCACAGGAACATGTCCAGGCGGGTTTGAATGTCTCCAGGGAAGGAGACTCCACAACCCCCCTGGGCAGCCTGTTCCAGGCTCTGTCACCCTTACTGAGAAGAAGTTTTTTCTCAAATTTAAGTGGAACCTCTTGTGTTCCAGCTTGATCCATTACCCCTTGTCCTATCATTGTTTGCCACCGAGAAGAGCCTGGCTCCATCCTCATGGCACTCACCCTTTATATATTTATAAACATTAATGAGGTCCCCTCTTAGTCTCCTCTTCTCCAAACTAAAAAGGCCCAGCTCCCTCAGCCTTTCTTCATAAGGGAGATGCTCCACTCCCTTCAGCATCTTCATTGCCCTACGCTGGACTGTCTCCAGCAGTTCCCTGTCCTTCTTGAACTGATGGGCCCAGAACTGGACACAATATTCCAGATGTGGTCTCACCAGGGCGGAGTAGAGGGGAAGGAGGACCTCTCTCGATCTACTAACCACCCCCCTTGTAATCCACCCCAGGATGCCATTGGCCTTCCTGGCCACAAGGGCACAGTGCTGGCTCATGGTCATCCTGTTGTCCACCAGGACCCCCAGGTCCCTTTCCCCTACACTGCTCTCTAATATGTAATTTCCAAACCTATACTGGAACCTGGGGTTGTTCCTGCCCAGATGCAGGACTCTACACTTTCCCTTGTTAAATTTCATCAGGTTATTCCCCGCCCAACTCTCCAGCCTGTCCAGGTCCCGCTGGATGGCAGCACAGCCTTCTGGCGTGTCAACCACTCCTCCCAGCTTAGTGTCATCAGCAAACTTGCTGATAGTACACTCTATTCCCTCGTCTAAATCGTTAATGAATATATTGAATAATATTGGCCCCAGTACTGACCTCTGAGGCACTCCACTAGATACTGGCCTCCAATTAGACTCCGCACCATTGACTACCACTCTCTGGCTTCTCTCCTTAAGCCAGTTTGCAACCCACCTCACTACTCTATTGTCTAGACCACACCTCCTCAACTTAGCTGTGAGGATGCTGTGGGAGACTGTGTCAAAGGCTTTACTGAAGTCAAGATAGACCACATCCACCGCTCTGCCACCGTCCATCCACCTTGTTACATTCTCATAAAAGGCTATGAGGCTATCACAGCAGGCTGGCTGCCCTGCTAAACAGATGGGAGAAGGAGGCAGACAAAGGAATGACTGGGTCATGGGGGGAGGTAATGGGGATGGAGATGCTCATTACAGGATGGTTAGCACATCAGGTAACAGTGAGGGAGAGTAGTGGTTGATGTGATACGGAAGAGTGACAATGTCTAGAGGCCCACGTACTCATAACTGAGTTGGTCTTGGTGTATCAAGCTGCCTGGGGTTCTCAGTGGACTGGGCTGTAGACATAGCTGACAAGACATCCCGGCACTTAATGATCAGTTAAACATTTTCCAGGCTGTCTCCCATTAGACATAAGGATTGCAGCCTGTAAGATCAATTCTTTGCAGGACAGGACATTAAGCTGGGGCATTACATCTTGATTTCACAACTGCTAAGTACTTGTAGAAGTGCATTATCTGATATTTGCCAGTACAAGGTGTGGGAGCTTGGAATAAATTAAAAACAGGTCACGGACAATGACTTGTTTTTAATGAAAAAATGCATGTCCAAGGATGACTTTCAGATTTCCATCCACAAAAACTCAAAAATTTGACTTTCTGCATAGGTGAAAGAAGCGAATTAAAAATAGTATTTTCTAGTAGCTTTTCATTTCTGATTACAATCTTCCTTTAGAAAAGCAGTTTCTGAGTACACAGAATAAAAGGTTCTCAATTCTCTCCCTCAACCAGAGCACACATGAGTTTTCTGCAAGATCTGCAGGGCCAAAGATCAAATACAATAGCAATCAATAGCGCCATATTTGACAGCCAATAATTTCAAATGACCAAGAGAAAATTGCTTTTATTTGAAGAGGAGTAACAGCGCTCAGTACAAAGGATGAGATTCACTGCATTTAACTTCAGTACTCAAAAAGTCAAGGTGACCAAGTTAGTCAATGGAGAGATGTCTTCAAAGAACTATTTGTTGACATCGTCAAGGTGACCAAGTTAGTCAATGGAGAGATGTCTTCAAAGAACTATTTGCTGACATCCAACTTGAAGTGGGGAAGAATTGCTCTTTGGATGGACTCTGGAGAGA
Source organism: Columba livia (assembly GCF_036013475.1). Classification (NCBI taxonomy): domain Eukaryota; kingdom Metazoa; phylum Chordata; class Aves; order Columbiformes; family Columbidae; genus Columba; species Columba livia. The sequence continues at coordinate 207,376,780 of NC_088602.1, read as the reverse complement.
GGTGATATTCCTCTCCTTCAGAAAGACAATGGTTGTTGAAATACATCCTAAGTGTAGTGCCCATTATAAAAAGAAGACATAAATGGGTAGATTTTGAAGCTGGAAGGGGAAATTGAGTATTTTCTAGATACACAGATTTCTTAAACATTGTTTAGATGAGAAGCATATATTCTAGAAAGAATCTTGATCTGAATCCCAGATCTGCTAGTATTTTGTCCTAATCCCTTTCCTGCTTAAAACTGTGCCCCTCCTATTTTGTTTGCACTTGGTTTTTGTGGCATTCATTCTTGTCAGGTTTTTCTGCACTGGAGTGACAGGGTCTATATTAAAAGCAGTAATACTCCTACATTTTGGAAGCCAGGAACTGAATTAATTCAACAATAGCCAAGCTTATAGGAACAGCTTATCATAAAACTCAGGACTTCCCTGAGTAAACATGGCATTTTTCATCAAAATCTGGATGGATGCTTAGAGAAACACAATAGAAATGAACCATTCAGGTGAATACTTCATTTGCTTAAGTTGCTACAGAATGAGACGACTAATTCAATGAAGCAAGATGATAATTAGAAAAGTGAAACTCTCACAATAAAAAAAACCCCTTTGTTCCTTTTTTTTTTTTTCCTCTGCCCAGTCAGTTCCATTTTTTAAGCCTTCTGAATAAAAGAACACATGCTGAAGACTTACTTTGCTTTAAGTGTTTCCTCTTGGAAATTCCACTGAGGGTCTTCCACTAGCTGCAATTCTCGTAAAACACTCCCTGGCTTGTAAGCTGCATTGATCACCATGCTGAGAACCTATTGAGAGACAAAACCAACAACACTGATGGGTTCAACAGTCGTTCTTGACCACACTGAATACGATCCCAGGTGCTGCATAGGCAGGAGCAGCTTCCGGTTCCACCTTATGTTCAAGGCTGCACAGGGTAAGTGCTAGATGCAAAGAGAAGAGGTCCCAGATTGGATCAATGTGCTAAACATACTGTAGATAACACATTGATCTGATACCGTGACTGCATTAAGTGCTGGCAGCTAAGCCCAAACATCTCATGATAATCAGTATTTTCCTTTGAGACAGACCTTCTCACCCATAGAATATTCCATTCCCTGCATCCGCACTGGCTCAATTTAATAAAAAATGAAAATAATTCTGATGGTTCAACCAGGTACAAAGTCACGTGTACCATTACACACTGACTACTAAAGAGGAAACTCACTCACACACCTAAGGTCAGCAATATGCTTAAGCATCTGAGTGCTGCGTGCCTTGGCTTCATAAACAGAATGTTAATAAAGTTTACACAAAAAGAGCTTGCAGGAGGTGTCCCTGAAACCCAGTGTGTGTCTACTCCGTACAACAAAACGTGCCAATCCATTTAATCCAAAGCCCCTGAGAATAAAAATGATTCCTACTATTGGCTCAGGGAATCCCAGCTTTAATAGTCTACACTTGGCCTAAGGAGATAAATACAAGAAAAACAAATCTCTTAGCAGCACCAGACCATGTGTTTGAACATTCTGCATCATATGTATGTGAATGACCCCATAGCGAGTCTGGATTGGTTTTGATATAATTTAGCTCTTTACCTAACACCTGTTCTTAATTCTTCGGAGGCTCACAAATGATGTCGGTAGGATGAGCTTTAAGCTTCCCCAAAATCCATAAAAGTGGTTCATCAGAAATGAAAACCTGATAAGGTTATATTGCAAAGAGCAAAAACAGCAATGTGTTCATGTTTTGGGCATTTTTTCCTGTTTTTTATGACTTTTTTTTTTTTTTTTAATTCAGCAACCTGAGGATTTTCTAGTGTTTCGAAAACCTCATAGGATTAATTATTTTCAGGCAAAGGCTTCATTTAATGCTGCACAGTACCATGTAAAATGGCAGTGGTTTGAGTTGCCTGTCTAGGTTATTTATTAGAAGCAAACTCTCATTTATCATTGGGCCCTTGGAAACATTACTTGAGCCGCTTTTAAGAAAGTGCAATTAGAGACACCTAAAGCAATGCCCAATAACAGCACCAGTGTTTTATGCAGCTCTGACCACCTGTACATCTCAAGTACTCTATGAGGAAGGGTAGGAGCATATTCCCTTTCTCACATAAGGGGAAACTACAACAGAGATTCACCCACAGCTCTTCATCTGGTTCCCATCTCATCACACAACCCACTATACTGATTACTAAGAGACATGGATTCCCAAGAGAAAAAAATAAAGCTCTGAGTGAGCCCATCCAATTGTTCATCCACACGCTTTCTTGCCTGCTACTCAACATACAAACTGATGGGGCAATGGACTCTAACACAAGACACTACGATGGACAGGAGGAAGAAATTGTTGGCCCTGAGGGTGGTGAAACACTGGACCAGGTTGCCCAGAGAGGTGGTGAATGAACCATCCCTGGAGACATCCCAGAGCCCCCAGACGGGGCTCTGAGCAACCTGAGCTGGTGAAGATGTCCCTGCTCATGGCAGGGGTGGCACTGGATGAGCTTTGAAGGCACCTTCCATCCCAAGCCATTCTATCATTCTATGACACGGAGATATGATGCAGGGAAGCCAAAAATGAGTTTTCAAAAAAGCGTCACATGCCAGGATAGCTCCCATGCTCATTCACAACCCATCAGACGTGTTTTCCTCCTGAACAGCACATCCAGGGAGTCATCTAATGCCTACATGGGAGCTTGTTGGGAAAGTTCTCCTTCAGAATCCTTTTCCACCCAGGAGCAGAAAGCAAACATCTCTTACTGACCAATTCCCACAAACAAGGCTGCCCTGCTCCATTTTCAGGTTGATGGTGTTTGTAAGAGTTGTCAGAACAGTTAGGAAATGAGCAAGAAAATAAAACCTGACCCTGCAAACAACAGTGTGGCCCTGCCTGGGCATTATCCCAGACACCTAATCAACCCCAGCCTTGCAAAGACACCCACACCAGGACTTTTGTCAAAGCTGGCTTGTCATCAGCAGGATTCTGTAAACTTCTAAACTCATTTTACAAAAGAGTGTTTTGTAAGAAGAATAATTTCCCTTTAAGGGAATAAAAAAATGTGGTTTTTTTTAAAAAAAAACAACACACCAAACTTCTGTTTTTTTCTCTTCTTGTATCTCAAAAAGTCACTGAGTTTGGCATTCTACCCTGCAGCAGGAGTCCATCACCATGCTAACAGTGTTATCTTCTAACAGCATTATCACTTCATATTACACACTATTAAACACTAGGAAGAAAAAAGAACACTTAGATTCTTGTGGAAAAAAATAACTGTGATTAAAGCAAAACAGTGAAGAAACCAGTTTCCAGTTTCCAGCTTTCTCTAGAGAGAGAAAGTCACTTCACCCACAACAGACTGGTCAAATCTTGATCTGATTCACTAAATTCCCTTTGGCTGGAGTGTGACCAATCTGAGATTTTGGTAGCTGTATTTTCAGCCCTCCCCATCAGGAACAGCCAGCGATGCTTTGGAGCAGAGAGACGGATTAGACAACATCAGCATTTGCTGCTACGCACCTATGAGGTTTTGCTTTGACACAGTTGAACTTTGGATTTTCAGGGTCAAGTAGGCTGGAGTCACATCAGTGAGAATGAAACGTGAGAATGATCACACAGCACCACCACAAGCCTCTACCCAACCTTATAGCACCGCACCACCACAAGCCTCTACCCAACCTCATAGCACCTGACATCTTAGCTGTAAAGACGTCCATGCCATAGATTTTCAAGTGCACAAGGGCCCTTTTCTGAGCATGTCATAAAATTGTAGAATCATTGAGGTTGGAAAAGACCATTAGAATCATTGAGTCCAACTGCAGATGCCTCTGACCTTGGAACTGGATCTTCCAGAGGCCAATAGCAGGTTTAGATGTGCCTGATGCCATCGGGCAGTTCAGCACCTTTCTTCCCATCATAGGTTTTTGGTATTCACACATTTCCCATCCCTCCACCACTATTAATTAATGGTCCCAACGCTGGATGAAGCTTCCTCAGGAGATATCACTGATGAACTGTGGTTTAAAATACCATTACACTTCTCCTGATGTTCAAGATCAGCATCCTTGTGAGGAGAAACTAAATTTCCCTCCTCTTTCAGAGATGTGAGCCCACATCTTTTACTTATCAGGATAGACCCTGACTCTCAGGACAGCCTCAGGCAGGAAAATAAGAAGTTATTTTATTTTCCTTGGAATAATGACGTGCCTGTAGGACAGAGAGGGAAGGAAAAAAAGAATTCTTTGGGATTTCTTCATTAGAAGGTCAAGCACCCAGAACTGAGCTTTTGCCATAGTCAAGGCTGTAGGACTGTTGACACGTTTACAATAGTCCATGACATTTCAAAAATATCAATAGCCAGTTCCTAAATTGAAGGAACCATTAGAGATGAAGTCCACAAGGCAGTCTTAAAGAGGATGTTAGTGAATCCTCTTTCAGAAATGCAATTTATTTTCCAGACTATAGAAGGTTTCTGCCATTCCAACATCGTACCTGATCACTGAAGATAACACTATCAGCCTGGCTCAATCATACACCTAAGGCTCAGCACAAGCTACTTAATTTTCTTAGCACCATGATTTAATTATGCAAATTTCTCCTAGGAAGTCATGCTGTGCTTCAAAATAATCCAGTTGCACAGTGCAATAGCCTTCCTTCACAAATGCTGGCTGATTTCTCCTGTTTGCTTCAGCTGGACAGTCACATTACTTTTAAGTCCATTTACTTTTTAAATAGATAATGAACAAAGTGTCTTAAAAATAGTAAGAACAGTAAGCAATGAGGCTAATTAATCCTTACAGCATATTCCCCTAAAATATGGTGGGTTATAGATCATCTGAAGTCTTAAAAACACGTCTCATTTTGGTTAAACAGCGTTGCCGTGGTAAGTTGTTGGCATGGGTGGAAGAACTGTTAAGACTTTTTATTTTTACATTCTGACCCAAGAACTGAATCTAAAGTTGACAATGTGTTTATTTTAACTTAGATTTAGCATTTATTCTGTATCTTAGCTACTACACAGTCACCATTTCTCAGCCCAGCTGCAGTTGTTGGATGGCAATAGTTGATGTCTTCACTGTATTTGGCTCTAAGTTTCAACTTATTTTCCAAACAAGCATCTCAGGAATGAGATAAGCTTTGCAGCTATTAACAGGAATTACCACCTCACTTGCCTCTTGGGATGAAAGAAACCACAATAAACCACCGGTCTCAGCAGAGACTTGCGCTGGCACCAGGAATAATGAACAGCCAAGCTTAAAAAAATAAGTTTGGCGCTAGATAATACAAGAGTTACCTGTCGCTCACCTAAGGCGCTTACAGATGCAAGGATACATGAACACAAAGGGAATTTAAATCAGTATTTTTGAACATACTACCAAATAAGTTCAATTGTTATCAAGATTTTCCTGGGAAACGTTGCTCACAGGCTGCCATTCTGGAAGGCACCTTAGCAGCTTCCTTCTGCTGAGCTCACAACCTCTGGACCCAACACTAGGACAAAGCAACTGGGCAGAAATCAGGGAGATGCACTAACAACACAGAACTTGGTAGAAACGCCTGTTCTTTTGGAAAAGAGGTGCTGCACAAAAGCAAACCTATCTGTTCTGCTTTCGTCCCAACATCCCAGGTGACAATAGCCCGGACTAATCAAATGGAAGGTGTTCCCACTCCACACTACAAGGGTATCTCCCAACCTTGTGTAATCCAGAGCCAGGTAGCACTGACCCACAGCTATCTCACTACCAGCATGCAAGCGAGTAGCACCGGGTTGTCTGGAGCTGGATCCAGGATGATCCTTCAAAAAAAAGAGGCTGAGGGGAGACCTTCTCGCTCTCTACAACTACCTGAAAGGAGGTTGGAGCATGGGGGGTGTTGGTCTCTTCTCCCAAGTAGCAAGCACTAGGACCAGAGGAAATGGCCTCAAGTTGCACCAGGGGAGGTTCAGATTGGATATTAGGAAAAATTTATTCACGGACAGGGTTGCCAGGCATTGGAACAGGCTGCCCAGGGCAGTGGTGGAGTCACCATCCCTGGAGGGGTTTAAAAGACACACAGATGAGGTTCTTAGGACATGGTTTAGTGCCAGCATTGGATTAATGGTTGGACTCAATCTTGAGGGTCTCTTCCAACCAAAATGATTCTGTGATTCACTGCACCAGTGACTGAGCTAAGGAAGGACAAGACCTTGTGGGAAATGAGGGCTGAGGAGCATCATGAACTCCAGTTGTGCCACATTTTTTGTTACATCCCTCATGACTGCGTGTGAAGGAAGGCAGAGGATGGGAAGCTATAATACTCCCTCAGCACCCAGCCACGACCAAGGTCTCCCACCACCTGGTGCTAGTGGGGAGAAGACACCTGCTCTTTTCTTGCTTTAGTGCAAATCCAGGACAAGGAATGGGGTAGGACTAAGTTGTCCAGCTGTTTTTAGTCTGGAGTTTCCATCAGTGTCAAAGAGAGCAGCATCTCTACCATGGAGACTGCTGCCCACTGTGAACTTGCTGGTGACCAGCACAGGTTTTTACTAGACCATCACTAAAGGCAGTGAGTTGTGGCTGGAGACCAGGGTGATTTAAGCAGCTCTCGCCAGACCACTACTGACTCTGCTCTTCCTTCATAGCTGTTGTTTTGAGTTGTCTTTCCCACCGTCCCCTGTGTGTTACTAAAGTAAAGCACATGTATAATTTATCTATTCCAAACTAGTTATGCTGATGCATAATTTACAATGGCCTGAACTTTTCCTATATAGTGGAAGAGAGATAATTATAATGCATTTGCAGTCTTGGGGCCACATTGTCAGCGGATGTAAAGCAAGACAAAAGCATCAAGCTCAGCACTGAGGTTGGGTTTAGAAGGTTGCGGACCCTTGTGAACTCATCAACTGTGCAATGCCTTGTGACTGTGGTCTTGGGCTGGAGGAAGCATCTCCTGTGCTGCTCTCACCGCTCAGCTCTGCAGCCCTTTTTGGTGCTCTGGCAGCTGCTACAGATCTTCATGAGGTTCAACAAGGCCAAGCGCAAGGTCCAGCACCTGGGTTGGGGCAACCCCTGCTATCGAGGCAGGCTGGGGGATGAAGGGATTGAGAACAGCCCTGTGGAGAATGACTTAGATGTGCTGGTGGATGGAAGATTGGACATGACCCTGCCATGTGCACTTGCAGCCCAGAAGCCAATGGTGTCCTGGGCTGCATCACAAGAAGCGTGGGCAGCAGGTCAGGGAGGTGATTCTGCCCCTCTGCTCCACTCTGGTGAGACCCCCATGGAGTGCTGGTCCAGCTCTGGGTCCTCAGCACAGGACACACATGGACCTGCTGGAGAGGGGCCAGAGGAGCCACAGAAATGATCTGTGGCTGGAACAGCTCTGCTGGGAGGACAGGCTGAGAGAGTTGGGGTGTTCAGCTGGAGAAGAGAAGCTCCAGGAAGACCTTATTGTGGCCTTTCCGTACTTAAAAGGGGCCGATAAGAAAGATGGGAACAGACTTTTTAGCAGGGCCTGTTGTGACAGGATGAGGGGTGATGGTTTTAAACTAAAGGAGGACAGGTTCAGGCTGGACAAGAGGAAGAAATTTTTTTACACAGTGGGTGGTGAGAGCCTGGCCCAGGCTGCCCAGAGAGGTGGTGGATGAACCATCCCTGGAAACATCCCAGGCCAGGCTGGATGGGGCTCTGAGCAACCTGAGCTGGTGAAGATGTCCCTGCTCATGGTAGGGATGGCACTGGATGAGCTTTGAAGCTCCCTTCCAACCCAAACCATTCTATGATTCTGTGGTATCAATGCAGGGGTGTCGTTTTTGCCACTTCTTCCCTTCTCCATGTGCTGGGTACCCCTATCCTCCGCATTGTCCATGTTTATTTGAGCTCCTGACACCTCCCTCATCTCATCAGTAGTTGATATGAACCAGGTATATCACCCAGGTGTATCTGTGAAAAGGCACAGCAAAAGAAAACAGGCTTTCTGTAGGAAACTCAGGCTGTTTTCCACAGTTGGTAATTGGTCCCATTGTTAGGAATCTAGAGAAGCTGAGGTCAGTCTATGCAGCAAAGTCCTAAGATACTACGGGAGGACCTGGCAGAAGCTTTTCACTGCTTATGTTTTCAAAATCCAAATTCCGTTAGGAAAAGAGGAAGAAACATTAGCATAAGTATTGCCTGTGCCTGCCTCATGTTTCCCCCATGTTGCTTTTTCATTGCCTGTTTTTCAAGTGGCAGCAGATTGTTAACGTTCCCCATCAGCAAGACACTATGGACTTGCTTTCAAATCTAGCAGCTGTCAACTCCTGCTCTGCCACCAGTTTATCCTGCTTTCTGCTGCGGGCTACTTTTGACTTGCTCCTTTGAGACCCAAGTGTCCCACCTTCACAGGCAGCTGGATTACTGTGCTCTCATGTGCTACTGTGGATAAAGCAGTGCATATAGGTGATGTGGAGGTGAATGGGGACACAGAAGCCACTCTGCAGTACAGTACAGATGTGCTTTCAAAAGTGGTGGGTGATGTGGGAGGAATCTCACCTTTTCAGTGTTTAGGTTAAGGGCTGGGATTCCTCTCATTTCAGACAACTGCTGTCATCCTGAGCTGAGCACTGAGGGTCTTGCAAACACAACTGATAAATGGAAACCTAGAAGTTACCACACTTTTCCCCCAAGGGCAGGAGCCCTTCTTTCACATCAAGCACTCCTTGATAACAGGAGCTGAGGAGAGACCTTCTCACCCTCTACAACTACCTGAAAGGAGGTTGTAGCATGGAGGGTGTTGGTCTCTTCTCCCAAGTAGCAAGCGCTAGGACCAGAGGAAATGGCCTCAAGTTGCACCAGGGGAGGTTCAGATTGGGTATCAGGAAAAATTTCTTCAGGGAAAGGGTTGTCAGGTATTGGAACAGGCTGCCCAGGGCTGTCACCATCCCTGAAGGGGTTTAAAAGGCGTTTAGATGAGGCTCTTAGGGACATGGTTTAGTGCTAGAGTTAGGTTATGGTTGGACTCAGTGATCCCAAAGGTCTCTTCCAACTGAAATGATTCTATGATTCTAAATCTGCTGGCGCAACAGCAGCATGGATGCGAAGGAACAGGTTGATGTCAACAATCACAGAGGTCCTCTTTGGGGATGACTCTGCTCAGAACATTACCTCTGTTGCACACAGTTAGATGAAACTTGCTCCCAACCACAAACTCCCCACGTTTCAAAAATGTCACCTCTCCCGTCAAAACCCACAAAACATATACCTACCCTCTCTTCCCAGCTTGAAGTTTTGAGTTATGGAAACCACTACATAGCTTCAGGACAATTTTAGGTGCCTTTTTTTCAAATTCTGGACCTGGCAACCCATGACCCACGCTTTCTCCTGAAATCCCCCCAAAAAATAGCTGATCCATACCTCTTTGAGGACCAGCACGCACTTGCCAGGCCCGACAGACTGAGGTAGCTCTGCTATTCTGCCTTTGTTTAAATATGGACCTGAGAAGCAGCGGTGGTTGATGTAGAGCTGGGGGCAGCAGTATCTCCCATTGATGGTGCCTGCAAGGAGAAAGTAGCATTGACGTGCATGTAGCACTTCTGTACAATAAATTAAGAGCCCTTTTTCTTCCTCCTATATGTGGGAAGGAGGGAAGAAGAGTAAATGAGGCACAAATAAGTCTCTCCTGGGACAGGAGGTACAGAAGCCTCTGCTACTCAAATCCATCCAACACAGGAAAAGTGATTGCTTTTAATAGTAACTAATTTGTCTGCAGACCCTCCCAAAAGGAGAATCTGGAATGGATTTCATTCGTAACATGGCCCAAAGCTCTTCCATAGCTTGCATTGGAGGCAAATGGGAAAGACCAAGTTGCAACTTGCCAAACAGGGAATGTATTGGCTGCCTCTCACAAATACGGAATCGGCTCAGGGTGAAAATTCAGATGGAGGGCTCAACAAATCCCTCTTCATCTACTGTCCAACCCAGTAAGCACTGAGGTGCCGTTGCCCAGACCCAACATGGAACTACAGAGCAGTTTTACTTGTCTGGGGTAATTATTCTGGGCTCCTTTATAGCCCAGGAAGCGAAATGCGTACTTCTAAATGCAGTTTATGTGCTATCCAAGTGGTTATCCACTTTTTGGTTATCATACTCAAAAAGAGCTTGTTTCTCCCCATTTGATTGTAACAGAGCCCTGGGATGTTGGCTCAGATGGCAACACATGCTTTGCAGTCTGCGAAATAGAGTGAGTTAAATCCTGCCCCTCCTGCAGAGTCTATGCAATTAACCAGATGAATATTGCATTCTCAGAGCTAAAGGGGAGAAAAAATTTACTTTAGCAGAAGTAGCAGCCATGCCACACAGTCCTGATGCTAACATAGGGACCCATTAAGTCCTGGTGCAAGCAATTTCACTGATGCCAATTAAAAAGTCACATCCATCTCCACCAGAGTTTCATTAGCCCGGTCCTAATATCATTAGCTGGAATGGGCATGCTGCAGGGGAACTCTGATAAGCCCAGCAAGATATGATGCTCACACATAGAGGACCAGACCCTCACATGCTGTCCATCAGAAACTCTTTGCGATGTTGGTGGGTCCACACCACCTTACACCCCCTGGGGATGTGGTCCCATCTCCCCACCCATATGACACGCTCGTTCCCTTTTTGGGGTCATCCCCTCCATACAGGCAACAGGTCCTTGAAATAAGGATCCTGCTGGTGCCAAGAAACCTCACCTGTTGTGTCGGGCTGAGGAATCGGGCAGAGGTCATGAGGTATTTTCTCAACAGGCACTGTGGATGGTAACCTGTTAAACAACAATTTGGTGTATTTAACAGCGTCAGACAAGGAAAAGGGGCAGAACCAGCCTTCAGAATGGACCAAGAGATGCACCAAGACCTGCTCAGAGTGAGGAATAGGGATGCCTCAAATGCAACCCCGTTTCCACACAGTTTATCATAGCCCAGGGCCAGCATATTGCTGAAGAATGAGCCAGGTCCAGCCCTCCTCCAAAATTACACTCTGGTCTGTGAGCTTTAGCCCTTCAGGCTGCAAATATTCACACTTAAATCCCTTAAATTCTAGTTTCTAGAAACTGCAAGGGCTAGATCGGGAAATGCCCTCCTGGTGCATGTCCGTCTTCCATAAGCATCCCTTACTGGCCATCAGACACTGGCTATACAGTTGCAGATAGTAAAATATTTCTATTTCAAAGACTTTTAACCATGCTTACAAATATTTTCAATTTAAAATAATCCCCTTGCCAACTCTCCTGTGGTACCTGGGTAGTAGTTAGCAAAGTCACTCAGTTGCTGTTTATTATCTCTCCTGGAAGGCCTGATGCATCACTGCAAAAATATCACCTTAAAAACAAAAAACTTACTGCTTTTCTGGTTGCACAACTGCAATTCTTCTCTTCCTTCGCACTGCAAAAATGAAGCAAGGAAGAAAATAACCAGTTTTGTACTCTTCCATCCTAAACAGTATACCCATAATGCATAAAAAGCTGTATAAATGCGCTGACTATAAAATGACTTCTAACACAATGAAATGGTACTTAATTACTATCACCATCTTTTCTTGGTATTTTTTAACTAAGTCACTACATCATTAAAACCTACTTTAAAGATGTAATAATACACTTAATCTTTCCTCTGGAATGCTAATATCATGTTTTATGGGAACAGTATAAAAAAAATAAAATAAAAACACAAATATTTTTCCATACAGAAACACATATGGATAAAATTACATTTTACAAGCATGATTACCTCCAGCATAATTTATCCCTAGCTATAAATTGCCATAAAGCTGCATAATGTTGCCATAGCAGTATTCTCCCAAATTAGGCCCCGGCTGCCTGATTTTTAACTTAAGCATATTTAACTCTTCAAAAGGGTTGGCACATTTTAAAATTTGCCTTTCAAATGTTAATTAATATAAACAGAGAGGCTAATTTTCGTCTGGTGGCTTAAGATCGGGGCTGGATAGTTTCTGTGAAAAACGGAAAACCACCCAGCCACTGAGCACTCATGAGCTGCCTTCAAATGCAAATGGAAAGGGAAGAACTTGGTCTTAATATACACTGGAGGCAGGACAAAACACCACAGGCTTAATTGTTCTGGGAGAGATTTAAATTAAACACCAGGGAAACCTCTGAGCAGTGAAATAACGGGATAGATACGATGGGAAGGGGCAGAAACTCCATCACAGGAGGCCAGCAAATATTTCTCCGTTTAGATGGAGCAGATCCTCTTTATGTCCACTCCACCCTACATTTTATGTTTCTTTTTTTCTAATTTGAGGTCCTGTGTCCTTAATTCACTTAACTGGCCAGGTGAACTTGGGTCAGCACAACAAAACCTGGTTTTGGTCTGACAACCCCACCACAAGCCCACAAGCCACACTGCAATCCCAAACCACATAACAGCCTTTCCTAGTGCAAACAATCCCATTTTTAGAGGGACTGATCCCTCAGACAAGTACAAATTGCATAATATCAGTGCTGCAGAGACTGGTCACTAACTAGATTTATTACTATTTATTACAGTACACTTACAGCCTGGTTACTAGTCTGCTAGTTAGGTTGGTGGTTTCAAGAATTGAATTATAGCTATAAGACAAACTCTCTGATAAATCTGTAGATGTAATATCTACGCTGCTTGAGGTTTCCATGTACTTACAAACAGCTTTGTGTGGTGGAGTCAGGTTATAAGCATTTGCTTCACACCAGCCAACAGGGAAAATGTCCATAGACTCTACATCAACTATGTACTCTGGAGAGGGCATCTGTAAACCTATAAATACAAATTTATCATGTAATTTAGACATGGGAATACTGAGCTCAGAGCCATTCAAGCATTCATCATGAACCAAGGGAAGCAGATGATGGAACACATGAAAATAAATCTGCTTCCCTGCATCAAAATCAGGCATCATTTCATCTTCCATTTTTCAGACAGCGATGATAAGGCTGTTGCATTCACAGTGCGATTGCAGAGAAAATCCTCATTAAGAGCACTCTAAGGGTGCGCAGTGAAGCAGCCAAAAGTCAGAATGGTTAAACATGCATGAATCTCCTCACCAAGATGGCCTGATTGACTCTCAGGTGTTTTTGCACAAGCAATTTAGCAGAACTTTTTGGGTGGTTGCTCTTAATGGTAACAGGGTGTATATGGGATTCAACAGGATGGTACCTAATGTGACAGACCTTGAAACTTTTTTTTTTGTGTAGTTGTGCCCTTTGAGTCACTGTTTTCAAGGGCGAGCGATGGCCAACCTTCTGTCTAGAGGTGCCATGAATTCTTCTAGGGCACCGCACTGCACATGAAACACGAGCTGATCACCCACTGAGGGAGCAACAATATAACCCCAGCTGAGACAGATGCACTAATATCTCTGGCATAATACTGACTCCAAAATTCCACCGAAAACCTTTGCTTCAAGCAATTATCTTCCAGTTTGGTTATTATCCTTTAGTAGACACTCTCCTGTCTTGGTTTACGTGGCTCGCACTCAAATCCCATTGCAGCAAATGGAAATATTCCCATCAGCTTTGAGGTCATTTGAAAACAACTTTGGGTGTTTAGTTACTCCAGTTCTGTGCCTGGCTAGCAAGTTCACCCCCCTCTGTCATTTCCAGCCTAGGACCTATAGCTCCAGCACCAGCATGAGATAATCTACTAAAAGAGACCGAACGATCAGCAGCTTCCCCTGCAGCGTCCTCACCTTTGCATCTGTTACAGCATCTTTGCCTCCTGCTTAATGCAGCAGTGTTTGCTGCACACAGCTACACGACTATGGGCAACTTCCCACTAATGAATGTTCATCAACGGCTTACGGTGTAATTGAAACAGTAATTGAATTTTGCGATGCGAATGGCACCCAGGCTGAGATGCAGTGTTTGGATCCGTCTCGTCTCTAGTAATAAACCTGCTGCACTCTGAGTGTGCGTGGTTGTATGAAAACCCAAACGAAGCAGGAAAACAGGTGCTGGTGCTTGTGTGCCTGGAGGAAATAACTTAAAAAAATTAAATAATCACAGAATCACAGAATGTCAGGGATCGGAAGGGACCTTGAAAGATCACCCAGTGCAATCCCCCCGCCGGAGCAGGAACACCCACATGAGTTTACACAGAAACGTGTCCAGGTGGGTTTGAATGTCTGCAGAGAAGGAGACTCCACAACCCCCCTGGGCAGTCTGGGCCAGGCTCTGTCACCCTCACTGAGAAGAAGTTTCTTCTCAAGTTTAAGCGGAACCTCTTGTGTTCCAGCTTAAACTCATTACCCCTTGTCCTATCATTGTTTGTCACTGAGAAGAGCCTGGCTCACCCTTTGTATATTTATAAACATTAATAAGGTCACCCTTCAGTCTCCTCTTCTCCAAACTAAAGAGACCCAGCTCCCTCAGTCTTTCCTCATAAGGGAGATGCTCCACTCCCTTAATCATCTTTGTTGCCCTACGCTGGACTCTCTCCAGCAGTTCCCTGTCCTTCTGGAACTGAGGAGCCCAGAACTGGACACAATATCCCAGGTGTGGTCTCACCAGGGCAGAGTAAAGAGGAAGGAGAACCTCTCTCGACCTACTAATCACCCCCCTTCTAATCCACCCCAGGTACCACTGGCCCTCTTGGCAACAAGGGCACAGTGCTGGCTCATGGCCATCCTGCTGTCCACCAGGATCCCCAGGTCCCGCTCCCCTACACCGCTCTCTAATGGATAATTCCCCAACTTATACTGGAACTTGGGGTTGTTAATAATGGTGTCTGCACAGATTCATGGATATCTTCATGGTATTCCTCTGAGTCCTGCATTGCGTTCACACATTGTTCACTGAAGATACAGTCTCTGTTTCACCGGGAGGTGGGGAAGGGATGAAGGCATATGATACAGGACACAACCTGCCCATATGAGCAGCTGAGCATCAATGCAAAGTCTCAGCCCCTGGTATTCCCTGTAAAACCATTTCCCTCCATAAGGAAGCATCAAGAGGTCACTTTCTCAATTTGAACCTGATGAAAGCTGCACTCACCAGTGGGCAGAATATTTTCAGCTAACACCACAAATCCAGCCAAGGAGCTGATGTGAGAACTGCTGAAGTCAGTGAAGATGTGCATGAAGTGAGTAAGACATGGAGCAAGCCCTAAACAGAGCAAGACATCAACACAGTCCTTACCAAAATTTCACCAAATGTGGCAAAATCCACTATTTTCATCACTGTAGCTGTTCTATGGCGTCATTCCAACCCAATAAACAGATGAAATGTACTTTCCTGCTTGCAAACAACAATTCATGTGACAGGAAAATTTTGTTTTTAAAGTTTACAGCTGTAGCCACACAAATGAGGAAGGAAGCACCACGATGTCTGTCCTCCTGCAACATCACTACTCCTCTTGAACAATATACAGCTACTCTGTCCACCTTGGTAATGCTTCTTCCTTCTGGCAATCGACAGCCCTGCCTTCCACTTCCAATATCTTACTGATTCGTTTGGCCTCACTCATATAAGCAGAAAACCGCTCATGTGAGACTCATTAGTTTCATTTTATGCTGACATTCTCCCAGACTAAGAAATGTCTGTAAGACTTTAGGTGTTAAATGGAAAAGAAGAGAATGGAGAGACTGGAAATAGGGTGAGGAAAACATCCATCTCCTGCTACAAATCCTGGGCAGAACAGAGCAGCAACTCTGGAAAACTCTCAAAGGGAAAATTATGGAAGACCTCCTTGGAGAAGTGATTAGCAAGAGGGTTTTCCTCAAATTCCTAAGCTGCGCAGAGACTGAACATTATTACTTGTATAAATTCATACCAGGAACGCTTCGGCTTTAAAATCTAAAATGAACCAGTAAAAATTAACAATGCAGATGATGAGTAATAAAGAAGCAGGAAGTGATGGGATAAGCACAGCCTTGGATCAGCTCTGCGCTTCTCTTCCACCACGGGGGAACTATACTGCTGCTCATTAAATGCTCGCCCTGAAGTTTACAGACTTTTGCTACTGTACAAAGCGTGATTTATTAAGCAATGTTCCCTCACGTCTAACTCGACGCTGCTTAACTACTGCGTCCTGGTTTATGGCCGCAGCTTGGGCTGTCAAACAGCGAAAATGGGAGGGTGACAATGAAAGCTTCAGACGTGCCCATGATGGATGGTGGGACCCGAGGTCTTCAGCAATGGGCTCCCATGGTAGCTGGGGAGCCTTGGTACTACCAGAATATAAATAACCAGTTAGAAACAATAGTGTATTAATGGACTAAAAAAAAAAAAAATGCCACAGTTCAAGCCACATTTATTTTACAACTCTGCAAGCAGAGTGGTTTTTATAATGCTTAGTTTTAGTGTAACACTGTGCATACTGTGGTCATGTATTTCAACAGCAGTGAAGAATTCTTTTTATTTTTGCAGTCTTTTGCATCCTTTCCTTTTACTACAGATCATTTTGTTTGAGATATAAAACAGGTGTAAATCATCTATATATCAGAATTCAAAAGACAAGAAGATGCACACAGGGTTTTTTTTAATTACAAGTTGTAAGAAACATTCTTTAAGTAATTAAAAGACAGGGAGAAAGAGATGAGGGAGGGGAACAAGGTGGGAGTGTGTGGCCCTCTCCCTGCCCTCTATCCAGGCTCTTGGAGGACTAGTTGATTTAAAGACCCAAGAAACAGCACTTCCTATTCACTGTAATGGGTAGAAGTTTACTAAACACCAAGGATTCCCAAACTCCATAAAATGTGCATATGAAAGTGAAGGCACTTCGCCATTTAAGAAGGGGAGCTGCCAAAACAGGTCAGATTCCTTGACCAGATGGGTATAAATTTGGTAAGAGCCTTAGTAAGAACTCAATTTCAAACAAGTGTTGATTCCAGCTCTTTACCAAAATAATTGCCTATTGTCCAGACCAGGCTGCAGATGAGCTTTTGATACCTTGAGTCATAAGTCAACCAGTTATCTTAGACGACAAAAAAACCCAAAGCTTGCTACTGCACGTAGCTCTACTAAAAACAAAAATGCAATGTCATACCTTCCCTGTACACTGGAGATAAACAGAATCACAGAGTGGCTGGGGTTGGAAGGGACCTCTGGAGATCATCCAGTCCAACCCACCTGCTAACGCAGGTTCACCAGAGCAGATCACACAGGAAGGTGTCCAGGTGGATTTGAATGTCTCCAGAGAAGGAGACTCCACAACCTCTCTGGGCAGCCTGGGCCAGGCTCTGGCACCTCAAAGGCAAGAAGTTTCTCCTCGTATTCAGATGGACCCTCCTGTGCTTCAGTCTGTGCCCGTTGCCCCTCATCCTGTTGTTGGGCACCACTGAACAGAGTCTGGTCCATCCTCTGACACCCACCCAGGAGATATTTATAACCATTGATAAGATCCCCTCTCAGCTTCTCTTCTCCAGCTGAACAGCCGCAGCTCTCTCAGTCCCTCCTCATCACAAAGATGCTTCAGACCCCTCAGCATCTTCGTGGGCGCTGCTGGACTCTCTCCAGTAACTCCTTGTCCTTCTTAAACTGGAGAGCCGAGAACTGGACACAGTACTCCAGATAGGGCCTCACCCAGAGGAGACAAACTGCATGGGGTGACAGCAATACGTCAGGGATAGAGAGGATGACAGCCCAGCTCTCCTACATCTCCCACCTCTGCTGCATTCAGGCACACACCTGGAGCTCTGCTCTCCCCACATCCCAGCCAGCACAAACCATGAGGCTTCGCAGCGAAGACACAAGAAGCACAAATGATCTGCCCTGCCAAGCTTTAGGTCAGGAGGAATCTCTCTTCAGGCAGCAATTGAGTTATAAACCCCCAAAAATGGAATTTATCGCAAAAGCATCGGGAAAGCTTTGTCTACCATAGAATAGAGCTAAACACCACACAACATCTGCTTCTGTTGTATTTTAGAGCAAGCTGCTAGCACAGATGAGGTACTCTGGGCTACCTGACAATGTGTTTACTAAATTTCAGGGCTTTGATTAGAGACCTTTCCTGTTGTACAAATGGCACTGCACATTGCCAGCCCCTGAAATACTTATTGGGTTCTTATAATCAACGCAGTATGATGCTGAAGGTGATGTGCCGGCTGATGATGAAGCAATACAGTTAGTATCCATCTGGCTTTCGCCATCTTCCAGCAATAAAACACTGATATCTGAGTACTTTGCAGAGAAAGGATCTGCACCTTTTTTGCAGATCAAACTTGAACCTTCATCTCACATGGGATTTCTTCAAGAACCTCTTGTCAAGACCCCTGTTCCTCTGTCCTTTCCTGAAATCCTATGCTACACTATGGTTTGCACTCCCATTAAACCTTTCCTAGCTGTTTTACCCTGGAAAGGTCAAAATAAACTTCATAAAGCTCTGAGAACTAGGGTTCAAACTGCTTTTGCAGAAACAATCTTGACAGCAGACCAGATTTAATGCAGTTCAGCAGAATTACTCGTGAGCCAGCATACTGACCCCATGGGCCAGCAGAGAAGACATGGGTGACTCCTTTCCTCCCTCCCCCGGCTACAGAGCTCCCATGGAGCAAGCAGGTGTCACTGACTTCAGCAAAGGGAAGACTTGCTCTGTTCCCTTTTGATTCTGCTCTCTGCAGGGCAACTCTGTAAGCTGGAGCTCAGCACAAGCTTCATTTCTCCCCAACCTTTCCTCCTCTTAGGAGTACCAAAAACATACACTACTCCCTGAGCTGCAGAAGGTGTTGGTCTCTTCTCCCAAGGAACAAGTGATAGGCCAAGAGGAAATGGCCTCAAGTTGCACCAGGGGAAGTTTAGATTGGATATTACGAAAAAATTATTCCCAGAAAGGGTTGTCAGGCATTGCAACAGGCTGCCCAGGGCAGTGATGGAGTCACCATCCCTGAAGGGGTTTAAAAAGCACATAGACAAGGTTCTTAGGGACATAGTTTAGTGCTAGAGTTAGGTTATGGTTGGACTCGATGATCCTGGGGGTGTCTTCCAACTGAAACGATTCTATGATTCTATAATATGACTGCACCTTGCTTTCCTCCCAGGTCACCAAGATATCATGCCATTGTATTATTGTAATATGTCTTGGGGTTGTACATAGCAAGTGTTTAAGAGATATTACTCTTTCATCGGCCCAGTATCTCAAGGATGCCTTGAAATATCTAGTGGCATAAGCAGAGCTGCACAATATCAACTTATCAGTAAGTGACTTCAAGCAAAGGGGTGGAGGTGTTTTAACATCACACCTCCCTGAACCATCATGGTATCTTGGGCAAATGCATTTTGTTTTGCAAATGGCATGGTTCCAGAAAGATGTTGATGTCTGCCTTGGCATTCATCAAGAGGCAGAAGCACAGATCTTACAGAGACTGGGGATGAGCAGGACCACGGGCCACCAGATGTGCCTTTGATGTTTTCATGATTCTTCAGAAGAAAGCAACGAAGCATATTACATTTGCAGCTGATGCTGACTCAATTACTATTGATTTCAGAGGGAAAGTGGAGCTCTTATATCCCTTACAGATGAAGCCAGTAGCTTCAAAAAATAGTATGTTACCTTGATGGGTAAAAATTAACCTATTTTGCGACAACAATGGATTCTACAACAACTTTATGGTTTATCACAGTGTCCATCAAAACACTTACCTGTGTGTGGCTTTCTGCTCTCTGTGGCTTTAAAAATAACACTGGCTTTAAAGCCATAATAAGAAGAATCTCTCTGTTGTTCTAAATTACACTTACTTAAGAAGTCTCTGCCCAGTTGAATTGAGAAAGAAAGTCCCAAGGGCAAAACCACATAAAAATGAGCTCATCTACACCTCTTTTCAAGAAAGGTGGAAATGGAAGTTTTGCTATGGTATCATGTTCTGCTAGTTTTACAGCACTCTCCTAAATACCGCTTGTACCGTGGTGATGTTCTCTATGGGGTGATGGCTTTCTAAACTCCCTATAATAGAGCTGCCTGCAAGAGCTCTCTTAGATCAGCAAAGGAAATTACACAATCAAAGGAGGGAGAGATGTGAGCATGTGATGGTCATGGTGAGGAAGAGCATATATTGCAGAAGTTTCATGGACCTAGGTCAAAGAAGGAGTGAAAGAATGAGGGAGGGAAGGAGGATGGAATGGACAGGAGATCCCATGAGAGCATGTTGGGAGCCACAGTGGAAGTCTCAGCTGCACAAGTGAGGCAAATGTCCATTCCCAGATGGAGATCTATCATGATGGCGAGGAGATTTCTGACATCAATGGAGACCATGCTGATAGAATACACAGGGATGGGAGGGTGGAAGCTCTTGTGGCTCCCTCAGAGAGAGAGCAGGGTAAGATAATTCTTTAATAACGTACTATTGGTTGATGTGTGTAAAATGGAAAGGCTGGAGAAAGCAGTTTTGTGGAGAGGATGAAGGATAAAATTCAGAGAGCGTTTGAGTGAACGACACAAACACAAGCAGCATTTACATCACATACCTTCAAGGCGAAGCCACATTAACCGTCCTTTAACTGAGGTGACAGAAGCAACACATATCTCTGCAGGGTTCCTGGGGTTCACCGCCTCCAGCTTCATGTTCTTAGTAAAGCCACGGCTGAAGGATGTCTGAAAGAGTCAAAAGCCAACACTGAAATACGGCACTGCAGCACTGCATGACTTCAACTAGGCTGTCCACTGGGAAGCATAAATTCAACATGGTTTGCTTTTCACTGGAAGTGCAGAATACAGTGAAGAAGAACATAAAGGCATCCAGATTCGAAAGGGACCTGCCCTCAACACCCATATGAAAAAACAACGATGACAACAAATCAGGAAGGAATGTATTTCACGGTTTCCTCCAACCCCTAACTCTCAGAGACTGAGAGAGACTCAGAGGTTACTCTACACCAGCTCCACGTATATCTGAATGCTTGCTAGTGATGCATTTGCTGTTCACCATTGCTGATGGGAAATTACACGATCTGCTGTGCTTGAGCACCTCTCACCTTCCTAGGAGAAACCTTGTAAAGTAAATAACCCATCTTGCCTGAGACCAGAGAAACTCCTTCAGACATTTAGTTGCCCAGGCTGACTGATGATGGAGAAATCTGAGTAACCTATTCAAGTATGTTTTACTTCATGGAGTATTTTAAGCTCCATGTACAAAGTCCTTCTCTGTTGACTTCAGGTACATAAGTTCATCAGTTGCAGGTGGGTTTAGATGGAGCCAGTTGTGTCCACTGCCGCAGCAGTAACTCTGAACACTTAAATACAACCTAAATACAACTTACATGCACTTAAACCAAATAAACAGGTCTTTCACAGGTTATCTGAGGCTCCCACTGCCCCCTCACTCTTCTCCAGTGAAGGCAAAGCCAGGTCTGATGTTAGAGCAATGCTCCCCAAACAAGTGGTCATCACCCCAACTACAAAACATGGAATTAAAATGTGGTGTCATGAGCTTGCGAAAATGCAGCATCCCCCATTGTACTAAGAGTTTGGGTGTCCTAAGAGAAGCTGACCGGCTCCTCCTGCACCTGCCAGAGCCAGGATGGCTGAGCCATAACGTAACAAACCAGAGTTCCTCTTTGGAGTCACTGCAGGTGATCCCAAGTGCGGAGTGATCCCAAAACCCTACAACCCTCTCCAAAACCTTCCCCACCAGCCTCAAGCTACTCTTCATCCACTTTCATCCCTACCTTCTGTCCCTTCCAGTGTCCCCTCTCCTTTCAATTCTGCTCAGTCCCTTCCCAACATCTCCACCACCAGAAAACACACTAACGCAATACCTGTGGTCATGCCATTGCTTCTTTTCCTTTCACCTTCATCCCCTTTGTCCCACCTATTCTGCAACACACCAGCTCTGAACACTTGCATCTCTTTTTTTGCACACAGTAGCACGAAAAGGTTCCCCCTTGCAGCTGAGATTTTGGCTAACAATAATTAGGATGGGTAATAATTGTCACTGACTCAAAATGACATCAATGTCTCATCTAGCAACCCCATCTGAACAACTGGAAGCCAGATTCAAATTAAGTCCTTCTGCTATTTGTAGCACCTTTGGTCATAGGCACTTCACCTTGACCAATCACTGGGAGCTCTTTGTGAGACTAAAACTTATGGATTTGGTCTTTTTTTCATCAAGGGGCCTTACAAGAATGTGCTGCTAGTCTCAAACATTGCTTGGACTGCCACAAGCCTTGCTCAGCACATGGATCAGCTTCACCCTGTAAAAGCTGCCTCTGGCCAGGACTGCAGAAAAGCAGGGTGAGTTTGTTAAAATGCCTTTTATGTTGCCTAACAAGGAAATGTCATTTATCATCACACCGGCTCCTTTCATTGCAATTCGGTGCTGGAGGCTAATTTACACAGAATCAATGGCAAAATAGTTAGCTGGGAGTTTATTTTACTAAGCATTTGGTCATGTCGATCCATTTCATAAATGCCTCTCCTTGTTAAATATCTCCCCTCGGGGAAACAGTTACAGCACATCCACTTCCAGCATCTCGTCTGGCTGCACTAGATGGAAGATGTGTTTGCAAAACACCTTCTATCAAAGAGCTGCTCACAGCCATGAAATAAATGGACCGACTTGCCAGGGAGGTTGTGCAAGAGACAACAGTGAGATTACATCTCTCTGCAGAGAACTGTGTCATTGAGTGAAAGAATAACAGACACTTGTTCATCTGATAAATGTTTCCTTAAAAAAAGAAAAGGGGGAAAAAAAGTGCTTAGACCTGATTTAATCTTTGGAGGATATTATGCGGAGACTCTTCTCAAAGCTGCCAGTGTTGAGAGCATAGATCCATTACTTGACAAAATGAGAAGAAATATAAAGAAAAGGGAGGGGTGGCTGCAGAAGAGAAGAAATGCAGCAGTTGTCTCACTCTGTTGGTGTGATGTAGCATTGCCCAGCTTTCCTCAGCGGCTTTCAGAAATCTTCACTTAAAGCCCCTTGAGGCAAAGGGTTTTGCATAGGACAACACAATAAATGGGTTAAAGAAATCTCAACTCTGATTGGATTCCCAGGTCAAACTCTGTTCATGACACCGGTCTTCTGAATTTATCAACAAGAAGTGTTCACATTCATCAATTCACTGTCAAAGGTCTGTTCCAAGCCAGGCTGCCCTTGGGCCACCATAGATGATGAAGATCATGAAAAAACACATCTGGTGTCTTGTGAGACAGTCTCACTTCTGCTTTTCATAAACACCTTCTGAGTACAGGAAAAAGCTATGTAACTCCCAGATGAACCCGCCTATTCACCGTTCACAACACCGCTTTATTTTGCAAACCCTTCTTCACTCGTTTTAGGTACTACCACATTTTCAGTTATTGATGGGATCTCAACTTCCATCAGTTGATGGGAGCGTGAAGAGCACCACATTATTGTAAAAGACAGAGGCTACATATGCCTTTCACCGAGTGACAAACACTTGTGGGATCAAGCCATGCCAGACTGCCATTGCCATAAAAAAGCCTGCAAAAGACTATTTCCAAAGCTCTTAATGGCCTACAGTGTAACGATGTGCTGCTCACTCACATCACTCTTGACATATCAAGGAGAACATGAAGCATCCCAAAAACCAAAGTATCCATTCACATTAATCACTCTTCTCACACTCTGAGCTCAACAGTTGCAACCTTAGCTTTTTAAACACATTTGGTTTGGTTAAACATATCCCTTCAGAAATAAGAGAAAACACCCAAAAATGGTCAGATGATACCACACAATTTTCTTTACTCAGTGTTTGGTTTTTTTAATAGGACTTGAATTATTTGTAAAAGTCAGTTGAGGTCCTTCTTGCGCTAGGTGCTGTACAAAATCAGGAAGGAGATGAGAAGCAGAAAATCTAAATTAATCAGATAAAGAGCAAGATAGTATTTTTTCTCTTTTAGGGATGGAGACCTGAAACATTTCTCCAGCTTCCTTCCTATAAGACACTCATAGTGGTCCAGGGGAACCTCCCAAAGCCTTGCTGCAGCTTTTCTGTGCAAACGACCGTGTTTCACGTGATCAACAGGAGCGACACGAACGCAAAAAGAGAACTTACATTTCTAAAGCACAGGTGAGGCGCCGCCTCCGCTCCACACTGCTTCTGGTAGTCTGCCCAGTCAAAGTCCTGGCCAGAGTAACCTGCAGGGTGACAAAACAGAACGTGTCATCAGCCTCTGCTTCACACCAGAGAGAGAGCATGGAATGGGCCCCAAGGAGACAACAGTGTGTTCCAGCATCCCATCCCACCTCAGTGACCTCTGCATGATCAGTTCTCTGGATGCCTGTTTATACACCACGAGAGCCAGCGCTTCTCCAGCCCCCACTCACACACCTTCTGTATTTTGCTTTGAAAACTCTGCATCTTCATTAAAAAGTAATAAAACACATTTATTTTCCTTATTTTCCCTTTCCTGTGAGCATCTCCCAGAATTTAATAAACCCATAACTACCTAATTTTCCAAATGGGACTAATCATAGACTTCTTTCTCTTTCCTTTAGCTATCGAAAAGATGAGGTGATGGAGCTAGACATCAAGGGTCCCTCAGCAGTGGACAGGGGAGGACAAGCACAGTCAGAAGCTTGTGTTTGCAAAACACCTTCTGTCAAAGAGCTGCTCACAGCCATGAAATAAATGGACCAACCTGCCAGGGAGGTTGTGCAAGAGACAACAGTGTCCACCCTCTCCCTCAAAGCACAAGATAAATTCTACTCTCTCTTCATTGATAGGGGTGTACCCTACATGACTGACTTTCCAGCAGCTCAGCGTATGAGGGCTGAATCCCATCACACTAAGCATGTCATCCAAGGTTATATGGAAATGAAGAGCAGAGCAGGAAAATAACCCAGATTTCCCAGCTCCTGGGCTAATGTCTCAGTAGCCAGATGATCCCTTCAGCCTCTACTTCTATGAAAGAAAATGAAGCAACATTGATTTATATGGGCATCTTTCAAACAGTCCCATCACAGAGAGACAAAACAGACCTCTGCTCTTTGATTCTTCTTACCTGGCTATTTAGGCAATAAAATCTGGGGACAGAAAGAGGGTGGGTTTTTTAGCCTTTTGTTTTGGTTTGATGTTTTTTTGTCTGTCTCAGTCTGTTTTTAAGGTGCTTGAAACCGGTGAGTGCTAATAAAGTCCAGGGCCCTGTGATGATACTGTTGACACTGCAATAACATTATTGAAGAACTCTCACTGTAAAGTTTCGGGAGTCACCTAACAGCCACATTCTTCCCTCCATCTCCCTGCCTGGTGTCTCAGCCTCCCTCATTTCACAGAACATCCCTCAATGCCTTTTTCATTGAGAGTCAAAAAGGAACACTTGAGATCAGATGGGAATGAATCATTTATGACAATGAAAATCGTGAAATTCTTTTGTAGGCAAGAAGGGACTGGAATACTGAGTGGAGTCACCTGTCAGTCACACAGATCCAAAAAAGGAGGTAAAAAATTCAAAAATAAAAATCCCAGGTACACTGCTAAGGTGCAAGTATCTGGGATAAGACGAACTTCTGCTTCTAATGATTGCACACATACAAACAAATGGAGATAAAGCCTCTGAGCAGAGAGGGTCCTAAAAGGTGCCTGTCTCTGTGGGGCATCAAAGTGCAAAATAATTCAGAAGCTAGAAATAAACATGCACAGGCAAGTAATAAAGGGCAGTTACTTATAATGTACATTTTTCATACCAAAAAATATCCTTGCACTGTTTTTTAACAAGTTTTTGCAACAGTATTTTCTTTCTTGCTCCTTCTCCATCTCCTTTTTGCTCTCCAGCTGTTTGCCAGATATTTTTCAGCTTCATAAAATGAAATGGAAAACGGGAGAAGTGCACGTCACGTCAGAAGGGGATTCATCTGATCGCATACAGATTTTTGCAATGGAGATGTCTCCTTGGATTCCCTAAAGATTCAGCATAGAAATGGGGAGATCTAGAGGCCACCTGTCTGTCCATGTGTCTGTCCTTCTGCACAAGGAGCAGAATTGCCATATGAAAGTCCCTCTCACTCTCCATTGACTCCAGAAGCTGCTAAAGTGATGGGCTGAGGTGGGGACAGCCACAACATAGTTGTCTACATTAAATGACCTGTGGTCCACCCCAGTTGCGAGGGCACGGGGCCCTCAGGGACCCATAAATCCTCCTACACCCTGCACACTCTCGTATCTATGATTTAAACCCCTTATGGACAGGTTTTGAATCTTAATCACAAGCTACGCAAAGTCTTGGCAGAGTGGATGGAAAAGGCACGTTGACAAGGTTTCAGTGAGGTATAAAAACTTGACTGAGTTGTCACCACAACTGTTGGCTTGTCCCTACACCATTGAAATCACTGGAAGACCTTCTGCTGCAGACCTCAGCAGGACCAAAACCCAGAAGGGCAGTTAGAGTTGGCTACAACTCACTTCAGCAGCCCAACGAGGATGACTCCAAGAAGACCATACTCAGGAACTGATTTCAGGCAAGCCTGGACCTGTATATGGCCTTTCCATGGAGCACCATGGTATAAACCAAATGCCATTAGCACGGAGCATTCACATACTGCGATCCTTTCAGGCTCAGCCCAAGTGACAACGTTCAAAGCTTTGCTTGAGTGATTCACTAAACATGTAAAAACTCCTTGTGTTTTCTATCTCAACTCTCAGCATAGAGAAGCCCAGCAGTTCAATCAGAAGCAAATATAAAAATAAAAATGTACTGCAAGTTTTTCAAGTGTCATTTTCCTAGAAAGACTTACAACTAGGAGCGCTACCGATACATTTTCACCCCCCTCTTAATAGCTGATAAAAAGGAACAATGGTTGTTACTCTAAAGGGAAGTGGTCTACAAATCCAGCTTTAATAAATATAAACAGCACTTGTTCAATATTTATACAGCAGCAGTAAATGGGTATTCATTTTTGGCACTACAGAGGAAAACACTGCTCTCTATTTCTAGTAGCAAATGTTTGCACCTCCTGTTCATGATTCATCTACTGTATGTTTGGCTTCAACAAAGGCCTGATAGGCAAAAAGGCAAGAGAAAGGATATTGGAGAAATAAAGGACTCTGAACCCAAATACCCCAACCTGGCATATTGTTCCAGTGTAATAAAATCAGTTCATTTTAAATTCAGAGAACCTTCTTGTCAACAACAAACTAACCAAAAAAGCCAACAAAGAAATACAATACAGCAAATAAGATATTTTTTTTTTTTGCAAAAAGGACTTCTTGTTCTTTTGCTCCACTTCTTGCCTTTCAACAGCGAGAGCCATTTGGGCAACATGTTATCTGTTAAGGATAATGTTGGTTGTGAATGCGTGAGCACTGGGGGAGCAGGAGGCTGGTCAATTCTGGTGTGAGATGGGGCAATTTTGGACACCCCAGAGCAGGTTAGAGCTGTCCTGTAATTTGGGTGGAAATGGTGGGATTTCCTCCACTTTCTGCAGGCCTGCTCATTAGCAGCCAGCTCACACCACAACCTTCCTCACTTTCACAGCATTGCAGCCCTCGCCTATCAGTACCGGTTATTTCTTTATCCAAAACTGATATTATTCTGCTCAGAGAAGACCCGCTCCCTCAATGGGGGTGTGGATGCTTTTCACTTTCCCTCTGCTTTATTTTTCGGTCATTTGTGATTTTTTGTTACTGTTTGTTTTCAAAAGAATTGTTCCAATGTCTGATCACATTTCAGTGACTCAAAGAGCGTGTCTGCCAACGGAAGAGGTATTTCACACCAAAGGTGCTAATATGTAGTTTGGGCACGCAGCCCTCATACCCACTGTACAAAATACAGGAATATATAGCGTGCGTCTATTTGCCACTTGCTTGGTGCCTTTTTAATAGCTTCCCTCCAGAATTTCCAATCTGACAGCAGAAAGCAAATTCTATTTTCATCAGGGGAATAAAGGGAGACTTCCTACACTTTCTGAGGAGGCCAAGTGAACCCCAGTCACCAGACATCACGCCAGATACCTACTTGCCCCTTAGGCTTTACTGGCTGGGTTGGGAAATATCCATATGACAGATGCTATAGCCACTTCGAAAAAGTGCATGTACTTGACCTGTAAAACACCATGTCGGACAGACTTTGTACCAGCACAGATTGGAAATTATTAGGCCATGACCCTGTAAAGAGAAATGTCTGGCCTATGATCTGCTCTAGTTAATTATCTGGCCTGAGGGATGCTGCATGTGAATTTGGGGTAGGGAAAAAAAAACCAACCAACAATGAAAAAACACAAACAAACAAAAAAACACCACACATACAAAAAACCATGCCAAACAAACAAACAAAAAAATCCCACCACACGGCCAAAAAAAATCATTCCCTGTACTTTCATTTTTATCCACTTTTCTGGCCAATATCATTGAGCACTCATAGAGACATTATCATTACACCTGGATTTAAGCAGGAAGGGGCTAAAGCATCCAGATTTATTTCCAGATTTATTTCAGTAAAAGCAACAGAGTAACCATGGATGCATCATATGCAGCTGCATGCACAGGACTCCAGGACTTTGGTGGGAATTTCAAATTACAGATGCTGAAAAGACACTTTGGATATACATAAGAGGACTCTGAACGTGTTAGGGAATAACCCTGTCTTCCTCAGGCTTGGCAGCAGCATACTTTTTCCAAAATTAAGACAAATCCACATGCACAAAACTTAGTGGGGTATTTATTTTCCTCCCAAGCAACAGGGCAGCTCTTAGTTTAGCTGGCAGGGTACAAGGTGGTTTCAATACAGAAGACATTTAGATATAGGAGCTTTCCTTGGGCTCAGTGTTTTACCAGCGTGGACGCTGTAGTGGAACTGCCTTGTTTCCCTCTAGTATGATAAGACTTTTAATGTTCCTTTTGCTCTCTACATACATGAAGCATCGCTAAGATGCATTTTACAGGAATTCACCAGGTTTTGCTGGAGCCTCCTTCAGACTACAAAACACATGGACATTGATTTGCCAGCAAGATGCGTTTGCAGAGATGCTCTCGGGGAGAGACTCTTAGCAGGGCCTGTTGTGATAGGACAAGGGGTGATGGTTTTAAACTAAAGGAGGTGAGATTCAGGCCAGACATGAGGAAGAAATTTTTTACACTGAGGGTGGTGAGAGCCTGTCCCAGGCTGGCCAGAGAGGTGGTAGATGAACCATCCCTGGAGACATCCCAGGCCAGGCTGGACGGGGCTCTGAGCAACCTGAGCTCATGGCAGGGGTTGGACTAGGTGGACCTTTAAAGGTCCCTTCCAACCCAAACTATCCTATGATTTTATGATTAATGGGGTAGTATGAGCCACAACAGCCCCAGTGACTCAAGAGCTATTCTGGCCCAAGGAACTTAGGGTGAAGCTCTGCAGTGAACAGCATCACAGTTTTAAAGGCAATAATAACACAAAAACTTCCTTCAGAGGAAGCCTGCAAACCACCATGAAGGAATACGAACCCTTGGGAGGTGTGAGATTGACTCCATTTTTAAGGCACCACTGTATTGGCAAGATCCCTAAGGAATCCGCATGGCAAAGCATTGAGATTTTGCTGGGTTCAGGTCTCAAGTCATCAATGGTCACTTGTAAATAATGACTGTTAAAAACCTAAGGGGTGAAAAAGAAGAAAACAAAACCAGAAGTTAATTTTGCAGTAATATTAGGCAACGTGAAAAGCTGAAACAGACAGGCTCTGGAATCAAACTACTCCTGAAAATAACCTGTTCTCACCTAACACTTTTCATCAAAGTGCTTCTAGCAAAGACACCAAAGCCTGAGTTCTAGAGATGGGTAAACTGAGACAAGGGAGACTGCTGGGGTTCAGGGTCACACAGGGTACCCATAGCTGCTCAGGGACTGCAGGTGATCCTGGAGTCCCCACAGCCTTCCCCTCTTGCCTTGGAGAGTGTGGATTAAATACCCAGTTACCACCTCCATCCAGCTGTTACATTTTAGGAGGCTTCCCAGATGTGCAGGGAAAATACAGACACATGAAGGGGACACAGAGATAAAATAGGGATAACTTTATTTTTGCGAAGAAGTGGCAGAAGGACATGCTCATCCCCATTTGATCTAAGTGCACATCATCAGATGGTGAGGCTTGTGGGAAAGAAACAATTCATTAATTAGGAACAACCAAGGATTTTAAACATATTTCTCACTGTGTTCTCCAGTCAATGATGAACCACTCTTGAGTTTGCCTAAATGTGGTGAAGATCAGTAAGAGGTTCCTAATCAGGCTCTTTTCATGTGGCCTTTCTGGGAACTCACCTTGGTCACTGATGCAGGACAGATATGAAATGGCTCCCTCACATTCACCGCCTCCAGCTTCATCCCTACAGTGAAGAAGTGGTTCCGCAAGTCAGCATGGTCCTGTCAAAGTGATGGGGAAGAGGAACACACAGTGTGTCAGCACCATCCACCAAGGAGGGGATGATAAATTTCAAAACCTATTTGAAATGTGTCACTTAGCTGACTGAAACTTTGTCACTTAGCTGATTAACAGATTGACTTCCAGCTCCAACTGGGTACTCCTGATCCTACGTTCTTTTCATGCCAACCCACTCACAGAAAGAGAGGGGACAACCTTGCTCCTAGAGGACAGATCTGCAGGACCAAGCCCATCATACCTAAAGCACAACATGCATCCACTTCATCAGCAGCATCTAACTTGAACTTAGTCAGCAAGGAGATCGTGTTCACCAAAATGAGGACCTGTCTGAGACGCGTCTCCTGGAAAATCTCCCCTGGCCAGAGCCTCTTCACCTCTGACAGCCACCACCATCTGAGAGCAAACAGAGGTCCAGAGGTGCCAGGACTCAACCTGAGGTCCTCCAGGGTAATGCACAGCATGGGTGCAAACACCTCGCGATGGCCCTGATTTATCCTGATGAATATCCAGCCTCTTCTGGGCACCAAAATAAGGGCTTGGGATAGTTTCCATGTGCTGCAAGATGAGGTCTTTTCTCCAGACAGGAGACTAAAGGTGGACTAAGGCGACGACAAACTCAGACCCATGTGGGCAATAAGAGAACATGTTGGTGGGAAAACACGCAACCGTGTTCAAGTACATGCCCACCACAACACTTTCACCTGGGGTCAAAGCTGGCTGCACACAGAACCTCTGGGGATGGCAGCAGGATGAAGTCCCAAGACTCAGAAGAAACTTAGATTCAGCTCCCTGACAGGTCATTAGTTTAGTGTTTAACATCTATCAAAATATTCCATCCCTCATGATCCCTGTCTAATAGGCGTATAAGCTGGCGTCTTAATTCCAGAGTAATAATCATATTTTGTGTTCATTCAACTAAAATGTCCTACAGTGTTTCTGGATCACCTGTGCATTAGCCAATAAAAGCCTAAAAAGAGATAACGTTATATTTAACACGCACATACAGACGATTCCGAACTACAGGCAGAAACCTTGCTATCTCATAAACCGTTAGCAATGTCATTCCCATCTACATTCATTGCTACATGTTGTATTCTTGTTCTAAAATGATTTTCTATTGATCTGAAGTTCTGTGTCATTAGGCTTTCTTTTTCCAAGAAGTGCCTTCCCTCGTAGACTTAATGACTTCTATTTTGGGACTTCACATTCCTGCTGTCATTAGAGATAAGGATTTTTACAAGCCCCAACCATGGCTAAATGAATTGTTTTCATCTTACCAACCTGCAATGTGACAGAGCCTTTTAAGTGAGAACCAAAAAGCAGCCAAAAAAATCATTATGAATTTAGTCACACAGCAGAACTAACACAGCACTGATGGGAAAACTGAGGAAGATTCAGCAACAAAGGCCCAAAACCTTGAGGAAAGAGCAGATATTCAGGAGTCTGGGTGTCCTGCATGAGGATCCACATCCAGCGTCTCTTAAATCCTGGGGTGAGGTTGTAAAGAAAAGGCAACTTTGCAAAATATACATCTGGAAGCAAGCTTAGACTGCAGCATCTTCCCATCAAAAGTTCTGGGATTCAATTCACGCTCATATCCAGCTTCGATACATAATAAGCCAAGATGCACCAAATCACTTAATCATGTTTATCTTTAAACACGCAAGTAGTTTCATCAACTTTAAGCGATTTGTTGATTGAGACCAAAATATATCGAGACCAAGCCGTATTGCGTCTCATTTTTATTTGAATTCGTTTCTTCAGTTCTGCTTGTTTTGGCCTTTTTCAAACAAAAAAAATAACGAGGTAAGGCGGGGTGGGGGGAAAAGCTAACAACATTTAAAGCTATTTCACTTCAAAAGCATATCCCGTTTTCTCCATATGCTATGTACTTTAGGATCAAATATCCCTTCTCATTCAGCATAGCATGCAAATATCTTCCTCATTAAATTAATAGTAAGAGTGAACTCGCAAGGGGAGTTACGGGATCTCGGGTATTTCTCCTTTCTGAGGGTCAAAATCCTCTTTGAAGCACGAATGTACATTTGTTCAGAGAAGGGCTGCAGAAGTAAAAAGCTTGTCTGTGTTAAATGTCATTTTTGAGATGGGAAAGCTTTCATGGAGAAAAAGCCTTTGTATTGTACCTCTGGCAAATGGTCAGAGTCTGGATATTTGATCTCTCTCATGTATTTGCTAAAGAGAGGCAGCAAAATTTACCAAAGCAGCCTTAGAATTTTACAGCCACAAAAGGACAAAAAAAATCCCGATGCTGTTCTCCCGTTCCAGTGCTGGAGCTGCCGCAGCCAGCAGGGAATTACTCAGGATTAGGCATATGCTCCTCTTCAAAACTCCCATTAATTTACATAATTTCTAAGAATAGGTTACACACAAGTGAAGGCAAAGCTTTTAATTAGTATTAGACTCAAAGTGATACACTGGATAATGAACTGCTCTCTCCTCCCTTTATTCATGTTGACAGGAAAGATGCCTGTTTAATAAAAGCAGCTACAAGAATAGGACTGGAGGGGTGAGATGTTCCCCTCGTCATTGCCAGGCTCTGCAGTTAACAAAAAGAAACGCCTGAAACAATTATGGGTGGCAGAATCCCACCCTTCACCACTATCCACAGCATTCAAAGACACCTACAAGAACATCATCAGCCATTATTTTCTAGCAACTTCTCCAAATGAGTTTCAGTTTTCTTTGAAATTGAGATGAATAAGCAAAATATTTTTGACCACCTGGAGCATTTTACAGCCTCGTGCCTGGTGAAACTTCACTTCTACTGGCAGTCAGTGCTTCCCAGGAGCAGCCCCACTCACCACATGGATTTGTCCTAGAATCACAGAATAGTTTGGGTTGGAAGGGACCTTCACAGCTCATCCAGTGCCACCCCTGCCATGAGCAGGGACATCTTCACCAGCTCAGGTTGCTCAGAGCCCCGTCCAGCATGGCCTGGGATGTCTCCAGGGATGGTTCATCTACCACCTCTCTGGGCAACCTGGGCCAGTCTTTCATCATGCTCAGTGTAAACAATTTCCTCCTCATTTCTACCAGCAGATTGTCTGTCCTGTGGTTCAGGAGCCCTGAGCAGATGATGGAAAATACCCTGTGACTGCTGGAGAACAATCCAGTGAGCTGGATCAACAGTTGACAAGGATGCTGAAGAATCCCTCGGAGCAGAGAGAAAAACCGTACCAAGGAAAGTACAATGAATTAACAAGGCACAAGCACCGCAGTCGCTCATTCAAAGGGTCACAATCTCTAACATGATGGATTACAGCCTGTGATGGCACTCACAGGTAATAAATGGAAAATTGCATAAGCCCGCTCTGAACGTCTGTCACTTAGAGCCCAAACCCACTGGCAAAAGCCAGACCTGTCACAGCTCTCACTACAAACCCCAAGAAGCAATTAAACCCAGCCCCACACTCATCATTTTAGAGCAGTCTGCATTTGCAAATTTTCCAGCAAGCACAAGCTGAGACCCTTCGGGCCACCTGAAAAACAGTCCCGCTTCGATACGCATCTGCATCGTTATCTCTATCTTCAGACACCATGTGTTTCTGCGACCTTTCTGCAAAAATCCTGATGGGCTTTGCAACAGCTCGCTGGAACCAGCATCACCTGCAGAGCTGAAAGCTGGCATCTCTGAAGGTCAAAAAACAAGTCAGCAATGCTGCTGGGAGGAGAACCAGGCTCCTAATTCCCAATCCTTTTCTGTAGGTACTGAGATAGCTGCATAATTTTATCCTTTATAGGTAACGAACCACGAGCAGTGCAGGTTTCAAAAATGTCAGGTGACTTGGGAGCCTAAATGTCATTCCAAAAGAGATCCACAATTAGATTTACAAAAGTACTCAGACTATTTAGGGTGCAGAGTGACTTTAGGGAGGTACCTGTGTGGGTGACATGCCGAGTTCCTAATAATAAAGTCACCAAGCATTTGCTTTAGGTCTTGAACAGAAAAAGATACACTTAAAAACCATCATAGTCATTTGCCCTTTCTGGTGCCAAAACACCTTGCTAAATATGGCTTATGAGTATTGTTGTTCAACAAAAGCAATTTAAGAGCAAATAAACTCAAATATGTCATGTTATAGCAGCATTCTTGCCACCAAAGGGTGAAGGTCAGGTAATTTTTCAGTGCACTGGGTAATGCAGATAGAGCAGGAGGACTTGGCTAAGCTGCTTTTGCTGTCGTCATTGGGGGAAGCCACACTATGGGCTGGTTGCTCAAGCCGCATCCACAAACCCAAGGAAGGACGCTGCCTTCAGATTATGAAATGCTCATTTTTAGCCCGTTCTGCTCAAGATACAACACTAGAGTCACCTCATTTTAAACCCAGCAGTTTACACAGCGTACAGATAAGAGGAAAAGGCTCTAATTTGAACTCTGATTTTCAAATGCCCTAAAATTCAGCGCTCTTTTGGTCCAGAATAGTCAGATTCACACCAACTGTAAGAATGCAACTTTCTGCAAAAATTCAGAACCAAGTCTGAATGCTGAAAAGCTGCAAAGATGAGAAGCTGATAAGAAACACTGAGTGCTTAATAAATTACTGACCTGAGCCTCCTTTAATCCTCACCAACTGTAACAGTGCGAAATGCTGTTGCCTTTAGTCACATCTCTCCTGGTTTACCCTACCGAAAGGCACAGAAAAAGTGGGCCCCATCTGGTATGATTGGAAACATATTATTTGATTCAGTTTTTGTTTTCAAAGAAATTGCTTCCCCCAGTGTTTTCGCTAATTCTCCAAGAAACTAGCTGCTTCTAATAGCCTAATTTTAATCACAAAGCTCATGTGTGGTAACCAGTCACAAACACACTAATAACAGTGGTTAAACTGCCTCTACAGGAATCTGGCATTTGTTTTTTAATTGAGAAAAAATAAATAAATAAAGAAACCTTCCCAAATGCAATCTTCTGCATTATTTGCAGATGAATCTGTCTTGTTTGCGATTCATCAGCTCCCTTTGCTAAACATGGAGCAATTTTCCCTGAAGACACACTCACCGCAGGGAGACAAAAATCCCCTGGTAAGACACAACTCGAGCAAACTGTCCCTCGATTTGACAAATGCAGTCATGGGAAGACCAAAATGTAGAGATGTGGCGTGGGATGAAGAGGAATGGGTGCCGGGAATGAAGCTTTAGAGACACCGTGACCCTGAAGTAATGAGCAGGAGAGCCAGCTACAAACTGCACCTACTAAAGAGCCCCTTAAAAACTGCAGATGCATCTGCCTAGGATCAAATTTAGCCCTACAGATTTTTAAGCTTCTCTTGTTGAATAAAAAAGAGTTACCATAGAAACGGCAACACAGCAGAGTAGCCGGTCTAAATCCAAATACACCTTCTCCGTATGGCCTGGCCCGCTGCAGATGGCATTAGGGCAAAGATCCCCTCCTACGCAGCGCCTGCTTTGATTTGCTCGGGCAGTGGAAAAACGGGCAGAAGAGGTAAAAGAGACAGATACGCAAGCAACCAGGGATTTTTTTGCATTCATTTCCTGGGGTTTTTAACGTCTTACAGCACTCAGCACTACCACAGCACTCCCCAAGCATTTGCTAAGGAATCCTTCTTGCATGGGTCCCAGTTCACAGGTGGTAAAGTCAAGTGGAAAACACAGGTGGGAACGCCAGCTTGAATGCTCAAAAGGAAACCATCAGTGTCTCTTTTCACACCCCTAAATAAGTATCTCGGCTGCAAAGCGGGACTGAGTCCTCACGGGCACTTCTTTGGACCAAATCTGCCCTTTGTAATGTCATGGCAGTAATCGCTACTGAAAAATCAATGGGAAATTGTTAGAGGAGAGAGGATCAGAATAAATTCAGTGCACATTCTGGGCTGCAACCACCCTGCCAAACAGCTATGGACCACAGTTGGTATTGGCTTTATCTGAGAATAATAATTCATCTTTAGGTGGATGGTCCCTGCACCGGGGCAGACTCTTGCTGTATGTGCAGATGAGCCCTTGACCGTGGAAAACACAGCCATGCCCAAGGATGAGGGAGGCAAGAGCTCAGGTCGTCATCCACAAACTCACCCATACTGAGCCTGGATGCAGCACATAAACTGGATCAGGTCCTTTTGCAAACCTCTCACCATCCTGAGAGACCCTTGGGACCTAATAGAGAAAGAAAACCACACATGCTGAATGTGCAGTGTTTTTACACTGAGGGTGGTGAGAGCCTGGCCCAGGTTGCCCAGAGAGGCGGTGGATGCCCCATCCCTGGAGACATCCCAGGCCAGGCTGGATGGGGCTCTGAGCAACTTGATCTGGGTGAAGATGTCCCTGCTCATGGCAGGGGTGGCACTGGATGAGCTGTGAAGGTCCCTTCCAACCCAAATTATTCTATGATTCTACAACCAGAAGGAGAAGGAAGGCTGAGGGTCTCAGTTCTCACTCAGCTCATCTGCTTTGAACTGTCTTTGGCTTTTTCTCTTCCAACCCTGACTTTCAAACAGTGCTGCCAAACAGACCCTTGAGGCATCTCAGATGGGGCTTGGCTTCATTCTCCTCCTTGGATTGCTCTCCCCACCCTCTTCCTTATCAAGCCCATAGTCAAGAGGGACCTGTAGAGAGGTGAAAACCTCTCCCTGGCCCACAGAGGGACCACCAAACTCCATCTCACCCAAGTGGCACCTTTGATATCGGAGACATCCTTGCTCCCAAGAGCCGTAAAGGCAACTACATTTATAAGGACCTTTGAGCTATACTCCTAACAATGGTTATTAGGTATTAAAAAGATAAATGGCTTAATGAGCTTGGGAAAGGAGAGGGTCAGAACGCAGCTGAACAACAGAAGGATTCTGACACTGTGCACATCTCCCAGTCAGGCAAATAGCAGTCAGGGAGAAGGGCTGCTGAGTGCTATGGGTGCGCAAGAATAGATGGAATATAAATAATGTGGCAGCCTGCAAACAGGGTGA
The DNA here is from genome assembly GCF_036013475.1 of Columba livia. Classification (NCBI taxonomy): domain Eukaryota; kingdom Metazoa; phylum Chordata; class Aves; order Columbiformes; family Columbidae; genus Columba; species Columba livia. The sequence goes on along the minus strand of NC_088602.1, from coordinate 207,339,624 downwards.
CCCACAGGTTATTAAATCACAGCGTGTGCAACAAGGACCAGCCAAGCCATAAGTACCTGCAGGGGCTGGAGATTGCTTGTGTTGGGATTTGGCTTCCAAGTGAAACCACAAGCACGTCCGTTTTAAGCTACTGTATCAGCACATGCCCATCTATTGAGGGGGCTGAAGACAGAAAAACTCTGTTTGACTTCCAGTTTATTTATCCAGCCAGTTCAGGACTGTCTGAGCAGAAAGTAGCCCTTGGGTTTCTTTGTCTCACACTTTAACTCCTCCAGAATACAAAATATTGGAAGAAAACACCCTAAATCACCTGAAGGGTTTATTAAACTTTAGGGAGAAGCTGTCCCCTTTAAAAAAAAAATAAAAAAATAAAAATCACAGTCTTGGAGAAATAGTTCATCTTACTCTTTTAATGAAAATCCACAATTCATCTAATAGAAAAATCACATTTGAGAGGGGGCCAGGGAGTCCTGTTTAATATTTCTCCTCAAACTTTTGAAGGCGAAACTTAAACTAAGTCCTGAATTTCAGGGGGCAGCTCTCACCAGGGTGATGGGTGGTCCTCCATCACTCTCCTTAAGAGACATCTGTCCCAACTGATTCCTTCCATGCCATTAGTCTAAGCACTTATTAATACAATTACTGATCACAGGAAACATCCAAGAGCTCCAGTTAGAAATAGGGGAACACTGGGCTGGGCATAGTGTAGAACAGCAGGTGTTTTGGTTTTGGTGTTTTTTTGCCAGAGAGAGAACAATTTCAAGCCGGAAAAAAACAACCACAACGTTAGGAAAAGAGGACCAGAAGGCGCAGACAAGAGGAATGGGACCAAAGGCTATAAATCAGGAGTTGCCACCTGTCTTAGATAACACCTCTCCCTCCTAAGCATCTGTGCTCTTCAAGCCGTTCAACAAATTTTGGGTTAGCAATGTGGTTGGTGACAGCTCCACCCAAGCTACTCGTCAGGACCCACTTTATAGCAGAGGGACCTGGGAATAGGGTGCCCATATGCAACATCTACAGAAAGATGATGACTGCCCTAAATCCTAGGTAGGATGTAGTTGCCCAAACAGAGGTGAAAGACACCTGGGGATCCACGACATCTGAAAGGGATCCAGAGATATGGCACAGGAGACCGGGGGAGCACAGTCAGAGAAGATCCCCAGGATGCTATCTGCCTCTCTCTAGGAAACTAAATCCCATTATCTAACAGCATTCAACCCACCCAAGCTACAAGGCTGTAACTCTAAAAAATGCATTGATTCATAAATATTAGGGCTAGAAGGTGCTGAGTTTGGAGTCTGGCTTGCTGAGGGAAGGCTCTCTCTTAAAGAGCACCAGTGATGCCACCACTGAAGCATCTGCTGAAATTGTCTCACTTAACTTGAAATCGGGCCCCAGTAACACTTTGACCACCCTTATTCATATACAATCCCTGGGCATTTTGTAAGGTGTCCTCTGAACCCTAAGCCACCATTTATGGCCAGTACCTAGACAAGCATGGGGGATCCCTACAGCACCCTGAAAACAGAGCAGAGACAGCAAAGGACATATCTCCGTGGGCTGTGGCCTTTCAGAAGGATTTGTGCTACTAAACCATTCAAACACCCTTGAAAATCCTGTCTGTATTTAATTTTCTTCAAGGATCAACATGTTTTCTGAAAAGAACAGGATGACAAAATAGTGGGTGTGTTGCAAAAAGCTTCTGTGAAGAAAAAACTTATTCCAGGGTGTGCGGTTTGCAAAACACTATGTTTAGTAGCTATATAATAGCAGCATTTCTGGCAGTTGCACATCACGTTCCTTCTCAAAGCATTTTACAAACACTTTCAACATATGGACAAGTGCAAAATAGCACCAGGAAAAAAATGAAGATCTTGTTTGCAGCCTTCCCCCTGATTTTTGCAACGAGCTTGTGGGGTCTGGTGCTCCTCCCCTTGGACACCAAGAGGGCTGCAGTTTGGCAAAGGATTTTTGGATCTGCTGCTGAAGACCACCACATACAAATTCAGCTCTGCCACACTTCTTAATTCAGGATCCATGGCTTATGAGGTCTCGGACAGAACCCAACCCTAATATACCAAAACCAAAGAGCTCCACCATCGATAGCAATGATGGGCTGATAGACCCATCGAAGGAGCCACTTCTCCCACTACAAATATGGATCTGCTTTCCCGGCAGCACCACCTGGGTCCAGTTTGATGGCACATGAATGACGATGCCCACTTCCATTGTCAAAGGACAACATTAATTTTAATCCAGTCAAATGTTCACATGCTCACCCTGGGGACCGCTCATGTCTGTGGAGCAAGAACACATTTATGTTCTCCTCATCGATGGATTTCTGCAGGGAAACGTGGAAAACGCAGAACATAACTGCTCGATGTGCAGTTTACCATGTCCGTCAGAGCTTCCAGCTTTCCAGAAGATCTTTAACAGTTGCCAGCTGTCAAACCTTGTGTTTTATATCTCATCTAACAAATGACAGTTACAGTAGTACAGAGTCCCAGGCGCCACATAGAGACGCTACTTTTGTGCTGGTTTTGCAAAAAAAATTGAAAAATAAAAAAAGACACCTATGGATTCAACTCTTTTTGCTGGGATTTGGCATTCTCCTTGAAGGTCCCACACACAAATACCAGCTTATCTTGTATCTCATAGTCTCCTAAAGCCTCTTCTTAAGTCACATTTAAGTCGTTACTAGAGGAAGACATGCTCACAGGCATGGACAAGCTCTTACATTTTCCTCCTTAAATAACAGGCACAAGATGAGGTTGATTCCACCTACATGAGCAGAATAAAGTGATGCCCACACACACACCATTTATTCAGCCTCCTGCCTTCCCAGCACCAGAACCTGGGGCTTAAATAACACCAGACACTGAACTCAGCTCTCCTTGCACTCAACTTTCACATTACAAATAAAGAAGCCCTATTGACCTAATCCTTCCTTTTTGTCATGTTTGGCCTCAAAGTAACTCTCTTCTAGGGCCATTCAAGCATTCCAATGTTTTACATTGTCTTCTAAGAGGAACATCTTCGCAAGCTCCATACACACAGCATGGGAACTGGGATTTGCTGAATTTAAATTTATGACCCTCATGCAATAATTAAAATAGGGGGTTATAAGCCTGGCGTGCTGAGAAGAGGCAGCAAAACAGCTGTTAGTTATAAACTTTAAAAAAAAAGGATGTTTTACGAGCCTCATCAGAAACATTCTTCACTCTTCCATATAGACAGGAATAAAATTTACACATTAGGCATTCTCTATTGTGATTTAATCCCTGCCCCACACAATGCATTTTTGATCTTCAAACTGCAAATGCAAACTTTTATAGAGTTGGCGGACTGAAGCGTTATATGAAGTAAACAGCAGAGAATCAAAACTCTCCACACGGCACTCCCATCGCAACACGGGGTTTCTCAAACCCACATCCATGCCAAAAGCCAAGGCATAAATATTCCCATTTCTCCCAGCCCGGCACAGCTTTCACACTGCAAGCAAACGAGATGCTGCCTGGGCTATGAGGAGCCAGGATTCCTCACGAGAGGATGCCAGCATGTCCCTGTAGAAATGGTGAAGGTGGCACCAGGGGTTTGTAGCATGTCAGCCAGGTTGGGGCACAGAATCATTCTGGTTGGAAAAGACCCTCAATGTTGTCAAGTCCAACCATTAACCCAACACTGGTACTAAACCATGTCCTAAGAACATCGTCTACACGTGTTTTAAACCCCTGCAGGGATGGTGACTCCACCACTGCCCTGGGCAGCCTGTGCCAATGCCTGACAACCCCTTCCATGAAGAAATTTTTCTTAATATCCAATCTGAACCTTCCCTGGTGCAACTTGAGGCCATTTCCTCTCATCCTATCACTTGTTCCTTGGGAGCAGAGCCCGACCCCCCTGGCTCCAAGCTCCTTTCAGGCAGTTCAGAGATCAGAAGGTCTCCCCTCAGCTCCTCTTCTCCAGCTGAACCCCCCAGGTCCCTCAGCCGCTCCCATCACACTTGTGCTCCAGCCCCTCACCAGCTCCGTTCCCTTCTCTCAACTCGCTCCAGCACCTCAAGGTGTTTCTTGTCATGAGGGGCCCAAAACCGAACCCAGGATTCAACTACACACAGTGCAATGGGAAAGGGCGTTTTTTGAGCAACTGATGGTTAAAAGCAGGGAAAACCCGGCACACGGTGAGAAGTGCTAATGGTTACTTTGCGAATCAACCAGGGGTTGCAGCAGCCCCTGGCCCTCAGCTGCTGCCGCGGTGCCCGGGTTCATTCATGCCCAGGAGCATTCAGGTCCAGCCACAGCCCAGGGTCGTTTGCTTGGGAAAATGAGACAAATGAGTAAAAGTGAGAAATGGCGGGGAGTTGAAAGGGGAGAGAGGAATGGAAGTCAGAGAGGTTGAGGGCAGAGTGAATCAAGCAGAGAAAGAAGTGGGAAGAATTATTATTATTTGAGGGATATTGGGCGTGATGTGTTTTTTGATAGAGTTCAGCCCTGTGGAAGGGGAGCTCAGTTTTTACAACCTATACCATCACTTCTGTGGAAGTAAATAGAGTCTTAATGTGGAAGGGTCCTTTTTCTTTCTAATTTAAGAATCTGCTGTAATATCTGTCAAACTAGAAGCTGCTCTCTGAAACGAATATTTCTCACTGAAGGAGGCAGGAGGGCTTTGTATTTTCCTGCAGAAGGCACAAAGGTTGTGTGCCACAAAGACTTCGGAAGGGCAGGGATAGTTGGTTTGTGCTTTTCCAAGTGTGGATAATTTCACTGAGGTCTCTTAGGAGGAGGCCAAGCCTTGGCTCAACCTCAACCATCCCAGTCTGGTCCTGAGTCTGGGAGTTGTTGCACCACTACAGCTGCTTCTCATGGTCACTGCACTGGTCCTGCTGTCCATACCAGTGCTGACACAAGTCAGGATGCTGGTTGCCTTCTTGGCCACCTGGGCACACTGCTGGCTCATATTCAGCCGCATGGTGGATGTTTGTGGCCGCATGGCGGATATTCAGGACGTGGTGGATGTCTTCCTCTAGTTGCATAGAGGTTTTGGGGTGTCCCAGTGCAATGTTGCTTATGGGCAGGGAAAGAACCCAGAGGGACCCTATGCTGGATGAGCCAGGAATGGCAGGGGGGACAGACACTTCCGTCCACCAGGTCCCCAAACAGGAGGTGACACCAGAGACAGAGCACACACCTCCCTGAGCATCCTCTTGCACCCACGGCCACACTGCCCATCTCACTGCTGCGAGGACGTAACTGTTAGAAACCTTACAGGCACATTTAGAAATTGGGATTATCTGGAGCCATCATAATTAATAGCAGTGCAGATTTAGATGGGAAATTAAAGCTGCTGCCTCAGGGCTGGAGCACATCTCTAACTATTAAAAAATAGAGTGAGGAAAGAAAAAAGAAAAAAAGATTAAAAGATGTGGGAGCAAAATGATCTCCCACTTCCACTACAGGTCCCTGAAGGAGGTTTCTCTGACTTGTGGCTCATGATCAGATGAAATTGTTGGTGCAAGGCTCACAAAAAGCTGCGTAGCTGACGACAACTTCCACATTTGTAGCCCTACAATTTCACAGTTGTAGACGATGCCTTTGCACAGGTCTAACAGAATCAGAACACATTAAAAATAACCTTGGAGAAATCAGTGCTGATCACCCCCAGCCCCTATAAAACACTTCAAGAAATCCGTTCTCAGATGAAAATCTCCATGAGAGTAAAACTGCATTTTAGACAAATATCTCACTTGTGGCTTTCACGGTGATGCATTAAATCAGCAACTGTTTTTACTGCAGAAGTTAAACATAAACCACTAAACATGATATTTATTCATTGTCAGGTTCTGTAACTGAACAAAAAATGTGTGTCTTTTACCTTGAACACTTCCATTGGAAGAGGAAAATTTGCTGCATCGTTAAGGGATTTTTCCAGAGCGCATTTCCACTCGGATATAGTCTTCAGAGAATAAATATCTAAAGCAATGACAGAAGAAAAATAAAATCAAGAGGTGACTGTTTGGGGATCAAACGTTTTTGAAAGACTTAAGTTCCTATGTCATAAAAATGGATAGTACAAGTGAAATGAACAGTGTAAATTCTGAGCTGTATAGCGTGGATAAATTCAACACAAAAGCAACTAGCAGGGCCACATTTGAGGAAGATTGTGTTTTATATCCTGAAGTAAAACCCAGAAAAATACATGTCCTTCATTTCCTGTTGAAGAATCGACAACCGTGTTATCTCATTACTTGAAAATAACAAAAACTCTCCTTTGATTTTCAGTTCTCAAAAAAAACCTATATTTTCCAGTTTGAGGAGCCTCAGGTCTTCAGCCAATATTAGTTATATTTGAACAAAAGCAGAAATACCTTTACCAAAGCTTCTGTTTTATTTGAAAGGGTCTATTATTATTATTATTATTATTATTATTATTAATTGCAGGGTTGGGGTTTTTGTGGTGGGGGTAAGTGTGGGAAGGACCATTTCAGCTACATCTCTACCCAGGACTATTTGTTGGTACCACACACTCAAACCAGACTATCACACCAATTCAAACACTTATACTTCTGAATCTTCATCATTATACTTCCAGGCAACATCTTCATGCAGATTCACATTGCTTTCAGCATGTTTCTTTAAATAGGTTTAATATTATTAAACCATTATATTAACAAGCCCTTTATGGCTCAGTACAGTGAAATGTCTACGAATAATCAAAGGAAACAATGTAGGAAACAATGTCATGATGAACATTGTCTTGGATTTACTTCTGCCCTAGAAAACATATTGTTATCCTGCACATAACAAGTTATTGCAGAACACTCATATCAAGGTCTTAAAGAGACAAGATAGGTAGATAGATTGCAACGATTATTAAAATGGAAATGAACATTCACTCAATAATAAACTTGAACCTTGATACGGAGTGAATAGCGTGAGGTTCTTCTTCTGTCAGTTTAGCTTCATGCACTTAGATCACAGTTCAATTTGGCCCAATTTGCATTTAAATTCTGTACATCTAATAACCGTATATATTTACTAGCTACCAAAGATTTACTGCTGTATCTTACAATTCCGAAGGAGGAAATAAAAATATGTATTAAAAAAAAGGAATTGGCAAGCACTGTTTTCACCTAGCACTGACAGTACAAGAGAATTTTATGCTCTGATCTCAACAGATTTAAGACCTTATCAAAACAGGATTTGCAGAATCACTCACTGGAAGTGGGTGTATTTATACTTCCACTATATCAAACCTCACTACTTCAGAGCAGACATCAAGGATATGCATATGAATTTAAACACACTTAAAGGGAAACATTAACCTTTCAGGGCTATATTTTTAATTCATCAACTGCCTAGTTATTAATGGGAATATCCATTTCAAGTCTTTGTTTACAGTGTGTGCAGCAGTCACAAGTGTTAAGAAGTGCACTCGTTATCTAATTGTTCATTATTTTATAGCCTTGTTGCTCCAGTTCCCCCTTCCTTTTAGGAGCTCTGATCAGTTTGAAGCCCACGGAAAGAAACGACTCCACTTTTTTCCCTTTTTTGCCTTAAATGATGCCAAACAGGGAAATAATACAACATTATTTTATCCCAAGCTGCAGCCAGCCTGTTGTTTCAACTAACAACAAGTCTCAGTTTTGGAAAGCCCTGCTGTATGCTCCCTGGACACAGCAAACTAAAAACAGACCTTCAATTTCTATCGTGATGGCAGTGAAGCACAGGAAAGAAGAAGAAAGTGGCATTTTGGGTGACTTTGCTCAAAATCAGTGACAACAAGCAGCAACTTCTTTGGGAAGTGTGAACAAACTTTGAGAGATTAAGACAATTCCAATGGTTTCAATAAACAGCAAGCAATATCATATGTGCATTTAATTACTCGCAGCTCGCTTAGGTTGGTAAGTACAAAGACACTAAATCACAGAGTTAAAAGAGCATAAGGCGTTTTGTTTAAGTGGCGGGGTTGCAGGTAATTGAACAAAGCGTACTGTGTCAATTTGTGTTTAGGTTAACAAGGAGTGAGCAATTAAAATGACTGCCAATTCGTCTTTAAATAGAACGTAACATAAAATTAGACGATCCTTTCCTACATAAGCAGTCGAGGCAAGACCATCAGTGGGTCTGTGTCAAGCGGCCTCTGCTAATTTGCACTAGCAAGAAGGCTTATTTTGGATTCAGATATATATTTGGAGAAGACAGAACCCTCTTGCACATTAAGTGGGGGCTGGAATGTGGACAGTTTTCAGAAAAGAGACATTTCCACCCAAAATACGGTAGACATTTGGATCCATGGGATCTCCTTTATATGAAATGCTCTTGAAATCTTGAAAAGACTGACCGCAAACTGCTGTGCCAAGTGAAACCCAACTTGGAAGGTTCTACAGGTGGATCAACACAGAAAAATCACAGTCCAGACACAAAGGGAAATAAAGATAAAGGAGCACACACAGCACCCAAGTCAAGGGCAGGCAAAGCACTGCAACAACCTACAGAACTGACTTGCAGATGAACATCTGCATTTGACAGCAACTGAACACACAGCCTGATTTGGGAGGAACTGCATGTCCTCGGTATCTATTCAGAGGAGATTCATAACAGCTTTGATACGCAGTCTAAGGCTGTTCCTGTTATCAATCAAGGAATCACTCAGCTGGCTTCAGATGCTCAAGTTAGACAACGAGGTCTGTGTTCCTTGCTTTCAACCCCCAAGGGGGAAAAACAGGCTTATGAAGATGTCATTTCATCTGGCCTACGCTAGACATGTTTTAGACATCCCCCTTTTTCCACTGATCATAAGAGAAAGCAATAGCTCATGCTGAGCTGTCTTTTCGAGGTCTACACTACAGCAGGTGAATTTAATCCCTGGTGTGTAAAAAGCCAACATACTGCCCACACACTACCTCTCTTTCCCAAGAAGGTCCATACTAAGTCTTTCACACAATGAAGGTCTTCCTAGTCCATATTCTATTTACTACAGAAGTCAATAGGATGTAAGCAGGCAGAGATGTGTCCCTGGCACACTCTCCTGGCCTGGGGTCCATAGGAAATTGCATCCTTCGACAATTTGTGGTTTAATAGCTTCATCCCCGAGTTTCTTTAGAGCTCTCTGCTGCCACCTTCTCATCCTGACAACTCACAACTGCTTGCCTACTTGTTTGCTCCCAGATTTCTTTTGCAGACCTCCTGTGAGGGCAGGCTGAGACACTTGGGATTGTCCAGCCTGGAGAAGGCTCAGGGGAGACCTTATTGCAGCCTGTCCGTACTTAAAAGGGGCCGATAAGAAAAATGGGGACAGACCTTTTAGCAGGGCCTGTGGTGACAGGACAAGGGGTGATGATTTTAATGTAAAGGAGGGAGATTCAGGACAGACATGAGGAAGAAACTTTTTACACTGAGGGTGGTGAGACACTGACCCAGGTTGGCCAGAGAGGTAGTGGATGAACCATCCCCGGAGACATCCCAGGCCAGGCTGGATGGGGCTCTGAGCAACCTGAGCTGGTGAAGATGTCCCTGCTCATGGCAGGGGGTTGGAACAGATGATCTTTGAAGGTCCTTCTGGCCTAAATTATTCTGTGATTTGTGGAATCTTAGAATGTCCTGAGTTGGAAGAGATCCACAAGGGTAATCGAGTCTAACTCCTGTCCCTGCATATGACAACTCCAAGGTTCACACCACATGTCTGAGGGCATTGTCTCTTCTTCAATTACACAGTATCACAGTATGTTTGGGATTGGAAGGGACCTCAAAAGATCATCTAGTCCAATCCGCCTGCTGGAGCAGGAACACCTAGGTGAGGTCGCACAGGAACATGTCCAGGCGGGTTTTGAATGTCTCCTTTAATTTGAAATAGATCCCCTAAGACCAGCTACTTGGCCTCTTCCCTCTTGCTCCTCTGGGTTAATGTGATACCACAACTGTCTCATGAGCTTTATTCATCCATTGTGCTTTGTGAACATATTGTTGTTGGGTGGACATCAAACGGCTGATATAGTCCACTATGTCAGAGGTGGAGCAACCACCATTCTTGCCTCTGGAAAATCATCAGATTCCCTTTTCTGACTGGCTATTCCCTGCAGCGCAGAGCCTGAAAACTGGGCAGACCAGAAGTAGGGAGCATTCATGAGAAGACCTGTGATGAAATGGAAAGGTTCAGACCCAAAGGGTCTTTTCTCAGCCAACTCCTGTGAGATACAACTTTAGGAGATGTAATGACCACCTATTTAATTCATTGGAAGTCAGGAAGAAGATCTGAGGCATTGAATTTATTAATAACAATGTTCACTAAAAAGTGAATGACCAGAGAAAATGACAAAGAGAGGAAACATATCAGATGAAGACAGATGAGAACACAAGAGAAAGAAATTTTTAAAGCAGTTAAATCGAGAGAGAAGAAACATAAACAACTTCAGCAAAGAGTCCAATCAGAAGTTTTGAGACAAGACAACTGAAAAACTGAACATTAAAAAATTGGAGGAAGGAATCCGTAGAGAAGGAAGTACAACTGGATAAAAAGAGAAAAGAGTAGAAAGACAATACAATAAACAAAGAGGAAGCACAAATCTCATTTGGGCTGTTTCTGTATTGATTCACCAAACCTATACAGGCCAAGAGGGTTCAAAGATAGTCAATTAAATACTCTGTAAAGTAACAGTCTGAGTGACATTCATGCTCTCCAGCATTTGTGTCTAATTAAGAAGTGATGCGGAACATTGATTCCTACCAACTAGTGAAGAAAACCACAGGCTTCCAAAAAGCATATGAGATCCCGACTTGGACCCAAGACCCAGATAGAGTTGTGAACACAACAACTGCAAGTATTGGGCTAACTGCTCTGTGAAGGACAGATGTGATGGACAGCAGTCATAGCAGAAATATCCACCCGAAGGAGGGCTACCTTTCTGCTATCATTTGACACCCATGGGAAAACTTCACCCATGACACAAGAAAAACAAGTCACGGACCTGGACAAGTTGTTCACCTACACAGGAAAAGGTGGAATAGGTCTGCTGGGCCAAAACTTGTGCATTAACCAAGAAAGGACTTCATCTCTCAAGGGAAACAGTAGTCCTAGGGCATCTGGCTTGGAGGTGCAAACAGCTAGCAACTGGTGGCCATGCTCCACAGGACTTAAACAGATTTGTGGCCCCAGGTATAAGTCAAAGCTTTATGAAAAACAGAGACTGGACATGGCACTTAGTGCCATGATCTAGTAAACGGACTAGAGTTGGACCAAGGGTTGGACTCGATGATCTCTGAGGTCTTTTCCAACCCAGTCGATTCTGTGATTCTGTGTGATTCTGAGATGCTGCCCACTTTCTGCACCAAAGAAGACCATGCAACAGCCCAAGCTGTCATGTTTAACAAGATCCCCGCTTCCTAGAGAAGTCAAGTCAACCAACTTGACTCAACTAATCCAGCCAACTCAAGTCAGACCAACACAGAGCCAAACACCTTGAGAAGAGAGAAACGCAATCACCCAGAAACTTTCACAAGGTTTTTGACCACTGTTACTGGTGTGGTGGAGATAATTCACCTGCCCCACTGTAATGGGGTATAACCTGGATGGAAGCACAACTCCAAAAGCCCCAGAAGCTGACAGTGAATGCCTCTGCAAGCATTTTTCCAAGACACTGCAAGCAGCTGAGCCTCTGCTGTGCCCTGTGGTCCCTTGGCCTTATCCTGCTTGTTAAACCTTAGTAAACCTTATTTTTTCCCCTGCACTCAGCCCTGCACTCCTCCTTGCACTGCTGGTGTGATCCTGCTCCTTTTGCCAAACCCAGTCCTAATGCTTGGAGTCTGATTCCAGCTGACCCCTAAACTCAGTTCTTGCCCAGCCTCCTGGCCCAGCCTGCTTGATCCCAACTCTTCTGCCCAGCTCAGGTTCCTTGAACTTCTCCCGCTCCTGGGTTTGGGACTTCCCAGTTCCTGACCTCAGACTGACTTAACTGCAGTCCCTATCTCCCTCCTTCCCAGCTGGTTTGAACACTAAGCTCAACTCCAGAGAGCTGCAATCTCCTGATGTTGAATCTGGTCTGACTACTCGCAGAGAATCCAGTCCATTGGAGAAACTGCAGGACAAAATCTTTGGTCTTTTAAATCTGAAAGACCCCATCTACACTTACTCAAAGGAGTATTTTCTTACTTTATAGCAACAGGCATCCCATAGCTCCTCAATGGGTGAGCTGACATGGACAGACGGACAAACCCAGCACTCTCACTGCACTTTCTGACTGGTTACACACAAGATGGGTCTCACTTGGCAGCTGTACAGCGATGTTACAGCAGAATATGAAAAACCTGTGTTAGAAGGACCATGAGGGTCCCAAAACACTTTCTCCAGCCTTGGGAAATTTCATGGAGGTCTACTGCTACCCAAGAGAAATATGTGTGACCACAAGAAGACAAATGGGCAAGAGGTCTTTGGGTGAAAGGAAAGCAAACAGAGCCTAATATATGCTCAGAGGTGTCACCTAGGACTTAATTTGGGCAGTAGAAGACTGGCTTCCAGTGAGGCCTCCACCAGGATGTCTACAGTATGGTCAGGAAGACCTGGCCACTGAAGCACCACTGCAAAGGGGCTGGGCAAGCAGGAACATCCTTGGACTATCCCCATCGGGTCTGGATCTTGGTGGAAAACTGCACAAAACTGCTTTTCTTAGATGCTGCTTCCTTCCGGGAGTGAGCTAAGCCAAACTGAATTTATTAAATACATTTAATACAGTTTACCTGACTGATTTTGAATGTAAATTATGTGACTCTCACATGTCATCTGTGTCACAGCTAGAAACTACTGCCAAAGCAATGTGAATACTGGAGAAGAAGAAAAGGGTTGCACGAGTATCCCAAAACATCAGTAAACAGCATGAAAGAGAGACAGTATTTTTAGGAGGCTCTTTACCTGCAGGTGGATCCATTCTGTATTTATTCTCTTGACACCAACCGACTGGTCGAAGTCTGCAATCCAAGTAAAACAACCACTGGTCATAGGATTCAGTCTCCTCCAATCCCACATAGCGAAGGCGTAATCTTCCTCCAACATTTTCAACCACACTAACTATCCAGTACTGAAAGGGATTCTGGGAATCCTGCAGCTCTATTAAGGAATCAACTGTAATGAGGTCTACAGGGTTTTTTCCTCGCAGAGGCTGTTTGAATAGAAGCAAAACTCCTTATTTTAAACTTTATTTGAAGACTTCTCAAGGAAACAGATGACAGCAGAAGATTATTTTTGTTTTTCACACCATCATCCAAGCGATCAGCAAACAGTCTGTTCTTCTTCTATTTTACCCAATGTCTTCCAAGTGCAAATTCAGAAGTAAAACAGAAAACAACAGTTGTGCTAATTTCTCAACCGACATCATCAACAACAACAAAAAAGGAATAATAAAAGGTGGAACAGCTCATAATGCACATTCACTTAAGTTGCTCCTGAACAACTTGAAGCCCAGTTAAGCTGGAGGATTTCAAACCAAATTCTCATTGATTGCAGCTGATAATAACCAATCACAGGACTGGACACTGGCATTTACCTAAAAGGCAACTACTTTGGGCATGACACTAAAATTGCCCTCTGTGCAGATCAGTCCCACCAAAAGCTTTATCTCATTCCTACTGTTGTATAAAGCAAATTATCCCCCACCAACATGGATGAAAGAGTCTATGGTGGTTACTCCAAAGCCAAGGGCAGGTTCTCACCGGCACAAATGGCCTTGGGATCAAAGCCCAAGGTGTACAGGATTTGCCGGACCAAGCCACCAAGCCCAAAAAACCCCAGTAAATGAGGTTATTTGCTTACATATAGTATTTTCTGTGATCCCAGTTTTGCAACAGTCTACACATGTGCTTAACTTTACACCTGCAAAGCTGCCAACTGCAGGCATTAAAAAACCATGAGATGCTTTGCAGAATGATACCTTGGGGGCTTAGTATTTTTGTTTTGTGATTGTGAGCATCTCTGTGTTGTCAAGCTTTTCTCCACTAATGTAGTGGTTAAGTTTCTTTACAAATAAAAAAAAAAAAAAGGCCATTTCTTACGCAATTTCTTGATTCCAGGGTTTTAAGAGCAGCACTAAAAAATACCCCAAGAGTTGGAAGCATTGGTCCCCACAGGAGATGCTAAGCACAGGCAAAATATATTTCTAAAAAAGGGCTTTTGTGTGTGTTTTTCCCACTCCTACTTAATTAAACAATATAAACATTTCACAGTAATTTTTAAAAATATTAATTCTGTAAATCAGAGTAAGTCTAGGATTGTTCTTTCTAGGGGTGGCTACGGAATAAAAGAGAGGAAAAAGCCTTATTTTTCAAAAAAGTTCTCTTCCATATTGGATTTTGAAAATATTCAAGATTTTGAAATGAAACCAATTTTGATTACATCTCTCTTAAGCCAAAAATGCAGGCAACAGAATGAGAATTTGGTTAAAAATGTAATTAAAATTTACTATAACCTTATCACATGTACAGTTTTAACCAGCTTTATGATTAATAGCTATTTCTCCGAACAATGTATTTGCCATTATAAGCCACTCCTCTACAATGTAAGTGACCTTCAAATATTATTTTATGGCAAAATGCAGTGTAAAAATTGAACAATATAACTGATTCAATGCTCTTTTTTTCCCTCATACAACTGCTTCATTGCAACAAAACGTTCTTTAATATGAAACAATGGTGTAATGATTTAACTCATTATTATAAATCCCTGGCTGTTCAAAAGCAAATATTGTTTCTCTGATTTGTGTGCTAAATTTTAAGCCAATGAGTTGTCACTTACCCCTGAGAACTGAACAGGTAAAATTAATAATTGGCTTGCATGAAATATTAACATTTACCATAATGCAAGAACTCCTTATATGCATAGCTAGCATGTTAAGAAAAAAGGTATCACTACATATTGATTTAACAGTATAACAACAATCTGCAGCACTCACGAGCAGCAAATCTGTCGACAGGGGGTTACATACATCGCACAACACAGACAGCACTAAGCACGCATATTACATAAAACACCAGAAAAAGGTCAGAAACTGTTCCGAGCCAATGCACTGTTTTCCCTCTTTGCATTTCTGCCTGGAGCTGCCTCTTTTCTCTGCCTGCAGAAAGGGAATGGAGAGATTGGCGGTGGCATTTGCCATCGCGATGGGTGTTGGACACAACAGCTTTTTGCATGTGCCACCTGGGAGCGGTCCAGGAACAGGGATGCAGCCGGCCTGAGGATGTGCGTTATTTTGGGTGTGCAAGGGATGTTCAGCTAACAGATTGGGGGGAAAAAGGTATCCCTGATGGTACACTATTATTACAGCTCATACTGCAAAGCTGCATGGAAACAGGGCACAGTCATGGCAGGTGGGAGTGACCAGGGACAAAATGATCAAAAACAGTGCCTGGATGCACACTTTCTTCCAAAAAGCCAACTTGAGTGCTTACACAAAGGTAAACCACCTGTATGCCTTCACTCCTGGCCTAAATACAGAGTCACAGAGAGAATAATCTCCTGCAGGATGGGCTGTCTCCTCTCAAATGCCTGCACAGCATCCATGCAAGAGCAGGGTAGGTCCTGATGGAGAAGGTGCCCTGCTCCCACAGCTTCAAGGTGAATCTGCAGGATTTTTCTCCAGCATCTTAAGGCAAGCTGAGGCTGTCCCAGGTGCAAGTTGCCCCTGTGAATATACTGCACAGACTGGGCTCTTGGCCATAGGGGTGAAACTAAAAAAATTAGCCTCTTCTTCTCTCTTGACTACTGACAACTGAGGCCACCTCACCTGACTTCCCTGCTAAATATGACTGCTCTGTTTAGGTGGAGAAAACACCCTTGAGGGAGGTATTTCCACACACACATAAATCCCCATCAACCTGCTAAACCCTCTTCAAACTATGTCCTGACCTGAAAACTCAGCTCATTATTTTGGTGGATCTAAGGGGTACTAAGGCGTTGTGTCCTTCCTACGGACTCCCTCAATGCTCTCCTTCACCACCCAGCCTTTTTTGAATACCTAGCTTTCTAAGCAGCACTTTCCAGCTTCAAGGCAAGACAAACTACCCATCACTGGGTCAGAAGTAGATCCAACAGAATCAAAGGCAACGTTGCCACCAACTTTTGGCCAGCAATGCCGCTGCCGGCACACGGACGCTGCAAACACACAGCCCGACACTTTGGAAGCACAAACACGGCTGCAGCATGCACATTGTGACACTGTTATCGGATAGAAACTGCAATCTAATACATACGCCTTCCAGTAAATTTGCAGGTGCAGTCCGGGCGCCAGTCAGATCATGTATTAGAAACTCCGTCCAGTCCATGTATTTCTCTTTGATCGCTGGGGAGGGCAAGGAAAGAAAAGAAATGCTTAGCACAGCACACTGCAATGAACATGCCTTGTGTGTTTTAGAAACATTTTGTTGAGGTATTACCAACTCTAAAGTTTCAGATACAATTGTAATCCAGAGCAGAATAAAATACAGTTTATTGTCCAGTTACTTGAGCAACCCATGCAGATGGTTACATCCCAAAATCAGGCTGGGAGCACTGGGGTTGTTTATCGTGGAGACAAGAAAGCTCCAGGGAGACCTTACTGAGGCCTTTCAGTACTTAAAAGGGATTTATAAATGGGATGGGGACAAACTTTTTAGCAGGACCTGTTGCAATAGGACAAGGGGTGATGGTTTTCAACTAAAGGTGGGAAGATTCAGGCTGGACATGAGGAAGAAATTGTTGCCCCTGAGGGTGGTGAGAGCCTGGTCCAGGTTGCCCAGAGAGGTGGTGGATGCCCCATCCCTGGAGACATCCCAGGCCAGGCTGGACGGGGCTCTGAGCAACCTGATCTGGGTGAAGATGTCCCTGCTCATGGCAGGGGTGGCACTGGATGAGCTTTGAAGGTCCCTTCCAACCTAAACTACTCTATGATTCTACTAAAAGAAGGGAAGATGATGTTGCTCCACTTGACAGTGACAGTGATTTACAACAGTGTGCCTTATCATCTCTATCTCCCCCATTCAAAACTCGCCACTGCTTGTGTACCCACTTGTATCCAGCTTACTGCATAGGTTCAGATACGATTTATAAGGTCCCTTTTTCTGTTCACTAATGAACTCAGAGAAAACAAAAAAAAAAACACTGTGCAAACTTTCAGTTCCCCGACAGGACAACAGAAACTCCATGTGCATCCCCTCACAAAGCACAAAATTCAACCCTCACAACATCATATGTCAGCTACCATGTCAATACACTTGTAAGAAAAAAAGACTTAAAATAATTTGCCAGGAATATCTATTTATTTTCAAAAAAATGTTTGAATAACTTCTGAGCTCAACAGTGCAAGCGTGCGTTACTTTAGGGATCTGTATCCACACAGTTTCATAAGATTTGAACTGTTACATACAAATGTTGCCTCTAGGATTCAAATTCTGGTTCAGTTCCCATTGAAATCAGTTGAAGTTGGACATCAAAAGGCAGTTCAACAAACCTCAGCTTTACAGATTCAGATGCCACTTCAAATACATTACGCATTTGAAATCAAAAACCCAGAAACCAGACTTCAATTCCACCTGCATGTAAATGGGAATTAAATTTCAAAACAAACATTTTTCTCTCCCAAAAAATCTTACTTTTGTGTGAGATAACCAACAGTGGTATAGTGATGTTGCTAACATAGCAACGCTTATGGAAGGGAAAAATCACAAGCATTTGAAAATTAAAACATTTCATCTGAACAAACAACTGGATACATGGTTTAAAGACCATTAACCCACAGAGGAGCCCAGGAAAGGGTCTAATTAACCACCGCAGGTCCAAAATAATTAAATTATAGCAGTCCTTATGTTTTGCTCAAAGGAAGCGGAGTCCTTTGCTCCGCAATTTGGGGAAATGCCATGTTAGTCACTCAAGAGTAATCCAGTCTGAAGCACTTTATGCTTTCACATAGATCAGGGTGGGATTTCTAAATGTTTTAAAAGTTCAGTGGCTGTGGTTTGCAGCCCTTCCCAGAGATGGGTGTCAGCTACTGCAATGCCTCGACAACGCAGAACCGGAGCTGTGGGACCTCTGAGAAGGTACGACCTCTGTGGTTGGAGCAGGAGGACTTCGGACTGCAAATCCAAACAGCAATGGGAGCACAAATGCTGACACCTTTACGCTCAAACCAAACCTAAGCCTTCTCAGAATGCATCCTCAAGCCAAAAATTGAATTAAAGAAATGCAAAGGGAAAGCACCGGGTTTGCCAAAGGACACATCACAGAATCACAGAATCACAGAATCGCAGAGTATCAGGGGTTGGAAGGGACCTGGAAAGCTCATCCAGTGCAATCCCCCCATGGAGCAGGAACACCCAGATGAGGTTACACAGGAAGGTGTCCAGGCGGGTTGGAATGTCTGCACAGAAGGAGACTCCACAACCTCCCTGGGCAGCCTGGGCCAGGCTCTGCCACCCTCACCATGAAGAAGTTTCTTCTCAAATTTAAGTAGAACCTCCCGTGTTCTAGTTTGAACGCATTACTCCTTGTCCTGTCATTGGTTGTCACTGAGAAGAGCCTGGCTCCATCCTCCTGACACTCACCCTTTATATATTTATAAACATGAATGAGGTCACCCCTCAGTCTCCTCTTGTCCAGCTCCAGAGCCCCAGCTCCCTCAGCCTTTCCTCACACGGGAGATGCTCCACTCCCTTCAGCATCTTTGTTGCCCTGCGCTGGACTCTCTCCAGCAGTTCCCTGTCCTGCTGGAACTGAGGGGCCACAGCTGGACACAATATTCCAGATGCTGTCTGACCAGGGCAGAGTGGAAGGTAAGAAGAACCTCTCTCAACCTAATAAGCACCCCACTTCTAATCCACCCCAGGTACCATTTGCCTTCCAGGACACAAAGGCCCAGTGCTGGCTCATGGTCATCCATAACATGATGTGGCCACAAAACCTGGCACAACATGCTCATGGTTGTGCTTGCTTCCAGATCATGGGTACTTGGCACACTTGGACTCTGCCCCATGCTCAGTTCATACCCTAAATACCTTGTTGGCCACAGACAAAGACACAAGCTATGCACAGCAGACCATACATCCGACCTCATTTCTGAGTTGTGCATTTTCAACCACAGCCAGTTCTCCCAGTGTCACCTGAACTATATATTCAGTTTATAGATCTAAATTACCTTGAAAATGCATTTAAATGTATTTAAAATTAACAAACTTTAGAGTGCTAGACTTGAGTGTCTACAAAATAAAACCTAAGCTAGCCTGGAACTGCTCAAAGTCTTTTGCAGCACTGATTCTACATGATTTCCAGAATATTTATGACCTTTACATTATTTAAGAGGAAGGAATAGCCTGACAATAAATGGTTTATACATGGCATTTTCTCTCTCAACATTCCTGATGCGTTCACCTTAACAGTTCCTGTTCATCTACATTAGAATAAAGAACACAAGCTTAATTTTGGCATCAGCAAGAAGACAGTAATTGCCGTAACAAATGAGGCTGGAGTCCCTCTAGTTCAGACTTCTGCCTCTTGCTGCAAATAGCATTGGGTGCATCAGAGAAAGGTGCAAGTTGAACTTCATTTTGGCTCATACCCATGAAGTTGTCAGCCAAATTTTGAATGCCAGAGCTTCATTACTAAGGAATGACAAATGTGATAAAAAGAACATGGTTCAAACTTCCAAAGCTGGCAGGAGGCAGGGGGGGAGGGAGGGGGAAATAGGATTTTCAAAGTTGACAACAGATTTCAGGCGCCTTTATTTCCAGATGCCCAATTTGAGATGTCTTATGTGCCCGATTCACAGATCTCTCTGTCTGTCAGTCAGTCCCCCTCTCAAAAAAAAAAAGAGAAAAATGAATCTTGCCCTTTTTAAAAAGACTTGCACCTCAGAGCTTTTAGACAGCAAGATAAGGTGGTGCCCTGTGATGGAGGCACCCCGAGGTTAGTTTAAGGGACAACAGAGTCCAAAACAACTTTTATTAAACCGGTGAGAAACAGGGTTTTAGCACTCCAAAGTGACTTAAATACAGTTTCGGGTATCAGTTGAGGAAAATTATTAAGGGGCAGCAACTAACACAACAGGCGGTCCACAGAGTGCATGCACGTGGCTTCACCCAAAACAATGCCGGAGCCGTCCCTGAGTCCCGGAGAAGTACACACTTGCCTGAACACAGTGTGGGATGATTCTTAAAGAGATACACGTACTCGTAGTGAGTACGGAAAGTGTACACTCGCGATTCTGCGAGGGTAAATTTATAATACACTCGCAATCCTGCGAGGGTTAATTTACTTACACTTGCAAATGTGCACGGAATATTACACGTGCTTATGTGGAAGCACGGGAGGAAAATACACCCACGATTCTGCGAGGATTAATTTTACACGTGCTCATATTGAGCACGGAAAGTTACACGTTCATATGTGCACGGAAAGTATAAATATACTCGCAATCCTGCGAGAAGTTTTACTCACAGCCGTGGTGGCAAGGCAAGCGGAGTCTCCATCCTGGGGGGGCTCTCAGCAGCAGCATCTTGCTCGTGCTCCGAGAGACCCGCAACAATGGGCGGAGTCTCGACGAGAATCCCGTTTTTATACTGGCTGATCAGATCTGATTGTAGGCATTCCAGAAGCTTCTCTGCACCCCCACCCTGGCTGTGGGCGCCCCTGAACCCTCCAAACATCCCCCACACTGGCCGCAGGTGCCCAGCAACTCACTGGCGCCTGGGCACTCCCTTCTCCTAATGGCCCTGGCCAGGGTGCTCTGGGGCCAAACAGAGAGCTGGGCGGGGAATAACCTGATGAAATTTAACAAGGGAAAGTGTAGTGTCCTGCATCTGGGCAGGAACAACCCCAGGTTCCAGTATAGGCTGGGAAATTACATATTAGAGAGCAGTGTAGGGGAAAGGGACCTGGGGGTCCTGGTGGACAACAGGATGACCATGAGCCAGCACTGGGCCCTTGTGGCCAGGAAGGCCAATGGCATCCTGGGGTGTATTAGAAGGGGGGTGGCTAGTAGATCGAGAGAGGTTCTCCTTCCCCTCTACTCCGCCCTGGTGAGACCACATCTGGAATATTGTGTCCAGTTCTGGGCCCCTCAGTTCAAAAAGGACAGGGAACTGCTGGAGAGGGTCCAGCGTAGGGCAACCAAGATGATGAAGGGAGTGGAGCACCTCCCTTATGAAGAAAGGCTGAGGGAGCTGGGGCTCTTTAGTTTGGAGAAGAGGAGACTAAGGTGGGACCTCATTAATGTTTATAAATATATAAAGGGTGAGTGCCATGAGGATGGAGCCAGGCTCTTCTCGGTGGCAAACAATGATAGGACAAGGGGTAATGGGATCAAGCTGGAACACAAGAGGTTCCGCTTAAATTTGAGAAAAAACTTCTTCTCAGTAAGGGTGACAGAGCACTGGAACAGGCTGCCCAGGGAGGTTGTGGAGTCTCCTTCTCTGGAGACATTCAAAACCCGCCTGGACATGTTCCTGTGTGACCTCACCTGGGCATTCCTGCTCCAGCAGGGGGATTGGACTAGATGATCTTTTGAGATCCCTTCCAATCCCAAACATACTGTGATACTGTGTGATACTGTGAAAAGAAGCTGTTAGCCTCAAGTAGCAGAGAGAGAGGAAGATGTGCCTCCTCCTTCCATACTGAAGGAGGGAGGGGGAGAGAGGGGGGTTTGCATCCTGCCACAGGCCCTCTCCACATTCAAATATGGATTATGGTCTTCCAAAGTCCAAAAGTCTCAAGGTGAAGTTTGTTTTCAGACTAAAAAGACTCAGCTAAAAAAAAAAACAACAAAACAAAAACCAACCAATCAACTAAACAACAACAAAAAAGAAAACCAAACAAACAAAAAAAACAAAACAAAACAAAACCACAGGGAAAAAAAAAAAACAAAAAAACAAAAACTTACTCCCACTTTCTGAGTGCTTTCAGAACCATCCTTACCAAACAAATCTAATATATGGTGTTTTGCTTTATTTTATTCTTCTTTTGTGGTGTCAATAAAAGGACTGTGGAAACCTCTGGGAAACAACAGGTTGCACTGGAAGTTTTAGGAACAGGGATTTACACTTTTTTGTGCACCTGTAGGGCACACTCAGGCTTCTCAGTACTACAGTTCAAGTCATTATAATGCACATGTTAATTTTTGGTAGTAATGAAGTGAATCTGAATGATCACAGTATCTGGAAAAGCCTTTGAAGGCCAAGAAAAATGTTAAACAAGAATATTCAAACAAAGGAAAATCTGCTGGGTAAATGGGAATGGCCGGCAGGGTAACGCATGGGTGCCCAACCTGAGCATCCATCTCAGGAAATGCTGGTGCTTCTCTGGTGGATCACACTCAGCACTTGCAAATTGAAGCACCCATGTTCAGTCTCTAATTCACATTTTCGTTTCCAATGGGCGGGATGAGAAGATGGACAGGACAAAGGATCCTTTTTCCGCAGGGACCTAAGCTCCACTAGTATTGCTACTTTCAAAACAATTTTCTCCTGCCTTAAATGACTTCGGCGAGTCATGAGTGGCCCATGGGGCTCAGATATTTTCTCTCTCTTTCAATGGACCCATCTTCCCAGAAGACCTCTGTGAACTTCCCTCACCCACAACCTGTCAAGCTGAATGCAGCTTCAGGACCTCAGCTAACATCATGGGAGGCAGGGGAAACACAAGAAATAAAGCAAAAGAAATGTCCTCCTCAAATCCCTTCAAAGAGATCCATGTCGTGAGGGAGGTAGGTCCTTCTACAGAAGACAAAATCCACAAGAGGACAAAATGTGTCGTTCAAACCTTCAAATGAAAATACTCTTGACGAGCCCCCTCCGACCACAAAATGTGATGGTCACAAGGACTAATTTACAAGCACATGATTAATCTCATCCTAATTCATACCACCCTAGCTCTTACTCAGCTGTGCAGACTCAAAAGGTGGTAAGAAATCTTCATGCTAAGACAATCCTTGGTACTTCTGCCTGGATGGCACAGGACGAAACATCCCTCATTCTTCTCCTTATCCAGGGAGGAAACACTCCTCATTCTTCTCAATCCAGGGATCTGACAAAGCTGCAAGAAAGACTTTTACCAATGCATAAAGCCCTCTCCAAGAAAGGCTAAGGTCTGAAAACTACATGTCCCTTTGTCCCCTCACCAGGCACAGCTCATCTGTGAAGACAGCACCTTAGAATCATAGAATTCAACAAGAGACAATGCCCTCAGACACGTGGTGTGAACCTTGGGGTTGCCATATGCAGGGAGAGGAGTTAGACTCGATTACCCTTGTGGGTCTCTTCCAACTCAGGACATTCTATGATTCCATGAATCACAGAATAATTTAGGCCAGAAGGACCTTCAAAGATCATCTGTTCCAACCACCTGCCATTAGCAGGGACATCTTCATCAGCTCAGGTTGCTCAGAGCCCCATCCAGCCTGGCCTGGGATGTCTCTAGGGATGGTTCATCCACCACCTCCCTGAGCAACCTGGGCCAATGTCTCACCACCCTCGATGTAAAAAAATTCTTCCTCATGTCTGTCCTGAATCTCCCTCCTTTACTTTAAAACCATCACCCCTTGTCCTGTCACAACAGGCCCTGTTAAAAGGTCTGCCCCCATCTTTCTTATCAGCCCCTTTTAAGTAAGGGCAGGCTGCAATAAGGTCTCCCCTGAGCCTTCTCCAGGCTGGACAACCCCAAGTCTCTCAGCCTGTACTCACAGGAGAGGTGTCCCTTCCCTCTGATATTTCTGTGGCTCCTCTGGCCCCTCTCCAACAGGTCCATGTCTGTCCTGTGCTGAGGACCCAGAGCTGGACACAGTGCTCCAGGTGGGGTCTTTCCAGAGCAGAGTGGAGGTGGAGAATCACCTCCATCAACCTTTGAAAGGACCGTCATCCACACCACAGTGGGGCTCCACACAGGCCAAATAACTAATAAAGCATTTGAGTTATTCAAGTTATGTTGGGGCTAATTTGAAAATCATATCCCATGCAGTGATGGCTTGCTTGACCAAGACTACTGTAACCTAACCACACTGACTGGTCCTCTAGAGCATGAGGCTTTGATGCTCTACAAGGTCACAGCTTGACCAAGAGTCCAAATATTGAACCACATCCATCTTCGTGCCAGTCCCATGGTCTCACATGGAGTCTGAGAAGTGACCAGTAGGAGATGGTGCGACAGTCTGATATCCTGAGGACCAACTGCGTTCAAATTCATCATAGTGAGAGGAAATGATTCAAAAGAAGCAGAGACACAGTAGCAGAAAAAAAGACTCAGTTTAGTGATCCCACCAATGCAAAGGCCACAGTGTGAGCTGAACTGAACGATTAAACAGTAAATAAACCAGAGCAGAGACAGGCATTAGCAACGATCTCACCATGGAAAAAGCATCGGCTGGAGATTGCACCATATTAGACACAGTACAACCCAAACATGGGGCATGCATCACACGAAGCGATGCTCCCGAAATGCCAGGGCTCCTGTAACTGCTTTTCTTTCCAGGTTTAGCAACCCCATTTGGAGCTGCAGCTTGTGAACGCAGATGTGCCTGTTTCTTTTGGGTCGGGTTCAGTTCATCTTGGTGCTGGCGTGGGTGAGTGGTTTCACACCTCTGCAGCTCCAAGGCCAAAGGCTTTAAAGCATCCTCCTGCCATAAAAATGCCACAGAACCACCTGCCTCAGAGCAAAGCAGCCCAAAACAGAGGCCAGATCTGCATGGTGCTGGGCCAAAGTGTATCCACAGCAGAGCTCTGCTCCAGATTGCATTCATGCAGGACTAAATGCACAGAGAGGAAAAGCCATCTGGATCTAGATCACCACAAAAAGACCTGAGAAAGATCCCACATTTCTCCCTCCAGTTCCTGAGAAGCAGCTGTAGTGGTGCAACAACTCCCAGACTCAGGACCAGACTGGGATGGTTGAGGTTGAGCCAAGGCTTGTCCTCCTCCTAAGAGACCTCAGTGCAATTATCCACACCTGGAAAAGCACAAACCAACTATCCCTGCCCTTCTGAAGTCTTTGTGGCACACAACCTTTGTGCCTTCTGCAGGAAAATACAAAGCCCTCCTGCCTCCTTCAATGAGAAATATTCGTTTCAGAGAGCAGCTTCTAGTTTGACAGATATTACAGCAGATTCTTAAATTAGAAAGAAAAAGGACCCTTCCACATTAAGACTCTATTTACTTCCACAGAAGTGATGGTACAGGTTGTAAAACTGAGTTCCCCTTCCACAGGGCTGAACTCTATCAAAAAACACATCACGCCCAATATCCCTCAAATAATAATAATTCTTCCCACTTCTTTCTCTGCTTGATTCACTCTGCCCTCAACCTCTCTGACTCCCATTCCTCTCTCCCCTTTCAACTCCCTGCCATTTCTCACTTTTACTCATTTCTCTCATTTTCCCAAGCAAACGACCCTGGGCTGTGGCTGGACCTGAATGCTCCTGGGCATGAATGAACCCAGGCACCGCGGCAGCAGCTGAGGGCCAGGGGCTGCTGCAACCCCTGGTTGATTCGCAAAGTAACCATTAGCGCTTCTCACCGTGTGCCGGGTTTTCCCTGCTTTTAACCATCAGTTGCTCAAAAAACGCCCTTTCCCATTGCACTGTGTGTACTTGAATCCTGGGTTCAGTTTTGGGCCCCTCATGACAAGAAACATCTTGAGGTGCTGGAGCGAGTTGAGAGAAGGGAACGGAGCTGGTGAGGGGCTGGAGCACAAGTGTGATGGGAGCGGCTGAGGGACCTGGGGGGTTCAGCTGGAGAACAGGAGCTGAGGGGAGACCTTCTGATCTCTGAACTGCCTGAAAGGAGCTTGGAGCCAGGGGGGTCGGGCTCTGCTCCCCAGGAACAAGCGACAAGATGAGAGGAAACGGCCTCAAGTTGCACCAGGGAAGGTTTAGATTGGATATTGGGAACAATTTCTTCTCGGAAAGGGCTGTCAGGCATTGGAACAGGCTGTGCAGGGCAGTAGTGGAGTCACCATCCCTGGAGGGGTTTAAAGATGCGGAGATGAGGTTCTTAGGAACATGGTTTAGTGACAGTGTTACATTAACGCTTGGACCCAATGATCTTGAGGGTCTCTTCCAACCAAAATGATTCTATACTGACCACAAAAAGCATGCTAATAGTGGTTAGAAAAGGCCAGAATACTGCAACCCCTGCATCACCGCATCCCCGTTATCCCACTAACCAGGGATGAAGCCAGGACAGTGGCTTCAATCCCAGTGCACAACTGGCTACCCCTGCAGTCCTGCAAATCCCTGTGCCCTGCCTCAGCCACAGACATAATGGGTTTAGATTTATCTGCCTCTCTACAGAAATAAGAGATTAAAAGAACATTTACTGTTCCATGAAAGCACTGAGTCACAAGCACTCCATTCAATGAATATGAGATACCATTATCACATTACCAACTCTTGGGATTTTATCCAGTCTCCTTGTAGTTGCTGTTTTTCTTAAAGCCACTATTTCCAGGGTCATGTGTCTATAGGAAAATCCTCAATTTCTAATTTATTATTTTTTTTGGAAGTACACTACAAAATGCAAGAAAAACCTTGAAATATGAAAGATGGAAAGGACAGTGGAAAGAATATGAGTGCTTTTTTTTTTTGCTTTTTAGTGATTTTTGGGGGGTTTTTTACCCCCAAACCACTCCCTTGACTGACAAGAGCAAGGCTCGGGAATTCAAACTACTGCAATCAGTTAGCAAAACTAATAGTGGCCTAAATACCTTATGTGGTTCCAGCATCTCAGAAACACCTTTACGTACTCAGTGGATTCTCTTGCCCTTCCCAGATACAATACAAGGCAGAAGAAGCACAAAGAGAGATGGAACTGGCCAAGTCCAAGTTTCCAGCCACTGGGACCACCAAGCAAAATAATGCATGAAAATACAAAATAATACATAATGCACGATTCAATATCTATGTCTGCCTATCTATCTATCTATCTATCTATCTGTCTATCTATCTATCTATCTATCTATCTATCTATCTATCTATCTATCATTTGAGCATCTTTAGTATAAACTTGCAGACATCAGGACAAGCTAACACAAGCCCATCTGAGAGGTCCTGAGCTGCTGCCACTAGTAACAGGGCCCAGGACAAGTAATAACATCAAATTATGTTCATTTTTGTCCTTACCATAAAAAAAAAAGAAAATCCAAACAATGTTGTTCATGTTGTTGGGGTTTTTTTGTGGTGTTTTTTGTTTTCTTTTTTTTAATAAAACAAAAGAACCAGCAACCTGTCAATACCTCTACTGGATAATCTCCCCTGGACCACACTGACCTCTAAACAACAGAGTTTCAATTTTCTCATACGTGAAGATCTTAAACAGCTTTATAAAATGGTCTAGAATCTTTGGGATAAATCTGCTAAGTGACAACACTCTCATTGTGACAACTATTCTTATTATTAAAAATTTAACTCCTGCCAAGGACTGGAATGAACAAAAACAGTTAAAGAAATTATAGCAGAAATTATAGCTGGATAGAACCTGGGCAATTCTTGTCACTCCATAATGAAATATGCTAAAATATCAGGATCTCACAAAATAAGACTATAAACAAGTAATTCAAGATGTTCAAAAGTTTATATATATATGTTATATATTTATTTAAGATATGCTTTTTTTAAAAGGTAAATAGCATATTGCAAAAATGTAGAAACCTTATCATATTGATATTTTCATTTAATTTGAAAGTTGTCACGCATTTGATGCAATATTTATGAGTTATAGAAGTCATAACATATAAATGTTAGAACTATGTATAAAGGTCTAAATGACAGAGTCAAAATGAGATGTCTTTATATCAAAACAACATAGAATGCGAAAACAATTTGTTTAGACTTCACCCATCAAAACAATTCATCAAAACTGACACGTTCTCACAAAATATTTCTGTTTTGATAAAACAGCATTTTGACAGAAAATGGCTGAATCCAAACATTTTTACTCGGTTTGCTGAACCGTATGTGCCCTTGTGAACCAGACTGAATGTGAAAACAGGATGGGGAGTTGAGTCTTGTCCCTGCCCCTGTGCCCCAAAACAAAGGGCTCAGGCTGTGTCCACGCTGCTTCTGAACCCTCCCCAAGTCCCCCATTGGGCATTTCCAAAATAAAATAAATATAAACCAAATTTTTAAAAAGCTACTTAGTGATTTAATGGCGTCTTCTATAAAAAGCACTGTTCATTTTGGGTTCTTTTGTGAGCTCCCTGGAAAAAGCCAAATGGGGCCGGAGACATCTTCAAACAAATTTCTTACTTAAAACTTCAAACAATCATCTGTTCTCACACCAGCAGAATTCTGCAGTTTGAATCTGATCACAAAATAATGAAAATGCAGTCCAAAAAAAGGGAAACCATCAAAGGCTGTTGATCTGATTTCCTAATGATGCAGATATAAATATCAGGAGATATCAAACTCAGAGCTCAGCCATCACCTTCTGAATACCTGCCCTAAACATGGAAAGCCTTCAAAGAAAATATTATATATATATATGGGATTTACATGGAAACCAGAAGTTATAAGCAACTGTCCATCAAAGAACATATGTGCTCAAAATACATTTCTGCAGTCAGAAGAACATTGTGGTGCCATTCATATGAATTTACAACAGGCCAATAAACAGATGTTAGGAGGAAATGTGATATCTGTAGGAGAACAAGTAGATCTTGTACACTGTTAGAAGATGCTGCTTTAAGCTATCAATAGACCTACTAGCTCTTATAACTGTAAATTATTTAATAAATTTCAAGAAATAAAACTGGAAATGGGTAAACTTCAAATTAATGCTATTTGTTTAGCCTACATGAGCCACTTCATATAATATAAATATTCTGCATGTTTTTTCAGTTGTCTTCAAAATACTTGGTGCGCTCTGGTCTTTCAGACTGCCCAAAACACCCTGATCCCATTTCTAAGAGAAAACTACCCATGCTGCTCTTTTTATGGTCTTGACCCAAGAAAGGGCCAATGTGCAGACTTTAATCCTGGTACACGCAGTTCTGCATGCACCCCTTGATGAGAAAAATAGAAGTAAAAACAAAGAAAGGCGCAAACATGCGCTTTACGTTCTCATGTGAAGAATTGCCTTTAGCTTTTTCAATACAATTACACTGAACTTGAGCATAATGCGACTGTTACCCTTCCTGCTGCCATTCAAAGTTTCCAGAAATGATCCACTTATATTCTCTTGGCTGAAACAAGCAACTTCACACGCAAAAAATTGTCTTACTGTCCACAGGAGGCTTCAATTCCTAACATCCTTTGAGTCCCTCACAGACATACACAATATTCCCCTCAGGTTTCTCTAGTCCTTAATTAACCATTACCTTTTTAACAGTAAAAAAAAGCAGCGGGTGGGTTGGGAGTTGCTTTTCATTTCTTCAAGCTTGTCCCAGCCCGTGCTACATCTCCAATCCAGCTGTTGGAACTAGGGGTGGAAGAAGGAAGGGACGTAGAGGTCGGATGCTATGGGAGAAAAGTGTGTCTTTGTGCAACCAGGTTGAGTGGATGCTATTAAAATTAATTCATTTTTTCTTTTAATGATGCAACACCCTGCAGCAACCCTCTCCATGAACTCAGGACAGCTCAGGAAACCCAGAAGGACTCTTTGCCAAGCAAGAAATAACTGGCAGGACAGTCACCACCAGCAACTGCTGAGACACTTCTATGCAGCTGGTTCAGCTGCCTTCACCCCAACACAACATTATGGAAAAAAACACCCACTCTTCTTGAGAGCATGTCGCTATGGCTCTCTGCTTACAAGTTAAACTGCCCAGGATCAGAAGAGAAATTTGCCTAATAAATCCCAACGGCATGGTGACCTGGGTGCCATTAACCCCTATCACTCTGCCTTGATTGACTGAGAACAACGGCCTCAGGTACCCATCCTGCGTTCAAGCTGCAATAAATTATCTACTCATAAGTACTGTGATTAATCACTTCCCCTCAGTTAAAGTCAATACTCTACTTGTACTGAGTTATTTAAAAGAAACAAACAAACAAAAGGATAAAAAGGAGAGGTATGTTGATAGTGGGAAGCGGCTCTGCTCTATCTTGGTCTAGAACTGCCTGAAAGGAGGTTGTAGCATGGAAGGTGTTGGTCTCTTCTCCCAAGTAGCAAGTGATACGACAAGAGAAAATGGCCTAAGTTGCACCAGGGGAGGTTTAGATTGGATATCATGAAAAATTTCTTCATGGAAAGGGTTGTCAGGCATTGGAACAGGCTGCCCAGGGCAGTGGTGGAGTCACCATCCCTGGAGGAGTTTAAAAGGTGTTCAGAAGAGATTCTCAGGGACACGGTTTAGTGCTAGAGTTAGGTTATGGTTGGACTCAATGATCCTCAGGGTCTCTTCCAACCCAAATGATTCTATGACTCTATGATTATCTATCAATTGCAATAAGATTACATAGAAAAAGAACAGTGGCAAATTTATCAGCTCTATTTGTGCTTGTCACTTCCCTTTGCTGTAAGAAGACTTGATGCAAGCCCAGCCAGGGACCACCAAGATGCAGCCCTGCTCTCCCTGGGGAGGAGGGAGAGAAAGACATGGGTGGGAGATGACAAGAGGTGATAGAAACTCATCTCTTCGCACCCTTAACCTTGCAGGGGTCCAACCAATTCATTCACCTGGTCCTTCAACATAGCGCCAACCCACCTGTGGCTACCCAGACTCAATAGAGTGGTATTCAAGGATGAAGCATTCATATCTTCAGAGTATTTACCATGCATAGCCATGTTGTTTTTTTGGTTTTTTTTTTAAGTGTTTTCACATTAATTTCACCTGCAGCACATCCAGATTAGTTACCAAGAAACAGAAACAGCTCCATTACACTGCCCTGAATTGGGAAGAGCAGCCATCTGGCGATGTACTCAGGAAAACAAAAGATCCTCTAGACATAAACATTTTTACTTGGGTCAGTTATCTGTTCTCTTGTATACGCAGGCATGAATGAAGACTGATATTCTGATTTTGCTATAGCATTCAACATAGCAAAAAAGGATGAATCTTTTTCTTGATTACCTGCGCAATAATTTAAGAGGAAACCTGATGCATCACCACAAAGGTGATTCACTCAGAGCAAGTGGTTTTAACTTCTCCAAAATTTCTTACTTTCACAGAGATTGTACACCCTTTACGGCTAGCAATAACATTGCTCTCTGTCCAATGCAATTCTAGGTACAAGGTAACTAAATTTCATTTTTATCAATGACAGTCTTAAAAATTAAACAGGAACGATCGACTTAAATGGTCTCAGTTGTTTACACACAGAGATAAGAGTTTCAGAAAGGTATTTCTGAAAGTTAGGCAATGCCCAGGGTTTGAAAGCTCTGAACAAACTATATAACCACAGGGGTTCCTCCATCATTAGTATCAATGTCCATTAGGGTGACAGCTCACTGTGAAAATGAGCATCCCAACTCCACAGCTCTCACCACTTAACCCCAAGCCTCCACATACGTTCCTTGATTATTTTTTAACTCCTCTTGCATTAAGGACCGCGCTCAGTGCGCAGAAGAGACGTATCATGTGTGATGAGAGCTCAAACTCCCTGTCTTCAGACCCAGGAGTCTTAATGAACGCCTTGTGAAATCAGCAGCTACGGAGCATTCAGGGAGGGGGGAACCCGGTATTTTGATCGTAATTTCTAAATCCATTTTTATCCCATGGAGATAAAGAAGTAATAATAATAAAATTATGAGAACTCTGTTTTCCAGGCAAAATCAGCACATTAACCAAAATGTTAGAAGCAACCCAGGTCATAGACCGCAGAGTGTGGCTGCAGGAGATGGGTTATGTGTGCGCCTATATGAGACACAGGCACAAACACAAGATTCCTTGCACAAAACTGCATTTAGCAAGCAGCTGCTCAGATATTTCCTTCCAAGTTGTAGCCTCTTTGGGTGAAAAGCAAGAAGGATTTTTTGCTGTTCCAAGTAGACAGAGACAGAATCACAGAATCATAAACTATTTTGGTTGGAAAAGAACTTTAAGAGCACCGAGTCCAACCAAACTCTGTCAAGTCCATCACTAAACCATGTCCCTAAAAACCTCGTCTATGTGTCTTTTAAACCCCTCCAGGGATGGTGACTCCACCACTCTCTGGGCAGCCTGTTCCAATGCCCAACAGCCCTTTCCATGAAGAAATTTGCAGATGCTTCATAAAATCCTGATTTAAGAGTTTCAAAAGGGAGGATGTACGCATGCTGCTTGCCCATCATCACCCAGGTAAGGCCTGCGTACAGCACTCCGTGTGCTCCCTGTGTAATATCTCCAGAAAAGAAACACACAGACAGAAAAAAAAGGTGTGTCTACACAGCAAAATGCAATAATTCCTGGATAAAGCCCCATTTAAGTAGCATTCAGAACCACAGCCAGAACTATTGCAATATAGTTCATACTCCGAATTGATATCTTTGACCACACACTGGAGTTGTTATGAATTAGTACAGGGATCTCTGACATAATACTGCATTTCACCAGATCTCTCTGATGGTAGAAAGTGGAGCTAGTGAAGGAAAGAAGGTCTGGAGGTTACCTGATCCAAATGCTCTCCCCTTGGCTCACCCTTGCAAACAGACACAAGAGGCACTTTTATGTCCTAGCCCTCTGGGACCTCACAGGCCAGCCCCAAATGGATTCTGTGGCATAACAACATCCAAAAGTTATGGGCCATTTTGTAAGGGGATGTTATCGCAGTATAAATATTGTGCCCAAGGCTCTGACCTCACGCCTCCAAACCCTATCCAATTATCTTACATACTAAGTGCCTCTTCTCACTTCTAAATCCCGCGGTCACTTTCTGAAGGCTGTTCTTGGAGACAGCTCTGTAAAACACAACAAATTTACAGCAGCACAATGTTCTTATATAAAGCATCAACCAGTTCACTGCACAATTACCTTTTTTTCCCTGGCAATGTCAATAGTCTACAGAAAATATCCACTATGAATAAAAACACCAAAACATAGAAGACATATAGAGAGACTGATGTCCAAGAAAATAATTCTGGGTTTTTTGAGTTTTTGTTCGTTGTGGGTTTTTTGCCTTTATTTTTCTTTTTTCATCTTCTACAGAAATATGAGAATTAGTGGGGATGATATTTGCAGTTTATCATACGCACTGTATTGTTTGATACACTACAGAAGAATAATTGAAACAACTTCTTAGCTCTAGTGGGAAACATGAATTAAAAATTTTTAAAAAGACACAAGTTTTGGTTAATGTTTAAAGGTGGTTTGTTTGTTTTCTATTATTGAATTTATCGGATATGCATGAGACCCAGCAAACAGCCAAAAGCACATTTTTCACTTTTTCTGCCCTAAAACAGCCAGGGCAAGTCTAGATTCACTACACCCTACGTAACCTATCAAAAATTTAGCATCTAGTCTCACATTGAAGACACAAGCAGTGATTTGAAAGAAAAAGCCGTTACTAATTCCACCCTGGACCCCCAACCCAAGGATGAAGATGCATCTTGGAGCTGAAGAATACCTGATGGGAAAACCCTGGTGGGACCCGGGCAGGATTCTGGGGCCATCGTGGTCAAGTTGGCGAAGAACAGTGCTGTGAGGTACAAGCAGCAAAGTCAGATGCACTAACTTAAGGATTTGACCATGGTTCTTCCCAAATCTCACTGGGCATGGGACACTACTGGAAGTAAACCATCGTCATGACCCAAGAGAGAGCCAGCACACTCCTGAATTGTCAGGGAAATAGGCAACAAGCCTCATTCACCACAACTTCACCTTCTGACAACCCATGAAGCAGAAACATGTTTAAACAAAACAAACAAACAAAAAAATAAGCAAACAAACAAGGAACTCATTTTGCGCTTTGCAATGCGTTCTTTAATTCACCAGAATCATACTGCCAGCTTCTAACGATCGAATCCCATATAATCATTTTGGATCCACTCAGCTGCATGATATAAGTGCCACAAATACGGACCTATGGGGGACTTAGGGGCGTTCATCACGCATCCTTCCCAAAATCAGTGGTGCATTCTGAGTACAGCCAGGCCCCATGAGGTGCTTAACATCCTATGCACAAGATGTACGTTCATAATCATCATCGCAACACCATCAAAGAAACATCCCATTAAGGCTCCTTTTGCGCTTGCTAAACATGTGTTTTCCTTACTTGAAGCTAGAAAAGGGCTTCAACTATAAATCCAAGGATGAAAAAAATCCCCCTAAACGGTCTGAATTGGAGATCAACGTGGAACACTATGCAAGGCATCATCTGAATTGAAAATAAGGACGTGTTGTGGGATTTGAAATGCCAGCAGCTTTGCCACAATGCTCCAAATCTCCTTTGAATTCTACAACTTCAGTATCTCCATCACTCTGGGACACGCTGACTGGAGATGACGACGCTCTGACGAACCCAAGTGCCTTCCCTGTTAAATTGAGGGCTCCCAAATATTAGCGCAGAGCCTCGGTTCATTCAGCTGGTTTGTGAGCTCTTCATCTCATCTTCAGCACACGTTTCCTCCAAGATTTTTTTTTACTTCTTTGTTTCTAAATAAATTTTGTAGGTGTTCTACAGGAAGGACAGCTTCCAAATGGAGCCACCTCCTGATGGCCAGGCTGACAAGCTCAAGGGCAACAACAGAATGGCTTAAAGCAAAGCAAGACCTTATGGAAGAGCTTTAGTAGCCAAATGCCCAGGGTATAGATGCCCCACACAGCCAGTGACCTTCCCAGGGCTGCTTAGCATGGGAGAATTACAGAATTTCCCTTTAGGCACTATCCTCATCATGGCACAGCCTCTTCTTTAAAACTTGTACAATATATAGCAGGATGTTTTCCTACGTTTGGCAAAGTTTTCCTGGTATACATATTCTAGATTAATTCCAGAGCTTCAAGAAGTAGCTGCATCTTTACACCACAATCTGAAAATGTTGACTTTCCTCTCATTTCTTCATCCATTTCCAACAGTTACAGTGAGAGAAAAAGCTTGTTTTTGCTACAAACGCAGGAGGTGGATGCTCTGCCTCATAACACAAAATAAACCATTAATCAGGAAGGGTTTCAGCATGTCCTTAAGCTTATTTGCTTGTTGTGGTGTTTGGGCATTTTTGTGACCAAAATCAAACAGAAATGAGAGCGCACACACAGACATAGAAACAAATAATTTCACAATTCAGAGCAAAAGCTTTCCGATGTCAGGCAAGTGGGTCAGAATTGACAGAGAATTTGGAATCTGGGTTAGATTTTTAATTGCCATCAGGAAAATGATTTATAGGAGCATCACTGCACAACAGATACCTCCACGTGCTCCAGGAGCATATGGTCTGCTTCAGGAAGCAAGTCCTTTCCATGGTGACTGGAAGCCCACATTATCATGTGTAACAGGGGAAAAATCAAATACAAGTCACAGCTGGCTTGGGATCATGCTGGCGCTTGCATCTGCCACTAGCAGCTACCCAAGTTCTCTATATGCATGTTCCTCATGAGCAAAATCTGAGGTGCCCCTCTGTGCATCTGAAGGAGCACTGCTGAAAACATGATACTAGACACATTGGCTTGTCCTTCCCCTAAAAGAGCACAGAAAATCCTCTGTCGGCTCAGCTTACTCGATATAATTTAATCTTCAACCTGAACAAAAAAGGTCCACTGCAGGAACGTGTACATCAGCTCTGGCATACTCTGGATCAAGTCCCTTCTGCTATTTGCTCTTCCCAGCTCCAACAACAATGCACAGAAAGTCACCTCCTTCACTGATATCAAGACCCCAAACTGGGCCTAACTTGAATATGAATGACAGGGGGGTTTTTAAGTCTCCAGAGATGTCTCCAATAGTGATTATTTAAGTGTGTCGATATTTTACGTATTATATCACCGCATTAACTACACAGGCCTAGTCTCACAGTTGAGATGGAATTCCATTCCAAAACTCCTCTGGTGGAAATTATAGGAGACAGGGGAAGGGACATTACATCCAATTACCAAGAATGTCTACTCAAAATATCTCAAAATAATAATTTTTAAAGAACATTTTGTAAAAAACTCATTCAGCTGGACATTTGTTAAGTTGGCCATATCAAAAAAAGAGTGCTTTGCATCCACTGTTATGGTTTCAGGGTCAATCCTCCCATTATTTCACGGTTTCTGGGTTTCCTATCTCCAAAGCTTCGGAGCACAAGTCCCAGGAGGTGGTATGAGTGTGGAAGAACAACTCTGGATATTCACTGCTGGATATTCAAGGTGTGGAGATCTCCTGAGTCAGGAGTGAGGCACACACTTCACGACTATTTGCTTGAATAATTACATTTTTCAGGGGTATTTGCTTGAATAATGACATTGTAGTCTCTTCAACAATAACTCACCAAGTCTATAAATGGGGCTGTGAGTCTTCTGCTTGACGGTGAACAGATCCTCAGCTGTCCTACATTTTGTTCTGTATTTATACCATTTGCACGAAATAGTTGGATGATGTCAAACGGTGGCTCAACACGGAGCAACAGGGTCAGTACTTCTAAAACTTACTGTCTCCTCAGCCACATTTTTTATTCGGAGCCTCATCGGGACTTTAGTTGTAAAATAACTTATGTATTTCCATTGCTCAGCACTTAAGTGTCTTAGAAGGAGTTTGCTGTTTTGTGCAATGGATGGAAGAGGTTTTTTGCAACAATCATCAAGGGGAGATTTTATTTGAAATGGTGTCAAAGATACCTTTCAAAAATCCACCCCATTTCACCTGCTGCTAAAGAACAGGGAAATCTCATGAAATCTTTACTCACAGAAAAGCCTTATGTCTGCTTGCAGCCTTTTCCTGCAATATTTTCTTGGAAATACCGCTTCTCATTCACAGTCTCTGCCTCACGCTGCAGTTACTCCATTCCTCCTGCATCTTTGTTCCTCCAGCACAACTTGTACTAAATGTCAGCTCCAAAACCAATGGGTTTGTCACAGCAGAGGCTGCAGCGTTATCCTGCGGACTGTCACCAGGATTGCGAGCAGCAGAAGGCAAAGCCGTGGGGTCTCAACTCCTCATCTTAAGCCCTTCAAGCATCCTGAGTGGAACCGGAGTTCCACCAAAATGTTCTCTCCTTGCAGGAGATCGGGAGCCACAGCAGAAATTGGTTCTGCCAACACTTTGGGCTGGATCAGCTCAGAACTACTGCAAGGAGTTTTGCTCCATCAGCCTTTGCTGAAGATGAACCCTTCTGCTTGGGTTTTGATCTATATAGACATAATCTCACATATTGCCTGACACTAAAAAAAAATATACTAAAGAACACAGGTCTGCACGGGTTTGGACAATCAAACCTTCCTCGGTTTCTACTGCAACCTTTTTTGTCACTGCCCACAGTGTGGCACAAACCTCATGGGGACATACCCCACCCAGCCAAGAGGGATAAACTTCATTTCCCAAAGCTGCTCAGTACAAAATCAAATGGTTCCAGATCAGTGGTTGTGGGGGAAAAAAAAAAAAGTAAATAAAATAAAAAGGCATTTTTACTCATTTTCATGGCAAAAGAAGCTGCGAAATGCCCCATTCCATGCACCTGTGTCTGACCCCACCAGCCCATGCAAGGTGCACCAGTGTCCAAGCTCAGGCAGATCCTCAGCTCATTTAGCAGCCCTACCCACAGATGCCTTCCCAAAGACCGCTTTACTGCCCCAACCACCCATGCTTTTACCTCCCTATTGTGTCTTCATTGCTCTTCACTTGCATGGTCCAGCTGTGAAAGAATCAATTGGCTACAGTCCTGTGTTCCCAAAGAAAAATCATGTCTCTGAGCTGGAGGAACATTTCAATTTCCCTGCATAAATCTGTGCAGCAAACCATCGCAGAAGTGGGCAAGCCTCGCTTCCCACATGGGGCCAGACTCCAGAGCACTTTTAGCTAACTCTGGTCCTTCAAGCAAGCAGCAAACTGGGTGCTGAAGACATTCAAAACCCAGAAGTTGCCTGCTCACTTGCATTCAGAAATAACCATCATGCGCAAGTGATCTCTGGATCATTTAATTATTTGCTGGATAAGGAAAACCTCAGCTGGGGTCCCATAACACCTATGGATGGGATGGTAAAGATTGGCTGACTCCTCAACTGTAGGATAAGGAGAAAGTCAGACTGTGCTCCCTGCCTTGAAAACCCAGATGTGCACTAGAGGGACTGGACGAAACTAATCGTTCTTTGATATTCAAGCATCTTCCAAACAGAACAGGTATCAGGAGAAAACAAACAGATTCGAGTACAGTGCTGTGTACAGAAATGAACTAATATCAAGCTTGACTGAAAAAGTTGATTAAATTAGTTTAATTTAAAAGCCCAAACAAACCCTGAAGGAGGTTCTTTGTTTATTGCTTTTTACCGACAGCATGCGTTGCCAAAGAAGCACCATGTGGGCATGAAATATTTATTCATTAAATCTTTCATAAAGCTCCACACTATTGGTTTCACTCAGGATATATTTATAACTTGTCAAAGTCCAAAAAAAAAAAAAGAACCACCAAAACCACTGCTTTTCTTTCCCCCACCTCCAACCCCCTCCAGACTGTTTATAAAAGGATTAGGCTTTCAGTTTTCATTGCAATAAGCCTGATCCTCAGCTCCATTCTTGCTTGTACACAAGGTGCTGCTTCTTCAATCACAACAAGACAGTCGTAGTTAAAATAGTTCAGCCTTCCTTGTACCACCCAAAAGGGACTGTTACAGTGCTACAAACCATACTGCTGCTTTATGTGTTCCCGCCAAGGGAATGGCAACATCATTCATCTATGGAGGAAGGCACCATGCACCAGTAGCAATACATGGAAAGAAAAGTCAGGACACACAGTCCACCCAAGTAAGGGAAAAGCAGTCAGAAAGTGCATTTATTTCGGTATCGGTATGTCCGAGTCTTTTGTTATCAAACCTCACTCCATTAGTGAAACCCCTTCTTGAACCCCTCCTTGGCCATCAGCCAACCTGCAGATTAAACCCACACTCCACCCTGGGTTAATAACACACTAGTGTAAACCGTGCTATATTATCCTCAGCATATGTAATTTTGTTTCACTAGTTTTATACCTCAGTCCAGTACAGGGATGAGGAGTGGTTATACCTAGAAATACAAATGAAAGCACTTTCCACCCATAAGTGTGCGAAAATATAGGATCTGCATTAGGACTGTGTGGGGACAATTGCACCAGTGAAACTGTCACGTCTCTAAGAAGTTGCACTAATGCCCCTTCTGGGTGCGGGCCAAATCTAATTTCCCCAAATAATCCTCAGCAATAAAAAGAGCACCTCAAAACAGATGCTGAGCAGGCACGTCAGGTGCAATGCGGGGTCCTGTGCAGTTTTGGTGGCCACAGCCACTGCGTGCATCCCCTTCTCATTGGAGCATGGGCTGTCTGGCCAGCCCTGCTCCTGTTTCCCTTGCTCTGTTTGTTTGCGAGAATAAATAAATATAAATACAGCATAAGCAGATGTCGTTGTCCCTGGAAACTAGGCTTGCTGGGTATGTTTCTGCTGAAATGGCTTCTTACTGGAAAATTAGGTTTTGATTAAAGTGTGTACTTTTCTTGCTTTTAATAAACAGAGCTACTTCATGTGAAAGCTTTGGGCCTTTATTTTCTTTTCCCTGGAAACCTAAACTATCTTACATGGCTTTGTTTTTTTTCAAATCCTCAGAAAGGGCTGGGTTCCCCAGGCACAAGAGCACCTTGGACGGCATCAAGGAGACATTTTTTGCAATGAGGGTGGTGAGAGCCTGGCCCAGGTTGCCCAGAGAGATGGTGGATGAACCATCCCTGGAGACATCCCAGGCCAGGCTGGACGGGGCTCTGAGCAACCTGAGCTGGTGAAGATGTCCCTGCTCATGGCAGGGGTGGCACTGGATGAGCTTTGAAGGTCCCTTCAAACCCAAATGATTCTATCACCTCATGATGACTCCACAAGGAGAAACCAGACCCTAATGAGATGAGGTCTAACCCAGGCAAAAGAGCAAGGAGGCACCAGCACCCAGGTATGAATCCCACAAGGCAGTGCTGCAACTCAAGTCAATGTTTTGGGTATTTAATCCCCGAAACAACTGTCCTGACATTTTTGAGGGGAAAAACAATGACTTTATTCCAAAGGAAAACACTGATGAGAACAAGCAGCGGATTCACATGTATGGTTTTTGTGAAGGGGAACAACACCTTTTCTAAGCCAGTTCCACCAAAAACTCAATAGAGAAGCACAAAGAGTGACCCCTTCACCTCAAGGGAAATCTTCTCCTTAGCAGAGAGCCTGACAGCACCCATGGCCATGTACCTAAACCACGGGGACATTGCAGAGCCAAAGCTGGCAGCCTCGTGATAGATATGTTCCCTAAGGACCACCTCTACCGCACTCCTGAAAGGCTTGAAGCAAAACGACCTATGTTTAACCAAACATTGATTTTTCCCCTGAATAGCCTTCATTACTCATGGTGGTCCCAGATAAAGTCAGAGCAGCACACATCCAGAATTTCCCACTCACACAGTGTTTCTTTGTACGAGTTTCACAACAAGAACACCAAGATAAATCACTTACTCCCAAGCCCACCTGACAAACCTGCCAGCATCCCAGCCCTGCAAGGCCCTCTGCAACTATGCCTCTAGACCTGAAAAACTGTATTAAAAGGAAAATAAAAATGGAAAAGGTTGACTTCAAGCCCTGCAGACCTCGAGATCCTCAAAAAGTCTGCATTTGATAGTCTACAACTCAAAAACCTTTTGCAAAGCATGTCCCACTGGCCAGGCTGTGCCACATTTGGACAGTAGTTCAACAATTACTCACACTCCTGAAAGACACGTGGTGGCCTGGTACGCTCAGTTTACCCCCAAAGGGCCTCACTTAGCAATATTAAGTCTTTTGTAAGTAACTAAAGCCAGCAGCACATGCA
Organism: Columba livia; assembly: GCF_036013475.1. Taxonomy (NCBI): domain Eukaryota; kingdom Metazoa; phylum Chordata; class Aves; order Columbiformes; family Columbidae; genus Columba; species Columba livia. The sequence continues at coordinate 207,298,781 of NC_088602.1, read as the reverse complement.
AAAGATCTGCAGTTTCACACAATAGCGAAAAAAAAACATTTTCCCTATCAAGAAAGCATTACACCGATGCCACACAAGCAATGAACTAATTCTGAGTCACGTCAAGGAAGGGGAGGAAAAACTACTGTGGGTTTTGTAAGGAAAATACGTTCTTCTCAGGAGCGAGTCTGCAAGGGGTTATATGGGCTGGTGGGGATGCTGGGGCACAATGTGCTCCAGCGCTTTCAGCTCTGCCAGCTCCCCAGAGACAAGTCAACTGGCACAGCTCCTACTAGGGCAAATTTCAGCCCAAACACCCCAGGCACTTCAGCCAAACTAGGACATTATTTTTACCTTCCTCTCTCCCCTTCTCTGCCATCATTAGGAGAGCAAAGAAAAAATAAAGCTATTTTTTATGTGCTCGTTAAGTATAATCTGCTAAATGTTCTATGCCAATGCATAAAGCTGCCTGCTATGCTAATAGAATATTTAATTGACATTTATTTGCTGACTAGTTATTTATGCTAACGTCACCCCTGCATAATTAATACTCTGCTAAAGTCGACTTGAAAAGCACACAAAACACTGCACTAGGAGTCATTCACAGTATTTGAAATGAAGAAATCCTGCAATCTATTTACATTAGGTTAGTCTAAACTTGGTTTTGATTGAATAAGAGGATACAGTTTGAGCAAAGAAGATACATTAAAAAAAAAATCTATATACTACTTTAGAAATATCCACAGTCCTTGACAGTACAACCTGCCAAAGAAGATTTCCGAGTTTCATTTTACTTGGCTCGAGGGCCCAGTTCTCAGCTGATGTAAAACACCATAAGCTCAGTGAATGTCTACTGATTTTCTCCAGCCTCGAGCTCTTAGGAAGTAATATTTCAGGTGAGCCTTCAGTGAAACAGCTAAACCGGGGCCAGACCTGCTCTCAGTTACACCAGTAGAAAAGCAAACTCATCTCAGATCTGAGTTGGTGAAGGAGAGCCAGCTCCGTACAAGGATAAAAGAAGCCCACCCTGCCCATCTGATCCCTCTACCTGCTCTGTAATCACAGACCTGCAGGCATAGTTTAAGTTTTAGTTCCTCTGGGATGAGATTACCTGGGGAAAGTTGGCTTTGGTTAAATTAAAAAAAAAAAAAATAAAATAAAATAAAATAAAGCCATGATCACATTTCCTAAGAAGCTCTGGAGGCCCTCATCTATTCTCAGAAACATTACCTCTGTGTCACTCTCTGAAGAACCTGTGGACAAGCTTTGCAGACACAAGTGACCTCCAGGAATGATGCTGAAAGACAAATCTTGAATCTTGAAGGCCAAGGCTTGCTCTTCTCTTCCCTTCTGTCTCTCCATCTTCCCTTAACGCTCCTGTTCCCATCCCCTGTGCCGTATTCTGTCTCAATCCCACTGCATTCTGCTGTAGCTCAACCCCAGCCTCTGTTCTAACTACTACACCCACGGATGAGTTCACCTGAGCACTAACAAAATGGAAAAATTGTCCCAAAGTTAACTTATTCCTTCAGTCTACCTATCAATCTGTCTGACACACAAATAGGCTGTGTAATGCAACCGACCATCTTTTGACTATGCAGAATCCGGTGAGTCCTGATGCTAAAATTTTTGCCATGGCGAACCAGATCCACTTCTCCCCGGCTTTACACCAGGGATCTCAATAGAGCAGGATTTGGCTCAGTGATATATTCAGATAATTATATTTTAAAACCAAAAACAAACAACAACAACAAAAACACATGTTGTCATTTGAAGGCAACCCAGCTTGCTATGGCACAAGCTTTATCTCCTTTCTCATCCATATGCTGCCCAGAATCAGACAGAGTACTTTGAATCTGAGTGGAATTCCCCTCCTTTGGCCTAGATCTAGGTTAAAAGTTAACCTGACCTGAGCAAAACAGAAAAACCTGTTTCAAATGGTGACCAAATGATGATATGTGCAGAAAGTTTGGGCAAGAAAATGCTTTATGTCCACCACTCCCAATGGCATATTTCACTTGATGAAGGTCAGCTCCATTCACAAGGGATTCACACCACCCCAGGATCACACTTTTCAGCTTTAACCCTCCTTATATCAGTGTAACAGAGAAGACTGCTTTCCTACACATAATCACAGTACAATTGATCATCTTGATCACCAAATGTAAAGATAGGTGGTGTTCAGAGGTTTTCCCATCTGTATCAGTTCATTGTAAAATCAAAATACGGACCTGGCTCTTTCCTTGTTGTATTTCTAGCTCACCATGCAGATCTGCACACAGAAATGCCCTATTTGAATTTCCATCTGTCAATAACATTAAAGCAGGACCACTGCGGCAATTACAAGTGTACACAATAATCTTGTCGTCCAGTGTCTTTAGCGCATCCCAGACTGCATTAAGATAGTGCCAGGAGAGATTCGGCTCTGTTGGCTCAGCTGTAAATTCGCAATCTGTACAAAAAAACACCCAAGTGTCAATCGAAAGACGTTCCTGCTCTCCGCGTGGTTCACAATGCATAATTTAGCTACTACACTTGTCAGGTTCTCCATGCTGCTCTTCTACTCAATGGTAAACGTGTTCCTGGACCCAACTGTCATCAACAAAGGAAAACAGCACATGGAAATAACAGGCTAAAGGAGGCAAGAGACCTCTTCTTCTTTCACAGTTAAAGGAATTGCTGGTAAGGGAAAGTTAAGTTAGACTTTAATTTTTAATGCTCAATGAGAAAAACATCCCAAGAGATGGAGGATGTTGAAAAAACAGCCGCATCAGCTCTGTGCTGAGGAGGAGGACAGCACTTGGGTAAGACATAGGAGAAGATTAAGGTTGTCCCTGTTTCCAGGCAGGTTAATATAATGGGGAAATTTTAACTAACTGATGGGAAGTCTATCACAGAATCAGAGAATGTCAGGGATTGGAAGGGACCTCAAAAGCTTATCCAGTCCAATCCCCCTGTTGGAGCAGGAACACCCAGATGAGGTTACACAGGAAGGTGTCCAGGCGGGTTGGAATGTCTGCAGAGAAGGAGACTCCACAACCTCCCTGGGCAGCCTGTTCCAGGCTCTGCCACCCTCACTGAGAAGAAGTTCCTTCTCAAATTTAAGTGGAACCTCTTGTGTTCCAGTTTGAACCCATTACCCCTTGTCCTATCATTGGTTGGCACCGAGAAGAGCCTGGCTCCATCCTCCTGACACTCACCCTTTATATATCTGTAAACATTAATACTACATCCCATCCATATAGTGCAGAAAACAAATCCTACTACACCACCACAGCCTGGCCACTGTCAAGGAACTCTGAAGCAAGTTGTTCTTCCTCATATGAATTACAGCTACTGAGGGGCCTTGTCAGTAAGGATGAAAATTTCACACTGAGCTACATCAGACAGTAGTTACCCACAGGTCTACACCACAGCTAATATGCAATAAAATACAAATTTCTGTCCCAGGACGTGACTTTAGAGCTGATCAGTGCCAATGCTACAGACCATAAGGACAGCTTCACACTTGCTTCAGCTAGTTCATGAATAAACATCCAACTCATTCAAATGAGTTCTATATTAACTCATTTAAATAATTTTCATTTTGCTTTGAATGGTAAACAGATCTATTCTGCCAGCATAGTGTTGAGTTTGCAATTCAAATTACACACCGATTTGTAATGAGAAAAATATAATTAATGGCAAAGCTTGAAGTAACTACAATTTTATTCCTTTGATTTCCTGCAGGAAAGGAGGGAGCGGAGGGTGAAACTCACCAACACACATGCACTTACACCGTTCTTTCATAAGCCAATACATTATATTGCAAACTCAACTATTTGGCTTGAGCAGTCCTATTCTAGTGCGTAGCACCATAATGTCATGGGAGTACGTAACATGACTTGACATTATACTCACAGGCACCGTGATGCAATACTAACGTCACCCAATTAATAATCATGTAACACTGTAAATTAAATTACTTTCTTCTATTGGGATCATAAACAATAACTATTTGGCAGCTGCCCCTTGAAAGCTCTGTGTCTGCTGAACATTAAATCAAGCTCTATTGATTAGCTACACTGAACCACCCAATTTTTTTGCATTTCTCTCCCATCTAATGAAATTCTTCATCCTATCATTCTGTGCCATTCTTGTCTGGCATTACACTTACAAGACAAGCGTCGATCAGTGTGATATGATTCGTAAGCAGAAACAGAGCATTGTCTCAGTGCTGGTATTCTGCCCATTAAACAAGTCTTTCTTGGCCTATCTGCTTTTTAACCAAAGCCTTCAAATCCTGACGACAGATAACTGGCTCTGGCCACGCTGTTTGCACGTAACCAAGATGTGCAGAATCAGGCCCTTAGAAAATGGGTTCGTGCAATTTGGAGCTGGCTTTTCATTTCTTCCAAAGGTTTGACAACAAAATAGTGTGCAATGCTAAAACGGCAAGAAACCTCCACGGAGTTCCTACACCCATGAGTAAAGGCTCAGGGAGTTGCAGGTGTTCAGTCTGGAGAAGAGAAGCTCTGGGGAGACCTCATTATGGCCCTTCTGTACTTAAATGGGGCCAATAAGAAAGATGGGGACAGACTTTTTAGCAGGGCATGTTACGACAGGACAAGATGGTTTTAAGCTAAAAAAGGGGAGATTCAGGCTGGATATGAGGAAGAAAATTTTTACACTGAGGGTGGTGAGAGCCTGGCCCAGGTTGGCCAGTGAGGTGGTGGATGAACCATCCCTGGAGACATCCCAGGCCAGGCTGGACAGGGCTCTGAGCAACCTGAGCTGGTGAAGATGTCCCTGCTCATGGCACGGGTGGCACTGGATGAGCTTTGAAGGTCCCTTCAACCCAAACTATTCTATGATTCATACTGAAGATCACTTTCTGTACAACCAATGTAAAGTCTGATCTTGCAGCCTTCACAAGCTAAAACTCTCAGCACTGCAATTAAATTTGACTCCTTCACTGATCAGCAAAGCAATTAAGCATAGGATAAACTCCAGATATCTGTGTACAGTAAGTCTAGCGTCCACAAGATACTTTTTAAAGCTGGTCAGAGCTCAGTTCTTGCTATAGAAGACAAAGGGCACTCTTGAAAATGCAGCTTCTACCCTGTGGGGTCCCAATGGGAACTATGAGAAAACCCACCTCCGACCACAGGCTGAACCCTGTGGGCAAACACCCAGAGGAGCTCTGCAATTTATGAGCACGCTTAGGACCTCTCTCTTTTCCAGGTGAGAAAAGTCCTGAAAAGTCAAATCCTCCTGGGCATTTTAGATGCCTCATTTCAAAATACAGCTCAAGCTCTTAAATGCTTAAATATATTTTCAAATTACAACCTACACATTTAGTTTATTCTTTCTGAAAACTACATTAAAACATATTCAGCAGAGTTTATTCACTGAGAATCATAGAATCATAGAAAGACCTGAGTTGGAGGGGACCCAGAAGGATCATCGAGTCCAACTCTTGTCCCTGCATATGACAACCCCACAGTTCAGTAGATATGTTTTGGGACTGGCTACTCAAAACTCTGAGAAACTAACTGCAGCTAGAAATGAATACTCTGGAAAATCTGGCTCTCAAATTCCTTCTTTATAAACCTGAATTTTTGCCCTTTGTTTATGAAATGTCACAGATAATCAGTTCACCTCAAAATGAATTATTTCCTCAGTGAAGAAGAGAGCAAACTGTCAAAACCAAACCAGAACTTTCTTTAGTTATATAACCTAAATGCGCAGACCTTTTACAAATGGATGAACAGCTTTCATTGAAGGATGTGAGCTTTGGCTCCTTAGAAGGACTTAAACCATGAGAGTGGTGAAAAAAAACCAAACAAACCAAAACCAAACAAAAATTAAATTAAATTAAATTAAATTTTTAAAAAAGGCAGTTGATCAAATTTAACACCCTGGTGTATAGTTATATCACTCAGCAAAAGAAAAAAGGAGGTACGATGCACTGCACTGCAAGACAATTCAGACAAAGTCGCCATAACCTAAAGAGCAGATTCCAACATTTCCATGAAAAGCACTTGCCTCCAGTTATAAGACAATCGTTATTTTCTATTACAATGGTTGATAAGATCTCTTACCCCTTGACCCTGGCATTTTGAGACTTCATTTACAGCACTGTACACCTTACTGGTAATATTGATTATAATCCACGTAGTAAAATGTAGTTTAAGAGACCAATAAAATAAAATACTTAACCCCTCTCACATCAGCTTGATTTACTAGTGTTAAAGCAACACACTTCTTACACATATTTGTCTTCAAGACAACTTTTTTATTTTAAGCAAACAATCCTGTTTATTCAAAATACACAGACCAGAACAAAAAGATAAGCTTAGCTCAGAGTTTGGCTTATGCAGGGCAGGAATATCAGTTCTGACTCAAAGACCCTGTCTACAGTTCACTGGGAAATAAGGCAACACCTGCACCAGGAGAAATCACACATGGCACACACTGGCACATATACATTTATCAATGGTCAGATGTAACAGCAAGTAGAAGAATAACTTCAGCAGCAGAATCCTTAAATGAGACTTTTCTTAAATGCGTGCACAAGCTGGAGGCTAAATGTTCATCTCTTCTTCCCTTCATTCAGAATAAATAGGACATAAGGCAGGAAGGCACATAAGTAAGAGCGACAATCACAGCTCTGCTTGGAGCTACGTAGTGGTAAGGATACACAGCTGTTCTGTTGTTGTTTACAGCCAAAAAAAACCCCACAAATAAACAAAAGAAAACAACCCCACACATTTTTCTTACACACTGACGATCAAATTGTATTAACAACCTGTTCCACATGGGCAACTCCGTAACCTACCGCTCTTGCATTTAGCTTTTATGCACCTAAAAGCTGATAATCAGTACATGCCCTAACCTATAATGACAAAGTTTTCTTGCCTTTAATCACATGTATCTACCATCAGAGTCAAAAGCTGCAAGAATCTGGCAATGGAAGGTTTTAAACTTTCAGGGCAAAACACTTGAGTGCACAGCCAACTTCCAAGTTTGGTTACACCCAAGCTGATATTGCTTATTTCAGTTTGTTCTCACTCTGAATTTCATCCTTCCTTCCTACAAGAATAGGACAATTTTCTCCCCTAACTGAAAATCACAGCTTTACAATTTAGCAGTACGCTTCCTTGTTAAGACAGCTTCCTATAGAAGTGCCTTCTGTTGTTACCAACTAGGGCAAAAACATATTTTCTAGAGGCTGACTGGCAAACTGAATCACCCATTGACCCGTGGGGACCTGACCCTGACTGCACCACCCAACACCACCTGATGATCTGGAGCACCCATTCCAGATCAACTGGGAGTCTGGAGATGAACCACCAGCCCAACACTAGAGCATGACCTTAACAAAACACACACAACTCACCATCTGGAGGCATCAGGACCTTGTTATTCTGCGTACACCAGCCAACGGGGTGAAGATCTGCTGTCATCACGTCACACCAGAAATCTGCCCTCCGGTCGTCTCCATAGCCACAGTAACGAAGCAGTAAGAGCTGTCCACACGTTGTAATGATCGTAGCCACCCAATATGTGTCCGGATTGCTCTTGTTGGCCACTTCTAATTTCATCCCTGGTTGGAAACTGCTTTGAAGGCTGATTTCAACCTTACAAAATGAGAAAGGCATGGTGTTACCTTTTCTTCTTTGCAGGGAGACCCCCCCACACCTCCCCAGAGGAGCAAGATAATGCTGCCCCTAATTGCAGCTCTAGGATAGGACATGACAGTGCTCCCTAATCCAACTACCTTCTTCACAATCTGTCTGGAGAGGACCATTCCTACCTCACTCTATCATGCAAGGTCCTGTATGCTCTACAGAAGCCCTCCAGCAGCAGTAACCTCAGCTGCACCACATCTGAGAGAGGTTTAGTACCCATCTTAGCATCATAAATCTCACTAATGTCTGGGAAAAGGCACTACAACTCAAGTGAAGTTGCATTTCCCACTGCACAGCTCCATCACGTAAATCACAGGACACATGCAAGGTAGAAAGGCAGGTACTAAGTACCTCTAAAAGTTAAGCCCGACCACAATTATTAGTCATATAACAACAGTGAAGCACCTCTTGAGGCCTGACAAGCACCAAAGGCTGAACGCTGTACCAAGCAGACCAAGGAGAGCATATACACGAAATCCAAACCCAGCAGCTCAAGCCTCGAGCACCCCAGTAAATAAAGTATAATGATCCATTGCTGAAAGAAGCAAAATGGTCTGAGTCACCGTCTTGCCATCTCATGAAGATGTCACATCTGTCTATCGCACCAGTGACAGGTCACATGTAACTTGCCTTCTCAGGACACTGGAGATGCCAGTGATGCTCTTCTAGGACATGGCAAGGACTGTTGCTAAACACTAGGGCCTGCTGTGGGCACATCATATGGTGTCTTCCAAGGGCCAGTGGGATGTCTCTAGCCGCTGTTGATGAAGAAGAGGTGGATGCCAGTCCACTGGTTCAGCTGCCAAGCTTGTCTTCAGAAGACCATTCAAAACTTAGGCTGTACTTCCTATGAGATGCTTAAGGATGGGTTCTTACAGGTTTCTTAGTACCTTATCTCCTACTGAAACCAGAGAGATTGCAAAGCCTGATTTAAGCCTTCCTATGATTAACTTCTTATTTAAACGGCAGGTTAAAAATACTCTTTTACTCACAAAGATTAATACAATATGGTCTATTTGGCCAACCTGAGGACTGCACAGACTTGGGGCTGCCAGGTTTGAGAGAAAACACTCTTCTGGTGTGTCAGCAGCAGTCCCTCACTCATCCCACTCCAGGGCATGACACAATCAGTATCAATGCCCGGAGCCACAGAATACTTGAGGTTGGAAAAGACCTTTGGAGATCGTCTAAGACTGAAGATCTGTGACATTTACTACTTAGTCATAAGATAGGGTCTTAGCCCTTGTGATGCTAAGGTCCTCATAAATAACCCAGGATACATGTTCACTCGTAGTTTTTTTCCTCACACTCACCACAAGTAAAGATCAAAGTGGTATTCTAGTGGATCAAAGTGGTATTCTAGTGGCAAGGGACTCGTGACTGAAAATCACATGAAGAGTGGAATCAGACAGATAACATTATCTTCTCCGACGGCTTTCAGATTCCTGGCCAATCCAGGGCTTTTTGAGGATCAAAAAGCATAGTCACTAAAGACCGCTCCCAGCACTAACTTGTGTCACATCAGTAGTCCCAGGATTGAGGGTCTGTGAGACACCACAGTCAGCAGGATCAGCAGGATGAGGTGGGCATCTCCACACACCTAAAGGCATCCTTCAGGGCTTCATAAAGCACAACACTTTCACTTGTATTTCAGTTCAGGCCTGGAGCAGAAACCTGGGACAAGATGTTCTCTGCAGAGAGCTGCTGGATCAAGGATACACTCTACAGTAAGTATTGCCCTGTAATTCTCCAGTATAGAGAATTATGGTCCTTCATCCTGCAATACTCCACTGCTGTTAAAATGAAAGCAAAATAGGGAATGAAGGATTTTATTATTTTTTTTTAATGCAGATGGAAGAGAGGGTTTTCATCACTGCAGCTCCTCACCCCTTCAAAACAAGCCAAGAAATCACCTGGAGACAGTGGTAGTTTATTGGCTTGACAGCAGGCATGCAAATAAAGACTTGAAGTAGCAACAGATTCTTCAAGAACCTTTCTCACGGCAGCAACTACACTGTTCCCAAAGGACATCTTTGCCAGCAAACAGACTTGACGTAGAGCAACCCAGAGCACCACAGCTAAAACCCCTCTCTTCATGACAAAGATGTCCACATCCTCCAGAGCATGCAGACCAGCCAAGTGAAGCTGGGAGAAGAGCCGGCACAGCTGATTAGCAGAACAGGCTCCTTGCTACATCTGATGGGGCAGGTAGGAGGATGAGCAGCACTATCCTCATGGAACTTGCAGCTCAGGATGGAGAACCAGCATGACTTGTCACGGCTTGACACAGATGAAGGCGTCATCACATCTCCCCATTAGGCCCCAACATCTCTGACAACACCGTCTTGTGGCTGAATGTCAAAAGATGTCCTGGAAAAATCTACTGATGTGGTCACATGTGCACGCCCTTGACTGTGATGAAGAACTCACACATCAACTACATTTCTGTCCCATGTCCTATGTGACATCACACACATGTAGCTGAATAGAAGAGGTTAAACAGCTGGCGGTGGATGGAGAAGCTGGTCCCAAACAACAGTATCATTGACTGTGATGGACTCTACTTGGAGACAGAGTCCTTTCTTCATGCGATGCTCTGATCTTCATCGGTCAAGATTTCAGACGCTTTGCATGCTACTTTTGCTAACATGGACCAGAGCCACAGACCATGCTGTCACTACCATGGCTGCCTATATGAGCCACACTCATTCTGCAAGGGTATTACCCACCCAAATACTTGGTTCTCATGCTCCTGAGACAAGATCTCCAGGCTGGAGGCTGAGAGATGGCTTCCTATGGGCCCTGCTAGTCAGTAAATCATGCATTAAGAGGACAGCTTTGGAGAAATGAGGCACTCTGTGAGATGAATCTCTACAGGTTTGGATGGACAGCAATGAATAGCGAAGAAAAAACAGATGAAGAGGAAAAAAAAAAAACAACAACCATGAGTGCATTATAAGCAAAAGGTGAGAAACAGAAACCCTCAAAAACGGAAAATGTGAACCCAAGGCAGAGGACAAGGCAGTAGCATAGACAGTGCTCTGAGCTACAACTGTAGATGATGCAAATTAACAGAGTTCACCTAACACCAGATCAGGGGTCATTCCTAAGCAGGGTGCAGCATGTACAGAGAGATGTTTTCTCCCCAAAACGATCAGGCCCCATGTCAGTTCTCCAGGGACCCCCTGAAAACCAGAAGAGGGAATGTGTGCAATGCCCACAAGGCTCAGACGAAGCACGTACGTGTTTGAAGGAGGTGTGGGGAGCAGCGCTGGCTCCTGTTTCCTCCAGGAACTCATCCCAGTTGAAGTCTGCGTCCTCAAAGCTGGAGCCCTCATCTATTCCAAAAAAAAAAAAAAAAAAGACAGAAAGAAAAGCAGCCTAAAACACAGCCAAAGAAGGCAAAAGTTGTGTCAAAGAGTTCAGGGTGAGAATAGCAACCAGTATAAACATCAACACAATGGAAAACAGACAGCTTGTTTTAAAGATCTGTGCTTATCTGTTTTGAGCAACTCTTACTATGTTTTCAGCAGGCTTTGGGAATTTAACAGTCAATATTTTGAGACCAGAAATGATTCTGCTTTCATGGCAGTGGAGGAACAAACCCGTCACACAGCAACAGGCACTTGTGGTCTTTTATTTTGCATTTGATGACTCTCTTGCTGCAAGGGAGGTGGCTGCCTGTGCACTATCACAAGGCCTCGCTCATGCCCCAAAAGTGGGTCACCCAGCACTGTTAATCACCACAGTGTCCTAGTGGTAATATCAGAAGTTCCTTCTGTTGGCTCAGCAGTGTGTAGAACAAAAACCCCAACACTTCAGGATGAGAAACCCCATTTTCAATCCTGCCACCCTTCCCCTCCTTCCTCAGCATCCCTTCACCTAGAAATCTCAGCCGAGGTCCTCACATCCCTCTCCTCCCCCAAAACTACTGCTGCTTTCCCCCCAAATCCCTCAGCACCCCTCACCAGACCATTGTTGCCTTCTTGCTCCCTGCACTTGTTCTTGCCCCATTTCAGATTTGGGTCTCTGCATCCCGCCTACCCCATGTACATCACTCCCCCACACAATCCTTCCCCACTTTTGGCATTACTACGCTTTCTTTTATTCAGTTTCGTTGGTTTTGTTTTATAACCATGCTGACTTGAGTGGAGCTGAGGCCTCAAACCATCGCTGAAACACACACAGCAATAATTAAAAATAAATCTTCTTTTACTTACAGAAAATCAGCCAAATCTGATTGTTTTCATTCTGTTCCCAAGTAATCTTGCAAACCCAGTTTCATCCCCAGAGCAAAAATATTTACAGTCTAGCAACGAGCTCTTCGCAATAAGCATTTATCAGGCAAACTCTGCAAGACCCTTACCTGCCCAAACATTTATCAGCATGGGCATGATGTAATTAAAGTGACTCATGACAAACTGAATTAAGAAAGCTCCCCAGACAATTTTATGAAGAAAAAGGCAGGGTTAATTTATTGCAATTATTGCTACAGGTCTCCGGTTTTCAGGATCAGAAAATTATGTTGTGCAATGGGAATCTTTCATCATTAAAAGGGGAAGACATTGGTTTTATTTGCTGCCTATAGGGTCAGACACATGTAGGTGAGGGCAAAAAAGTGGAGAAGAAGAGGGTTTTTGAGACAGAGCTGGTGGAGGGTAAAGATCTGTCTGGAAGTTCAAAGTGGAACACGGAGCTGTCAACACTGTTCATGGTTCCTTGCACTAAACTCAAATAACCTGCTCAAATATGAAGGTGTAAATCAACATTTACTCCTGCGATACAGTGGCTACCAGATGACTTTTTAACTCAGCAAGACAAGAAATAACCCAGCCCTATGATTACCACCTGAAAATAGACAAATTCAATGTAGAATAAGGGATGGGCTTTGTTTTGTTTCTTGCAATCACTGCAAAAACCTCCAGGCACAAAGGCTGGCTCTACTTGAGATATTTGACCCACAACGAGGGGTTTGTTCATTCTTGACTGAAGATAAGCCACAGCTTAACCACAAGGTAGGAGCTTAGTGCAAAAATTGCTAAGTGTGTTTCACTCATCTGTATCATCCACACAGGCAACTTAGAAGATGAGGGAAATTTTTCAGCCTTAATGTCTGCAACCCTGTGGAGCTGACGTTTCAGAGAAGAGCCAGGTCCAGAGATTTCAAAGGCTGTAACTCAAAAATAAAGTATGTTAGGTTGTGATTAGATGAGCAGACATGGTTATCCATCCCAGGTTTAAAATTACTCCAATGCTTAAGTAACTTTTTAGCCTGAGCACAACCAATCCTTGTCCCACTAAAAGTCAGAAGCACCTGACACAAAAAGCTAAAAGTGCATCCCTTCTGCCTGCTTGCACCCTCCTTCTGCATCCACCTGTGCTTGTGGTTTTGGGACAGGCTGCTCAACAACCCCAGGACATCTTCACCTTGGGACATCTGACATGGACAGGACATTTTCATGTCAGCCCTGGGCCCTCTTCTGCTCAGATACATTTCAGGGCATGAGGTATTTCCCTCAGACCACACTGCTCTCTGTATATTTTCAGTTTTTACTCCTGATTTCAGCTTTAACCTGGCTGGGTGAGTCCAGGCAAGTTGTCTCCTTTTCTCCAGCCTTCCTCAGTAGTCTTATGGGAAACAGTCATTCCACAGATCAGCAGAAGCAGAGAATTTGGGCCGTTAAGAATACAACCTCCAGCCTTTGCAGGGAGAAATGTTCTATACTGGGCACTGGGGAGGCCAAACCTCGAATCCTGGGGTCAGTTTTGGGCCCCTCACAACAAGAAAGCCCTTGAGGTGCTGGAGCGAGTTGAGAGAAGGGAACGGAGCTGGTGAGGGGCTGGAGCACAAGTGTGATGGGAGCGGCTGAGGGACCTGGGGGTTCAGCTGGAGAACAGGAGCTGAGGGAAGACCTTCTGATCTCTGAACTGCCTGAAAGGAGCTTGGAGCATGGAGGGGGTTGGTCTCTTCTACCAAGTAACAAGTGATACGAGAGGAAACAGCCTCATGTTGTGGCAGGGGAGGTTTACATTGGATATTAGGAAAAATTTCTTATGGGAAAGGGTTCTCAAGCATTGGAACAGGCTGCCCAGGGCAGTGGTGGAGTCACCATCCCTGGAGGGGTTTAAAAGATGTGATGAGGTTCTTAGGAACATGGTTTAGTGTCAGTGTTTGGGTTAACAGTTGGACTCAATGATCTTGAGTGTCTTTTCCAACCAAAACGATTCTGTGATTCTATAACAGCACATTAATTAAGTTAGCATTACAGATGCTAATTATGGATGCAACAAGTCCTCCTGTTCTTCATAATCTTGTTACCCGTGACCTACTTGGCCAAATGCTGACAGAGACACTCACTGGCCCCACTGTTCCCAAAGCCCCACCAGCAGACTGATCCACATGCAGCCCAGCAAAACTCAAAACAGCACCTGTTTAAAAAGAAATCACCCAGATCTCTCCTTTCTAAACCCAAACAGACAGGCCTTAAGACCCCAGAAGGCAGAGGCATGAGAGTTGCAGACTTCTCTTCAGTTCCTTTGCCCCTGACACATCACAGGTCTGACTCCTTTACTGTGTTTTATCTGCAGACTTTATCAGGAAATTACTTTTACAAGGTCTGTAAAAATGAGCACTCATTTATCACGGTATCAGTGTTTTATTTTGCTTCGTTTTATCACAAAGGATTTTGAAGGGACTGTAAGTTTCCAAAATGTTTTTCATGGACTTTGTTGATTTCTAGAAATCTGGCATCCAGAGCAGAGTCAGCACGGCCCAGGGATGATACCAGCCCAAGGGAACCAACCCCATCCATGCATGTAAATGGGGCTGTACACAAATCTCCTCATCCATCAAAAAAGCCCTACTGTTGAGGATGACACCTCTTGATGATCTCTCTCAATTGACTGGAGATTCCCCGTTTAAAATGCAGATAGAGAAATGCAAAGTCTCTCTTAATATACGATAACAAAGGTTGTGTCCACTTGAGAAGCGGTTATCACAAAGCTGCTCCTCAAGTCACATCTCCAAGAGAAAAGCCCTGGCTCCGCTGGAGAGCTGCAAAACCCCAGGTGCCAAAATTTCACTGAGCGCCATGTGAGATGATGAATTTGGCATTAGGTGTGTTTTACTTATCAGCTCCCTTTCCATTTATTGGCACTTAGGCCCAGTGCTCTTTCTTAATGAAAGAGTCAAGGCTGGCCAGCCTGCAATATGGTGATGTATAAACAAACCCAGGATGGCAAATAAAATCAACAAGTCATTAACTGTGAGCCTCTCAATGGCTTTAAAGTGCTTGTGCATTGACACTATAAAATTGCAACTGTTTTAGCTGTTAACAGCCCCCCAGGACACTTGGCTATGGGAAATAAAGGGGATAAAATACCTAAAACCTGTAGCTCTGGAAACAGATTTTTCCCAGACTCACTGAAAGGGAACATATTTGTGGAAAATTGCTCAGCTGTCCTATAATGCCATATAGCGTCATGACTTTTTGACTGAACAGAAAACTGTAATGCTTTAGCAGTTGACACACCAAGCAAGCCTATGGGTGGAATCTGTTCAAACACAAACCTCTGGTATGGCATTGGGAAGGTCACCCAGATCCACAGAAATGTAGGCACTGCAAGCCAGTTCCTCCCATTCCAAAAACAATGTCTATGGTTGGAACAACTGAATCTCATCCTAGAGGCTCCTAGCTCTCTCCCATAGATATAAATGGATCAATGGTGACTAGGATCAGGCTGCAGGTGTCCACTCTGGAAATATCTGAATTAGAGGGCATGAATCGACAGAGGGTTTTGCATCACATGAGCAACAAGAATTGAGATGTTCCCCTCTGCTCCAGCCAGGATTTGCTTTCTTCATCCTCAGTGGGGAGAAACAGGCAGCTCCAGATGGCAACTCAACCCAAAGGCGACTCAGTACCTTGGTTAAAATGGCATGACCTGCTTCCTGCATCTGTATCTTTTCCTTCACTGGTGATACAGGCACCATCAGATGACCAGGTTTTATAAGGTGCTTTAAGACACTACAGCTACAGATTCAGATGTTTAACTCTAGATGACAACCAATGGTAGGATAAGGGGCAATGGGTTCAAACTGGAACACAAGAGGTTCCACTTAAACCTGAGAAGAAACTTCTTTTCAGTGAGGGTGACAGACACTGGCCCAGGCTGCCCAGAGGGGTTGTGGAGTCTCCTTCTCTGCAGACATTCAAACCCGCCTGGACACCTTCCTGTGTAACCTCATCTGGGTGTTCCTGCTCCGGCGGGGGGATTGGACTGGATGAGCTTTCGAGGTCCCTTCCAATCCCTAACATTCTGTGATTCTGTGTGACCCTCACTGGTAACCTCTATGAGTCACACTATAGAAGGAAGGCTCTTTCATGTCTATGGGAGAATCCAGGTTAATATTTATGTTCTTACAAAAGGTAACAACAAGAGTGTCCTGCTTTCTTTAGGTAGGATGAATCTAGGTTTCTCATCACAACCCCTCCACACCTGCACATCCTCCCCTTCACACAGAGACAGTGCACTTTTCCTGTATGCTTTTCCTCCTCCCGCGTGTCTAGAGACATTCATTAGATGAGGGCAACCATCTGTGATCCCCACCAGGTAAGTTCCTATCATCTAACTATTTCTGGTTCAGGGGTTCCCTTGAGACAAACATTGTTTCTAAGCAGTTAGTACACTGCATATCTCTTCCATGAACATGTCCACTTTCCATTTGAAGCCATTTGAAACAACCAGAACTGCTGTAAATAGAATGGAAAAAAAAACAAAATTTTGGCTGGGCTAACAACCCCACAACACAGGAAAGTTTCCGCCTGTGTCCCAACTAACACGCAGAGCTCAAGAGCCCAGTTGAACCTATAAGCATCACAGTAAGAAGAAATGGACTACCCCATGTTTCAAGCACGTCTTCACTGCAATACAGGTAGTCTGAATTACATACAAGACATCCCTGTCATTTTTCCTTACCTGTGCTGACATCTTGAAACCCACCTGCATTTCCATCTCAATTGCACAAGCATAATGCAGTTGATTGCTACGAGCTGCCCGGGTGATCACTGGGAACCTGCAGGTCAAGTATCCCACTTCTGTTTATTATTTTCATGGTAAAATTTGCAGAAGATGGCTGCATTGCACAAGGGGCTGTGGAGGACAGCTCACCTTCACCTTCACAGCCCACGGTCACCTCAAGAACCACAGCTTGTCATAGAGTCATACAATAGTGTGGGTTGGAAGGGACCTTCACAGCTCATCCAGTGCCACCCCTGCCATGAGCAGGGACATCTTCACCAGCTCAGGTTGCTCAGAGTCCCAACCAGCCTGGCCTGGGGTGTCTCCAGGGGTGGTTCATCCACCACCCCTCTGGCCAACCTGGGACAGTGTTTCACCACCCTCACTGTAAAAAATTTCTTCCTCCTTTCTAGCCTGGATCTCCCCTCTTCTAGTTTAAAACCATCACCCCTTGTCCTGTTGTAACAGGTCCTGCTAAAACGTCTGTCCCCATCTTTCTTATAGGCCCCTTTTAAGTACTTTATAGTTTAACAGGCACGGTATCCCATTGCTGTGAGTCTCTGCCCCAGTCCCCCAACTTATTAGTGAGCATGGCAATGATTCAAAGACCAGCCACAGCTTTCCAATGGGTGGTGTGCAGGGACACAGGAAAATCACCGAGTCACTACAAGAAGTAAAGAAACCCAAGGCTTGGTGGCCGAATTTCTGAGGTGCTGAGGAAAAACCAGTAAAAATTAAATGAAAACCACAGCTTTTCAAAGGACTTCAGCACAGCACTGACCAATAAAGCACAAAGAATATCACTGGAGAAAAAAGATGCAAAATACACTGAAGGCGAAGTATTAAGAGTTTTAAAGCTGTCACCCAAACAATGCTACAGTTATGTTTGAGGAGTGATGAATCAGTGATTCACCACTGCTGAGGGCACCTATTTCCATGGAAGTAGACTCAAGGCACCCCTTCAGGAGGCCCACCTGCAAGCACAGAATTTAATCTGCCATTTACAACTTTGGACCCTTTTGTCAAGAATAGCTCTTACAGAAATGCGAGTTCTGGTAAAGCATTCAAGTATCTGAGCACAAACACAAGTACTATAATGCAAAACCAAACCCTTTTGTACAGATTGACTGATAGCTCAGTGTAGCTCTCCACAAATTCATGAGTTGAGCTCTCCCACGCAAACATAGAGCAAGGATGAAGTTACAAGTTATAGCTGAGCCCAATTAACAACGCAGTGCTCTTGGTCACTTCTCTTCCTCCAGCCAGTTCAACTCACAAAGCCAGCAGAAATTACTGACCTTTGTTTTCTGTATTAGCTTTCTGCTGGGTTAGAGAGTTGACTGACTCAGCCCAGGGTGTGATGGGTAGCAGAGGTGGTGCAAGAGAAGAGATGGTATAAAGAGAGGTCTTCCATTTTGGCATCACAAAGGAGGTAAAATGGGTCTAGCCCTAATGTGCAACTTCACCGTAAGATACAGTCTCCTCCTGTTAAGGCTAAACATGACAAGTTAAAGCGCCTAATTCCAGAAGAAATCACCAAAAGCTAGCATTTATTTTTCTGTATCTACCATGATGAGGGCCAAATTTAGTGCAGTGAATCTTCACCTCTAAGTGCCCATCCAAGAGCATTACAGAGCATCCAGTCAAACCCACGAGCAGAAGGACAACATGCGACCAGCTCTCAGTTGGCTGGTCTAGTGTTTGTGAAGCCCCCTCACATGAAGCACTCAAAAAAATTCCATAGGAATGTTCTGGGAGAGGGTTTCCATTGCTTTTTAGTTAAATTTGGAATAGATGTAGAAGATATCCAGAAGAAGAAAAGCTCAAATTTCCCAACTCATTGACCAGGGGACAGTCTAATGCGTAAGACCCAAAAAAGGCCATCAAGCTGTACAACCATTCCCAATGCTCCTCTGGCAACACAGATGTTCCCACCCCTACCAGCGACCAGCTGGAGGGCTGTACCAGTGAAAACCACCCACGGCAGTGATAGAGAGCTCACCTGAATCAAACTGCTCCATGTCACCATTGGCTGGGCTCTGACCTTTCTCTGGGGACAGATGCTGGGTCTCTTGCATGGTGGTGATGAAAGACGCCCTCGTCTCCATGGTTCAGAGGAAGAGTCTTTGCCCTCCTAATTCATCCTGCAGCAGCAAGCACCTAGAGGACAAGCTAAAGGAGAAAGAAAAAAAACGAGTGATTTTTTTCTACCCACACCAACTCATTCCCTCAGCCTTTTCTAACAGTTTTCAAATTATCCCGTGTCAATTATAACCCTTTGATCCTGCTCTCTCCTCCAAGGTGAAGCTAGTGTTGCATGAGGAACCACAACAAAGAACATCCCCCCTTAGCAGTAATTACATGAAAGCAGCAGTAACAACAATAACAACATACAAGATAATGAGGTAATAAACTAAACCCACAGTATTCAACACAAAGGATTCACATCTCAAAGCTCAGTCCTTCTCCCTGTATCACCAACAGAGAGGGAAGGACCAGCCCATAAGGTGGTACAAGCTATTCCGTGAAACGCCAACTCAACCACCCTCCAGCGAGTCCAGCTCTTGGCATCCAACTTTTTGATGGCTAACACTTTGTGACTTATATCTCACTCCATAAATATTCAAGCTTCCCAAAGGGGATATATTTGTGACAACGAAACAGAGGAAACACTGAAGGAAGAATACTTGATATAGATGAGAATAACTCTAGAAAATAAAAGTTTAGCATGCAAAATGCAGATAACCCAACAAAATAGCATGGGTTGCAACTATTTTTCTAATGAAGACTGACCTAAGATAACTGCACCAGTCAGCACCATGCAGGGTAGCAAATATTAACTCAGGTGTAGATTATGTCATGTTGGGTTATGTTGCCAGAGGCGATCCTTCTAGAAGGAGTGAGCACAGTAAATACAAAGTGGAATAAAAACACGCGGAGATGAAAAATGATATGAGAAAGGGAATACAGACTGACTAGACCCTGAATCAGACACCAGGCTAAATGAGAACTATATTTCTAGCTACAGTAAGCCACCAAGACAAGCAATGCCCAGAGATACACTCTTAGGAGTAGATTAAAAAGAACTCCAAAGTGAGCTTTTCAGTAAAGCTCTTTGAGTTGGTGATGAATTATGAGGTGTCAAAGGAGGACTGAAAAAGAGAAACCAAGAGCTCGGGTTATGGGCACAGAGGGAACAAGCTATTCTCACAATATACGCTAAAGCAAAGACACATAGTAGGGGAGGTGTGTGTCCAGAATATATGATGTGCAGGACTGGCACTGCCTATTAGTGAGTGAATCCCACTTGCATGACAGAGACGACTATTCCAGCAGCATCGGCACCAAATGCCCTGCAAGAAGCGTGAGTAAAAGCAGGAAAAAAGTTTTACTGTCAGAGGCCAGGCTAAGCAGGAGGTAACAAGACTGTAAAAATATTATGAGGTTTTTTCAACTTTTACTACTCGGGAAGCATATTCAGGATGACTAGATATGACAGTTATAAAATAGAAAGAGGGAAACTGCTCTGTCCTTGCACAGATTTTAAGGCTGTTCCAATGAAAACAGCAAGGAAGAAATGAACATGTGCGAGCGGTTACAGGAGAGACTGAAAAAGATGAGGAGCATGTCAAGTGTAAGTGGAATATCCATTAACTGAACCATGGTGGGACTGTTTGCTGGAGTGATAACAACAGCATCACAGCAACTGCAATTAAACCATGCTAAAACCGTGGGTGTTTCACAAATCATCACTGGTAAAAGCAAATTACCAAGGCCAGTGATACAACGGAGACTGTAAACCAATTCAGTGCAATATGCTTTTCGCTCTCTTTGCAAAGTGCTTAGTACACTTGAAGCATTCCATAAATAACAATCATTTCCCCACTGCAATGGCCACTACAGCACTTCATCTTTATTCTTTTTTGTCATGAGCCTTGCTAATGAATTAATGTGTATTATATACTATGAGTATTTTGAGTGCCACTAACCTCAGAACATATCTCTCATTCATCCCCAGTGTATATTAAGTTTCAATTAACTACAAAACTAGAAGCAATCAGTCTACTGAAAGTCAAAAAAAAAAAACCCACTTCTCCTTTGGTAGTGAAAACTTGTGTAAATATCATTAATAATAAATTGGTTAAGTATCAGGATCTTACATGAAGATCGTTAAATGTGAGAGGAGGGGAGGTTTTAGCAGAAGTTAAACCTCGGGTGGATTCAGCTGTTTTCATTTTTGCCTAGAACATGACAATGTTGGAAGGTAATCTTGATCTATTTTTAAAAAAATTCAAAAATCAGATAGAAACTGAGAAATCAATTTAAACACAACAAATAATCATCTTAAACAGAACTCAGGGGTAACAATATAAACACCAAGAAGAAAGATAAGTTATTTGGTAGTGTAGTTAAATCTTGTGATGCTCCTGAGATGCTGATAAGACAAAGTTATGAACTGATAAAAAGCTGAACGTGTCCAATCAGACAACAACAGTATCTGCTGTTTCTTACACAATCAAGCCCCAAATCTGCTACCAGGCCCATGAGAACACCCCATCCCCTGGATCAAAGAATTTCTCGTCAGAAATAGAAAATGGATGGAAAAACCACCTAAGGCGTTCACAACATGGCTGGGATCCATCCTCAGTGGCCACGTCTGGGCTGGGCTTGACCCCACTTCGATTTGAAGGGGGCAATGCAGTCTCTCCTAGCCAGATTCAACAATGTCATCAACATTTTTGTTTAACAGAATCACAGAATTCATCAAATCATTTTGGTTGGAAAAGATCTTTAAGATCATTGAATCCAACACCGCCAAGTCCACCTCTAAACCATGTCCCTAAGAACCTCATCTGCCTGTCTTTTAAACACCTCCAGGGATGGCAACTGAGGTTTGTTTAACTTTATTTTAATGTATTTTTTGCTTGAGCTGTGGACAACTTACTGTTTTTGAAATGTCATCCCAAGAAAACTGGATCTGTCAGAGGCTATAGCTTATCTTCTTATTTTAGGAATAAATGACCTCCTATCATAAAATGTAAACTAGTTAAGTATTTTCCTAATACTATGTGACAACAAGACAAAACTCCAATGCAAACATAAGCTTCAAGATAGCTCTGAGTCTTGGTGTTGGTATAACTAACTAGTAAAGAAAGCTGACATACGGTATTATTCATTTCTTATTAATTGCTGCTAATTAACACTTCAAACAGAGTCCCCAGCCCTACTGTTAACAGTACTATGCCGACTGGCCTGCAATCATCAACGTTAAACCAGCAACACACACCACTGTACTCGGATTTCTCTGACAATCTGAAGAAACGTGTGTCCACGGGAAACCAAATGAAGGACCACAAGGCACGTTACCAGCCTGTAAACTAAGGGATGGGAAAAAGCAGCAAGAGAGGCTCAAGGTGACACTACACTAGGCAGGAACACAAAGAAATAATATTATGAAATGCATTTGAAAGAGCAGGGAGGGGGAAAATTCCCTGTCTGCAGATCCCTTGTTCATTCTTTCTGCACAGTGGTGGTTCAAACCCATCCCATTCTTCCCCCACACAGCTCCCACTCCCCTGGTATTTAATTCAGATCCAGACTCTTAATTCACAAGCAGAAAAAGCCAGCCAATATTAAAAAAATTAAAAAACCTCTTTTATTTCCTTCTTCCCACGGCTGTCAGTCTCAGCCACACCATTATCTCAAACATGCTGCCTTGTCATCTCTATCAATATTGGCTCTTTGTGTAAGTGCTGGCATTGGCTTCCTCGCACCATTTTACATTTCTCGTCTACTGTTGACTCCATCCTGGTTTTTTCTTCCTTTGGAGTAAGTCCCCTTTGTAAGTAAGTCCTTTGGAGAGGACTCCTACCCACACACAAAAATCCAGCACCATAGGGATCTCCCTTATTGTTATTCCTGAAAAACTTACTTTCTCCCTCCAATGCATGCTTAGTTAATTGGGATTGACATTAAAAAGACAAGATGCGGGAAGAGAGGATGCAAAAATTTTCCTACATCCTTGAAAGCTCCTGTCTGGATAGTGCATCAGTTGTGCCATTGTACCACTGAGTCCTGAATGGTGGAGAAGGAGAAATCCCCCTGCGTTTCCAATGATCTGGCCCCTGCCTCCAACATTTAGTAACACTAATCAATCGAGATGGTCCCACCTCTCAATAAGGAGCCACTTGATGAGTACAGCAGGGCTGCCAGCATGACCCCTTGTCCTTGGTGAAGAGCCCCTACCAAGGACGTGGTTGATGGGAAGGTGGGCCCATGGGCAGTTCCAGGGCTCACTGCGGTTATGTGATAAGTTATGTTGGGATATCAGGACTCTGCATTTATTTTTTCCGCCAAGTTGGACAGAAGCTGAGTAGGGGTGGCCCAGCAGACCTTTGTGGTGAATGGATCTGCTAGTTTCACCCAGCCTCCCCAATGCCAGGAGCAACCACATGCGATTTCACGTAGTCTTTACCATCTTCAAGCTTTTTGCAGGACCATGAGTGAAAAAGCCCCTGCAAAGCGATCAGTGAAACTATTTTGAAAAAACGGGACCGGATCCACCAGCCTGAACAATTAGGAAATTGCAGTAAATGGTGCTGAGGCTCTCAGGAAGCAGGACTGGACCATGCTGGGGAATAACCTAATGAAATTTAACAAGGGAAAGTGTAGAGTCCTGCATCTGGGCAGGAACAACCCCAGGTTCCAGTATAGGTTGGGAAATTACATATTAGAGAGCAGTGTAGGGGAAAGGGACCTGGGGGTCCTGGTGGACAACAGGATGACCATGAGCCAGCACTGGGCCCTTGTGGCCAGGAAGGCCAATGGCATCCAGGGGTGTATTAGAAGGGGGGTGGTTAGTAGATCGAGAGAGGTTCTCCTTCCCATCTACTCTGCCCTGGTGAGACCACACCTGGAATATTGTGTCCAGTTCTGGGCCCCTCAGTTCAAAAAGGACAGGGAACTGCTGAAGAGGGTCCAGCGTAGGGCAATGAAGATGATTAAGGGAGTGGAGCACCTCCCTTATGAAGAAAGGCTGAGGGAGCTGGGGCTCTTTAGTTTGGAGAAGAGGAGACTAAGGGGGGATCTTATTAATGTTTATAAATATATAAAGGGTGAGTGCCATGAGGATGGAGCCAGGCTCTTCTTGGTGGCAAACAATGATAGGACAAGGGGTAATGGAATCAAGCTGGAACACAAGAGGTTCCACTTAAATTTAAGAAAAAACTTCTTCTCAGTGAGGTTGACAGAGCACTGACCAGGCTGCCCAGGGATGTTGTGGAGTCTCCTTCTCTGGAGACATTCAAAACCCGCCTGGACATGTTCCTGTGTGACCTCACCTAGGCGTTCCTGCTCCAGCAGGGGGATTGGACTGGATGATCTTTTGAGGTCCCTTCCAATCCCAAACATACTGTGATACTGTGATACTGTGATGCTGAGACCTGCCCTGCCTCAACCTGATCCCAGAGGTGAGATGGTCATTCCAGTTGTCTCCTCTTCCATCCTACTTCCAGAACGTGACTTTTTTTTATGTCCCTGCTAACATCCCCCATCTGGCCAAATGGCTTTACATGAGGTAAAACAGAGGCACCTAGGCCTGAGCAGATAGAGCAAAAGCCTAGATGGGACACAGATGATACCAGACCAGGTCCTGACTCCATTGTTGACTTCACCTCGGGGTTTTCCAGCACAGCAAATCCCCATGGAACAGCACTACAAGAAACAATGCCCACCAAACATACCCACCTCAGGTGGGATTTGCGTCACCTAGCTAACCTAGAGAAAGCACTTCCAAGGACGATTTTCGTGGTCTAAGTCAGACACCTGAAATTCAGATGAGATGAATGACCCTCAGGGAGTGCCTGGGCTTGCACAACACCTGTTAAGATTTCAGACATCCAAATTTGCCAGTAAACAAACTGAAGAAGTGAGATGCTCAGATGCTGTATGTTACTGGCCTGGTACGTGAAGCAGGGTGAAGGGGGATTCAGACCTGTGGAACTAGAGCCAGGATGCATGAATTGGCCACCACAAGACTGAATCATGCTCTCCTCAGGTGACCCACCAAGGCACCTTATCACCCATGGGACACAATATGAGACCAGGCATCATCTAAGAGTCAAGGCAAAAAGCACCAACTTGATATCCTGCCCACCCTCAAGCATTCTTCTCCATGGCATCTCCTTTCTCTTTTGGGACTCCAACCTTCATCAGGAGGGCCTGACCCAATGTTGTGCTCTTTCAGCCTCTGTTTGCCTCCACTGGCGTAGCCTGGAGATACTCACGTCCCAATGGATCCCAGTAAACACTGAGATCAGTCTTCCCAACAGCCACATTGCAAATCATAACACACAACCTCTGATTTTTACAGCTCAAAGCAAGTCAACAGTGGTGCTGAGTCTCAAAGTCCATCCTTTGCTTTAAGCAATTAAGGTAACCTTTGCCAATGCTCAGAGACCACCTCCAAGAGCATGCAGACAATGTAAAGCAATAAATGTAGTCTCCAGCTCCCCAAAAAAGCTACTTCCTGGGCAATGCTGCAAATCAACTCATTGCATTTAACACGAGGATGCACGGGATGGCTAGATGGAAGTCTGCTCCCCTAGACAGAGGTCCCTAAACAAAACAATATTTCACGCAGGATTGCTGGTGGCAGTCTGCCACAATATTTACACCCCCTGAGCATCTGCACAATGCAAACGGAGGCTCATTTGGAAGGGCTATTGAACACATCAACAAACAATTTCACCTCCTAGAGAAAGAGCCTGTCTCTCTTTGCAGAAAAAGTACCAGTTGGAAACTTTTTAAGGATCACTTCTTCCAAATTCCAGTCCTTTTTTATTATTATTTATTGGAGAGCTTCCCTCACCAAATGTTTTCACTTATATCAAGTCACAATTTCTTTTATATTGAACACCCCTGCAGGATTTCATTAGGAGCAAATTACTGCTTTGCACAGGGCTGTGTTGGTTCAGATGTACTCCGGGGTGGAAGAAACAAATCCCGTCTAATCCAGAGAACTAGGAGTCTTCAAAATATTCAAAGATATATTCCACTAGGCTAGGCTGGATGGGGCTTTGAGCAACCCGTTCTAGTGGAAGGTGTCCCTGCCCCACAGCAAGGGGGTTGGAAATAGATGATCTTTAAGGCCACTTCCAACCCAAACCATTCTATGATTCTATGATGTAAAAACCAGCTGAATGGGGAAAGAGTATAATCTCTTTTCCATGTTCTCAGTGGATCAAAGAGGAAGGCTTGGATTTAAACTGAAGGAGGGGATATTTTATTTGGGCATGAGAAGAAATCGCTCATGATGCATCTGGTGAAGAAGTGGGAAAGACTGTGGGAAGGGCACAGAGCCTTGCTTTTTGGAGGGGTTAAGAAGCTGATCTGTCCAGAACAGATCTTGGCACAGTTAATCCTGCCCTGGGTTAAGAGATGGTCTATACAAGCCACGGAGGTCGCTTCCAGCCCTCCTGCTCCAGCTACTCTATAGGGCTTATCTTTCTGCTCTTGAAGTCAAGCATCAGTTTCATCTGTGCAGCAGCACATAATGTAAATGACTAAGCCTGGAGGGAAAACTTGCAAAAATGGGAAACTAGGGAACAAGCAGAGAAAGGAATTTCTGGATGGTCTGGTCCACCCCTAAGGGGAAGAAAGACAGGAACCAAACTCCTCTGAAGACACATGATGGATAAGGGTTTATGTGAGATGGTGACAGCTCTTTGTAACGCAGCAGGTCCTTGCTCTGCTCTCTTCTTGCACTGGTACCGAATGCCTCATGCTTTTTACACCGACAGAGACAGACCTGCTGCACAAGGCAATTTTTCTCATCCTCCCTACCTGGCACACCCCAGAGTCCAGGATACACACAGAGATAAACAGCAGTAAAATAAGATAACAGAAAGTAAAATGCACCTAATTACAGAAAGTAACTTGTTTGCAGTGAAAATCCCTGCAGAGTTAGGGAAGAAAAAAAATGAGAGATGACAGGCAGGCACACAGATGTCTGACTGAGGTACACATCCCACTCTTTGCTGCCCTATGTCTAAATACAACCTGAGGATCTAGAGTTGGACTTAAAGCAAAAAGCTGCCAAAAACTTCACCAAGGACTAGATCAAAACTCTAAAATTAAAAATACTTTTTCATTAAATTTCCCTTCTATACAGCAATGCAATAAGGCATTGCTGCCACACCTGTACCCCGCCATCACCCCTTCTAACCCTCCATGTCCCCACCGTGAGCATCCCATGCAGCACATGTGCATGGCGCAATCCTGTCCTCCATTCCCACATCACCTGGCTGGGAAAACCTCCCAGATTCAGATGCCAACAGCAGAATCCAGCCCAAAACCACCCTCTGGTGCTGCCACAGATTGCCAGGCCAGGCGAGCGGGTGCCTCTCCCTTGCCCTGTGCTTGTGTTACTGATGCTCATCCAAGTAGCTGTAAAATCCCTGCCTGTCACAGCACGGATGTTTTACATCCTCTGTGCACAGATATAAATGTCAGCATAAGGTGCCAAGCCGGGGAGAGGGAGGTCAACAGGTACTAAACTGTCTCGGTTCCAGCTGTTCTGTCACTTCCTAGGTGGCTGTCACCTTCTCCATGATTCAACAGGCTATTTCCATGATGTAGCTCTGCATTGGCAAAGCACTTCTACCTCTGCTAAGGATCGAATGTACAACAACCACTTTGGGAATATGGCATGTTTAAGATTAGGCATCTTCTAAAGCTCTCAGATGAATCCTCCTATAAGGACAGGTTGAGAGAGTTAGGGTGTTCAGCCTGGAGAAGAAAAGCTCCGGGGAGACTTTACTGCAGCCTTTCTGTACTTAAAAGAGGCTGATAAGAAAGATGCGGCCTTTTGTGATAGGACAAGGGGTGATGGTTTTAAACTAAAGGAGGGGAGATTCAGGCCAGACATGAGGAAGACATTTTTGACACTGAGGGTGGTGAGAGCCTGGCCCAGGTTGGCCAGAGAGGCGGTGGATGAACCATCCCTGGAGACATCCCAGGCCAGGCTGGACGGGGCTCTGAGCAACCTGAGCTGGTGAAGATGTCCCTGCTCATAGCTGGGGGGGCACCAGATGAGCTTTGAAGGTCCCTTCAACCCAAACTATTCTGTGATTCTATTAATATGATCAAGGGCATGAAGAATGAATCAATATCCCCAGTGCTCTCTACAATAGACCAAAAAACGTGCAGGTTTGCACAGTGGCAACATCAACCATCTGCAATGCCTTGCCTTCTCCCACCTCCATGCTTGAAACAGAGCTGATATGAGGAAGCCTTAGATGGGTAACACGAACATGCACGGCTACGTATCATCCCTAAACATCTCATGTGATGCTCTTCATCTCCAAACACCAGCCATGTGAATCAAAAAAAAATCAGTCAGGCCCCCTGAATGGGACCAAGTAGCCAAGTGATAGAAGTCACAGAATCACAGAATCACAGAATGTCAGGGATTGGAAAGGACCTCGAAAGCTCATCCACTCCAGTCCCCCCATGGAGGAGGAACACCCAGATGAGGTTACACAGGAAGGTGTCCAGGGGGGTTGGAATGTCTGCAGAGAAGGAGACTCCACAACCCCCTGGGCAGCCTGGGCCAGGCTCTGCCACCCTCACTGAGAAGAAGTTTCTTCTTAAATTTAAGTGGAACCTTTTGTGTTCCAGTTTGCACCCATTACCCCTTGTCCTATCACTGGCTGTCACCGAGAAGAGCCTGGCTCCATGCTCCTGACACTCACCCTTTATATATCTGCAAACATTAATGAGGTCGCCCAGCCGGAAACACAAAACACTGTTTTCACAGACTTAATTTAGGGCCCAATTCAGAAGTCCCTCATCAGCCAAAACTCCCATCTCCTGGGACAATCAGTTCTGCCTTCTATGTTGCGGCGTTTTGCTGTAGTCGGAGCTGTTTTCCAAAAAAAAACACGCAACATGCAGACCAGAATCCAGGAAACATCTGCCATCTGATACCAACACTTTTTAGGAAAAAAATGACATTTTAGGTCTTGGCACTGTTTGCTTCATTTAAGCAGCACAGTTGATCAGCATTTGGGCTTAGTCCTACATACATTTACATCCCTCTCAGCACTTTACATCCAGAAGCAGCTTCACCGACTGGCAGGATATGCCAAAAAAAAAGATATCCACCCCTCACAGCCACCTCCTGCCACCCCTTGGTACATCATCAGAAAGAGGAGGACCCTTCGCTTCACCAAGGGCACATGAGGGCATCCAGGAGACCCCTGCCAAGGTCCATCCAGAAGCAAATTCCACAAGACATCTGAACCCAGAGTCCTGCAAGTCACATTCACGGTGTTAATTCCACCCCGTTTCTCTAAGACAAGACAAATTGGAATCCCTTTCGTTCCACAAGTGGCCTCTAAGAGGTGCCATGGTGCACATGTAAGCTGCTCCAGGACATCCGGGTTTTAATGTTCCACCACCACTTATACAACAGTACATTGTGAAGCCTGGTCCTACACCTGCACTGAGCTTCCCCCCTAGACCCTGCTCAAAATATCATTCAAGAAACAGTTAAATATTATACCTTTGTGTTCTTTCTTTAAAGGGATAATTTTAATGCATCCAGGAAAGCTATTGCTTTCCACCCAAAAGTCTCTGCAAGGGACTTACGACTCCTTAGACTTTAAGGATCCTCAGCCCATGGTCATCTTGCCTGATCTCCTATGTGGCAAGGGCAAACAATAATGTCACCTCCCGGATTTTAGTGGAGGGAATCTGTCTTCCTGGCTAAGCAACTAAACACAAAACCTCCCAATAACTTACATTCAAACTGGGTCTCAGGACTTTACCCAGGAAAATAGGACTCCCTTTGCACAAGCCAGCCCAGAGATGTTAAAAGTATTAATCATGAAAGAAATTGTGGCTGATAGTAAAAATAGCAAGGATTCTACACATGCCTTTTTTTAAGCCTCACAGCTACTCAGAAATGATCTCTCAGTCAGCTGTCAAAACCTGCTTGTGTTTTGTTTTGTTTTGTTTCTATTTCTTTATTATTAATATTTCATTTTAGACCAAATGCTTCTGATTCATAAAAATAGAATAACTGTGAGAACACTTTCCAAACCAGGCCTCTCAAGAATGCTTTGTTTAGGTCTTGCAAAAGGCCAATGCCAAAATAAACTTTTTCAGGAGTTTTTTAAATGCCAGTGACAGAGTCTTTAATCCTATTTCTCTATTTCCCTGTTTTGAAACTCAACCATTTTTAATCACTGTAGGAATCACACCTGAGATACAGAAAAAGCAAAGAGAAATCTTCTGGCAGAAAACCCATAAGATGGATTTGACTGGTTTCATCAGAGATGACTATTGTGCAAAGATCAACAGTTTCAAATTGTGAGATTTAAATATTGACAAGGCACCATCAGCCACTCTAATCCTAAAAAAACTTGCTCTTGAAGACCGGCACATTACAGTGACAGAACCAAGTCAGTATTTGCAAACAGCATCACTATTAACATTCATTTTCAGCACTAAGGACCCTGCTGCACCAGCTAATATACTCTGTATGTGTCAATGAGAAAGGACCTCTGATACCTCTATCACCTTCAGGTCACCTAAAATGTGATCCCGCTGGTCACCACATTAATTTTCTCTGTGCATCTCCAGAAGCTTTGGCTCCTCTGCTTCAAGTTTTGGCTGCTTATCCCAGGTTTTGGGGCTTTCCACAACTCTTCGACATTGTCATGTGGACATAGTCAGGGACCAGCCACCTCCTTCAACCACCACCACCCTTAAACCCCCCCAAAGCTGCTTTCCACACCTCCCTTTACCCCACACCAACCTGAATTTAGCAAAAGGTCCTTAAAGAACCAAGACAGCACCTTCGCTATCCTGCCCTGTCCTTCAGCAAGGAAATGTCACGTCCCCTCACTGATGCTGTCATTATATCATCCCAGCAACCCCATGGCTGCAAACAGGCCAGAAACAGTGACCCAAAATACTTCTACATATTTAACAGGCCAGCAGCACAAGCCCAGGGTGTGGGGAAAAGCAACCCTAGTTTAAAGAGTTGACAGTCACAGCGTTTATTCTGTTTCTAGTAACACTACCATAAAGTTTTCATAAATGCTACATTAAAACATCAACTTTCTGTCCAGCCAGTCAATTATCGCTCATAATCACAGCTATATACTTTCTCCCACAGATGTTCTTACATCTGTGTGAAACACTCCACCTCTGCAACATCCTTATGACATCTGTTGGATATCTGTAAATGTTTTCTCAATATATAACTGAAATTATACTGTCTTGCTTATAATGCATGTACTGCCCCGTGCACCCCCTTAAATAATTAAAAAGGTATTTCCTTGTTGTTTACAATGTACTAGTCGCTGATAGCTCTTTGCCATATCTATTTAAACAGCTTTTAGGTTTTCACTTAGTAACAGATTACACCAAACCTCCATCTTATCACAGGAGTTATTAGGACCTAATCCTTTATAAGCACTAAAGTTATTAGACTTGCGAGAATATTTTCTTCCCTTACATAAATAATCTGTTGGAAAGAAAAAGAAAAAAAGAGGAATAAAAAGCCACTTGCATCCCTGCTCACCCAAGCAACAGTCCCAACCCTGGAAAGAAAACCTGCCTCACCTGCTCCTCCTTCGCCCCCAGCAAAGGAAATCAAATTTGTTTGTATCTAAATTTCTCGTGATGAGAAGCAAATTGCACTAAATCCTGGCCAGCAATTCCCTGCCACTGCAGGAAAAAAGTCCTCAGCAGGTGGGACCAGAGCTAAACCTAATACAGCCCTGCTGGTGTATCAGCAGGGGTGTGCACTGGCTTCGTGCTGCAACGGGACCCCCTTCTTCGATGGAAATAAGAGCAAAGATGAGGGGAGCAAAGTGGCCCCATAAACACAGCCCCTTTGGCTGATGTGGGTGTCCCCAGGCTGGCAAACAGCCAGGGCTGGGGGAGATTTTGGGGTGGGGGGGAGAGGGAAGGTCACCCCATCTTGCATGGGGTGTCGATTGTAGAGTCTGATACAGGCAATGCTGACGCAAAGTGAGGTGTTCCTGTCAGAAAGCGCAGTTTGCAAGGAAAGCGCCGTTCTAGGCTGGTTTGTTTGTTTCCGTTTTTAAGCAGATCCCTCCACGGCAAAGAAAAACAAGCGAAGCAAGGGAAGATGGGCAAGATCCCAGGTACAGGTGGATCTCCAGGGACCTTTGCACCCTTCATCCCCATGTCCACATCACACAACCAGGCAAAGCTGCCCCTCTGCTCAGGCACCAAGTTTATCGTCTACAACATCTTCTTCCCCAAGAGCAAACTGATTTTAAAAGCTGTCCTGTCCAAAGAGCAGCAAACTTGGGGACAGAGAGATGCACGGAGAGGGATTGCTTCTGTTTTGCAATGGCTCCATCCCTTCTCACCCCCACAGGTTGACATATTTTGCCACCCAAGTCCCACCACTGTTTGACAGCTGCCTTCCAAGATGCTCTGCTTGTAATTAATGCTGTTTTCTGATATTTTGATAAGAAATCACAATTCTATGCAGCCTGGTGTTCTCCTCTACCCCCCTCTCCACCACCATACCCTGTGGTGCAAGTTTGCTGGTTCCCTGAGTGGCAAAACTTGGTCCTGGCAAGGACTTGGGGCTGGGGAAATAGGGTGGGAAGATGGAATACAGCCCTTTTGGAAGGGGAAACTTCAACCTGCGTGACAAGGTGTGCAAACAGCATCTCCAACCACTCCTGCTAAATAAAAGCATGGTGGGTTTCTGGAGAGCATCTCCAAGAGGTGCAGGGAATTGGGTTGGCACATCAGCTCTCTTATCACCCCGGGATCCTCTCTGGTTCCTCCATCCGCACCCAGGCACCGACAGCCTGCAATGCTGGAGCTTCCCATCACCTCCCATGGCTACAAAACACAGACATTCCAAAGCTAACATCTTGCAACCATGAAGAAACAATCCCAAAACAGCAGCTATGAAGTTGCCCCGTGCATGGGAACAAGGGAAGTTTCTCCTGCTTCTGAGACAGCCTCACTCCTCCACTCCCCTGGAAAACACATCTGCAAAAAGCAGCTGGGAAGGGCACAAACAACTCCCTGCAAACTCCTCGCAAACTCCTATTTGCTTGCTTTGCAAAAAACTGCGATTCGCCTCCATCGCCGTGGGCTTTTTAGGGTCTCTCTGCAAGAGACGCTGATTGCGGCACACATTGGTAAAGTCACTTGTTTGGCAGCCCAAATTCCCATGCAACTTCAGAGCTTTTTTGCTAAACAACAGGAAAAAAAAAAACCCTAAAACAAAACAACCCACATCCCCGGTTGACTGCACCGAGGCAAGCAGGGAAGGCTTGACAGCTCCAACAGGACATCTCATCCCACGACATGTCTACAGTTAATGCAAAATAAATCATTGCTGTGTCTCTCGGCATTTTATTACTTTTTTTTTTCCCCTCCTTTCTCATGGCATGTTTGCAATTTTGGCATTCAAAGGCAAATCGGCCGAGCTCCCAAGTCCACATGCCCCTTCTCATGGTTCCTTCCCAGCACACACAAATGTCCTACACTTTTCCCACCAGCGAGTCCTGCGGGGGGGGACCCCAAGGACGGATCCCATCCTTCTCCCTCCACATTAAATCCACCAGCGCACCTCTCCGAGCAACAAAAGAGAGTTGAACCAAACGTGTGGCACGGCGGCTTTCCCCCTCTTCTCCTCGCAAAATGTTTATTTTCAGTTTTTAAAGACACCTTAACCCGCCATGTTGAACTGACAAGCTTTATAAATATTCATTTACCGCAGTTCGGGAGCGCTACGGGAAAAAATATGTACAGATCGGGGCTGCACATTTTGGCACAGCTGATTGCTTTCTTTTCTCTTTTTCTCCCCCTCCGCCTTTTGCAGCAGCTTTGCTTTTTTCTCCCACTCTCCCCTGCAGATTCAGAAGAAACCCACCCGCACACCCAAAATAACTCTTTCCGAGACATGCATCACCCGAGTAAATGTGAAAAGAGGTCGCGCAAGCATTTCTTAGGAAAGTACCGAAACGATACACACTACTTTAAAAAATGTGAGCATCTAAAATGCGATACGCTGAGATAAGAAGAAAACCCTCGCACGCTTGGAATTAATTGCACAGGCACTGCAAACCCTGCCCGTGGTAACTCCGGGAAGGCACCGCGGGGGGAGCGGGACCCCCGGACCCGAGCGCAGGTACCGGCGTCTCCCGCCGGGGGATCTGCCCGAGCAGCCCCGACAAACCCGCACGGCAACACTTCGCAACAACTCCCACCGCCTTTTCTTCCCTTTGGAGAGGGGAGAAAAAGAAAAGAGAAAAAAAATAAAAACACGACACCCACACTCAAGTTCCTCCGCTTAAAAGAAATAAGTAAAAGAAAATAAATTAAAAAAAAAAAAAAAAAGAAAAAAAAAAAGGACCCAGGAAAAAAAATAAAAAGGAAAAAGAAAATAGGGAAAAGAAAAACAGAAAAAAAAAAAAAAGGAAAAAGAAAAAAGCGCTTTCTGATAAATCTCGGAAGACGAAAAGCGACTCTCTCCACCCAAGCGGTGCAGAACCCAATAAATAAAATAAAGGGAAACGCCAGCCGGGAGGGCTGGGGGAAAGGGGGGGCTGCCGGGCGCGGTACCTTACCTGGGTAAGTTTGCCTTTTTTTGGCTGTTTTTTAATATATTTATTTTTAATTTTCCGCGCCTCGGCGCAGAGACCCCGCGGTGCGCGGCGCTGCGCGGAGCCGACCCGTCCCTCCGCCCGCACTCGCGGCAGACTCATTCCAATATGGCATCCGCGCAGTGCGCATGCCTGCCACTCTTTTTAGGGCTTTTTTTTTTTCAAGCAGCCAACTCCTTCAGTGACCTTTTTCAGCAGTTTCATAAAAACGTAAAAAATCACATACACATCCCAACCACCATCGCGTCGATTCCGCCGCTCTCCGCATCCGCGGCACCTCCGCGCACGGAGCTTTGCCTCCGCCCGGGAAATGGACTTAAATAACCGCGGGGGATATTGAAATTCACTCGTGAAATCGATGCGGTTCCGCCGCGCTGCGCGCTGCGCAGCGGTAACGCGGTCTCGCCGTCCGCGCGTTAAATACCATGAAATACCATAAAGCATTTTATACCGCCGGCAAAGTGGGAGCTTTGCCTCCCGTCTTCCCCTCCCCACCGTTCTCCCCAACCTCTTTTTTTTTCGGTTTCTCCCCTTATTTCGTGTTCGCGAAGAAACTTCCAGGGAGGGAGATGGAGGAAGAAGGGAGAACAAAAACGCAGCGCGTCTCCGCCCGTCCCCCCCGCTTCGCCAGGCTCCTGCATTACCTGTTTACTCCCTGTTGCATAAAATAAATCTTAAAAATAAGCAAGGCAAGGCACAAAGCAAGATGCAAAATCAACTGGTGCGCACCCTTCGCCCCTCCCGCACAACTTTCTGTCGTTTGCACGTTTGAAAGGTTTTTTTTGTTGTTGTTATTTCTTTATTTAGCGGTTGCAAGGGATTCACGGCAGAGTTGCGCTGCACGTCGGCTGTACTCGTGTGGGGGTGTTCGCACGTACAACCACACTGCGGGATTTTTCTGATTTGTTTTTATTCTCCTTTCGAGAAAATCGGCCCCGATGCAGAGCTGGAAAATCTGGCCAGATACCATCTCCTGTGCCCCCCGCACCGACTGTTGCTACCCCTGGGGATGCCACAAAAAAATCCCCGGGGGCAGAATGGTGTTAAAAGTCCCCCCTGTAGCCGGGATTATTCAGGATGCTCCAACCAGGGGTGCCCGGTCGGCTCTGGGGCTTTCCCACCCGGGTTTGCTCAGTGAGTGTATTTTGCAGGGATTTTGCTCCCTCCCTCAAAGCCCTGCCCAGGGGCTGCATAATACTCTTTACTGTGGATTTTTGGAGCCCCAAATCCCTTCTCGCAGGGGCTGCATCCCTGATAAGGCTGAGGATGCGGGCGGGTGTGTTCGGAGCATCCTCTGGGATAAGGGATGGCACAGCGCACACATATTCAACAGGTGGGGAGGAGAGTGGAGGGAGGGGGCATCCGTGCTTCAGGGCAACAACCAGTCCTGGGCTTTGTCTTTTCCACCTGTAAAATTCACCCCCAAGCGCTCGTGTGTGTCTCCTCCCATGCCTGAGCTGTCAAGTTTTCATCTCAAAGATGCAACCGCTGCCTCCACTTGCTTTTCTCTGGTCATTTCTGAGACACAGTTTGAAGTTTCCAGCACCGTTTGCACTGGTTCCTGCTGGGGATTCATTGCTGAATCTCCCCAATCCCCTTCTTTTCCACTTTCCTCATACCCTTTATTTTCTACCAGCCTCTCACAGAGACACATTAGCAGACCACAGGGAGTTTGTGCAAGAAGGTAAGTGAGGAGTGCAATAGAGATGAAGAAAGGTGTGACTTTTTTTCCTGGGATACAGTTATGGAGAAGACACTGAAGAATGAAGAAAAGAGCAAACACTGCAGATGTCACATTTCTTCATCACAATCCACCTTCTTGCCATTCCCAGTCCATCTCTGAAAGGTCATGGAGATGGGTTCAGCCCCTCCTGTTTCAGCCGAGGTCCTATAAATCATACAAATCAAGCAGCTTATATTTTTCAAGGCTTTGGGTTGGGTGGGATTTCCAAACAGCAAGGGAACATTGTCAGAACTTCAAAATAAGTCCAAAAACACAACAGGTGCCAGGGAAGTGCTGAAGTCCCATTTCTCCAGATGATCACAGAAGCGGGTGACATTTTCAGCAGGGTGACATTTCACATTTTCAACACACTTTTGAGAAGAAGATGCTCTGCAAACACGATGTCTGTGTTCCCGCTCCTTTTAACCTGCTCTGAATGAGGTTACACTGGGATTCCCCCCTCTGCAGCATATTTTGATCTAAAGCTGGTCGTGGGTGACACTGCTGTCATCCAGCTTAGGGACACAGCCACAGTGGCTCTCACAGCAGTTCAGATGTGTCTCCATTGCTTTTCCATTAACACCGGACAACTTTGTGCTTTATTTCCATTCACACTTAAGTGCTCTTCCTAGGAGCTTTGGTTCCACTTACCTCTCTGGAGCTTCTTCCTCCCTCCTGGCTTCTGTTTTCTCTGTCCTGTCCTCTTTTATTTTCATTTAGAGACTATTCTGAGGCACCGACAGTTCGTTTGGCCCTGTACATAGAGAGGTAGAAGAAAGAGATCTGAATTAGCTCTGTGGATGGTGTCCAAAGAGGTGGATTAAAAAAAAGAAATAATAATAATATTTGAGGCTGAGGAAGAAAATCCCTTTGGAATTTTTCCTGAGTGGCTGCTACAAAAAGACTTTCAGATATGAATGAAAAGGTGTGGATTTATATCAGGTCTGATCTGAAGATGACTGTAACAGCTCTTGGCAGCAAAGGCTTTGGATCTTGCTCGTAGCTGAGAATACAAATTGGTTTAGTGGACATGAACTGCAGTAATAGCTGAGAGATTTGATTTTAACATTACCTTTCAGAGCATCACTGTGAAAAAAGAAAGCACTCAGAGGAATACTGAATTATCCCAGGACAATATCCCAAGATATAACATCGATTGAATCCTTGTGGTGGAAAAAAAACCCCACCGTTACCCCCAGTTTTAGTCCCAGTGACGTTGTGTTCTCAGGATGTATCTTCAATCCATTAAAAGCAACTCGTCTCTATTAATTTTACTGCTATCCATGCTGTTTAATGCCACATCTGTTGGCAGCTACGTGACACCCAAAATTGTGTTTCAAGTTGGGAACAGAAGTTTCACATCTGAATTTTTTGTTGTTGTTTTTAACAAAAATATTTTCACGCAAATAGCACTGATTAAAAAACAGGATTTGTCTGCGCACCAAGTACCCAAGTTGTAATGATGGTCTATCTGCCCTTGCCTCCAGTGATCACACCCAAAGAATATAACTGTTCACATCCCAGGTTTTCCATAGCTGAACAAGAGAAACATGTCCAACCCAGTGAAATTCAGACAGTCCTATTACTTTAGATAGGTGTCACCTGCCCTTAGAAGAACGTAGCTGAAAGGAAAATTCACTGAAAGAGAACTGGTCTTGTTTCAGACAAAACCAGGACAATCAGATATCAGCAGTTCCTGATCTCTGGGATAGATTTTCACCAACAAAACCCTTTCCGTTTTCCCATCTTCAGCAGGTTCAGGTTTTTGGAGGAGAGGTGGGGATGTAAAAAGATGCTCTACATAGAGAGACACAAGCATGCACACACAGGAAAACGTTACAACATGAACACTCTGAATTTCTCTCTGCTGGCCCAAAAAGATCAATTCCCTGGGGGACACCATAGGATTTGTAGATGGATGTGCACCTGGGCATCTGTTTCTGGCCCAAATTTAGTCAGAGTACCCCAAAAGCTTAACCCGGCTCTGGGATAAGGTCCGTATTTGTACATGGTGTCTAGACATGTTCATGAACGTGAGTACAAGGCACTAGCTTTGCGTGCAGAGCAAAAGGTGAGGTCTGAGCCAATCTTTTCACAGGTAAAATGGCAAAATTCAGGCTCTGGAGGTGCACCTGTGATAAACAGTCTCAGACTGGGAGGAGTGATTCGGCAGCAGCCAGGCTGACACCCAGAGGAGCTCCACTTTGGGGAGATAGTTACTGGCTTTGAGATGCTGCCATCAAGTTGCATGGCACTGCAAGAAGGAGCAAGGCTGTGGAG
Organism: Columba livia; assembly: GCF_036013475.1. Lineage (NCBI taxonomy): Eukaryota > Metazoa > Chordata > Aves > Columbiformes > Columbidae > Columba > Columba livia. The sequence goes on along the minus strand of NC_088602.1, from coordinate 207,260,430 downwards.
CTGGCACTAGTGAATTATTGGGGATGGTTCGAGGTATCAAAGCTGAGTGAGCTGAAGCAGAGACACTGTCTAACAGGAGCTTGGTGTCAGGGGGAGACCAGTGCCCCAGGGGAGGTTTAGATTGGATATTAGGAAACATTTGTTCATGGAGAAGGTTGTCAAGCATTGGAACAGGCTGCCCAGGGAAGTGGTCACCATCCCTGGAGGGGTTTAAAAGTTGCGTAGATGAGGTTCTTAGGGACATGGGTTAGTGCCAGTGTTGGGTTAATGGTTGGATTCAATGATCTTGATCAACCAAAATGACTTTATGATTCTATGACATAGCGAAGCTACTCTGCATTTTCTCCCCTCCATGCAGCAAAATGTGGCCTTGAGCTTCTAAGTCTTACAGTATTTAACCCACCTCATGCTCAGTCTTTATGAGAGAAAAAGACACCGTAAGGCTCTTATTTCATTCCAGTTGATGCTGGCATTGTGTCTTGGGCCAGAGCTATCACTTACTTACACCTTTGTCTTCTTTTTACTCATAAACCCGAATTCAGAGAGAAGTTGGTCCCTGGAAGCTGGCCTTGAGATGCTGAAAGACTAGTTTCACAGTGCCATCTCCTGGAAAGAGAAACCACATTTAGGCTGCATTTTGGAGATGATACCTTTTTTCATCTGATTTATCATTGTGTGTCAGGCACTTCAAAGGCAGGTGTTTAAGGCATGACCTAAAGAAGACATTAGCATAAGTGACGTTAATCCAAAGTCTAAACTGTCTTGTTGCACTTTGCAGTAAAAGTCGTGCTTCTTAAATGTTGTGAACAGGAATGATATGACTGATTTGGGATTTATAAAATGCTCACCAGGATGTAGTCTCACATCTCTTTGTACCTTTTCCTTGTCAGCACCGGAGGTTGCAGAGGCAAAAATATGGTCCCTTGTTTTACCCCTTCTCCTGCAGCAGCTCAAAGGACACCGTGGCAAAGGGCTTGTCATCACCTCTTGAATGGGGAGTCTCAGGGCCAGGCACCTCCACAGCATCCAGCAGCAGCTGCCCTGCAGACCCCTGACCACACAGCATGTGGGGACCCACATGTCAATTCCATAGCCCAAAGCAGTCTTCATTGCAGCTTGCTCACCAAATTTTATTCATTTTCATTGCCTCTTGATTAGAAATTGCTGTGTAGGGCTTAGGACTATTCAGCAGAGGGGCAATGACTGGCTTTAAAATGAACTGGAAAATCTGAACCAGTGTATCACGTCCGCAGCTCAGGAAAGCCTAGAAAGTGTGTTCTCAGTGCTAAACAATAGCTTTTCCACCTTAGCAATAAATGAAAAGGAAGCACATGTTATGTCCAATAAATCACAGCGCTGAGGGTCAATACTGAGGCACAGAGCTATGAGTCTTATTGATCATGCCTCCACTGTGGAAGAGATCCTCTCCCATATCCAAAACTTGCTCTTTTCTACCAGCTATTAACAGCTTCCTTATTTATTTTGAGTATTTACAGGCTTTTTCTCAGCAAGAAAACAGCTCCTGGGTTGTTTAGCTTCTAAGAGCTGGTCTTGGGAAGGGAGGCTAGGGAAACTGAGGCAGGAGGGGCTGAGCTCACACACACATGCAATCCTAAGGAAAGGCTGCAGTAATGGAAAGGGGTGCAGAGATCTGAAGCAGTACAGCACAGCAGAGTGGTAATATTATAGCTTTCAACTTACAGGTGTTTTTCTACCCAACTCTGTGATGCTAAATAAGTCATTTGGTCATTTCCCCTCTCACCCTTTAGTACAGGAGTCTCCCCAATGGTATAACAAGGCTAAAATTTCTGGCCAACAAGGATAACCAGGAGCTCACGGCTTATTAAGAAAATGTAAATTCTGCCTCACATCTGCATTTCTCATAACCGAGAAATTATCCTGATGGGGGATCGGAGCACTTGGGTGAATTCTGCATCACAGCAATGCAAAATATTGGGTCATTCTGGCTCTCCATGTGCCCTGCTTGAGGAGCAGACTCGAAAGCCAGACCAGGAACTTGCACGGTTTGGTACGGCATCTGATTTATGAGCTGAGCGGTTGTGTGGAGAAATGCCCTGGTACATTGATACAACTGCCCAAAAGTTCATCCACAACATGCTTTGTGCTCAGGTTTCTCTGGAAAACATCTCCTGTTGCAACAAAAACAATTAATCTTGCAATTATACACTTGTCTTTCTCCTCCTTCCTTCCAGCCCAGGCTCACTGACACCCCCAAAATAACAGTGAAGAATAAAATGGGCATATAAGGAAATTTTTTAATTGACAAAAACAAGGTGAAAATGATGCATTTGGAAGCATCTCTCTGAAGCTGGCTGTGAAACAGGCTTGTGGATGGCTTTTGCTCTTCTAACGGCTCCTTCTGTGTTAAGGAGGAAGATTAAGAATGAAATGCCACTAATTGCACATAAAGGCCCCAGCTCCCACAATAGTGTAAATGTACATTGTATTCCGCTTAATCTCCATCTGCCCCTAAGAGCATAATTGATTTTTTATTTTAATTTGAAGAAGCTGACACTTCTATTTCTTCACTGCCAGGTTGCTAAGCACATTTAATAAGAACATGTACAAGCGGAGGAGTCTACAATATGCCATTAAAGGTAATAGGTAACATATTTAAGGTCTTAATGAGCTCAGGACTGAGTATTTCAGTCCAGGGATCAGGAAAGAAGGTGTATAAATACTTTCCTTACTAGGACTCTGTTGAGCAACATACGGTTGTGGGTTAATAAATAAAGAAGGAAATGGAGTTTTTCTCATGAAGTCAATTTTTCAATCTCATTTCAGACCATGTCCCTTTGATAGTTCATGTCCTACCTGCAGGTTTACACTAGACTGACACCAGACCCTGGCTGACCTTTGACAAGTGATGGCCTCTGTGCCTCAGTTTCCTATTCTCTAAACTGTAGAGGAGTAGTGCCACTTGATAAAGTGTTTGGAGATTTACTGCTGAAAAATGCTGGTATCTTGTGATTGAGCTTTGTCAGCCCAGTGAGCCTTTTACTCCAAAGCAAATCCTGCAGCCCCTTTCCTGTTATATCCCTTTGCTCTGCTCTCCAGAGCTGTGGCCATGCGACTCCCTCCTGAGATAATAATAATATTAATTATAATGATAGAATAGAATAGAATAGAATAGAATAGAATAGAATATAGAAAATGTAAAATATTATATTATACAATATATCATATATATTATATATATGATATACTATATATAATATAGTATAATAATATAATATTCCTGAAGCCATGTGCTTTTAAAAACGTCATGTGCTCACGTTGTGACCTGTGCCTCTGACAACCTACAAGCCTTAAAAATACAGTTTCTTGAAAAAGAAGATTTTTTAAAATAATATTCCTGTCCAACTTGCACGCACCGATAATCCCCAGCTGCAACACGGTGATTTCTGCTCTCCAGCTTTTTCTCAACCTTAGCTAAAGTTTGCTGCTGGGCAGCTCATCAAGGAGTGCAGGGCCAGGAAGGGCAGTGAGGATGAGGAAGGCAGCAGTTATCACAGAATCGACTGGGTTGGAAAAGACCTCGGAGATCATCAAGTCCAACCCTTGGTCCAACTCCAGTCCATTGACTAGATCATGGCACTAAGTGCCATGTCCAATCTCAGTTTGAAAACCTCCAGGGCCGGTGAGTCCAGCACCTCCCTGGGCAGCCATTCCAATGCCTGACCACTCTCTCTGCAAAGAATTGCTTTCTAATCTCCAGCCTCAATTTCCCCTGGCAGAGTTGAAGCCCATGGCCCCTTGTCCTATTGCTGACTGCCTGGGAGAAGAGACCAATCCCCACCTGGCTAGAACTGCCCTTCAGGTAGTTCTAGAGAGTGCTGAGCTCACCTCTAAGCCTCCTCTTCTCCAGACTAAACAAGCCCAGCTCCCTCAGCCTCTCCCCATAGAGCTTGTGTTCAAAGCCCTTATGATGGCCCACATCAACTTTCAGCCCATGTAGATATATCTTTTTCTTTTTTTTTTTTTTAACAGAAAATAAAGTGCATCCGTGTTAAGTGAGATGCTTTCTTATTCTCACTTGAAGCTAGAGGACACACAGCGGAATGGACAAGAGGAAATGGCCTCAAGTTGTGCCAGGAGAGGGCCAGACTGGATATTAGGAAAAATTTCATCACAGAAAACGTTGTCAGGCGTTGGAACAGGCTGCCCAGGGCAGTGGTGGGGTCACCATCCCTGGAGGGGTTTAAAAGACACAGAGATGAGGTTCTTAGGGTCATGGTTTAGTGTCATTGTTGGGTTAACAGATGGACTCGATGATTTTGAAGGATCTTGAGTGAGATGGAAATCTAGATGAATTAAAGCTGGGTCCATAGAGGTATTTAAGAGTTTAAATCCTTTTGTAAACAGTAGGTATTAAGAATGTATAAACATTTTTAAGAAACATGAAAGGCTGTAACCAGGCAGTTGCCTATTTTTATTATGACATTGATAACCTTTTCTCCACTTTCGGACTCAATAAACCTGCCCAGGACATACCTGGTTACATTCAAGCACCCTCAGGCTTGTACAGAGCCTTAGTAAGATTTGGTCCGACAGCAGCATCTGCTCTATTTGAAATTCGCACTCGCTCTGAAATCACACAGAGACACTCAGCTCCTATGTCTGTCACAAATTTGCAGCCAAACCCAAAAAATTCAAGCTTGAAAAAAAATTGTAGCTGCTGCCACATGTAGAGTCAGGCAGCCAGGACGGTGAAAGCCTGTAACACCCAACCCGGCTGCCCAGAAATACCTGTAAAGGGGATGAGCACCAACTTCACACCCTGGACAACCTCTTTTAGAGATATTTCTTCACCTCCAAATACAGGAGTCCTTCCAGGGAGACCTTATTGTGGCCTTTCCATACTTAAAAGGGGCTGATAAAAAGATGTGGACAGACTTTTTAGCAGGGCCTGTTGTGATAGGACAAGGGGTGATGATTTTAAACTAATAGGGGAGATTCAGGCCAGGCATGAGGGAGACATTTTTGACACTGAAGGTGGTGAGAGCCTGGCCCAGGTTGGCCAGAGAGGTGGTGGATGAACCATCCCTGGAGACATCCCAGGCCAGGCTGGACGGGGCTCTGAGCAACCTGAGCTGGTGAAGATGTCCCTGCTCATGGCAGGGGGGGCACTGGGGGAGCTTTGAAGGTCCCTTCCAACCCAGGCTGTTCTATGATTCCATTCTATGATTCCATTCTATGATTCCATTCTATGATTCTATGACACAAGCAGGGTACAAGTTACGGTGGAGATTTCACCAGCATCAGGTGGGTCATTTGGGGTCTTCACCGGGTGTTACCAACAGATAAGAGAAATTTCTCCTCTCTCCCCATTTTTTGACCACATTGCATTATAAATATGAGGTATAAATGTAAAACCTTCCTGGCATAGTGTTTTGAGAAATGAATAGGTTTTAGTACTCTGAAAAATTTTTATTTGAAAGAACCTGTCTCTTTACGCGGGGGAATCACATATTTTCTTTGCTCAGTGCAAACAACTTTGGCTTTCTTGTTCACATGTACAATTTCACATTCTAAAATGAGAGGTTTTGCTCTGACAAATCTTCTTAGTACTTGTTTCAATGTCCTTAAACAAAAGGATGTTGCCCAGTCCTGTCAAGAGGAACCACTTGCTGAAAAGCATTGAGCTTAAAGTAGTGTTTAGGTAAACAAATCATGCTCACAGCCTAGCATTAATTGATTACGTTACTGTCTATGAAATATCCTATTTATCCAGGATCCACAAAAGGCAGCTCATTACATTAACATAAACCAGAAGTACAAAGCACAAGGCATGGCAAAGGGGGACTTTGGAAGAGGTGCCAACAAGGCAGGGCCAGGGCAAATATTTTCTGTTTGAAAAGCAAGCAGTTAGAAATGTCAGGGATGAAAGCTCATGTGATGATGCCTTCTTAAACTGGCAAGTGTAATGTCACTGTCGCATAATTGGGATGTGTCAATGGCTGTGTTTGAAAGGTTTATTTGGGTGGGTTTCACTTCCCTCCATCAGTACAAACACAAGCTTCACAGCCAGGACTCTTGACTCATATTTGGCTTTACAAGAAGCACATCTACAAAACCTGCCAATGTTTATAATGATGCCTTTTAACAAGGTTTCTCCAAGCATCATTCTGTGATAAGCAGCAAACGAGCTTCAAATATTTATAATCAAGGAAGGAAGTCTTTTCTCTTAGCGTGACCAGCCCAAATTGTCCTAGGAACACCTGGAGACCAATGCAGAGCAGGCAGTGCCTAAGAGGGGGAAATGCTGGATGTGGTCAGGTTGTTCCACATTGCCTGTCTACCTCCAGTGATTGGCTGTAGAGCCTGGACAATTAGTCTGACTAGTTTCCTTAGGTGCAGCTCTAGATTAGCACACCTAAAATTGTATGTCACCAATGTAGGCACCTTCATGTGGGTCAGCAGATGGATTCAAACACCTCAGTGGAGACATCCAGTGCCATTTGGTTTGTCTCACGGTGTCCCACCTGGTCTCCAACTACTGCTCTGAAAGGACTGGATCTCTCACGTCTTCTGCCACATCTGCTAGGAAGTCTTCTAGTTCAGGTCATCAAAACCTTCCCCATGTGTCCAAGCTCAAAGTCAATGCAGACACAGCAGCAAGTTGGTCAGTGGGATCTGTAGAACAACAATGCTGAGCAAATATATGTACCAAACTTAGGGGTGAACTGAACTGCTCTCTAGACTTGACTGGCTGCATCTACCAATTATAATATAATGGGAGCTCAGGCATCCAGGTCATATGAAGACATCTCAGGCTGATACTTCACATTAATTTCACTCCTTATATACTTCAATAACACCTTTGAGAGCTTCTAGGGCACCCAAGACCACATCCCAGAATAAAGAACTGGGATTCTGTTTTAGGGAAATGTCAGTAATTTGGGCAAATTGTCATAATTTATTATAAGCGCTACGGAAAATCAGGAAACTGAAGTATCTGGGGCCTTTGGTTTGACAACTTCCATGTTCTTCTGCTTTTATAAAATGACTTGTTTCCAGCCCAGAGGTAGGATGGGAGCAGAGAGCGATGTCCATGGAGATCCTGATCTGATCGATGTGACAGCACAGGGCAGGGAATTAATGTTCCACCTCTGCTGAGTGACAGGAGAAGGCAAGGTAGGGAAGGAATATGATTTACCTCGTGACAAGCTTTAAAATGTACTTGATTTTCAGCTCAAATGCCACTAGAAGTAGCTTTCCAGGCACGGATGGGACCCCATCTCCTGGCAGAACAACCTCTAAAGGCATTTCTCCAGCTATTTCAGAGCACTCTGCTACAGCAAAAAGGCACTAAAAGCAGCATGTAAAGCCATTCAAAGGCATCTGTACAGCAAAGGCAGAATTTTCAAAAGAGCCAGAGCAAATTTAGACTCAATGGGAGAAGGTCAATATTTCCTTTGGGTTGCTTGGAAAATCCTCCCTGTGTGTACTCACAAAGGTGGCCCTTGTGAGGGAAAAACATGCACTTTTAAGAGCTATTTCCAGAAAATATTAACGCCAGCACTTACATATTGGAGGCACAGAAAGGTAACTTTCCCATGTGACTGGTCACAGCCCAGTGATCCATCATGAGGCCATTCTACCTCCCCATTTTTCATCTCACCAGGTAGCTTTAACATTAATCTGCTTAAATGCCTTTTTATAGCTGTTAGCTGGAGGCTAGTTAAGAAAACGTGCAAATGTTTACAGGGCTGCTTTAAGATATGGCATATATTACATATGAAGCTTTATAACAACCACCCACATCAGAGTTGATGGAGAACATGATAGCAAAATACAGCAACACTCCTTCCCACAGCACTTTGTTACAGGTGACAAGATACAGGAGATCCAAACACTGAGTAAAAACAGTAGCAGGAAATTATTTCCCTGAGAGACTCCTAAAGAACGTGATGATAAATAAAACTCTTACTGTAAAAAGAACAGATCCTTTAATTAAAAATAAATCTGATATAATGTTTACAATTTTATTCATCTGTCTGAACTAGCGTGTTTTGAGGTGACTGCATCTGAAGTATTAATCCCCTTTGTAACTGGTGGTTAAAATCACTATAGAGACCCTGGATAAGAAACCCATATCACCCTTGGGTAATTAGCAATGTTATACCTATACTTGAGACTTCCTGACTCCCACATTTGAATATTCACTTTGCTCATGCTTTGGTCCTACTGTGAAGTTTCTTGGTCTGGACCTTCAGGCGAAAAGAGTCCTAAATCCAGCTGAAAGCCAAGGAGAAATCCTGGTCCCACAGACTTGAGTAGAGAGCAGAGATTCCCCACAGGGTCGCTACTCATACGACAAAACTATGCATATACTTATGAATTTTGCTGCACTGGAGCTACACCACTTTGAACCAATCTGAATTAAACCCTAAATGAGTTTGGTAACTAGGAGGAGTTTTCCTCACAGAAGTCAAACTAGAGTCTGCAAAACTACTTTAAATTCAGTGTTGCTGTAATCCTTCCCAGTGCATACAGAAGTTCAAATCATTCTGTTTTCTTTCCCAAAACAAAGCTATCAACTCCCACCCTCATTTTTCAAGGCTGATTATAAAGACAAAGTGTTTCTTCTGGAGTTTAAACAGTTTTGCTCCCATGCCAAAGCAGAGCAGAAAAGTTGAGTTTCACCTTTAGTGGTTTAAGCCTTTTTGCTTTCCAAAGAGCTCAAGAGCCAGCTCCTATGAATAAAACCACTTCCCATCACTAAACTCTTCTTATTTACACCCACGGAGCACCTGGGCCAGCTTTTCCAATGATGCATTTGTGTTCTCACTCCTTACCATGGTGGTCTACCTCCAGGCAAAGCAAACTTGTATAAAAGCTTTGTAAGAAGTTCATGAGAAAGACACGTGGTGTAATGAGTCTAAATGAAAGTATACATAATGAAATCTTGGAGGAAAAGCATTTCTCTCCTAGGAGTGAAATTGCATTAGCGGCACACACTGGTTACAAAGAGCTAATGTCCACTTTAAGTGGTATCAAGAGCTGGAGCAATTGAAAGATAATAAGAAGAAAATGAGTAATGAATCAATTTTATTGTATGCCGTTGAACAGTCCTCACTGGAAGAGCACGTGTTGGTACTGCCCGATAAAAGGGATGGATGGGAGCTGACAGCAGCAGGGACAAGCACTCCTGCACTTTCTGAATAAATAAATCGGTTTTGGAATGATTTTTGCCTTAGCTGACAGGATCCTGCTTAAACAAACTGGATGTTTTCTTGTGGAGTTCAGTATAGACACAGCAAGAGAATGGCGTGCTCTTTATTTACAGAGAGATAAAATAGCAGCTTATTGGAGAGACAAACTTTGTGCTTTTCTTGAAGGTGGCCATACTGGCTTCCCCAGGAAAGTTGACACTTGTGCCACTCAGATCTCCCTGTGGGACTCGTCTCTGCTGCTTCATCTCCCTTTTTCATGCTCTACATCCCTGAGCCACCCCTTTGCATTTCATGTCTTAGGCTTGGTACAGGTTCCAAATTCACACTTGCATTCATGCTGCACCTCGATGCAGACACACTTATCCAGAAAAAAATATAGCAGCTGTAATATGTTCCCCGTTGAAAGCAGAGTAAAATGAGCACACGTGGACATTTATTTCTGCTACAGCAAGACTGGTTCCTGTAACCAAGCTAGCTGGGGTGTCTTCACTCTAGGCTGAAGGGTGGAGATATATTTGGTAACCGTTGTTTTCTGAAATGACACTCAGTGATGAATAGACTCCCTGATTATTTAGGACCATTTCACACACAAGCTTACACCCTAAATTCACCACTGGAGCCTTCTACTGGTATATAATTGCCTGATCTAGGCTATCCAGATGGCATTATGGTTAAACACGCACCTTCAGAGAGTGATCCCAAGCACTTGTAGATATTTGTTCCACACAGGAGGAGTTACATGCTGGAGGTGTGTATGTCTTTGCCTGGAAGAGCAGTCTAGACAACAAGTTCAAGGTAGATGCCCAGCTTCTCCTGGCTAAATCTCAGGAAGAGTCCACCCATGTCCTTGCAGTGCCTATCTGGTGAGGTTTAGTCTTGAAGTGGACTCAAGCCCAACCATTCTGGTGCTGCAATCCTTTGTCATGTATCTGCAAGCCCAAGATTGCCAAAAGGTGTGAGCCAGGAGAAGAAAAGCCAATGGTATTTCAGTTCCATTGTGATGAACAAGTTCCTCTTCTTACTGTTTCCTAAGATGCATTTTTTTCATCCCTGTTTAATTCCTCATCAAAGCACAATTTAAGTCTAATTAAGTCAAGACTTTCAGTCAGTTCTGAATCTCACAGACCAATATTATTCGTCCCCTGTGTTAAGCTGCAAACATTTGTGATGACAAGCAGATGTCTTCTGGCCTTTGGAAATTCTTGGGCATTCAGGGGTTTCGTTTTCAGCTATAACATCCAGAAGTGAAGAGGTGGGAGGACAAGAACATATGTTCCATGTCAGCATTAACAGGTCACCTGCTACAACAACAGCCTTTTATTATGGAAAAGCTGAAAGTAGAAGAAACAGTGGAAGAAAGTGAAAACACCATTTAGGGTGAGTCTGAAATAAGCACTGAATTCAAGAATAAATCCTTATTAAATGGCATATAATAACAGACCTACTCCTCCCAGGTAAAGAGGAAAAACCTTAGTTTTGGGACCCCACCTTGAGCTATACCAAAAGCTAAGGTCTCAGCAGAGGTCATGTGGGAACAGATGGCGAAAGTCACTAAGGCACAGATCTCCTCACAAAAAAAAATAGGTTTCCAGCTGGTAGAGTTACTGTTCTGGTGCAATGAGCAAAATTTAGGTCAGTTAAGGCCTTGTTTTCAACCACATGTACCACAGGAAGAAGGTTGTAAAACTTCACCACTTCGCCAGTGCAACACCATCAGAAAAACATTTTAAGAGTAGATCCTGTTTCAGACATGTACAGTGATTGGGGATTTGTAAACCACTCTGACAAAAATCAATTTTCTATCACATTTTGTTATAAAAATAACTTCCTGCTATGTTAAGTTATGGAAAGAATATTCGGGTTTTTCCTTGTGATCCAACTATGGGAAAAAACGCCTTGTGAATGCCACTTGCACAGATTATGAGAAGCCTGTGGGCATCTTTCTGTGTGTGTGCATGTGCATGTTCACCTGATCATGTTCCTCAATGAACCACTGTGGCAATAAACCCTGATTTACCTACAGACACTTTGCAGCTTCCAGAGGCATATGTCAAATCAGTTCCTAAATAGAACAAACTTTGCTCAGCTTCCCCAGGGAGCAAACACCAGATCAGGAAACCAATGTCTATTTGTCATCAATTGGAAGAGCCCAGAGGCATTTGCTGGGGAGCTGTAAGTGTAGATAGACAACCATTTACCTATTGCATGGTTGTCTTCAAGCAAAGGTCTCTAGTGGCTTAGATAGGACATTAGGAAGACAATATTACACCTTCCTTATCCAAATAGCAATAAAACAAATAAATAAAATAAATTCCTATTAGAAACACCTTGTCACATTGTAAAATAAGTGTTTCTGTTCTGAGGGAGGCCTTGTTTTCGCCCTTTTTTCACAATGAAGGGAAAGACACACTTTGCCTCAGGATTTTACCCATTCATAGAATCATAGGATTACAGAGTCATTTTGGTTAGAAGAGAACCTCAAGATCATCAAGTCCAACCATAACCCAACTCTGGTGCTAAGCCACACCCCTAAGAACCTCATCTACGCATCTGTTAAACCCCTCCAGGATTGGTGACACCACCACTGCCCTGGGCAGCCTGTTCCAATGCCTGACAACCCCATCTGGGAAGAATCGTTCCCGATATCCATTCTAAACCTTCCCTAGTGCAACATGAGGCCATTTCCTCTCATTGTATCGCTTTTTGCTTGGGAGAAGAGACCAACATCCTCCATGCTACAACCTCTTTTCAAGTAGTTGTAGAGAGTGAGAAGGTCTCCCCTCAGCATCCTTCTAAAAACTTCCCTTCTGGTCTTGGATAATTCAGCTTTTCCTGGAAGCTGTGTACAGCCCCAGGTCTTGTATGACCAAGGCTTCTTCTCAATTGTAGAGGAGGTCACCACCCTTACTCTGAAAGCATCTCCATCTCCTACACTGTGAGTGATCATGGCCATCTAATGGCAAAGTCTGTTTCTTCTCGACTAAATGTAGCTGTTTAGGAGAGAGGTGTCTCGATCCCGTGGAGGGAAATCACACTGAGAGCAATTCATCTCACTATTTCAGATAGCAGTATTAAAAAGAGATTAATGTTTAGAGAGCTCTGTTTCCCTTTGCAGGCTCTGGAGGGAGCTCAGACAGCTAACTTAGACTAATGGTCTAAGTTTGAACAGCTAAAACTGACTGAGACTAATCCCACCCCACTGATAATGGGGTCTGAGAGAGAAAACAGCACTTAGTGATCTCGAGCATAAAAAACAACAGCTAAAAAAACTCACAAAAACAAACAAACACCAAAAAACCACACCAAATTAAAGGTGCTGTAGCCTCCTTAGGGGCAACAAGTGAATGTACTGATCCTATAAGTATCATCTTTCTTTGCTATAACTTCCACCACTGTAGCTCTCTCTTTTCTTCATTGCATTTTCCCACCTTTGCTTTGTCACCAAATTTTTCAGCAGAATCAACATTTTTTTTATCATGATAAATTCTTGGTGATAATACTGTTTTCACAGGGAAATTTGTCTCTCTTTAGCTCTTTCTGTACTTAGACAGTAGATGTTTTCTCTGTAGATGTTATCTACATCCCTCCAGGGATGCTCTTATATTGTTTCAACTCACTCAATGAGAATTGGGGTAGGATTCAGTTGATCAAATGCAGCTACCCAAGGATTATGTCTCTTGTTTAAGGTTGGCATCCAGGCTCCCTCAGTAGTGAGCGGAGAGAGATGGACACTTACAGAGGACAGTTCAGCTCACATCTGCTGAAGGGCAGGTGGACTTCATGGTGAAAGAGCTTCTTTCTCCCCTTACAAATTGAAGCTGGTTATCCACAGGTGTGACAACCTTGAAGTGTTTCCCCCCATCCTCAGCAGAACAAAGGACCATGTTACACCTTAAACATCTAGATTTTGTTACTTTGGGAGGATAAGATAGATGGCTGTGTAGACAGACATCTCGTCTTATCTTCCCCAAGGTTTTGTGTATGACTGTGGTGTCAGACACCTTAATCAGTGAAGGTCCCATGGCCTAACTGGGATGATGATTGGAATGATAGAGTTAAACCACCTGTTGGACAACCAATTATCAGAAGAAACCATGAACCAACAGCTACTCCTGATGGGCAAAATAATTCACTTCTGGTCACAGTACTGTGAACTTTCCCCTATTTTGAAGACCTCAGACCCATTTCCTGAAGAGTCTTCCTAATTAACATGAAGGGTGAACAAAGGGAGGAGTTGAACCGCCCACATGTAAATGAACTGGGTTATAAAATGACCCCGCACATGGCATCAGGTGTGATGTGTTTATGCTGTGCAGTGTGACTGAAGTCTTCAACACAACAACCTTCCCTCCACTGGACATCGCTGGACCGATAACCTGTGGAGTAAGACAGGTTATTACTCCCTCTCTCTCTCTGATATCTTAGTTTTTCCTCTCTCGCTATCTCTTTTCCCTTTTCTTGAACATATAAAAGTAATATCATTGTAAGTTATGCTACTAAAGTCTCGTTAAGTTTTGTGTTATAGTCATTAATTATTGCCAATCCACCAGTTTTAGCAGGGCTTTTGCTGTCAATGTATTGATAAGCTTTGTGATATTATAACGTACATTTTTCCAAGTCACTAATGGCTGTAATTTGTATTCCACCATGTGCTTTTAGTAAATTCATAATTGAATTTGACCCTCGGAGTGATTGTCTGTCATTCACTTCTCATTACTGTGCAGAAATACCCAGAGTTTACTCACACCTGATCTCATCTGTTGAGTCAGGGCTCATGTCGTGTTCAGAGTTAACTCACCCCTCATCCCATCTGTTGGGACGGGACAACAGGTCAGATTAGGCGAGAGGGATCTTACCTCTAATATCTGTGCATTGTTGATTCAGATACAGGTATCCTATTACCTGCAGAGCTTCCCATGTTTCTTCACCACCTCAGTGGTATTAACTTTTGTTCTTAAGTTACATTTATGTTGTTTTCCATCCAAAACTCATGATATTCCCTGTCTGTGCTCTGCAGCAGAGCCAATCATGATAATTTCTAGGTTTAAATCAAGATATTTTCATAAACTCTGTCTGAGAGTGCTTGGTTTTTTTAGAGTGCCTGTTCTTCATGGTTAGTCTCAGGCGGGGAATTCCATAAGTCCTCTGAAACTGTACCTTTAACTCAGAAAACATGGTTTGTTCACACATTTCTCAAACTTTCTCCCTGGTTCAGGCATTTTTCCAAAACTTAATTCCTTGTAGAAGTGTGAAACCCTACAAAGCAGTTTGAAATTTGGTTATACGTAATAAAATACTTCAATACCTTAAAATATAAAGAAATCCACAACCAACTATGGAAAGTATTTCAGGCAGTTATGGAAAGCAAGAGCATGACTGTAGGCTGGGATGGATTTCCATCATCATCTGTAGTGGCTGCTGTCCTGCTTCTTCAATTATTTTTCTCTTCTCCTGTTTAAGATGGAAATGCAGTAAAAAAACCCTGACTCCTCTGGGATACAGCTGCTCAGGGCAGTTTCAAGGATCTTTTTGTCCATTCCAGATGCTGAATTCAGACATGGGGTGAGGAATGTTGTGTCCAGTTGTGGCCCCTCAGTTCCAGCAGGACAGGGAACTGCTGGAGAGAGTCCAGCGCAGGGCAACAAAGATGCTGAAGGGAGTGGAGCATCTCCCGTGTGAGGAAAGGCTGAGGGAGCTGGGGCTCTGGAGCTGGAGAACAGGAGACTGAGGGGTGACCTCATTCGCGTTACAGATATATAAAGGGTGAGTGTCAGGAGGATGGAGCCAGGCTCTTCTCGGTGACAACCAGTGGTAGGACAAGGGGTAATGGATTCAAACTGGAATACAGAAGGTTCCACTTAAATTTGAGAAGAAATTTCTTCTCAGTGAGGGTTCCAGAGCCTGGCCCAGGCTGCCCAAGGAGGTTGTGGAGTCTCCTTCTCTGCAGACATTCCAACCCGCCTGGACACCTTCCTGTGTAACCTCATCTGGGTGTTCCTGCTCCATGGGGCGATTGCACTGGGTGAGCTTTCGATGTCCCTTCCAATCACTGACATTCTGTGATTCTGTGTGATTCTATGAGGACACACAATTTGAGAAAGTCTAGAAGGCCCATTTTGACTGCATGTATACGTGTCAGAGACCTGAAACTGTTCAAAAGTAATACACACAATGCCCTGCAGCCACAGCCTCCCCTTCAGAATTGCAGGAAACAGTGAGTTCAACATGTGTACATGCTTTTGCTATAATATTTCTGCACTAAGAGAAGTTGTATGTTGGCTATTTGTGGCATGGGCCCAGTGTTTGGGAACAAGAATGTGAAAACACATCTCCAGTAAGTGGACTCACTCAACTGAGATTGTTTTGTTTCAGATCTCATCTAATGATGTGATTTACAGATCTGACCTAAGGCAAGCTGGAGCCAGGAAAAAGATTCCCCTTGAATTCAAAAAACAAAGGACTAACCTAAACAACCTCACCACTGTGTTCATTGCTTTGGAAAGCCACTGGATGTCACAATGAATGAAAAACAATAACAGTAACAATAAAAACAATAAAGTGCATATTTTACAGCAACTTGCTCTACTAACCACCACCAGATTTCAGGTTACGTGTCAGAGGATAAATGAGCAATTGCCACCTTTATATTTTCTTTGTGACTCTTGTTTCTTGCTTAAACATAGGAAGTCACCAAGCAGGGACTAAACCCGAAATCGAGATCCCACCACTCAGTCCTTCAGGAATAACTGACTTGGGCTAATCAGTTCTGGCTTTGCAACATTTGCTTTCTACAGCACAAAATCAATGTTTGCATGTTGGATGATGTACTAGTCTGTGACTCACGCTGCCTGGTTTCCTGGGTAGGATCCTAAGAAAAATAACATAAGTCTCTGCTTTTATTCCTCCCTCCCATTTAATTTCCAACATGATCATTGTGAACTCTCTTGTGCTTCTCATACGGTTATGAAGAACTTGGCAGTCTCTTGCACTTGACTTGCCCGAAGAAAGGCTGTGCATGTTTCTCATCACTGACCAGATAGGAGAATAACAAAAACCTTCCAAGACGGTGGATGATTTTTGGCAGTCTCTGGGAAGAAACACTGTAGGTTAGCACAGGGGCAGATTTTACTGAGGTTTCCAGGCTGAAGTCATGAATCCTAAGAAGGTTTATTTGCAGCAATATTTATTACATCATTTCTAATCCCAACACCATTTACATCCATTTTCCTGCGTGTCCAAGTGTTTTTCTGGAAAGGAACACCCCCATTAATCCAAAGAGTGAAACTTAGAGGATCAAGCCCTCTTCTGCAAGATGTTTTTTTGGCTGTGAGGTTACATCATGCTCCTAACCCACAGTTCCGCAGCTGAGATTGCAATGCAAATGTTAAACAGAGTCCTCAAGCAGGTTATTAGTTTGAAGTTAGGCAGCATTTACTGTTTTGGAAACATCCCAGGAGAGGTAACTGAGGGATGATTGTCTGCAGCCTGAACCGAAATAATATCTCTACTGCAGCTGTAAAAAATGAATTAAAGGAAGTAGAAATTGTGTCTTTGCTATAACATTTATAAAACATCAAGGATGCCTTGTGAAAGAATCTGAGGTTTTCAAGTGCTAATGGAAGAGAGGCTTGGGATCGGTTAATATTTTCCAGGTCTCAGCAAATTAGCATTTTGTTTCAAGACTTTCAATGAGTGATAGAACTCAGGGGAAAATAATGAAAGTCCTCTCTGCTTTGTGCCACATGAATTTTGTGAATATGTAACATTTCATCAATTGGGTAGGTGTCCATTTCCTAACTGATCTTTTCACATAGTTACCCAGGCAGTCAGATTCACACATCCAGCAAAATATCTGAAAGGACTCATCCAAACCCATGATCATTCAGAGAAAAATGTTCCCTTTTCCCCTTGGAAACCCCAGCTCTGCCAGAGACACAGAAGAGCTGTAAAGAACAAAACGTGTTTTATTTGACTTTTTTTTCTCTTTACGTTTTTTATTTTTGCCTGAGGAGGAGTTTGATTTCCTTGAAGCGTAATGGTGTAACCACACACCTCAGTGACCACCAGAGATTGATCAACAACCCAAAATATTGTCAGTAGTGCTTCCAAGCAGGGTTAGGAGTCAGATCTCCAAAAGCATAGGACTGGAACACTGCCTGTCTGTTCAATAAATAACGATGCATCACAGGGAGACTCTGGAGATACAGGCTGGCTAAAAAAAACTAAAAAATTAAAAATAAAGAAAAGCATGGCAGTTCATGGAGAACTTAGGAGATCAACTCATCCATCCTCCCACTCCAGAGCAGCAATTACCTAAGCTGTCCCTGAGAAAATACTATCTAAAAAGTTGGATGTTCTTGAAACCCTCTGAATGTCTCCCTCTGCCCCCAACAACTTACTGCATCTCTTAACTATCCTTATTCCTGGAAAGCCCAAATCCACCGTGTTGCAGTTCAGACCTAGAGCATTCTGCCCAGACCACAGTGGCCATAAGTTAAAACATCATTTCTAGTTTGAAGGCACTTGGATCTAGCCATTCCATTCTTACAAACATGGGCACAAGCCACAAATCGGAACTCAGTATGCTCCCAAAGTTCAGCCTCATGCCGGGAGGTACAAAGGACATGATGGAATTGTACTGTAATTTTTGTTTTATGGTTGGAGAAAAAGTTTAATTCTCAAGAAAAAAATCAATCTGAAAATAAAATATTAAGTCTTTTGGCCAGTTGTATTCTCATATAAATAATCACAAGCCTGGGGAACATCTTTTCATTTAAAAAAAAACATGTTTTGGGTCTAAAATTCTGGTGTAATGACTGTCCCACATGCACTTGCACAGTAACCACAAGGGAACTCTGATGTCAGGTGGGGTTTCCTGGAATCACAGTGTTGCGAATTATAGTTCAATGTCCTACCTAAATGAACCCATTCAACAAATCAAGAGCTGGCTCTGGGTGTGCTTAGGTGGATGCTTGTACTCCAGTTAGACACTCCTTGTTTGGCTTTCTCCTGTCATCTGTTAGGTATGTAGGTATACAGGTTTGAAACCTCGACTTCTGTGGCAAAGTTGTTTTAAGAAATCCCTGCCTCTTGCCTCATTTCTGCTGTTCACCACCCTCATCAGCTGTTCCAGGCTAAACTTTTTAGGAATCATAGGATTGTTTTGGTTGGAAAACCCTTTAAGATCATCAAGTCCAAATGTTAACCCAACACTGGCACTAAACCAAGTCCCTAAGAACCTCATCTACACATCTTTTAAACCTCTCCAAGGATGGTGACTCCACCACTGCCCTGGGCAGCCTGTTCCAATGCCCAATAACCCTTTCTGGGAAGAAATTTTTTCCCAATATCCGATCTAAACCTCCCCTGGTGCAACTTGAGTAGCTTCCCTGCACACCAGACCAGCAAAGTGACCTGAGATAAAAGTGCCCAAAATCATGTTGGTAATTACTTTTGGGATTTCTGCCACTTCTGGGCCAGCTTCAAGATACTGCTTTACAGAATAAAATAAGGCCATGCAAACCATCTGCCCTGGTGGTTCATTAAGCTCATCTCACTTGCTACTTGGATGGACTAATCATGATCCATGGGCTACAATGTGTCCTCAAAATGTGAAGAACTGAAAGAATTGTAGTTGCCCTCCAGTTGACTCAGAGGAAGAAGAAAATGTGGAATGATGTATTGATTGGCTCAGGGTAATGTAAAAGTTCCATAGCAAAGCCAACCACTGAAACTGGAGTTTCAGTCCATTTTCTTAATCATTAGGCCATCCTTCCGTTCAAATGGAGTCCTACCAATGGCGCATGAACTAGTCAGTTTAAGATGAGCTCTGCACTCCAGAGGACCAGCAAGGTAGAAAGGTGATTTCTCAAGCTACCATGAGCTCTGTGTGGGATTGAGGAGTAGGGTCTGGCCTCCAGTCCCTGGCACCAGTGAAGACGAGCTCCCCTGACATTAATGAAGTCTATAGATTGTGTGTGACCATCATCTTTGTGGGGATGTAGGGTGATAATACAACCCTGCAAAAGCCAACCCTGATGCAGCACCATCATCCCCATGGGGATGGTGAGACCTGTAGAAGGCTCCTTTGTGGTGATGCAGGACCTTCCACTTTTGCCTCCTACCACAGGGACACCCATACAGGCTTAATGGGATGTACTGAAAGAGCTGATTTGCACTGCTGAGGTTTTCTGAGTGAGCGGAATGAAAAAGAGAGGCTGAGACTTGCATATTTCTGCATATCAGCACAGCCTGGCACAGACCTGAAAGCCATTGTCACCTGCTCCTCTGGCCTATGTGGCCATGGGTGAGCTGGGCAAATGATGTTTGAGAACCTCAGCTCCAACCAAAAAACAGCACGCCAACAATACCTCAGGCCCTGTAAGGTGTGAAATTGTTCCCATTCATTCAGAGCAAGACATTGAACATCTCATAATCATGCAGTGAAAGCACTTATTGAAAATACAAAAGAATTATCTTGACAATTACTCCTTGGAGTATCCAAGGCCTTGGCGGATACAAAAATTGGTTTGCCTCTGGCTTAAGAATATAACCTAGAACTGATTGTTAAATGTGTAAAAATGGGTAATTCAGCAAGAGTAAGGTCTATCTGCTATTTAATCAGCAGGGATCATGGCTGCTGGCAGCATGAATAAAGTTCGTTCCAAGTATCAGTTAAAGGAAGTTCTCTCAAGAGACCTTGTTTTCAGAAACAATTTCTCCATCAGATGAGAAATAAAAATCAGACGAGTAATTTACATGAGTGTCAACCCCGAAGGGGCAGTTTCCTGTGTCCCCTTTCACCTTCCCACAGCAACCATCTGTCACTGTCCCTTCCTCATTCCTACCATCCCCACTAAGGGGTACAAAACACCTTATGGGGTAAATTAATTGAAGAAAACAACGTTGTGTTGTTGTGAAAATTCAGCAGTCATGGTTTGGTGACTCTTTTCTGACACATAGGGCTGTTGGTGAACTTCCTGCAGATGAAGCTTTTGAGGTCCCTTCCAATCCCAAACATACTGTGATACTGTGATACTGTGATACTGTGATACTGTGATACTGTGATACTGTGATACTGTGAAGCGGACTTGTCCATCTGAGACCTGACCAGAACGGGTCAGAGGAAGGTGTCCTTCAAGAGGCTATTTATCACCATTGGCTGTGAAAGGAGCCCAGAGACACCTCAACAGGGGACACTTTAAAGCCAGGTGAGATGGATCCCACGCAAGAGTAGCTTGTACAGGGCACAGAGTGACTTTTTCATCCTGTGATTGTACCAGGACTGTTGTAAGGGCGTCCCATGCAGTAAGGGCATCCCAGGCCATGGCAAGTTAACAAAAAAAAGTAATAGATGTAAAAAAACAAAACAAAACAAAACAAAAAAAGTGGGGATTTGTATGTGGAAGGGAATGTCATTTCCTCCACTCTTATTTCCTTCTCAGCTCAGTGCAAAGAGCAGCAAATGCAAATAAGCTGGAGCCGCTGGCCTGGTGCCGACTGTCCCGGCTGATCGTCAGCCAACAGCTCTTCACAGCTAAGTGCCCTTGAAGTGAGGAAGCCTTGAAAAAATGTGTCATCCCCCCACGTCGGTTTTGAAACCAGAGCCCGGCCACAGCGAGGGCTCTGCATTTAAGCTGGTACCTGCCTTGCATATCAGACATCCCAGCCAGCTGTGCATGGGAAGGGGTGACATGCGGACAGTTGTCATTAGCCATTGCAATGGGCTGGGTAATTCCCAGTGCTCCAAGACACACTTTAATTAAAAAAAAAAAAAAAAGGTATGTTATCCTCAAGGAATATGGGCAGCTTTTTGCAATGGAAGGTAAGTACTGAAGGTCAGGAAGAAAATGAACAGGGTCTCAACAGTCATGGGGTAAAACAGCGTGAGATTACTGGAAAAAAATGCATTCTGATATAGCTCAGCACCATGCACTTATTTTACATGTTTTCTGGCAGCCACCACTGCTGGTTTCTCTAATCAGATCTGTCCAGCCTGGAATTCTTTCACTGATTCTTCCAAGTAACAAGTGATAGGACAAGAGGAAATGGCCTCAAGTTGCACCAGGGGAGGTTTAGATTGGACATTAGGAAAAATTTCTTCCCATAAAGGGTTGTCAGGCATTGGAACAGCCTGCCCAGGGCAGTGGTGGAGTCACCATCCTTGGAGAGATTTTAAAGATGTGTAGATGAGGTTCTTAGGGACATGGTTTAGTGCCAGTGTTGGGTTAACATTTGGACTCGACGATCTTGAGGGTCTCTTCCAACCAAAATGATTCTATGGTCCATGCTGCACAGTGCTACATTTAATGCTGCTGCCCTTCGCTGGTGTGTTGAGCCCACATGCCACGCTCACACAACACGGAAATGGCACAGAAGATGCCCTGGTATCCCAGCTGCAATGTCCTTTCTCAAGGTTAGGTTTTAACGAGTAACAATATGTCTTTTCCTACCCTGACTCCAGTGGTGATGGCCTTCAACACTGCTACAACTTGAACGAAAAAGCTCTCTTTGAGCCTAAAACAAACATCCGATTCTCTCAGTCAGTCTTCTCAGCCAGAAAAGATGTATAAATGATGCTCATGATGGTGCTGTCTTTTTGAGAAATGAACAGGTAGATGTGAAGACCAATTCTAATAACTTTCTATTTACTGGCATGGTTTTGCCACAAACCCTGCTCCTCCAATGACACATATTATTCCTGCACAGTTTGCTGGGGGAAAAAAATAATCCTGTTTCCTTTCTAATTCCTGTTCTTTCAAATCTTGGTCATTCTTGCCTTCCTCCTGACTCCAGCTTGTATACATCTTCATGAGATAGCAAAACTGAGCTGATTGCAAGCATTGAAGGCAACGAAGAACTGCCCCAATTTTTCTATAAAACACTTCAAATAACCTCCCAGAACAGGATGTATTTTCCTCACAACACTTTTCTTGTTCTTGACCCACATTTTGTCTGCAGGCTACTTACATCTCCTGATCCTCTTCCCAGCCAAGTATGCCACTTTCTGCCTTCATCCCTCCCTATCACTCACTGCATTTCATTCTGTTGACTTTGACCCACCCCCTCCCGTTTAACAAAATAATTTCTAATTCTCATCCTAACCTCACAAATGTTTGCAGATTCTTCTAGCTTGATATCCTTGGTCACTGCCTAAGGGTGGGATTTACCTCTCCTAACTTTAGACACCTACCTTGGAGCTATCGCACCTCTTCTGATGCAGCCGCAAACAGATTTTTTAGCAGCTGGTTGCGTTTGTCAGGAGCTGATGCTCCTGCAAAGCTCACAGGAGCCATATGTTCCCTGCTTATTTACAAGAGAGCCACTGGGGAGGCAAGAATATCCTTCCCCAGGTCAAGATATGGCCAGTTGTCCTCTAGGAGTAGAAAGTGAAGCTGGCTTGACATGATTTATTCTTGCCAAATCCACGTAGACTGTTTTTTATCACTTTATTATCCTCTAGGTGCTTATAAATTGATTGTTTGTTAATTTTTAACAGCATTTTCTTGGCTACTGGAATAAAGCTGGACTGTCTCTTGGTTCCCCAGACAATCATTCTCCTTCTCAGAGACAGGCACAGCATTTGCCCTTCCCCAGTCCTCCGAAACCTCCTCGCCATGTCCCCTGTGATAACCCCAAGGAGCCAGGCTTTACCTGCCCACTTCACAGCTACCCTTGAACAGGTTTATTGGGGCCCTAGGATGCAACAGACTTGTCTCCTTTCATCTTTTAACCTGTTCTTGCCCTGCTCCATCTCTGCTCTCATAATTTTAAATTAATTTCGCTTGCTAGCTGGGCACAGCTAATGCTTTTTTTGAAGGGTGAAAGAATGAAGTATTTTCTGTGGTTTCCATTATTTGCTTTTCCAAATTCACTGATTTATTCCATCCTTCATTTTACTCTTGCTTTCATACACATACAGATCTGCCTGGATTTTTTTCTTCTTGCATCCCTTGTTACTTGAAACCATTTTGGTGTCTTGGCTTTTCTGATTTTAAGTGTGCACACAGGGTCTAGTATTTAAATTCAGTTGTCTTGGGTCTTTATTTTCTTGAATGACTCCTTATTAATTTCTAGTTTTTAGGAAATTTCTTTCCTAACTGCTCACTTGTTTTGCTTTTTCTTATTTTACTGTTTTGGCAAATGTCATCGATAATTCTCACCAATATTTCTGTAAGCTCACAAAAGATCAATAGTTAGATTCAAGTAAATCAGCATGAACTGACCAATGCACTGAGAGCCTCTCCAGACCTTTATACAATCAACACTAAGGGAAAAGAGAAGGATTGCAGCACTTACCTTCTCTTTTCTGTCATTACACCTCTCTTTCTGCTGAGATTGGCTGGAAAATCCTGATATCACACAGCTTTCCAGAGCCTTACCCTGAACAAATAAGGGAGTGCAGTCACTTTCTGAACTCTCCTGCTTGGAAAACAGCTTTTTGTCAACTCAGGATAAAATTCACAGCCCCAAAGGAAAATTTCCCTAAGGGAAATAATTGGTTGAGCTGTGGCACCTGAGGGCACCAATTCACAATTTGCCCTGATGGCTGCAGCTCCATACGATTCAAAACCAGGTAGACACACACTTTGGGAACAGTGCTGGATACAAAGAGGATCAATTTATTCCCTCTGCATCTGTAAAGAGGTGGAAAATCCCAAGGGAAAAAAGCAGGGAGACAGCTGTGGGGCATCTCAGTCACCAAAATAACACAACAAAATTTAGTAGCCAGAGCTCCCAGACACCACCTTGGATACAGCCTGGGTTCAGAAAACCCAAATATTTTGAAGTGCAAATCACACTCTTGATAAAGCAAAGCTGTGAATTCACGGCAGAGTTTCGACCAACAGAATCTGCTAGAGGACATCTGCCTCCTCCTGCAACGAGGGGTGAAATCAAGGGGTTTTCTGTTTATTGCCCTTTTATATCCTGAGTGTTTTCACACGTGTGAGGTTCTGTGCTCTCTTGTAAGTGTATCAGCACTTAAAAATACAGCCTTGGACAACTTCACACTGCTGAATGCAGCAGCAGGGAGAAACCACCGTTTATTTTGCTATTGGGAAAAAGAAAGAGGCACAAGCGGTTTGGAGAAAGCCTTAGGAGAACTCCCCCCTTGTGCACACAAACGCAACCCACTGATGCCATCTCTTATAGATCATGTGCAGTTTATTCATAGAAAATGAAATTTTGTTTAAGAAATACCGATCTAGTTTAAATGCCTGTTTTCTTGTGTGTGTTTACCAACTGCTGTGCTGTAGCTGGGCAAATAGTCTAAGGCAATTCCCAGGTGAAAAATTATCATCCAGCAACCAATTCTTGAAAATTACTCTTTAGCCGCAGCCTAGGAAATTTGGGAAGATGCAAAGTGTTAGAGCTTGAGTAAGTCTGTGTGAAGATATGTGTTTGCTTAATAGGTGCTTCTACATATAGTCAGTTGAACAGGCTTTTCCGAGAGTATCAACTTTAGTATTTGATTTAGAATTTAATAAAAAGGCAACCGATTGCAAAACACAAACAGATTTACCAACCCAGGGGAATGAACCTTTTTATGAAACCAACAATTACACTTATAAAACCAGCTGAAAATGAGTTAGCAAGATCCAACTTCCAGCTTGCTGACTGAACTCGTGATCAAACCATAATTAAAGTCATTGAGTTAAATGAACATCTAGCAACCCGAAATTCAATTCACCCTTGAGAAAAGGAGGGACTGTTTCTGATGGGGTTATTTCAGCAACGTAGAGTCAATATGTTGGTACCCAGGGAAGTGTTGGCTCAGTTGAGGAGCTGAGGAAATTCAGTTCAGGCAGCTGGAAGGAGGGACCCACTGCCCAAACTGTCTGGCACTAATAACCTCACCAGGACAGGGGATTCCCAAGCCCGTGGATAACACAATTCCCTCCTGTGTTGCGAACAGGGAGTACTTGGGAAGCAGGCCAGCTCCCATGATTTTCTCAAGTGTCTCACAACATTTACTGCTGTTTTCAAGGCCATCGCTCAGAGTCATATGATATTATGATGAGATTTGCAGCCTGCTTAGCTTTGTAACTAAACACAAGCTCTTACCTCTCAAAGTCAGGGAGGAAAACTCAGGTGCGTGACCTCAGTGCTCCCTGTAGATGGCCTAAAGTATACTGAAAAGAGAGAGGAAATAAAACCTGCCCTCTGGGGAAGAGGCTGCGAAGGGGGATGGGACCAGTATTACATAGAATAGCAAAAAAAATATAGGTTTGAGGCTGCAGTTTGAGACTCAATCAACAGATGCTGTAATGTCTCAGATCATCTTGCCACAGACCACAGGAACAGAAGTACAGGGTCATTCAGGTTGCAAAGAATGTGGGGAGGTGTCTGGTCCAACCTTCTGCTTAAAGTATGGTCAGCTCTGAGATGACATCTATGATTGAGATCTATGATCGAGGTCAAGAGAGGTTCTCCTTCCCCTCTACTCTGCCCTGGTGAGACCACACCTGGAATATTGTGTCCAGTTGTGGCCCCTCAGTTCCAGCAGGACAGGGAACTGCTGGAGAGAGTCCAGCGCAGCCACCAAGATGCTGAAGGGAGTGGAGCATCTCCCGTGTGAGGAAAGGCTGAGGGAGCTGGGGCTCTGGAGTTTGGAGAAGAGGAGACTGAGGGGTGACCTCATTCATGTTTACAGACATATAAAGGGTGAGTGTCACGAGGATGAAGCCAGGCTCTTCTCGGTGACAACCAATGACAAGGAGTAATGGGTTCAAACTGGAACACAGGAGGTTCTACTTAAATATGAGAAGAAACTTCTTCCTAGTGAGAGTGCCAGAGCCTGGACCAGGCTGCCCAGGGGGGTTGTGGAGTCTCCTTCTCTGCAGACATTCAAAACCCGCCTGGACACCTTCCTGTGTAACATCATCTGGGTGTTCCTGCTCCGGTGGGGGGATCAGACTGGATGAGCTTTCCAGGTCCCTTCTAATCCCTGACATTCTGTGATTCTGTGATCAAACCAGGATGCACAAGGTTTAATCCTGTATTGAAAACCTCCAAGGACAGAGCCTGTTCAGCCTCACTGTGCAGCCTGTGTCACTGCTGTCCTGGAGAAAAAGTTTTTCCTTACATCCAGCCAGATCCTCTTGTATTTCCATTGATGCCCCTTGTTCCACACACCACTGGGAAGCACCTGGCTGTCTGCCTGATGTGCTCCTTATAGGGGTGAGCAGGCTGCTATGGGCTGTCCCCAAAGCTGTCTCTTCTCCAGATCAGCCTCTCTAACCAAGGCAAGTGCTCCAGCCCTGAGCTCTCTGGGAGCCCCCAGGCCAGCACTCTCAAACCCCCCAGAGCTGACCCTGTGCTCTCCCAGCCAAGTACCATCAAATCCCTGACTAGCATCATCTCCCTCCTCTCCCAGCCCAGCACACCCAACGTCTTGCTGGGACAGTTCATATCTTCACCCCATGCCTGAAGCCCTGACCATACTGCTCACCCCCCACGGCCCCAGACCAGGGCCCTAAACTCTGCTGAGACCTTCTCCAGCCTGTCACCCCAAACTCTGCCAGGACCCCTGCAATCCAGCACCCCAAACCCCACTGGGACCCACCCAACCGAGCAACCCCATCCCCACCAAGATCCCTATCCACCCTCCCCACCCCAGCATCCCAGTTCCTGGTGGGACTCCTCCAATCCAGCACTCCAAGATCCACCACAACCTCCCCAGTCTGACACCCCAGACTCCACTAATACTCCCACATCCCAGCTTCCCAAATCCCGCTGGAATCCCCGCACACACACATTGGGACCTCCACTCACCCTGTCCAGCCCAACAACCCAAGCATTGCCAGGGTCTCCCAGAGCCTGGCACATCAAATGTCACTGGGAGCCCCCTGGCACTCCAAACCCTGTTGGGCTTCCCCAGCCCAGCATCCCAAACCATGTCAGAACCTCTCCAGCCAGGACACCCTAAATTCCACCAGGACTTCTCCATCCTGGTACCCCAAACACCTCTGGTACTCCCCCAGCCCAGCATCACAAAACTTGCCAGGACCCCCATCCACCCAACCCAGAATCTGCTAACCCAGCACCTCAAACCTCATCACACCTTCCCCAAACTGGCACCCCAATCCCTACCAGGACTTTCCCATCTCCATCCCCATCCCTTTCTCCATGCCCACCCTCAGTCCCCATTCCCATCTCCACCCCCATGTCCATCCTCATCCCCAACTCCATCCCTATCCCCAGTCCATCATTATTCCCACTCCCATCTCCATCCCTGTGCACAGGTACATCGCCACCCCCATTACCATCTCCATCCCCGTCCTCAATCCTGATTCCCATCTCCATCCCTATCCCCATCTCCATCCCCATCCCATTCTTCATCCCCATCCTTATCCCCATTCCCATCTCCATCCCTGTGCACATTGCACATTGCCACCCCCATTCCCATCTCCATCCCTATCCTCAATCCTGATTCCTGTTTCCGTCCCCATCCCCATCCCATTCTCCATCCCCATCCTCAATCCCGATTCCCATCTCCATCCCCATCTCCATCCCTATCCCATTCTCCATCCCCATCCTCATCCCCATTCCCATCCTCAGTCCCCATTTCTGCCTCCATCCCAAACCCCATCCCTTTCTCCAACTCCATCCCTTTCTCCATCCCCATCCTCAGTCCCCATTCTCAGTCCCCATTCCCATCTCCACCCCCATCTCAGTCCCCCTCCCCATTCCCGTCTCTATCCCTCTCCACATTCCCATCTCCATCCCTGTGCACATGCACATTGCCATCCCCACCTCCATCCCCATCCCCATCCTCAATCACCATTCCCATCTCCATCCCTGTGCACATGCACATCACCACCCCCATCCCCTTCTCCATCCCCATCCCATTCTCCATCCCTATCCTCATCCCAATCCTCAATCCTGATTCCCATGTCCATCCCCATCCCCATCTCCATCTCCATCCCTATCCCATTCTCCATCCCCATCCTCATCCCCATCCCCATCTCCATCCCTGTGCACATGCACATCACCATCCCCACCTTCATGCCCATCCCCATCCTCAATCCCCATTGCCATCTACATCCCCATCTTTGTGTCCATCCCCATCCCCCTGTTCATCCCCATCCTCCGTCCCCATTCCCGTCTCCATCGTAATCTCAATCCCTATCCCCATCCCCATCTCCATCCCTGTGCACATGCACATCGCCATCCCCACCTTCATCCCCATCCTCAATCCCCATTCCCATCTACATCCCCATCTTTGTGTCCATCCCCATCCCCCTGTTCATCCGCATCCTCTGTCCCCATTCCCGTCTCCATCGTAATCTCAATCCCTATCCCCATCTCCATCCCTGTGCACATGCACATCGCCATCCCCACCTTCATCCCCATCCTCAATCCCCATTCCCATCTACATCCCCATCTCCATCCCTGTGCACATGCACATCCCCATCCCCATTCCCATCCCCATCCCGGCCAGTCACACCCCCGCCCCGCCCGCC
This sequence comes from Columba livia, assembly GCF_036013475.1. NCBI lineage: Eukaryota > Metazoa > Chordata > Aves > Columbiformes > Columbidae > Columba > Columba livia. The sequence goes on along the minus strand of NC_088602.1, from coordinate 207,231,764 downwards.
CCCGGGTGTGGCCGCCGCCGGCGGGGGCCGGGCGGAGGGCGGTGGCTGCTCGGGGCCGCCTTTGTGCGCGGCGGGGCCGCTCCGCTCCGCACCGCTGTCCGCCGCTCTGCACCGCACCCGCCATGGCCGCCCCCCGCCCGGCGCACGGCTGCGGCAGCGGCGCGTTGCTGGGCCGCTTCGGCGTGTTGCTGCAGGCGCTGCTGGCTCTCTGCGCCTTCAGCACCCTCATGCGTGAGTACTGGGGGGTGTCGGGGGGCTGGCACCCCTCTGACCTACGGAGGTGGCCGGCAAGGACCGTCTTTACCATCACCGGGCTCTGGCCAGCGCTTTTCGGGGGGGTTGGATACCTATTTATTTATAATGAGCACCGAGTTTTGTGTTGTCTACCTGTAGGATTTAAAGCGGAGGGAAGTGCGGTGGTTTTGTGGCTAAAACCATACAGAGCCGACAGTTAAGGTGGCAGATGCTTGTTCTTAAAAACTCTTGTTTCAAACCTTAATCTGCTGGTAATGAAGCACCACAAACTTGCAGCTGTAATCTGTAAGGATTGGCTCCGCTTGCGTGAGCGATTACTCAGTCACTTAGAAAATTTTAATGAAGAGTGAAAACTAATGGTGTAACTCGATGATTTACAAGGAAGAAGCCGATAACAAAAATAGGGCGGGTGTCAAATACAGTGCTGCTTGATTAGAGTAATAGTGCCCTTAATTGCATTGTGAGGTTGTTTTGTTTAACTTTGCTTAAACTGTAAAGTTTTAGGGCTGGCGGGGCTGGGGAAGGAGGTTACTGCGAAAATGTGTTTTGCTGATGACTCTGGTAGTGAGAAAGAGCAGCTGAGTAGTGAGAAAAAGGGGGGAACACCAGTACTGAAAGACCCGAGAAAATTTACTGTTGCTTTGTGCTGCAGCTGCGTTTTACTCTGAGTAACGTGTGCATTGCTCCTCTTGGGTTAAGTGGTTTAACACAAGTCGAATAACATGCCAGAACTCGATCCGTTTTCCTTGTTTAAAAGCCCGCGGTGATGGTGAACTAAAACTTCAAGTTTTCTGGCTAAGTAGCTGCAGATTTTTGAGGTTCTCTTATCCCTCTCTGCCTTCGGGAAACCACTTTGAAAGGCTCCAGGGTTGCGGTTAACACTGAGCTGCTAGGGAAAACTGCAACAAGTTCTTCCTGTGATAACCGATACATAGTTTTTTGGGTTTGTTTTTTTGTTTTTTTTTTTTTTTTTTTTTTTGTTTTTCTGTTTTTTGGTGTTGTTTTTTTTTCCAGCTGGCGTAGCCCAGTTGCAAAACCTGCTTGTGTTTTCACCAAATATTGACAGTAATAGGTTAAATTAGTGTTTCTGTTTCCCTTAGTGATGGTGTGCATATGGGTTAATTGTCCCGTAAACTCTATGGGGTGTCCCATAAAACCAGGGATGTCAGTTAATCATACTCCTGTGGATGAAGGTCTCATAACCCCTGCTAGAAAATCATCAACCCCGGGATAACTATTGTTCTCTAATGTTTTGTTGAACGTTAACAATCTCTTGGTTAATGTGGTGAAACTGAAAGCTGATCTTAACGTGGTTTCACTCTGAATCTGCTCAATGACCAAAGCTGCAGAAGAGAACTGCTGGCAGGGACCCTGAAAGCAGATGTGTTTACAGCCCTGGGATCGCGACTGCGACACCTCTGTCTGCAGCTGGGCTGGTGGTCCCTAATTCACCCCAGCTGTTTCTTATCTGTGCCCCATTCACACCCTCCCAGCTGGAGGCTTTCACAGGTCTGCTGTTGGGGCTGTTTGGATGCAGACTTCTAACCCACAGTTGTCAATGACTTCATGTTAGGCAATACCTTGCTCTGAGGCTGCTTTTGGGCTACTCATGTGGCCAGTTCAGTTGGCAGCTTCCTGGGGAGGACAAGGTGACAGCAGCTGGCTGGTATGGGAACCTCTTGAGCCAGTGGTGTTGTGTGTGTGTAGAGTCAAAAAGGTTCCTGGGGACCTTGATCTGCATCTTCATCCAGTCCAGCATCAAGCTGGGCAGTCCCAGTTAGGTGACTCCTGCGTTTTGGGACGCTGCTGTCACCAGAGTCAGAATCAGCCCTTCTTTGATACTTTTTCCTTCAGTGCTGTGACATTCCTTAGTCTGCATTTCTGTTGTTTGTATGTCTGTTATTTCTGCTTTAATGGGATGTTGCAAGCCAGCTTGCTTGATCTTACAGGTCAGTGAGTGGAAATTCAATTCACAAGCCAATGCTTTTTGCATTCGTTCTGCTTTAAAGTACCAGTTCGTCTTAGTTATAGGAGAAACCTGAATTTGAATAGCTAAGACTTCCAAGTTTTGCAGGGGCTGTTCAGAGCACTTAAAGACATCGAGAGGAACTTGGACAAACAGCAACATGGTGTTCTACAAAGTTTTGCAGGTGCTTGTCCATGGGATGTGCTCGCAGAGTGTTTATCTAGAATGTGGGTCCCAAGTACTGCCCATTCCAGGAAGGATAAGTTTATATGTTGTCATCAGAACAGCTTGTGGTTTTGAATTTCTTTCTCTTGGGGCTGTGGAAAGATTGTATCCTACCAACCTGGTAGAACACAACAGAGCAGGAACTCCGCCTTCCGTGATTGTCTGAATTGATTCTATGAGTCCAGTGTATGTCCAGGTTTCAGGAAGCACAACTTGTATGCAATACTAGAAGTGGTAAAATGGAACTGTCACCTGTGCCTTCGAGTTTTACTACAGCAGCCCACAAACTTTCTTGAGGCCAGTTTAGGCTGTTGTAAAGACTAGAGCAAAAATTCTCAGGTGGCAGAGGGAATATTTGTTTCCCTGTAGTGGGGTGAGTAGGATGGTTGCTCCCCATGGCTGTGGGGTGCATGGAAAGGGTCTTTCATGTGGTGAAAACAGAATCCAGAGGTCAATGATGCCCAGCCTTGGCAGGGAATTGGGAAAGCTGTTTAGTGAGGTTATGTTGGTCTGGGTTACTACTGTGAGCAATAGTGATGAGAGAGTTCTTTGAGCCCCCAAACTCTGTCTTGCTTTTCCATCAATAAGGTCTTCAAGGTTGTAGTCAAGCCTAATTCCAATATGGTCCAGGCCTTGCTCTGGTTATAGCTCTACCCCATTGGGTAATCGAATGAAAATGGTTTATTATCCTTCCCACCTGCCTGCAGTGGCTTTGGAGACACTTTGGCTGCATGGACATTTGCTACAAGATCTAAGATACACTTGAAAGAAAGAGGCAGAAAAGTCTTACAGCTGCATGTGTGTGGCAATCCACTTTCCCGTGCACGAACTTGCCCTTAGGGAGGTCATGACGTGGAGGAGCGTGGATAATTGTGCAATCTCATCTGAAGTTTTGTTGCTGCTCTGCCTTGATCATCACTCCGAGAGAAGAAAGCGTGTTGCAGTTACCTCAGCTGCAGATGCTGGGTGTGATATGGGGCTTGAATCCCTTTAGTTGCTGCTTATTGAAGTTTAAAAGCAGTTGGTTTTTTTTCGTGTGTAGGGTTTTGTTTGTTTGCCTTTAGGAAGGGGTTGTAGAGTATCAAAATTTGTCCAGATTTGCACCCTGGACAGCAAAACCCATTGAAGTGAAGGGAAATCTTGTAGAAATTTTAGCCATAGCTCCCTTTGTGGATTAACTGGAGTGGAAGAGAAACAGATTTTGTGAGTTAAAGGATCTTTCTCTATTGTGAATGGAAAAAGTTTTTCCTTGAACCTGATATATATTTGTTTTGTACCCTATCACAAACAGCTTGAAGGACTTCTAAGAGCATTTACTTCTCTTCCATCTTCCTTTATTTCTTCCTTTATTTCAGCAGCCTTCTGAGCTCCTGAATGAGGTTTAGTAGCACCTGTGCTGCAGGTGTCAAAAAACAGACTTAGCTCTTGCAGACAGTTCATGCTGCCAGGCAAGGAGAGCTGGACTGGACCGAGCTCTGCAGCTCTCTTCACACAGTGAAACCTGGTTTTCAGCCTGACTTTTGAAAACACCTTGATCCTGCCTGTTGTGACAGCAGTGTCCCTTTATCTCTTTTTGTGCATCGCTGCTGGCTGTATTCTTCCAACACATCTTGCCTTGAGCTTAGCCTAAGAAGGCAGAGCTGCTTGTGGTAGGGACACTAGTGCTGATGCCCCAGCAGAGCTTGGTGATGGAGATGTGCTGTTAGCAAGTAGGATGAAGTTTTTTACTCTGGTGCAAGTAGCTTGTCCCAAGGCAGGACCACAGACTGGCTGTAAAAGAAGCAGTGACTCTTGACTGTGGTAGAAAACTGCTGATAAAGAACATAAAAAGTGCTCCCTTGCTCTATGGTCTGTGTTTACCTGGTTCCTGTGGACTTACCAGCTGACCTGCCAGTGCACTCTTCTCCAGGATGGTGGGCAATTGGTTATTGAAAATTGGGAACAGTCTCCACGTATATGGACATGTCTGAACTTTAGAGAGGTGGGTGAAACCCGTGGTACTCATCTCCATCAGGTAAATCAAATTTAAGCAAACTTTTGTGAATTTTTAGTAGGTTCTGTAGCAATAGGGCAAGGCGTGATGGTTTTAAACTAAAGATAGGAAGATTCAGATGCAAGATGCAAGGAGGAATGATTTTTACACTGAGGGTGGTGAGAGCCTGGTCCAGGTTGCCCAGAAAGGTGGTAGATGCCCCATCCCTGGAGACATCCCAGGTCAGGCTGGACGGGGCTCTGAGCAACCTGAGCTGGTGAAGATGTCCCTGCTCATAGCAGGGGTTGGACTAGATAAGCTTTGAAGGTCCCTTCCAACCCAAACTATTCTGTAGAATATATGATCCTGTCTTATGCTAAGTTCAGTCTTGATACTATACATACTTTGAATTGCAGCACTGGTTCTGTGCTTTAGAATGTGTGGTGTTTTGGCTTTTACCCTGAAAATCCCTTATAAGGGTGGGTAAAAGTGTGAGTCAGTGTCAGGAAAGAGAAGTAATAGATCATTTGATCTCTCCAGACATCTGTTTTGAAACAAGTTTGCCCAGGACACAAGAGCACTACAGGCCTAATGTGCCCAAGACAGGCTCTGCTGACTTTTCTTCCTCTACTACAAGTGCATTAACTGTTTGATTTTGATTATTCACACACATCTATTTTTAAATGGGAACTTCACCACTGCAGATGCTTTTACTTCTAGGGGGAAACAAAAGCAAAAGGTTAACTGTGTCTCTGGAGATGCAAAGCATGTGGATTTGCGGACTGTAATAGTCAATTTACATGTAGGTTTGTGGGTTAAGTAAAAAGCTACATATGGCAGGACTCTCAAGATGTTTTCTTCTGCTTCAATACATCTGAAAACTGGCTGAGCTTGAAAACCGTACGCTGTGCTTTGTAAGCTGGAAGGTCCGTGCAGCACTTGATGTGCTTCATTAAGCTGAACGCAGCTTTCTGCAAAGCTTTTGAATTGCAGCTGTTGATTGCGTTGACCTCTTCTCAGAAGTCACCTTTTGAATAGCTAAACTGGGGAGCGTGAGGTTCCTGGTCTCTGAAGGAACAAACGGGTTGAGTGAGATGAGAAATGAGCTGGCAATGTAGAACTGCCTGGAAACTTATCATTACTCAAGGGCTGCGAAGTGTCTTACACCTTCCTGAATTAGTTCTGCGACATGTGGTGAACAGTTGATATTATAGGTGACTTTTAACTCTATACAAGAACTTCACAGGGAAACTAGTCTTCTGTAATTGAGGGGGAGCAAGGAAAGCTCTAAGGAGTAGTCTGTTAAATTTCTAACTGTTTTTATAAGAGCGTTTGTGAGAAAACTGTGTGGCAGATAGGCTTCAATGATAACTACCAACCCAGCTGCATCACTTAATTCTTCAGGTGTTGTTCTCTTAATGGTCTCAGATCCCATAGTCTTAAGATACAGCATTCCCTGTTTAAAACCTGTTTTTCAAGGGACTGATCTGAAATGTAGTCATACTTTATGTGGAAAGAGTTCATACTGGGAACAGAGTTAAATAAACCACTCTTCCTCTGAGCTGGAGCCCAGCCTCAATCCAGGTCTCCTATAAGACCTGTGTCATCAAATAATATGCCCTGTCCTCAATATGCAAGCATGACTAATGCTTGTCATCTCAAAGCTATGGTTTGTGACCATCTGGAACTTGGCTAAAATGACAGCTGTAAAAAAATCCACATAGAAATAAGACACACGCAGACTAAAGTATGATGTGGCATTCGCTTGGGCAGTGGGTCCCAGGATAGGGTGAATGCTCCAGCTGAGACTCATGGTATGGCTGTGCAGGGTGGATGGTGGGAGGTGGTGCTGCTCTGTGGGTTCCAAAGCAGATGACTCTGGATTTGTATGGGGAATAGGAATAGATGGGCTAAACAGCATCAGCAGCTACATAAGAAAAGGGGAGAGCAGTAGCTGTTAGATGGGATCTTAGGGAGGAAAGATGTCCAAGTCTGTCTTTTTTTTTTTTTGGTTAGGGAAAAGCAAAACTATTTCTTGCAAGCAAGTCAGAGCCCTCTAACCCAAAATAAACTTTTCTGATCTGAAAGATGCTGGGCTCCCCAGTTTAAGAAGGACAAGGAGCTACTGGAGGGAATCCAGTGGTGGTCTACAAAGATGATGGGGAGTCTGGAGCATTCTTCTCATGAGGAAAGGCTGAGAGAGCTGGGATTGTTCAGCTGGAGAAGAGAAGCTGAGAGGGGACCTCATCAATGCTTATAAAGATTTTCAGAGTGGGCGTCAAGAGGATGGGACTAGATTCCTTTTAGTGGTGCCGAACAATAGGATGAGAGACAATGGGCACAGACTTAAACTCAGGAGGTTCTATCTGAATTTGAGGAGAAACTTCTTTACTTTGAGGGTGACAGGCTGCCCAGAGAGGTTGTGGAGTCTCCTTCTCTGGAGACATTCAAACCCACCTGGACACATTCCTGTGTGATCTGCTCTGGTGAACCTGCTTTAGCAGGTGGGTTGGACTGGGTGATCTCCAGAGGTTTCTTCCAAACCAAACCAGTTTGTGATTCTGTGAGCAGCCCAGCAATAGCTGGATATCTTCAGTAGGAGCCAGTTCAATCTGTATACTTCCCTGCTGCCTCATTCCTTGCAGATCCAACTATAACCTTGAATGCAGCCATCATTCCTATTCCTTCCTTAAAATACTCCCTCTGCCAGTTTTGCTACAGGTGCTTATGTTTTTGAAACATTGGTAAGAGGGTATTTGGGAGAGAATGACTAAATCTAGTGAAGACTAGAGGATGCAGATTGGTAGCGATCTGTCCTCTTAAAGCACTGGTAGGGCTCTTGCTGCTCCCTGAGCTGATGGAGGGTGCACGTTTTGAGCATTTCCAGCTGGGGTGCACATTTTTCTCACAAGAAGCATGTTGGCTGCGCTCTGCAAACTTCTCTGCTGCTTCCTCCCATTGTGTCTCGGTTTGAGCTGTCTGAGTAGCTGCTTGCTCAGGCTAAGAATAGTGCAGACTCCAGGGTTTTGGCCTCTGTATCCTGCATGTTGGCTTCTTTCCTGCCTGGAGCTTGGAAAAAGCCTGGGAAAGGGTGTGTCCTTCAAAATAGGTTGAAATCTGTTATTGGAGACGATACTGCCTATAAATAACATGGAGGTTGAGCAGGGGGAGAGCTTGTTTCCTTGCTGGTGCAGTAGCTCTGAGTCCTTTTCTGCAAAGACCAAAAATAAAGTCCTGAGCCTATGGCTAATGCAATGTTGCCCCAGAGATGGACCCTTCTCTTAATAACAGGTGACAGCATTACCAGTTCTGGGCATTGCAGCCCTTATTTTTATTGGACCATTCACAAGTTAAGTGTATAAACATTGCAGTATTTTCACAGAGAGCTTCTAATATCGGGTTCATTTTCAGTGTTCATCTTCTGGGGCCTGTCGCTGAGATTGATGGGGTCAGGCTTGTGTCTCCTATAAATCAAATCCTAGAAGCTTTGTCTGAGTTGACATCTCCCTTCCAAACTTCAACTTCTGAATCCTTTGGTTGGTCACAGTAATATTTATCAAGGAGAGGGTCTGACTATCAGCTAAGCACATCTAAGTTTCTCCTGGGAAATAAATTTCCCCCTTTAATTTTGTTGAAACCTGACTTAGTAGTCTGTTTTCCTAGTCAGCAGCTAGTTGCTACAGAATCACAGAATGTCAGGGATTGGAAGGGACCTCGAAAGCTCATCCAGTCCAATCCCCCTGCCGGAGCAGGAACACCCAGATGAGGTTACACAGGAAGGTGTCCAGGCAGGTCTTGAATGTCTCCAGTCTAGGAGACTCCACAACCTTCCTGGGCAGCCTGGTCCAGTGTCTGTCACCCTCACTGAGAAGAAGTTTCTTCTCATATTTAAGTGGAACCTTCTGTGCTCCAGTTTGAACCCATTACCCCTTGTCCTACCACTGGCTGTCACTGTGAAGAGCCTGGCTTCATCCTCCTGACACTCACCCTTTATATATCTGTAAACATTAAAAAGGTCACCCCTCAGTCTCCTCTTCTTCAGCTCCAGAGCCCCAGCTCCCTCAGCCTTTCCTCACGCGGGAGATGCTCCACTCCCTTCAGCATCTTTGTTGCCCTGCGCTGGATTCTCTCCAGCAGTTCCCTGTCCTTCTGGAACTGAGGGGCCACAACTGGACACAATATTCCAGGTGTGGTCTCCCCAGGGCAGAGCAGAGGGGCAGGAGAACCTCTCTGACCTACTGACCACCCCCTTCTAACCCACCCCAGGTACCATTGGCCTTCCTGGCCACAAGGGCCCAGTGCTGGCTCATGGTCACCCTGCTGTCCCCAGGACCCCCAGGTCCCTTTCCCCTATGCTGCTCTCTAATAGGTCATTCCCCAACTTATACTGGAACCTGGAGTTGTTCCTGCCCAGATTCAAGACTCTACACTTTCCATTGTTCTATTTCATTAAATTTTTCCCTGCCTAACTCTCCAGCCTGTCCAGGTCTCTGGATGGCAGCACAGCCTTCTGGCCTATCAGACACTCCTCCCAGCTTCATGTCATCAGCAAACTTGCTGATAGTGCACTCTATTCCCTACGGCAGCTAATTCTGCCTAAATTAGTATTTTTATTTCCAAAAGGGCTAAAAGGCACCTGTGCTGATGCTCACATCTCCACCAGAGCTGTCTGAATGCCATGTGAGGCTGGGGATCAAGGGAGGATGCTGTGTGCAGAGGTGTCCCCCCATGAATGGGGTGAGGAACAGCATGAAGGAATTGGGTGGTCGCTGCTGTGCTTGTCTTCATTGGTTATAAGAAACAGATAATTTGTTTAAAAACAAAAGCAGACTGCGGGGCAGCATTGCTGCAGACTTGGGTAACACCAAGGAACTATATGTGTCTAGTGTGGGCAAAGCTTTCTACTTCATCAAGAAAACACCATAATAAATGTCTACCGCTTATTACTCTGGAAAATTAAAAAGTGACGATAGCTGTCATTGAGCTTTTTATCTTCTAGTTTTGACTATTTGCAGATATATAATGAAAAACTTTTCTCTCAAACTTCTTTTTTTAACATTTCAGAGGTTCTTATTCAGAGTTCCAACTTCCACCCAGCCTGGTGTTTCTCAGGGATTTTTGAGTGTAAATGATCTTTATTGTCCTTGACCCAAGAGGAAGGGCCTGGGAGTATTTTGTTTCCTGCCCTGCCCTTTCTCAGCCATGGGCAGGGTATGTGTCTCAAATTGTCACTCATCTTCCTTCCTTTTTTGTTTAACTTCATGGCTTTTTATCTGCAGTAATTGGAGCCGAGAAGCAGGAGGGTGGTAACTTATTGGAACACCAACTCTAGATGGCAGGCTGTCATCTCAGAGATGCTTTATGCCTGTTTAATGGGATAGACCTAGATCCCCTTCTCCTGACTCTTTCAGGAGCATCTTCCCATCTACTCAACCTTTTCCTGAGATACTCTGGACCATGGAACAAGTGTAAATGGTCACACAGTGCATCACCTCCACCCTGCTGCAGGGCTCTGTGCCTTGGAGCAGCCTGGATGCTTCAGCTTGGAACTTCAAGAGGCTTCCTCTTGCTGTTCTTGAGGACTATCTTTGAAGCCTTTCTGAAGGAAGTTTCTACACAGTGAACTATTTTACTGTTGGCTTCTTCCACCTACTTTACTGTTAATTGAAATTTAAACTCAATAATTCAGGATCAGATTGAAATATGTTCATTGCAGGGCTGGGTCCTGCAGGATGAACCTGGACAAGAAACCTCCATCTTCTTCCTTTTAGCAGTTTGTTTTTTCATGCTGCTTGCTGTCGCATCCTGCTCTGTTAGAAGGACCCTCAGCCATGAACGTGAGGTGTTCAGCTTTATTTCACTTGGCATCTCCTATCAACCTGTGGCATCTCTTTAGCAGCAATGTGCACCACTGGGTGCTTTTGTGCTATCAGAGAGGTAGGTGACTTGGCACAACTCCCAGATTTGCCACTTTTCAAAAGACAAATAGCTGTGTGATAGAAGGGGTGGCTCAGTGAGCCATTGACACAAACTAGGACTTGCCTTAAACATGCTGCAAACATCCAGACTTTACATGGCCAGTGGAAGTGTGAGTTGAGGCTGATTTCTCAAGCTGCCTTGCTTGAAGTCAACCAAAGAGCAATTGTTCCCAACCTGTCTTGAGGTTTGTTACTTCTTTTAGGCTTCAAAGATTTGTCTGAAAGCTTCCCTGTACTTCCACCGGTGTTTTCTTCCCCTTGGAAAGATTGGCAGGGGCTGGGAATCTAAAGGTTTGTGTGGATTTTACTAGGACTAGTTTTCTGTCCAGTGATGATGTGTAGAGGCACAAAGTGAGATCAGATGTCCCCACTGTGTGTGCATAGCCTGCTCACAAATATTTAAAAAGCAGTGACTTGCACCTGGGTCCATGAGGAGCAAATACAGACCAGCAAACTGGGAGATCTGTGCTCTCCTGGCCTCTGGTGTGGTCCAGGCTGCTGACCCGACTGGGCTTGCAGGTATCCGGGTGGTTTAGGAGGATCACTTAGCTGTGGAGATGTGCAGAAATGTTGGTTCCTTGCAAAAGCCAGCTTGCTTTACAAATGGGCGAAGCTGGGAAGGGAAGCAGAGTTAAAATAATCAGTGCTGTTGGGAAGACAAATTCCTGGTGTCGTCTGGTGTAAACTCAGTACAAACTCACCTAATTTTTAATCTAACTGGATGGGGATTCTCTCCTATCTCTCATAGCTCTGTGTGCACTAAACTTAATTTTTAATCGGTTTTAGGCACTAGAACTTAAATATTATATTTCTTGTTGGCTTGTTGCATGCATAAGCATGCACAACTTTTCTTAAAATAAATCTTAGGGGTGGATTGATCTGTCTGAGCTGTGGTAGCAAACCCATGCCTACAGCTGGTAGAAAACTGAGTTGACCCTGGTGACTTTAGACACGTTTTGCGGAGAGCAAGGGAGACTTCAGCCTTTCTCCACCCTCAGCCAGCTGTATGCCTGTGCACACCATGGCTTGACTCAAGAGGAGAGGGATGCTTTGCAGTTTCTGCTCAGCCTGTTGCTCCCAAAGCACAAAAGCAGCAGTGATGCTTCAGAGGGGACTTCATCAGCTCCTTGAGTTTCCTAAGACTTGGTGCTACTTCTGTGTGGATTTAACATCACCCATAACCTCTGGGTCAAAGCTACCAAATTACTCTGCCTGTTAAAGCTCTGGTAATCTTGGCTAGATTTCTGGTTTAATTTGGAGACAGCCTGCTGCAGCTCTGCACAGTAAATGCCCTATTAAGCAGTTAATTATTTCTCTATAATACTAGCTTTTATCTTTTAATACAACAGTTTTACTGTCTCTGATAATTATGCAGTCTCAGATAACTCTCTTAAATCTAATGAGGCATGACAAGCTGTGTTCAACAAGGCACCACACCATTAACTTCTTACCTCTTACTTGTCATCTTATCGCACTGAATTACCGTATTTCTAGCCTGAGTGGCTGTGGATGCGTAACATGTCACTTCTCATTAAGAAAATAATGAAAATCATCCCTGGTGCTTTTGTGGTTGGGCTACTGGTCAACTGGCTGGCCTGGTGGCCTTCAGATCCCTCCAACAGCTTCTCTCCAGCATCATGGTCTTTAGCCTGTGAGTTGAGCAAGATTGTTAGGCTTAGTTTAAATACTTCTGGGCACTCAAACAAGCTTGGTTAGTCCCTGAGTCTTTTACTTGTGGATGGGCAAAATGCACATGCCCATTGAAGGGCATCAGTGATGGTAGAACTTGCTTGAGCTGATGGAAGCTGTTGCTGCAGGGATATCTCGAGGTGAGTTGCAGCTGAGTAAGGGAAACAGGGTGTTTTTTCTGGGCACAGACTGCTGTGGAAATGCTTAGTATAACCTGACCTGACTTCTGCTTTGTTACCCATTAATGGCAATAGCAGATCAGGTCACTGGAGTGCCGGTTTTCTGTGGATTTGAGAGCAGCACCAAAAATCCTGCATGTGCCTGACTGAAGTCCTGGGGTTAGGGGGACTGTATGTTCATATATCACCCTGCCATCTTGCCAGTAAAAGAAGTACAAGGTTATACTTCTGAAATGGCAAAGCTCCTCCCAGGAAGGTTCCTGCATTCTTCCAGGCTGGACCAGAAAGTTGTTTCCCAGGGGAATGAGCCCGGGTTGTCCCTTGGGGCAGATGGTAGAGCTCCATCTGGCAAACTATGTGCTCAATTACAGCTGGACCAAACAGGCGAGTTAATTACTGTCTAGATGCAGAGCAAATAGACCTTCATTTGGAAATGAGCTAAATCCAGCCAGTGTGTTGGTTTTTCTTCCCAGCCTTTACAGAGCCTGCTGATGATTCTGCTTTTCAGGGTGGTTTTGCTTTCTGCTACATGGAGCCTGCACAAGTTGTGCTGTCAAAACCATGTATTTCCCCACAAGGCAGGGGAAGAAAAAGATGCCTTATTTCAGGTTATAACCTGAGCCATTCATATTCCCTGTGGTGTTTTGTGGGATGCTCATGGGACCAGCTACTGTGGAGTGCCTGGATTAGATCAGATTCTGGCTCTAAAAAGGCAGTTTTTACTTGGACAGAAGTTGTTGGCTTCTCTGTGGTTTCATTAACTGAAAGACTAACCAGTGGGTGGAATGTAAATCTGGAAAGAGAGCTGGATACCAAGTTATGTTTAGAATTGTGCTGGCCTTATCAGTAGTGTTAGTGATCTAAAATAGACCAGAGACGTTGCTTGTGCCCTGTACCTCCCACGGGCAGCAAGGAAATTCGTGTCTATAGAAGTGCATCTTTTTACCCCACTGCAGAGCAGGCAGAAGTGTGTGGCTCTAATGCCCCTGCCTTCATTGCCTTCATCTGTGGCACTCTGGGTCTCTCTCTTCATATCCCCAAATTGTTCTGGGAAGTGTCCTCATGTGCCAAGGACTGTCAGCAGTGAGAAAAGTCCCTTTGGTTGTAAATCTGTAAGCAGTGGTTGATTACATGTAGCTGGGGGTATGAAGGACGAATAGCTGTGACTAGTGGGATGGTGTGTGTCTGTTCTGCCTTTTGGTTGCTTTTTAAAGGAGTAGAGTAGGCTATGGGGCTCCCAAGAGTGTGAAGACATAGTGATGATAAAATAGGTTAACTGGTAGTCTGTTTGGACTTCTGCAGTCTGTGTACTCTTCAGCACTCATTGCAGTGATCTGCCCGGTAGCACAGCTGGGATGTACAGAAGGATTCAGTGATTAACACACAGCATATACTCTTGGAGTAGTTTTTTCTAGCAGGATTGTACACTGCACAATGATTCATACTCATGTGTCCTGCTGCTTTCAGGCTCCTGCTTTCGCTAGATGGCACCACCAGGCAGCTGCTGTGCTTGCATCCCCAACCAGACTATCAGGAGTTAGAGAGGATGCTCTGAATTATTTTTCTTCTATTTCTCTAAAAATATATATATATAAAATATAGATATTCACAGCTCATTATTTTTAACTCTGAATCCTTCTCAAGCTGGCAGTATGTTTGGGGATTGATTGTGGCAGATTTAGCTTGCTCTCCATCTTGAGCTCATTAGTGCTGCTGAGGAGAATGGTTTCAGCAACCAAGGTGAGGTTGAGGACCTGTACCTTCCATGTCGGTAGTGCTGATTCTTTAGATGTAGCTGTTAGCAACCTTACCACAAAGCAAGTTAATGTCACTGAATACCCTTTGTGGTTTTTTGGTTTTTTTTTCAATTCTAATTAATCTGATGTAGTGGAAAAGCCTCTTCCAGGTCTGCTTGTTCTAGAGCATTGGTACATGTGGGTTTAAAGGGAGAAGAGTTGGCCTAGTAGCTGGTCCTTTCTAAAATGGGCTTCTAGCTGAAGTGACAGCAAAATAGTTAAAAATTACTTCTGCATGGGATATGGTACTTGATACTTCTCTATTAGCAGCTCCTATTTGTGCATGTAAAAGCTGGTTGAAACCAAGAAGAGCATCAAATCTCTGTGATAAACTGAGAACCTTTGAGATGCTTCTGCAGTGCTGGGACCATACTCTGAGAAAAACTAGGTAAAAATCCAACTTGCTTTTATCTCCTGGTAGTAAAAATAGAAATCTCAGAGCAGCAACTGTGATAGACAACACTGAGGGCTCCTTGGAGGAGGACAGACCTGAAGGGCTGCAAGGAGAAAACTCATCTATGGTTGGAGGGATTTCATTTAAATAATCATAGAATGGTTTGGATTGGAAGGGACATTTAAAGCTCATCCAGTCCAACCCCCTGCAATGAGCAGGGACATCTTCACCCAGATCAGGTTCCTCAGAGCCATGTCCAACCTTACCTAGAATGTTTTCAAGCAAGGAAGAGTTGCTTCAAATATCTTTGTGTCATATAGTTGGTGGTGCTGAAGCCATGTGTCTCAGACTACTGCTCCACAGTGGTAATGGGCATGACAAATGTTGTGTACTTAAATAATGTTTTAATACTAGTTGGCACAAGCACAGAGCCATAGCAGCTTGATGAGTTTTGGGGCTTGGCACTGTTACCTTTATGCTGGAGATGTATGCAAAGTGCTGCTTCCTCAAAGGTCCTCTGGTCCTGTTAGCTGCAAGGAGGAGATGGCTTTGTTGTGCCGATGTGACCGTAAAACTTCAATGGACTCTTGGGCTGTATAACTTCATTGTCGCTAGCATAACTTCAGTTTGATGGAAGACTTTTCAGAACTGGTAGGTAGTGGTGAACCTTCCCTAACTTCCTTCAGCCTGCTTCCCATGGCATGAAATAGCTGCTGCTGATGGATGCCAGAAGCACACACCTACCTCCCAAAAATCCTTCTGACCCATGTGTGTGCATTGCTTCTGGTCAGTCTGGAGCCAGGACCTTTGGATTTGCTAAGCTTTAGACTGGCAAATCCTGAGGGTCCTCCAGACTGTTTTTGACAGGTTTTGCATTGGAGATTGGTGCAGACTGCACATGTGTATCAGTTCAGCTCTTTTGGCTAACACAGCTTCTCTAATTCTCTTTGCAGTAAAACGATTTAAGGAACCAAAGGAAGAGAGGCGTCCCTGGAGGATATGGTGAGATTTTTAATTTGGAGTTTGAAAAGACCACGTATATGTAATATTATCATTGCTTATACTAACAACTTCTAGGCTGTCTGAATGTCCTGCGTGGTATTTAGTTGTTAAATGGAATGCTCTGGTGCTAATTCTTAAGGAGACCTCCATGTAGTAGCTGGTGATCCCCAGAAGCAAAATTCCCTGCCCAGCTCTTCCAAAGAAGGTTGTTTTTACTGCAAATGACTGAACCAATAGGTTATAGTCTTCTTTCATCTACTGGCTCGCCTGCACACGGGCTGTCTCCCAGCCAGGGTCATGTTTTATTCTTAAATACAATTAATCACTTTGTCCCTCAGCTCAGGCACAGACCAGGCAACACATTTACCTGTGTCTTGATGTGGCGTAGCTGGGCATTGCTGTTGGCTTTAGACACCTATCCAAACATCCCTGTACTGAAGGATTTATGGACTGCTAAGAGGTGTGCAGGTGGTTGGGATCAGCATACAGTCAGGCTGGCTTGGCTACCAGCTAACGTTAGTGATGAAAAACGTGTCAGTCTTCTCAGTTTGGTTCTTCCTCTAATTTGGGAGTTCAATCCACTTCCCTGTAGATGGGTGCAAAAATCCTAAATAGCTCAATGCCTTCCCTGCACCTACTGCTGTTTGGAGAAACTGAGGCTGGGCTGGGCACTGGAAGGCCAACTGCCCTTTGATGTAGGCTGAAACTTGGCAGTAAATAGAATTATAGAATAGTTTGGGTTAGAAGGGACCTTCCCAGCTCCCCCAGTGCCACCCCTGCCATGAGCAGGGGCGTCTTCACCAGCTCAGGTTGCTCAGAGCCCTGTCCAGCCTGGCCTGGGATGTCTCCAGGGATGGTTCATCCACCAGCTCTCTGGCCAACCTGGGCCAGGCTCTCACCACCCTCAGTATCAAAAATTTCTTCTTCATGTCCAGGCGTAGATCTCCAATGCAGAGTTGCCACATGCTGAAGTGGTGTCTTTTCTTCTTAAGTATTTAGAGTCAGCCAAACTGCTCTTTTTCACCATGTAGAACTTCTTGAGCATCATTAATACATCTTGGAGTAAGGCAGATGCATTCAGGGCCATCACTTGTGTGGTGGCTGGTGCTCCAGGGCACAGATCTTTTTGCCTGTTTTTTTTTTTCCTCCAGGTTTTATGATACCTCCAAGCAAGCAATAGGTGCCCTCTTCATCCACTTTGCCAATGTTTTTCTGTCAGATCTCACCGAAGAAGACCCTTGCTCACTGTAAGTACACAAGGTGCTTGCACTGATGTCCTACATCTGTAAAAGGAAGACACAAGCCTGTTGGAAAATGTCATGCACGGTGGAAACTGAGCCATTTGAAGTGCTATGTGGGGATAAACCATGCTGAGCTTATTTTCAGAGTCTGGGGTTGTCTTCTGGTCTTTGCAGTCTGCTGGTCTGGAGGTGAAGCAATGCAACTGTGCTTTTCTCATTACTGAAAGCACCTCGATATACATTGCAAAAAGTTGCAGCAAATAACGCACTGGTGCCCCTTGCAATTATAATTGTTAAATTATATTGTTTGTTATTGTTTGTTAGAACACCAAACTTTGCAATTTGGCTGTTTTCACAGGGTTATTGACAATGCTTTTCTCGCTGTGTGGTGAAGGTCTTTGAGCACAAGGATATTTTTTTGAGGGATTGATATTCAGTTGCACCTACCACATGTATTCCTGTAGTTTGGGGACTTTCTAAGCCAGACTTCAGACTTAGTGTAGAATTGCCACCTTTATTTCAAACCAGCCACTTCGCAGCTACCAATTTAGTTTCAGAATTTACTTTATCGTGTTTTGAGAAACTCTTCTAGGCTTCAAAATGCTGCAGAAAACCTGGCTTATCTCCCTTTTATATATAAGTGCTGCACCTTGATATGTTTCTTTAAGCAGATGCAAGTTTGACTGGAGCTAAGTATAACCTCTAAAATGACTTAATGGTGTGTTTTTTTTGAACAGTCACTGTTTTAAAATAAACCCCTTAGTGCTTATACTGTACCCTTTGCTTTTTTCTTAAAACTCTGCAGCCTTGACCCTGGGCTCTGAGTCTCATTTGCTACGTGTCCTGCGTGGTATAAACCACCAGAGTGCTCTGATTTTGGCAGCTGGAAACTGTAATAAGCTTGTAATGAGCCTCTGGATGTAGAAAAATTTAATGTCGTATTTAAAAAATGGATATCAGAAGCAGATTGTTATTTTCCGTGTCTTTATTCAGAGGCAGTATCAAATTCTGGAAAGGGAAATGTTCATTCCTGAAGCTCTGTGCTTGGTAGTTTCTTCATGCTGTCGAAATCTGGCCTGATTTGACAGAAAATATTCCAGTAATGGAAAACTGGACAGAAAACATCAGTCTGAGACTTTTTTTTTTAGCCTCTGGAGTTCATTAAAATACAAAGTGCTGGATTAGAGCTTTGACCCTGCAATCCTCAGAAGGTCCCAGCAGTTCTTCTGATTCTGGCGCTCTGTCTAGTGAGGCTTAAATATCCAAAACTGCAGAGCAAACCCATCAGGCCCAGATCTCCTGGTAGGGATGGGTTCAGCTCCTGGATCTGCAGGGCGGCCCCAAACCAGAGGTTTTTGGGGTCCCTGAGATGGCGGCTGTTGAGCCGGGGCTTGTTATCTCTCCCAAGACCTTCTCCTCTGCTCACAGGAGCCTCTCACAGCTGCTCGATCAAATGAACTTTTTGGCTCTTCTGCTACACAGTTTGCAGAGCAGCGGTGGTGTCCAAGAAGCTTCCATTTTTCTTGTATGAAATTCCAAAAACATTTGGTTCTGCTTCCCTGAAACTTGGGATTTCATCCTAATAAGAACAAAAGATGCTACAAATGGAAAGCCTCCTTTTTTGGGGTCACCCTTAAGCAAGGCTAACCTGGGAAGTATTTAATGCTGTATAAATAAGCAATGTCAGAGGTTGCTGGAGCCTGCTCCCTTCTCTGCTGAGCCTTTTAAACTAAGAAATTGCTCGTAAGGCTATAGGAAAATCCAATAAAAGAGAAAGGAAGTGAGTTTGGACTGTTAAGTGGGGATTTTTATGTTCTTGTGGCTTTTTTATGTATTCTCATATTGAAATAAAATATTTTGAATAAGGCTTAAGAACACAACTG
The DNA here is from genome assembly GCF_036013475.1 of Columba livia. NCBI lineage: Eukaryota > Metazoa > Chordata > Aves > Columbiformes > Columbidae > Columba > Columba livia. The sequence goes on along the minus strand of NC_088602.1, from coordinate 207,213,184 downwards.
AAACCTGATAATTTTGTTTTAACTCTGCTCTTAGCTACCTTATTAATTTCATCCTTGATGCCACGCTGGGAATGCTGCTGATCTGGCTTGGTGTGAAGGTTGTCTCCTGGATCGTGCAGCAGAAGAAGTCCACGTACCTGGTCTTCGGAGAATATGGTAGGTGTCAACCGCTCTGCAGTAAGGAAGCTTGTTTGCTCCCAGCTATGGATGACAAGGAGTAAATGGCAGAAAATATCATTTGGGGATAAAATAGGTAAACATCTGCTTCTGTTGTCCCTTCTCCAAGGAGCTCAGAGTGTGTTAAATGCTGGGACATCACCAGGTCACAGATAACTCTGCTGAGCACACATGAGTGTAGCAGGTTGGTGATAAAAGGTTGAACGTTTTCTTGGATGGACAATATACCCCAGAACATGTGTATGATAAACTAAGGTGTTTGAGGTGGTGATTTTGGGGGGATTCTTCTGGGGGGGGGTGGGTTCCTGGCTTCTCATTTCAGAACATGGAGTTGTTCTTGTGTTTACCTAGATTTGTAGTAGGCATCAGTAGGACACAGCCAGGCCCCAAAAGTGAGTTCTCAAATGACTTGTGGGGTTTTGGGGTGGGATTTGCCAGTTGATTTAAAACAAAACACCACTTTTAGGTATGTCCAATTGTGGCCCCCGCTCTGCTTCAGTTCCTGCCTTGAGATGGACCAAGTTTCAGAAAAGCTTTTCTCAGCAAAGCCCGCTAGAGGGTAGCACTTCTCTTCAGAAAGAGCAGAGCTTGTTCCTGGTTGCTAGAGAGGGAATTATTAACCCTTTGCCTATTTTGTTATATCTCATATAAAGAAGAATTCAGTCTTACTTTAGAAAATACATCCCATTCATACCAATCACATTCCCACCTTTAAGACTTGAATCATTAAGTCCGTTCTTGTTCCTTTGTATTTTTAGTAGCTGGTCTGATAACTGAGCTGGTGAAACTTGGACCAAACTGGGATTAGTGTAGAGACCCCACTGACTTGAGAGCTCTTACTCAGGCTCCTGTTCATCTTGTGTGATGGGTCATAGCACAGGATGAAGGGGATGGTTTGGTTTGTGGGACAGCATGAGCAACTACAGACTAGGAATGAGATGACAACAGATGGGTTGAAATGATGGGATGTGGCAGGACCATCTCTCATCAAGCTTGATAGTGGCTTTAAAGTCTGCAGCGGTCTCCAGAGCAGGCTCAGCATTCTGACAGCATGTGTTTGGTGGGGACTGCCTTTTTTCCCCCTAATGGCTCTTTTTGAAAGAGCTGAGGAGCCAGGCACAGATTGCTAAAGTAATTCAGATGAGACAGCAGAGCAATCCAGATGTTCTTAGAATCATAGAATAGTTTGGGTTGGAAGGGACATTCAAAGCTCATCCAGTGCCACCCCTGCCATGAGCAGGGACATCTTCACCAGCTCAGGTTGCTCAGAGCCCCATCCAGCCTGGCCTGGGATGTCTCCAGGGATGGGGCATCCACCACCTCTCTGGGCAGCTTGGGCCAGTGTTTCACCACCCTCAGTGTAAATAATTTATGTTCAGCCTGAATCTCCCCTTCTTTAGTTTAAAGCCATTACCTCTTGTCCTGTCATAACAGGCCCTGCTAAATAGTATTTTTGGTTCAGGAGCTTGCATTTTTCTTGGTTTTGAGCAACAAGGGCTTGAAGCCAAATTGCAGCCATCCCAGGGCGCAGCTTCATCTTCACATGCCACGTCTGCAGTTGAGCAGAAGCAAGGAAATGTTAAAGTGTATTGGCAGCTTGCTTTAACCTTGCAGAGCAGTAATGAGCTTCCAGTGAGCTGTAGCTGGCCCCTCATGAAGGCTGGCTTAGACTACAGAGACGGCTCACACCTCTGAGGAAGTCTTGCTTTCATTAACAAAAAAGTTTCTGCTGTTGCTTGAATGTAGCTCTTGAGTTGAGGATTAAGTATCTCATCCACTCAGTGCTGCTCTTGGTGAAGGTCTCTGGGCAGAGTGACCACGATGGAAAAGTTAGGTACGACTCAAATGGTGTGTCTGCTGCAATCCTGCTGCAGGGCTAGGGAAGCAAAACACTGCTGTCCTCATTTTGGGTGGGAAGTAAGTTCCAAAACGGTTTGGAAGATGCTCATAAACTTTGTCCAGTCTGATACAGGGTCCAAAAATATGATTCATTTTCTGATCTAATTGCCGTACCGGATTTTGTTGCTTTCCTCAATTCTCCTGAGGAGCAGAAGCATCTCTTGCAGTCCTGCAGAGGAAGAAGGGCAGAAAAGCACACAATCCACATTGTGGACAGTGGTGAGTGCTGTTGCTCCAACCATCAGGAAAGAACAGTTGTGTCTTTGTCCAGTATAGCCAGTACCATCTACCTGCATGGTCTCTGGGGGGGGGGGGGGAAAGAAGAAAAAATCCTGTTGCAACAGCTTCCTTTCTGATCCCCCAGCTCTTGGTTGCATCCCTGGAACAGATGCAAACTGCAGTTATCTTTGGTTTTGGCTCCAGCAGTCCCTCTGCTCTGCTGTTGGTACCCCTGTCTCCACAGCCCTGGGTGGTGCTCCCTGTGTGACTGTAACAGCTGCATTAATGGAGAAGCAAAGAAAAGGAAGAGCAGCTAAATCCACACTACTATTTTAAGCATCCAGCTGTCCAGAAGTGTTTAGAAAAATCAATTACTTTTGTATTTCAAACGAGGAGACACCCATTCTGAGATCAGCCTCTCTTGTGCCTGAGCTCTTGGCCAAAGACTTTGCAGCCAGGAATGACCCAGGGCTTAGCTAGTGGAGAGTCAAAGGCTCCAATATGCTTATGTTCCTCCATCTTTGCCCAGCAGCTCTTGGTTACACCTTGGATTGCATTGAAGCACAGGAAACTGCATTTTAAAAGGTTGCTCTTGCTTCTGCAGAAGCTTTGCTTCAAAGATCAAAGATTGGAGAGGTTTATTCTTCATCTGGGGTCAAGTAGGCTTTGGAGAATGGTGGTTGCCGTACACATACTCAAAGATAACAAACTCCGCGAATGCTCTGGGCACCGTTTGCTCTTGCAGGGTAGCTGCAGGCCCTGTCTATAGGTGCTTTCCATGTAGGGGACTTCTGCAGGCAGGAGAGCAGAGCAGAATTGGAGCTGTAAAGGACATGGGAGGTGGATACCCAAGATCTTGGAGGTGTGCTGGGTCTGTACAGACTGAGCAGAGAGGATAATGGTTGGAGGCAGAGAGTGCAGATGAAGCCTGATTGAGCTTTGTGCTCCACCTCCAAACTGCCCCAACCTTCTTCTCCCTCACCCCTTCCCCTGGCAATAAGAAGCTCCCTAGAGGGAACCTCTGGATGGCTGCAGCGTCCTGGCATTGCAGTTGTGTCTAATAACTTTAAAATATTACTGTAGAAATACTGGAGTATTTCTTTTAGGTAAGCAAACGCTATGAATTTGCGTTAACATACGGTTCCTGCAATATGCAAGTATAATGCTGAAGAGGCACATTAAGAAATGATGGGGAGTGAGAGGGCATTCTTGCTTGAAAATGCCTTGTTGGGTGCCCATCTGGATGCTGACTGATGTGTGACTGTGGCTGCGGTCACCAACTAGTCTGAGCTTGATGCTTTGTGCTCATTCACTGTCTGGAAATGGAAAGTCATGTCTCTTGGAGGCCTTTAAAGTCTGTTTAGTGGCCTGTTGAACTCTGCTGGTCAGAATTATAAGCGAATATGCTCTGTGCCAGCTGCTGAGTTTAACTGAGGACCTGTGTAGGCTGCTTTTGGCCCTGTTGTGATGTTGTACAAAATTTCCATAACAAATGTTCCCACGTCCTGAAGCAGCCAAGGGAGCTGGCTGCTAATGCTTGAGGAAATAAGGCTGAAAATAGCTCTAACCTGAGGGTTTGTGCTTTTCCTTAGCATGCTTGGTCTTTCCACCTCCAGGATCAGGGAGGAAAAGTAAGGAGAGGGCTGAAGATCATCCTTCAGTGGTGAAGTGTGTGGTCAGGTCCCCTGCTCTGAGCAAGGGTGCAAAGCTTTGAACCTTCCTGTATCTGGCTGATTGCAGCAGTATTTGCCCCAATGCAAGAGCAGTATCTCTAGGGACCAAAGACCCAGGGACAATGGTGTGACACTGCAAACTGGGAACTGATTCCATCTGTATGCTCTCCTATAGTTCAGATGCAGAACGTGCCAGAGGGTTTGAGATGTCCACTGGGACCCATCTGGCTGCTCTGATGCTGCTTTGTCCTATCCATGACCAGTGTAATTGCTGATCAGGTCCTGATCTCTGAAAACCTGTTCTTACCCTCAAAGTGAGCACTTCTATGCAGTTCAGGTGTTTTCCTGCTCTTAGCCTCCTCTGTACTTGGCACTGAATCATAGAATGTCCTGAGTTGGAAGGGAACCCACAAAGACCATCAAGTCCAATTTCTGTCCCTGCACAGGACAACCCCAAAATGATAATTACATCCTTTGATTTTTTTAAAGGTACTGTTTGAGTATCTCTTGAGTTTGTGGTGTGGGTGTTTTTTTTAAATTATTTTTATTTATTTATTTTTATTTTTCTATCCCTACCATGTCACCCAGTGCAACTTTCAGTTCTTTCAAATATTCATTTTTCTTCAGCCTTCTGCTTTGGCTGTGGTTAAGCTTTTTTCTACCTGCTCTGTGCACACACAGTCCCCAAAAGACCTTAAATAAAGCTGTCTGGCAGTAACATGTGGGCTATGCTGACAGCTTGGTACGTTGGACAGCCTGGATTAAAACTAATCCTGTTGTGCGGTAACAACTCAAATACCTCAAGCAGTGCTGCTTTTGCTCTGTGAGCTGTTGGGATCCCACGCACAAGCGGAATAGGAGACACGTGTGTTTGTGTGATGTTGCTGCAGGAACCAGAGTCCCAGGTCTGCACCAAGGAGGTGTTGCTGCTGGTGGGGTGGGGAGCACCAGCAATACTGCTGGAGAATAATGGTCTAAAATGCAGTGTATGCATCTTCTGAATGAAGGAGGGTATTTATTTCTATTAGGGTGGAAGATGGCTGTAAGAGGATTTGAGCGAAGCATGTTTGCTAAGGTAAAAGTAGAGGCTGGTGGTAGAGCCAATGTGTAGAGCTGAGATCTCCTGGGTGACCTTCCAACCAGGACTGGTGAGGCTGCATCTGCAGTGCTGTGTCCAGTTCTGGGCTCCACAGTTTAAGAAGGGCAAGGAATTACTGGAGAGAGTCCATCAGAGAACTACAAAGATGGTGAGGGGTCTGGAGCGTCTTTCTGATGAAGACAGACTGAGAGCTGGGTGTGTTCAGCCTGGAGAAGAAAAGCCAAGAAGGAATCCCATCAATGCTTATAAATATCTGAAGGGTGGATGTCACGGACTAGAGTTGGACCAAGGGTTGGACTCTATTATCTCTGAGGTCTTTTCCAACCCAGTTGATTCTGTGAAAAGGGTGGACCAGGCTCTTTTCAGTGGTGCCCAACAATAGGATGAGGGACAACAGGAACAGACTGAAGCACAGGAGGTTCCATCTGAATATGAGGAGAAACTTCTTTCCTTTGAGGTGCCAGAGCCTGGACCAGGCTGCCCAGAGAGGTTGTGGAGTCTCCTTCTCTGGGAACATTCAAACCCGCCTGGACACCTTCCTGTGTGATCTGCTCTGGTGACCCTGCGTTAGCAGGTGGGTTGGGCTGGAGGATCTCCAGAGGTCCCTTCCAACCCCAACCATCCTGTGGTTCTGTGACTGGGGACAAGAAACTAGAAGTGTTCAAAGGGAACATGATGCATGTAATCTCCTACCAGGTTCAATGTGGAGGCTGCAAAGATCCTTTGGATCTGTTACTCACTCTACTACAAGGAATGTGAATCCCTGAACACAGTAAAGAGGAGAGCATCTATTCTTTATTATTATTATTATTATTATTATTTAATATCCAGGTAGCAGCTTGTTTTTTGCTGGCTGGCAATTTTGCATGGCAGAAACAGTCCTGTAAGCACTGACCTAGATCTGTGAAATGGAAACACTTGATGTGAGAAGAATCCTTTCCAGTCCTTGAAGTGGGACACCACAGTTTGTCTATTAAAGCTCTTAAGTTGCATCTGAGGATACCCTTTATTATCTTGTTGTAGGGAAACAGCACATAAATGAGGTGCATGGTTAGCTAGGATCAGCTTGAGATTTCCAGGCTTGATTCCTGACTGTGGGAGGAGGAGATGCAGCCAGTCTGTCTCATGGGCTTGTCCAGGGACCACACAAAGGGACTCTTCCCTCAGGAGATGCCAGTAGGTGGTGACTTGTATGTTACTGACATTAGTCACAGTTAGTGGTGAGTTAGACTTGAATGATGGCCACTCTGAGGTGGATCGATGGTCCTTGTGTGACTTCAAACCTGCAGAGGTAAGGAACAGCCACATTAGCTCCTTGGTGAAGAGGAAACGAGCCTCTGTCAGTTTATAGCTGAAGTCATCCTGGCAGCCCTGTGCACCACGCTGTTGTTTCATTTTCATCTTTATCCTGAGTTATTTTGGTACTGAGCAGCCTCCCGTCCTTGGGAGACCAAGATGCAGTCAAAAGTAACTGTGGAGATACCCTCTGATCTTTCTGTCAAGGGGTGGAAATTAAGTCCTGTCTAATTCTGTGCTTCAGGATGGATTCCTGTACAGAAACATCTCACCCCATAGTCCACAAACAAAGCTCAGAATGGAACAGGAGGAAGAGGCTGAAAAACAGAGTCCTCTGCCTAGGCCTCTGGGTCTCTTTCCGTAACCTTCCACTGTCTACCCTGGACAAGTAAGAAGTTCTGGTGTCCCTCTAACTATGGAGGAGATTGACAGCATCTCCTGTAGGTGATGTAGAGAAGACCAGAGTGAGAAATATGAACATACGAAGCTCCATGCTGTGATGGAGGCACCTTTGACAGGTGGGATGTGGTGGGTAGTAAGGGGTGCAGGTCTGTCCTGCTTGTTGTATACTTGTATGTGTCCTGCAAACATAACCAGTGAAGCTAGCCTCTGGTCTTGGAGAAGTGGGGTTCCCTAGGTGGGATCTTGCATTTGCACAGTAAAAATTGTTCTCTAGGGAAGGGAGAAAAGGTTGTCAGGCTTGAAGAAAACTTGAAGAGCAATTTGATGGCTAACTTGGGTGAGGAGCTATTAACCTTGGAGACGTGGTCAAGTCAATGCTCAGCGTGGGTTAAGTAGCTGGTTGATTTTCCTGATGTCTGTGTATCAGCCTGGTTAAACAAAACCTGTCTGTAAAGATGGCTTGTTGAGGGCTAGGGCTGCCAACTGCACAGTATACGAAATCAAGAACTGTAGCTGTTTGTGATGATGAATGGTAGTGACTGCCTATCCCCAAAAGAGTGTGCAGGAGCAGGTATTTGGGTGAGATCTCAAACTTGCTATTGCTTCTTGGGCAAGCTGAGGCAGTAGGGGCGAGTATTTGGCAAGTGCCATCATGACTTCAGCATGAAAGAACAGGCTTGCGAAGAGTGCTGTGGGTGTTAGTCCTGTCTCCCCATGGGGGACGGAGCACAGCTGACAACACAGAGCAAAAGGGAAAGAGTTCAAATGCAGGAAGGACACGGTGGATGTTTGTTTTCCTATTTTGTTTGTACTCGGAGTTCAGATGGGTGATGGTAACCTGGGGGTTTGTAGTATAACTAGTCGGTCTTGGGATATGAGGCAAAAAAACCCACTATAGTTAACCTGTACCAAAGATAATTAGGCTGCTGAGTGTAGTGGGAGAGGCTGTCTATGCTTCAGGAGGACCAAAGCCTGTCTGACACTGGCCTTTAACCGCCTCTAACGCTGCTCCTGTCTCCTCTGCAGACCACCCATTTAGCTGCTGCCTGCCAGGGAGCAGAGATGTGCGCTTTCTGAAATCCTCTGCGGGTTCTGCTGGTCGCACTCGCACGTAACCTTCCTGGCTCCCTCTTTCCTTCCCTCCCTCTGTGCGGTTGCCGGCTGGTCTGGCACTCTCTGCTTGCTCTCCTCCCAGCTCGAGCAGCCTCTCTGCACCACTGCCTTTCCAGTCCTTCTTTTTCTCCTCCTTTGCTTCCTTCTCCATCACAGCTTGAGCAATTAAAAAGCTGGGTTGCAAGGTGATCACTCTGAGGTCTCTGGTGTAGAGATGCTAGCTTGACGCCTCTACTTCTTAGCTGTAGCTTTGCAATGATGCAAATGTTTTGGTGCATTGCTAACAAATGACAGAATAAGAACAAATAGGCATGCAAACCTATTTTTCCCTTGTTGGGAAGCAGATCCCCTTAGAGCTGGGCTTGGTTGGATACCAGCTCTTACTAAGTCCTGGTATGTGCTGCTGGTCTGTGTGGTTTGCATAATGGGTTTGGATAAATGTGTTGTTGTAAACTACTGGTATTGTGTTCCCCTCCCATGTCTGAACAGTATTGTGCTGAGAAAAGCGGGGCAGAGCTCCCAGTCCGCTGCCATCTGACCACACATCGGGCATTGGCATCTCATGGTGGGCTGGGTTCTCTCTTCCAAATTCCGGCCTGATTATGCTGGAAATAAGTGTTGCCAGGGGTTATCTTTATGTTCAAGTGGTAAGAGGAAATGCTGCAGCTGTCCTAAGCCAGATACTGTAGCTCAGTTTTGCAGACCTGAGATATTCCGATGGGCCTGGGAAGATGATAACCAGCTGGCAGGGTGCTTACAGAGGGCTGAGGCAAGCACATGTAATAGATATGGTACCATTATCATTGTTAACAATACAAATATGCTTTTACTTATTACTTGGTGAGTGCCCCACTGGAAACATTCATATTTAATTAGCATTGATTCTTTTTGAGTAAATTGCTCTAAAACCCGGGGCGATGGAGCCCATCTCTTGCTCAGACAGTGAGTATCACGTAACCAGCCGATCACTTCATCAGCAGAAATAAAATAATTCTGTTTAGGACTGAAATTTTATGCTTCTTGAATTAAAAACGGTAATGAGAAATTTTCAGACTCGCTGGCAACTGGGTGTGTAAGGCTTGGCAGGGAACAAATAGCAAGTCATGTCCTTAATGGTGGTTGTTGTTGGTGTTGTGGGGATTTTTTTTGTGTGGGTTTTTTTGCTGTTGGTTTGTTTTTTGGGTTCTTTGTTGGTTTGTTTGGTTTTGGTTTTTCTTTTGTTTTCCATAGAGGAGTGTGTAGGATACTGACTGGTCCTTGTAAAGGGGAGGGTCACTCCAGAAGCATCTTGTCTTGTGGATTACTTTTGGGATTAGCTTTAATTCAGAAGAGACTATCAGTCTCCCATTCTGGTCAAAATTCTCTTGTGTGACCTGCTCCTATCCACTGCAAGGGTGAGGAAAAAAATTGGGCAGACCCATGTCCGTGAACTTTTCTAGGTTTGTTGAGGTGAAATGAAATCACTGATACCTTTATAAAAGGGTACCAGAGAAAGGGCAAGCTCAGTTACCAGTTTCCCAAAGCAGTACATGCTTGTAAGGAATTATTCGAGTGGGATGCTGAGATTTCTGAGCTCTCAAACCTTCTCTGTATAAAGGATTTTAGTGGTCCATGCATTGATGAGATGGGATACTTGCCCCTTCACACAAGTAGAGCTTCCTCCCCTCAAATAACTGTATCTATCAAGCTCGAAGTAGCTCAACACTAGGAGAAGGATACTGGTAGTGCCCATCAGTGGCTGAAAGAGAGAGAAAGCTTTCATTTCCAAGGCCATGCATCCTCTCCCCCAAAGATTCATAAAAGTTGAGCCAGTCTCCTTGGAGTTACCAGGAATGGCTTTTCCATTAAGCACTTGGAATGCTACTGGGCTGTGGCCCTTGAGAGCCCAGGAGTGTTTGTGAGTGCTGAGGTTGCTGGATAAACATGGGGAATTTTGGGTCTTCAGGCAGAGCCAGAGATGTGAATCTCCCGTTTTACAGAAGGTGACTACCTGCCTTGTAGGACACTTGTAGGACTTTTGCTCCAGCAAAGCTGTTGATTGAGAAAGGACAGGCAATGGGTGGATTTCAGAGGCAGGCTGGTGGAATGGAGAGGACAGGAGGCAGGTAAATGCATGTAGCGTTAGCATTTGCAAGGAAGGTAGATGTAACTTAAGGGATGTCTGAAATTCATTACTTGCTTGCCCTTCAGATTAACCTGGATTAGTTGCCATCTCCATTTCAGAATTAGCCTCAAAAGGAGTAGAAAAAGAATAATTTTCTAGAACAAAAGGCCAGTGGTGTATGTTGTCTCATGAGGAAGAACTCTCTTGCTTATAGCCTGGTTTAATTCAAAAGCACAACTGCAGTGTGAAAGGCAAAGAGCTGCCCAGATAAGGGAGTCTGCACAAGTGAAAGTGGGGTGCATTTTTTTGCCTTTCCATGTTTATTTCTCTACATCGGTTTGAAAAGATACAAAGAGCTGCAACTAATAAGGGATGGGAGTCTCCTGAATTTTCTCTAGTACAAGTTGGATTTACTTTTATTTTTAAAAATTAGAAAGATTTGAGCTTAGATCTTGGTATGGGTTGATCTTCAGTGGAGTAATAACATGTAGACCCAGCAGGGACCTCAAACCTTTCTACCTCAGGCATGTGCTTCACAACTACAGGTAGAAAAATCTCTCTGCTAATTTTAAGTTTGGTATCTAGTCTTGGCCTCACTGCAAAACTTGCAATGTGGAAGCTCAGGTATCAAACATGAGGCAGCTTTTCCGCAAGGCTGTCTCCTCTTGTCTTCCATCTCAGATTTAATATGCTGTTTTCCCAGGTGACCCTCCACAAGCTGCTGCCTGGATTGGCCAGTGTATCCTCTACTTGCTGATAATGGTTTTTGAGAAGACTGTGATTAGCCTTGTCCTACTCATCCCTGGTTGGACAAAGGTAAGCTTCTGAGCTGTATTTTTCTAGCCACAGCTGTCGTGGCTTGTTTCTTGTCAGCTTTGCCTTATTAATGGTCCTCATCATTGCAGGTCTTTAATCCTTATGATTTGTTGACATCCCTCTGTAATCATTAGCTATTACTTCAGTTTGGGGAAACATGACTTCCATAAGTTGGGTACATTCCCTTGCTAGTCAAAAGCTAGTAGAATAAGATGCTTCTTTAACTTACTTTTCCATCTTTGGAAGGATAAAATGGGGTGGCCTGGCAACTGAGCTACTTCCATTCTGCCAGAGGATTTCTACATTCTCTCATCAAGTCAGTTCATGCTGGTGTTTTGTGATCCCATGCATAAACAATGCGGGACTCTTAGAGATTAATTTGGAAAGAATTGTCTAAGTAGTATGTTGTCCTTTCCTCCCCACCCCAGCTGCTTCTGTATGGTAGTTTATGCAATGGTAATTGAGCTCATAATGAGTTTCTCTTTTAATAAATAAAAGTAACCTATGGCACTTGTAGCCACCTACCTGGTGGCAGGTAGGTATGGTGTCTGTGAAAACCAATTATGGGAGTCTATGGGAAACTCCAGTTTTGAGTGCATTTACACATAGTACCTAGTATCTGACAGATTGATGTCACTGAGGAGTTGTTTACAGGAATCTGTGAGCAGTTATCTGTTCCTGTTCAGGACTTATTTTTCAAACCCATTGTCTGCAGTGGTCAGCCTGGGAAGTGGATGTGTTGTTCCACAGCACGCACTGCTAGATCCAGAGGTGCTGCTGGGTATCTCTCCATGCTTATCATGCATTGCTGGTGTCCTTATTTTGCAGCTGGGCTCCATGGAGCCAAGGAAAGTCCCACCAGTTGTTGTCATGAGTAGTTACACTGAAAGAGTAGCACTACTTATTTCTCACTCTCTGCAAAGCTGTGTGTTTGGCAGCTGGGCTAAAGGAATAGCCCATGTAATCTTTCTATTAATAACAGCTGGGTTAAAGGCTGAGGAGCACTAGCTAGGAGACTGTTGGTATAACAAGGCAACCAGTTTGTAGCAAACATCTTGCAGCAAAGCTGTGCAAATAATGCTTCTGAATGCTTTGTTCTCTGCAGCTTCAGCAGATCCTCCTGGGTTACATCCCAAACCCCCAGCTGGAGCTCATCCTGGTCATGTTCGTTGTGCCTTTTATAGTCAATGTAAGTGATGCCTCTGCAAGTGCTGGGTGGGGTGGTTTGGAAATTGTGGTCCCTCCTCAATGGGGAGCATGTACAGGAACTGGCTTGGGGCAACCTTGAGCAATTGAAGTGTCTGGGACAGGGTGGAGGGTAGTGGAAACAAATGGATTTGTTGCCATGAATACACAAATCTGTTACTGCTGCCCTGCCGTGGTCCTAATTCCCATTCATTTGTCCGAGATGCTGAGGGGCTGATGCTTTAGCTTGTTGAGGAGAGATGAGGCTTGTTAGCTGAGGGCTGCATTTCAGCAGCAAGATACAGCCATGGGGATATCCCAAAGCCCTTTAAATTCCTATAGGATGGCTTGTTCAGTGGTGGCCTTTGGCAAATTGTCAATCTAGATGTTTGGCTGGACTTCAAATTGCATTACAGCAAGGCAAGGTATTCAGATTACCCAAAACTATTGGTCTCCTCAAAACTAGCTTGGCAAAGCCTCTTAAAAGATTAGGTTTTTTCCTCCTGCCCCTGATTCTGGGTAATTCATGACCTCCTGCTATTCCTGCTAAGATGGGAACTCTTTTCAATGAGTATTGCAGTGAATACAAAATTGGCAAAGTTGAGTTTACCTTCCTCTGCTACCAGCCTTTCTCTGCCACATCAGGCTGCATTTCCCTATTAGAAGTTCTCAAAGAACTGACAAGGGACGGGTGCAGACAGAGCGGGATAAGCCTTGGATGGAGCCTGGTTCAGTTGTTATTTCCTGATTGAAACTTGGCCTATTGTGTTGGTGGTTTTGTTTTTGTTGTTTGTTTGGGTTTTTTTGGGTGTGGTTTTGTTGTGGTTTTGTGTGTGGGTGGTGGTGGTTGTTGTGATTTTTGTTTGTTTGTTTTTGTGGGTTTGTTTTGTTTTTTCCTGGGTCTTCAGCTATGGAATCAATAGGATTTATATGAGAAAGGACCTCAGGAATTTGACTCATCCAGCCCCCATGGGCACATTTGATGCAGGGTTAATTTAGATATTAAATTAGGTTGATCAAGGCTGTATATCTGGAAAAGCCAAAAGGAGAATGAATAACTGATCAAATTACTTTGGTCTCTGCAGTGTTTTCATGTAAATTCTTTCTCCCCAAGGCCATTATGTTCTGGGTTGTGGACAGCTTGATCATGAGGAAATATAAGCAGAAGGACACCCTGGGCATCAATGGATCCATAGAAACTCCTCGGGCTAGGAGAACTGAGGAATCTCAGGTAAGACCAAGGATGTCCTGTGTTTGAGACCAGACTGCAAGCTTGTGGTATGGGCTGTGTGCTTTACCACAAACACACAACATACCAGCACTTTGCTTAGACCCGGGGCATGTATGTGGATGATGACCCTGCTAAGTCAAACTAACTCTTCATGCTTGCTGCTTAGGTCAACAGAGGGGTGTTTCCTGGCAGGACCTGGCCTTATCTACCAGTGAGCAACATTGCAGCCTACAAAGTATTGCTGAAATATTGCCCTATATGATGACAGTATTGTGTGGGGTATGAGCTAGCTTCTTCAGTGTGGGCTTGTTGGAGTGGCAGGCTGAAGCTGGTGGGTTCCTCTCTCTCAATTTTCCCATTTTTAATTGTAGTTAATCTTGGCTTGGAAGAGCTTGCTTTCCTTACTGTAATTGGTAGCAACCTTTTTGAGGACAAGACCTCACTGGCAATCCTATTTTTGTCAGCTTGGTATTTTTTCAGCCAGATGATGGTTCCTTAGCTGTAGAAAGCTGTATTTTGTGTTGTGCGAGCTTGACGCTTAAAAGTTACAGGGGGGAGGAAATGCTCAGTCCCAGCAGACTTTGTTCTTGTTAATAACATGTGGTTTGCTGGGCAGGTGGTGCCTGAGCTTGTCATCAGTATTTGGGCAGAGTCTACAACCTGAGTCATTGGGTTGAATTCCCTTCCTTCCCCTGACACCCAGACATGGTTTCAAAGTGCTATGTGAAAACTGCTGATATCCTGCAGTTCACTGGCGAGACCTGTTGAGATAAGAGAGCTTCTGGCAGTCATAGACTGGCTCCTGAAGCAGCTTCTGCCAAGGAATTTAGGAAGAACAGAAATAGCTCTTGCGCTCTGAGAGCTCTTTTTACAAAGAGTAACTCAGCTCTTGTGCAGATGAGTTGTGGGATGGACAATTACTGGTCACGTTGCAAAGCACATGGAGGTAATAGCATTTAATGGTGTTTAACACTCGGCAGTCCACACAGCAGCCGTGGCTTCCACAGCTCAAGGGTGCGCTGGGGAAGTGTCCACCTCTTGTGGGGATGCAGAGTTGGAGGAGTCTTCCCTCTGGCAGGAAGACCAGGCAGATGTGAGCAGCTGTTGAGATGAGTGAGTCACTCCTCCTGGCCCTGCCTCCAGATAAACAGTTGTTGCTTGGCAAAGTCACTAGAAACACATTGTGGCCCAGGGAGTTTCTTGAGTGGTGTATGTGGTGAGGGGATCTTCAAGAAATCTTTGTTATTTTGCAGAGAAGGGGGGGGGGAAAAAGGCATGAATTGGGTGCTCCCAGTATGTCTTGGTAGTTGTGCATTGAAGGTAGGAACTCACACCTAGGATCTAAAGGTGCATTAACTCTTGGCATGAAGTTGTCCCAGATTATGGTGCAGTCCTGGTTTCTTAGTGGCACCTGGTGTTCCAAGAGTGTTACTTTTTAGAAGAGCTAGTTTGGAGGTCTGCTTAAAATGTAAAGCTGTTGGTAACAATCAGACTTACTGAATGGATGTGCTGTTGTGTTCCTGAAGATTTAAGATCAGTTAAAATGACTCCACCTCAGAAGCAAGGGTAAGGAGGTGACATCTCTAGTGGAGAGACCAACCTCCTTTTCACCTAAACTTGCAGCATCCAGTCCCGTTGATAGTGGATGCTGTGGATATACAGATGGTGTTGCAGTTACTGGTTCTTCATGGAAATGATGCTGGCCCTCTGACTTACTCTGATGAAGACAGGGACAAGTGTTTTGTGGCCTTTAGCTCAGTTTTGGGTAATCTGAAGGGCAGATACCTGTTAACCTCCAGAAGCTAGGAAAGACTTTTCTGGCAGCTCAACCTAGATGGGTTGTTTCAAGTAATAGGGACAACTCCCACAGTCTGGCTCTTGCTGTCAAAGGCTTCTCCTGTCTTCCAACTTCTTGAGTCCTTTTCTCATCAGACTTTCGCTAAGACCTTCAATGTATGGGTCTTCTTGAAACCCTCAGATCTATCACTGCGGTGGAGCTACCAAGGGGACAGGTTTGTACCTGAAGCAGTCTATGGGGACTACCTCCTTTCTGCTCAGACACATTGCTGAGCTTCTGGCCTCACAAAGTTTGAGCACAGAAAGAAGATAATGAAGAAATACAGAAATGGGCAACCTGCTTTTCCATAGAATCATTTTGGTTGGAAGAGGCCTTCAAGTTCAGAGTCCAGCCATTAATCCAACACTGGCACTAACCCATGTCCCTAGCAACCTCATCTACGTGCCTTTTAAACCCCTCCAGGAATGGTGACTCCCCCACTGCCCTGGGCAGCCTGTTCCACTGCCTGACAACCCTTTCCAGGAAGAAATTTTTCCAGTCTAAACCTCCAATTCTGCTTCTTGGCACTGGGCCTCAAGGTGTAGCCATAGGCTTCTGCTACATGTGTCAGCTTTTTAGGCTATAAATTAAAGATCTTATTGGCTAGCTAGGCACCACAGCTGGACTGGCTTGAATTTAGTCTTGAAAACAGAAAATAAGGGTTTGCAGGGTTCATTGCTGCTGCTAATAACCTGTTCAAGTGGCAGAATTTCTTCCCCACCTGCTGCCTGAAGGAGGGGAGCTGAGAAGCATCTGTACAGGGCAGAGCTGGCTGAGGCTAATGTGTCCCACAGTTTATCAGGGTTCATCAGGGCTGTCTAGCAGCAGGCGCCAAGAGCTCCCCATCATGCTGCCTTCTTGAATTTCAACCCTCTGCCTATCTTGCCAATAGAGAGTGTCATTATTTTCATTTGAACTAAGCAGTTCGCCTTTGGAAAGGGTGGTGCAGGGGGAAGGAAGAGAATGGAAAGAGGGGGCTGAATTTAACCTGTTAAAAACCCATACTTGGGATTTTTCTATAGGGATAGCAGGAAAAGCTCAGCTTTGTCCTTGGCTTGGCAAATCAGCAAGAATAAACCCAGCAACCAGCAGTCTTGCTACTGATGTCACTTACTGACTGTGGATGCAGTTTAGACCAAAGAACTGTCAGCCTCTTGGGAGTTTTAAGTCTCTTCTGGTGAGCTACAGATGTGACAAGGGGCTCTTGCTTATAATGGAGAAAATGCTGCACTTCATTTTGTTTGGGGTTTTTTTGTTTGTTTGTTTTTTACACTGAAACCCTGAAAGGGACAAACTCTTATGGCTGCAAAAATCTCACCATTCCTTCCAAGTCAGTCTTTAAAGCTTTTTCTTGTTTCGGACTTGTGCCTTGCCTTGCTACATCTTAGTAGAATCATACAGTAGTTTGGGTTGGAAGGGACCTTCCAAGCTCATCCAGTGCCACCCCTGCCATGAGCAGGGACATCTTCACCAGCTCAGGTTGCTCAGAGCCCCGTCCAGCCTGGCCTGGGATGTCTCCAGGGATGGGGCATCTACGACCTTTCTGGCCAACCTGGGACAGTGTTTCACCACCCTCATTGAGGAAAAAAAAGTCCATCACTGCAGTAGAGCTGCAAGTGACTTGTTTGCCTCTCTCTCATGGGATAGAGAGAACTCTCAAGAGTGCCAGTCTGAATCCAGTGCTGTTCAGGCTAGAGAAATGCATTCATCTGCATGGCCCTTATTTATGTTTTGCATGTGTCCTGCCCTTGACCTGAGTCTCTTTTCCCTTGCCCTTGCTAGTGTCAATAAACTTTAGATGTTATCACTAATTTCTTTGTTTCCTCCACTCAGGAAAACAAGTCAGTTTTAATAATACTTTATTTGATCTTTTTTCAACTTTTTTTTGTTTTGTTTCTTGTTTTCCCAAGGGAAACGAGTGAGTTTCTGCTCCTTTTCTGAAGGCTAACATTTTCAGAGACAAGTCTTAAAGCAAAAATAGGTATAATAATAGTGGTACTTGTGAGAATCGTTGGTGTGAAACTAGAAGCTACATTAAGGTTGGGAGGAAAGCTAATATACTATGTGGGAACCTGCCTTTGGTCAGCGTGGAGTTCAGCACCTGTCCCAATTCCCTTCATAGGAGCTGTGGTTTTGGCAAATCCCTACACTGAAGATGCTGATGAATCATAAGGACCATTGAGTCCAACTCCTGTTCCTGCACAGGACAACCCCACAGGTCACACCATGTGTCTGAGGACATTGTCCAGTCTCTTCTTGAACACTGTCAGGCTTGGGGCTGTGACACCTCCCTGGGGAGCCTGTTCCAGTGTCCAGCACCCTCTGGGTGAAGAACCTTTTCCTGATATGCCAGTACCTTTTAAGTATTGAGAATACCCTAAGACTGAGTTTGATTTTTCTAGTTGCTTAACGTGAGCTTTTAAACAGACAGGTGTGTGGTCCTTATGGTAATGCTAGATGAAGGTGGGCATAGAGGTGCCTCTGGAAGGAGACTCTCCCACCTGTCAGCCCTACTGACTCTTAGTATCTTATCTAAACTTGGTTGCAGGATGATGGTGGGATGGTTCCTACCTCTACACCAAGCTGGTAGGCTTTAAGCAAACAGGCTTCCATGGCTAGCATAAAAATGTCCCCAGTCCTTCCTTGTTTTCCAGCCTGTGTCATAGTTCTCACCAGTGCTATTAGGTTAATGGTTGGACTTGGATCTTAAACGTCTTTTCCAACCGAAATGATTCTATGGTCTGTCTGGGCAACCTCTGCGCTACAGAGATGGCTTGGTTATCTAAGGGTCTGCTTGGATGGAGTCACCAAACCAGTAGGCAGCCTCTTCCCCCAGACAGGAGGGATTGGCAGAGCACGTGGGCAGCCCTGTTTTGATAGTGTGACCCACATTGTTTTGGGAGCTGCTGGCCTCCTGGTGCGAGAAGGGATGTGTGAGTATTTGAGGACTGCTGAGTGAGACAGTAGCACATTGTCCCAGGACTGGGAAACTGGTCCACTCCCAGCTGTGCCACCAACATGCTGTGATCCTGACCTGGACACATCTGCAGGGGAAGCACCTTGTCCAAGTCGTGCTGAAAACTCCCAAACTGCAGTTTGGCTTGAAAAACCATATCCGAGGGTATGTCCCACAACTGTCATAATGATGAGGTGCGGTCTCATGATGAAACTGCCTGGGGAATTGTGGAAAGGTTACTGGGGGGCTGTTGGCTTGAGCAGCTCTGTGTGAGCTGCATGGTGGGCAGGTAGCAGCCTGAATGGGTCTGGGCACGCAATGCTTAGTGTGGGCTCCGTCATCCATGCTTAGTTGCAAGGGGATTTAAGCCTGCAGCTAAAACCCACTGAAATTAGTTCGTTAGGCCCCAAAACTAGCCTGTTGCAGCCTGTCAGAGTTCAGTGAGCTTATAATGCTACGTGTGACTACCCACCCGTTTTTTCAGGTTCAACATCACAATATTAATATTATAAACAGAGGAAATCTTCACTTGGAAGAGGTGGGAATTTTCCAATGCGTGTCTTGAACCAAAAGAAATTCCTTGATACCAGTGCAGGTTGAAGGGGGCAGAGAGGAAGACAAGAGAGCTTAATCTGATCTACTGCTATCCTTGGAGTGTCTGAAGTGCTGCTGTGAAGATAACATCAGACAGAGGGGTTGTAGTGTGCTGAGGGTGGGGAGGAAATCTTCCCCTGCGGCTCTTTTGCTCCTTTGAAGTCATTGACTCATTGCAGTTTGTTTTTCCTGTTTAGTAATTTTGTTGCTGTGGTGACTGGCCCTGTGGTGCTGCTCAAGTGAAAATGAGTGCACAGTGCACTGTGCACAATGATAGCCACAGCTAAGACTAATCCCCTCCATGCTCCTGGTTTTGCCCAAGGAATCATAGAATAGTTTGGGTTGGAAGAGAACTTCAAAGCTCATCCAGTGCCACCTCTGCCATGAGCAGGGACATCTTCACCAGCTCAGGTTGCTCAGAGCCCTGTCCAGCCTGGCCTGGGATGTCTCCAGGGATGGTTCATCCACCACCTCTCTGGGCAACCTGGGCCAGGCTCTCACCACCCTCAGTGTAAAAAATTTATGTTCAGCCTGAGTCTCCCCTCCTTTTGTTTAAAACCATCACTCCTTGTCCTGTCATAGCAGGCTCTGCTAAAGAGTCTGTCCCCTTCTCTTCTCCAGGCTGAACAGCCTCGTCTCTCTCAGCATTTCCTCAAAGGAGAGCTGTTCCAGCCTCAGATTGTTTCTGTGGCTCCTCTGGCCCCTCTCCAGCAGGTCCATGTGTGTCCTGTGCTGAAGACCCAGAGCTGGACCAGCACTGCAGGGGGGTCTCACCAGAGCGGAGCAGAGGGGCAGAATCACCTCCCTGACCTGCTGCCCACATTCCTTGTGATACAGCCCAGGACACGATTTGCCTACTGGGCTGCAAGAGCATATCGCCAGCTCATGTCCAGTTTTTCACCCACCAGTAGACCCAAGTCCTGGCCTCTGTGACTGTTTGAGCTGTTGAGGATGTTCCACATGTGGACACACTGGGCTTTTAGCCCATGCACCATCCCTCAACTTGTGCCTTTGAGCTGGAAGGTTGCTGCTGTGGGTTAGCACAGGCAGGCTTGCTAGGGTGTTGGTTCAGTCTTTGGAGCAAAGTGGGGTCAGATAGGGCTGAGACTTGGGTTGGGAGGTCTACACTGCCTTGATGGAATAAGCTGTGTGTAGGGGATTGGTTGTGGTACCTGGCCCTTGTCCCTGCATCAGCCGTGATCTGATGATGCCATTTGGGTTCTGTGATGGGCAAGTGGAAGAGGGGTAAAGGGCTACTGGTCTTGCTCATGTAGAGACATAAAACTAGAGGGCCTTGACTGTGCTGTTAGGCTTCTGCCTCTCTGTAGAGTTGGGTGCTGAGGACTTGTCCAGGCTTCTGATGTGGGTGGCTAGTGTTTACCAGAAATCCCGTAAGTTGACTGAGCCCCTGAGTGCTTCTGTCCATGACACAAGCTGTAGCACAAGAGTTGACTGCACTTCAGCTGTGCTAAGAAGTAGCTATTGCTGGGGTAATGACAGTAGGGCTTCTCTGACCAAAGCTGCGTTTTTGAGGTAAGAAGAAGGGGTAGAATGGGGTTTAGCAAAAAATCTGTCAGGCTGTGAACATACAAATTGCTCATTTATCCAGTCTGCTGGCTGGCATGGGATTTTGGCTCTTCTACAGTTAATGCAGCCACAGCCCAAGTAAAATTTGGCATTTTTCCTCTTCCAGATGATGTGGCTGGAGGATGCCCCACGTGTGGCTCTATCTACATCGTGCAAACGCTCCGGGCCGGTGTCAGCCAGTTATTATAGCTCAAAACAGCCTGTTGATAGCTTCAAGTCTGAAGTTAGCTACTGTGAAAGTGTAGGTGTTCCTGGAGGCGATGGGCAGCCTTTTGATCATGCAGCAAAGTCATGGGCTTTCTTACCTGGAGAGATACTGGTGAGAGGTGTCAGTGCTCTGTTTTTGGGCCCCACAATTTAGATCAAGCTGGGAGCTGCTGTGCCAGGCAGAAATAAGATGCTACCAGGCCAGGACAGCACTCCTGAGCTTGCTGGCCATGGCTGAAGCTAACTCTGTAGCTCTGCTTGCTCTCCTGGCTGAGCTCTGGAGATGGTAAGCAGCTGGGAGCCTGGGAAAAGGTCTGTGTTTGGTACAGCTGCTTGCAAAATATGTGGCCTAGTTGTTTTTGTACATCTCCACTGAGGCTGCAGCCTGGCCTGAACACTCATGTCTATGTATGAGTCTTGTCCCAGGGGGAACAGTGCTTTAGCTGCCTGTTGTGTTCTTGGGGAAGGGGGGAGGTTGGGACACCAGATCAGTGTGGTGTCTGCACCCACATCTGTCTGGCTGTTGTTGGAAAGATGGTCAAGGTGACCTTGAGACCTTTCCCATCTGCCAGAGAGGATTAGATCTTGCAGCAGATCCCTCTAGGGGTGCTTGACCCCTTCAGGAATCAGCATCAAGAAGAGCTGAGGACTTTCTCTCCATCAGCATATGTCTGTTCTCCTTTCTAGGTGTTGCTCTCTCCAGACATGGATTTTGATCAGTCTGAAAGTGACCAGGATATTTCAGGACTCCAAAGAACGAACCAGAAGATGAAGCAGCCCAGCTACCAAGTGGTCATCTGAAAACACTGACATGAGAGAGGTGGAGGAAGAGGAGCAGCACTGTGATCCTTGAGCTGGCCAAAGAAGGGCAGGGTGGGGGATGCCAGTCGATCCCCGTGGATCTGCAGAGATCCTTTTGCCTGCCTCATCTAGGCCTGTCCTTCTGTGGTTGTCTCTTTGGGATGGTGTTGGTGCATCCTGTATGGGCTTGAGCAGTATCTGCTTTGCCTGTCTGCCCCTGACCTGTATATGTTGAAGTTAGGGGTATGGATCTGTGCTTCCCTTGGCTGGCCAGCTGGGTGTAAATTTTTGGCAGGGCTAGAGGCTGAAATCAAAAGATGATCTCCTTTTTTAATAGAAAATTAAAAAAAAAAAAAATGTCCATCCTGTACTACCTGAAATGTGACACTTTTATATTCACAATGCTCAAAAGAACTGGTTTGCAATATGTATTTAAATGTCTTGAGCTGGGAATATCGTCTCAGTGGATCTGACACTTTTTACAGTTTTATAAGGAATGCAATAAATATTTGACCTAAGACCACTTCATAATTGAAATGCCTTCATGTGCTCAATGTTTTGCAAGACCTTAATGCTGTAAAGGGTGAAGGGGATCTGTTGAAGTCTTTCTTGACCAGTTTGACAGAGCAGGTTGCCTTACTGTAGCAGGGCTAACCTAGTAAACCTGCAGAAGAACAGCTGATCACAGAGCTCTGTTTCTGTGGATGGGTTGTATGAGCCACTTCAGTGCAAAGGTGTGACGCTGCAGCATCAGCCTGTGCTGACTCCAGACCAGAACTAACCCGGAGATTGGTCCCAGTGGCCACCTTAAAAGTGAGTGTTTACCAGGAACTAGAAGTTGACTACTTTCCTTTTACCTAGTTTAAAATAAACATATAAAATCTCTGCAGGACCTGATTCAAAAACTAGATCTGAAGAGTCAACTGAAGCCCTGTTAACCAGTGCTGATGTTCTGGATGTAAGGGAATGGCCTCAGGTAGGACGGTTGCAGGAGAAGACCCCTAGATCATCCCAGATCCTGGCTCCAAATGTGGGGTGCAGGGCTTTCCCTTTGCTCTCTTTTTAAACGTGACTGAATTCATCTATAAACACACAAAATTGCAAAACACCTTGCAGCTTTCCTGGGCAGGCACAGTGCAGCTGCATAGTGCCCTGCCAGGCTGAGTGCAGATACACAGCTTTGATGAGACCCACGGAGAGTCCAAATGTCAGATAGTCCTCAGAGCAGGGCCTGATCCAGGATCAACTAAACCGTTAGATCCAGCTGAGCCATGGACAGGCTTTGCTTATTACAAAATAGCCCCCATAAGTGCTGGGCAGGAATTATCTTTCTCCCCCTACACCCGAGTCCCTTTTATTTTCCAAAAAAACACTTAAGGAGCAAAAACTAAAGGATTTGGATTTTCTAACTTGGACAGCTTTTGACTTTTAACAGCTGAGCTGAGAGTTTGTGAAGTTTATTTGGTTTGTGGGGGTTTTGAGGTTAATTTTTTTTTTTTGTTTTCCTAACTTCAAAATAGTTTAGAATTATTTGATGCAAATCAGAGATTTGCATGGCCCTTAGTGAGCTAGATGTACTTGACTACACTTGCAGCTGTGCAGCTTTATACTATATTTCTGGAAATTAACTCCCTGTTTGTTTCTTCCTTACTTAATGAGGGGTGAAAATCCTACTTGTGCTGGCACATCAACTGGCTTTTGGAACACGTGACACACAGCTCTCTGAATAGATCATTTATATTGCTTAGTGAAATTGATTTCTCAATGCAACTTTTGCTTGTCTGGTGAAGTTCTGTGCTGGTAACAGCTGGAATAACTCCTGTGCTGTTAAAGGTCTTGACTGAAAACAGATTAAAACAGCTGCCCTATTAGAAAGTTGCTCTCTCATTTTGGGGTGTACTGGTATTTTGGGTTTGGTTCTTGCTATGGGGCTGCACAGTGCAATGCTGCAGTCTGTGTAGATTGGAAATTCAGCCACAGCAAAGTCCTTGTCCTGCAGTGGAAGGTGAGTGATGTGATCTTCATCTTAGCCCTTGGCTAAGAAGTCTCTCAGTAGGCAATAGCAGAGCAAGTATGACGTGTGGGAAGGTTGTCCCTCTTGAGCATTGGGTGACCAGTGTTTCAGCATCCCTAAATTCAGGAGTCCTGTCCCCTTGGCTGAAATGGTGGTGTGCAGTTGTTTCCATTGTGCTCCGAAGTGATTCCTCAGCCCTTGTTCCTGAGTGATCCGAGCAGTTTGCAATCTTTAACCATATTGCTGCAAAACAGAGTGCTCTGTGACACTGTTGGAGGTGAGAACAAACGTGTGCCTGTGTGTGCAATTGTCACAGTGCACTGCTTGGGGGCTCTTTGTGTTACAGCAAAGGACTGTGAGGACCAAGGCTGGACACGTTCTCCTTCTGAGAGAGAAATAGAGAAGTGTTGTGATACCCCTTTCATGGGTGGGTAGAGCTGAAGTTTATGGTCTTTGACCTGCTCTTGGTGGAGCACAAACTCTTTTCCCATGTCTTATGCTACTGTATTTAAAGGCTGGATCAGTCTTATCCATGTATTTATGTTTAGTGTGGGGGTAGACCCCCAGAGTCTGTTCACATAACACACTTCTTGCCTCCCATTAAACATATAGAAGCTAAAGAACATCATTGATCTTAATTTTTCTGCTGAAATTACTCTGGTTCCCAACCTATTGTTATCTTGTGAGTGGTTCTTTCAGCCATCTGGTAATATGAGCTTGTCCAGCAGCATAAAACATACATAACCTCAGCTTCAAAGCTCATTTTATCTTTTCCAAATGAAAGCTTCACTGCAGTGTTCACTGTAAAATATTTATTGTGAAATGGATAACTGGAGCCTTAATGAGAACTTGAGTATATCGCTCCAGGTGCTTCACATGGTTGGGAAGTTGGACTTGACCATTGTTCTTTTCAGGCCCTAAAAGGATGTTTCTTTGACTGAAGGAGGAGGAAGAGGAGTAATGATGCACCTGAAGCATTAGCAATATGTATGTGTGTGTATATATGTATATATATATACATATGTATATACAGGAGATGAGACAAGAGGAGAGCCTAAAGCCAATCACTCCCCTTAGTGATATACTTGAACAGCAGAATGTGGAAGGAGAGTGAAGGTTTCCAAATCTCTTTTCAGTAAGGACAGTATGAAGAGGATATGTGCCAAACCCTGGACTGCCTGGAAGTTCACCACCACTATCCTGCTCACCCTGTTCTAGTGAAATGGGAGGTTATTTGAAATGGATTGGGTGATCTTCCCACTGTCTTCTTGGGTGGAGAAGCCAACCAGAGCATTAACCTCTGGCTATGGCACACTAGGACTGTGTTGAAGGTGTTGCCTTCAGTTCTCCCTTGCAGGAGAGCTATTTCTCAAGATAGCTGTACCCAAAGTAGTAGTTCTTTTCTTTATGTTTTGTTCCAAAGCATGAGCCTTGGCATGAGTTTTGCACTAACTGAGCTGTCTTAAGGATCTTCCAGAGTGCAATTAAATCTAGCTGGTTCCTTTTGGCTCTCGCCCTCTTCCCCACAGCACATGGTGTGAATAAGCAACTATGCTTACTACCTGCCCTGCTGCCACAATGCAAGCAATACTAACTAGATGATCAAGCAACTGGAAAATCACCACTCCACCCCCAGCAGCTGGAGTTCCTACAGCAACAATATTATTTAAATATGCAAGAAAAAAAAAATCAGTCAAGATTGAACCTACTTCTGCAGGTCTCTGGCAATTCTATTTACTCCTGACACATGGATGTTATTTAGCTCCTGGAGATGCTTCCACACCCGGCCTCCTTCCTTTCAGTTCTGGAAAGGCAGAGTATGTATGAGCTCAATTTGGCCTTGCCATGTAAATGTCTTTGTGGCTGTTTAAGTCCTCTTTGGCCAAGTTCTCTACTACGCAAACTCCCCTGTGACTGATCTATAGCATTATTCAGTGATGCCTCACTTTAAAATAGACCACAGCCTTGCAGTTTAGGTTTGGTGGTTTCTTTCCAGAGCAGCACCACCTGCAGTGGGGGTGGCTGGCAGGCCCTTCTGTAACCTCCCATTGCCAAATTCCTGCAGTGTACAAATTCCTGCAGTGTAAGGAAGGAGAAGGAGCCAGGGAAAGCTGGGATGAAAATGTTAGACAGTTTGGAGTAACTAAAGACTTCCTCCATGATTAGAAAAGCAGCTAGAAATGTCTAGTCTGCTTTGTAGGGTCATAAGCTGTCACAGGTGCTGGTTCATCATCCTTTAGAGAATTTAAATCTCTGCTAAGCAGAAGTGATGCTCTGTTCAAGGAGGTACTAAGTCTGTTGGAAGCTCGTGATGAAACTTCTTTTTGTCTCTGAGGGAGTCAAGACTCAAATCACTAAACCTGAAAGGTTACTCAGATGAGATGCTTCATGGAACGGGAACCTGCACCTCTCCTGGTGCTGCTGAAGACCTGAGCAGCTTTTTAAACATGCAGCTTGTGCACTGAGCAATAAACCATGTGAAGGTTTTCACCACTGTTTGAAGGGTCTGTACTGGTTCAGGGAACATCACACTTAGTGGTAAATCCAGACCTCATCCCAATAACCAAGAAAGCAATAGCCTCTTGTGGCCTGTTGATTTAAAGTTTTGAGTTATTTGTTACCTCTTTGATGCCTATGGGTCATTGCAGATGAATATCCACCCACATCTCCTTGCTCTGTCTCTCTCCTTTCCCCAGGGACCATGGTTGGAGCAGGTGCTCCAAGTCACTTCTTCACAAAGCATATCACCGAACGTTGTTCCTCTAGATAGACACTGTGCTGTACCATCTGTGCGTCTCACTGGGTGACTCATGTGCCCCTACGGGTATTGCACAGATCCCTGCATGGGTTTATTTTACATCCAGCAGCTCTCTGCTCTGTTAGATACAAGTGCTGGCTCATTTATCCCACCTTTCCCATGTGGAAAGCACCCATCACACCTTTAACCACGTCCTCAACCCTTCCCCCCCATATCCTCCTTGTCTTCAGGAATTTTGTGAACGATGTTGATATAGCATGAAAGAGAGACAGCTGACTTCCAAGGGTAAAAAGCCTTGGTTTCTTTGGCACCAAAAAGTAAAGAAATACTCGTAAGTTGCCTAGCTCTAGAGGCTTCAGAAGGGAATCGCTGTCACACACGCTGCTGTGATGCGTTGCTATGATCGGTCTTAAAGGCTGTTAATTGTCCCAAAGCTGGTCCCTGTGTCAAAAGGATGAGAAGCCAAGTAGTCTTTATAGCTCCCATCAATCAGTTTGTCTGCATTGTTTTTGGCAAACCAACAGTCAACTTCCTGCTGGCCATTGTAGATTCTTCTCTGCTTCCACACAACGGGAACCAGTCGTCCCTTCACTTTCAGAGTATTTGTAGGGTTTGGCTTTAATGCTTCAGTTTGGTTCTGGCCAACCAGCTGATGACTTGTGTTTAGAGATTCCTGAAGAAGTTTAACTTCATGGTTCAAGAACTGACCTGCAAGGCAAGAGAAAATAGAATCCATGACTGGCTGTTTTGTGCCTGTTCATAAGTAGTTGTGGTTTTGGTTTGTTGCTTGTTTGTTTGGTTTTTAATAGGCTGTATTTTGAGGATTCTTAGCATATGGGGTTGTAAAAGGACTTCTCTGCAATAGCAAGATGAATCTGGGTCCTGTGCTTCCGAACATAGAGATAGAGATTATAATAAAACCCCAATTCTTTTTTTTTGCTTCTCAACACACACTGCTTGAGCTAAAGACCTTTTTGAGCTGCTAGTTGTAAGTTCCTTTCTGTGGGCCACAGTTACTAGAGGACAGTAACCCATACAATGCCCACCAGCAAGCATAAAGAAGATCTAGGCCTGAAGCTCCAAGTTCTCTTCCCTTGCTTTCTTGGGGGCAAGCTCTTTCAGACTAAACTTAAATGTGGGTTTAGAGGTTAGTGCTTGCAGGTAGCCTGAATCCAAAATCCTACTCCTGACAAATCATCTGCTTAACCCATAGGCGGCTGAATGTCATGGAAACTATGACTTCAGTCTTGGAGTTCCTCAGCTGTAAATGGTGACAAACATTGCTGCTTCTCATTGGCTGAAGGAATCCAACCATCTGTTCATTCTCTGAGCCTACTTAAAGCCTAGTTGCTCTCAAACTGTGGGGATGGCTTTTCTTTCACTTTACATTTGAAAGAAAGGGGCCCCAAAAGGTATCAATGGTTCTTGATCTCAATCAGGCTCAGGTGTGAACAGCTCAGTCCTGTGAAAACAGACCCTCTAGACAAGTACTTGAAGGGTAAGCCAATGATCTCTGGCAATGTGCTAGCTCTGTGACTAAAGCTCTCTTCCAGAACCTACAAGAGCTCAGCTGACTGTCATAGAGTCATAGAGTGGTTCAGGTTGGAGGGGACCTTAAAGACCACCTAGTTCCAACCCCCTTGCCATGAGCAGAGGCACTTACCACTAGACCAAAGCCCCATCCAACCTGGCCATAAACACTTGCAGGGATGGGGCATCCACAGCTTCTCCGGGCAACCTGTTCCAGTGCCTCACCACCCTCATGGGGAAATAATTTCTTCCTTATATCTGATCTAAATCTACCCTCCTTCAGTTTAAAGCCATTACTCCTTGTCCTATTACTACAGGCCCTAGTAAAAAGTCCCTCTCCAGCTTTCTTGTCCTCTTTGCCTAGAGAGATTCAGACCCTTCTTTGCTATGTCCCTGAGAGCACATAAGCAGCTGGGCTATTCTGAATGAGGACTACTGTTAGACAATCTCTTACTGGTGCCTTTGCTCGGGGTTTTTGTGGGATATTTGGTTTCTATATCTGTATTGGGAGCATCGAGGATGTGTATTCTAATGACAAGTGTATTAAAAATCTTTAAAAAATTGAATATTTGAACAACAGGCACAGCCACATAGCTAGGATGGTGGGAGATAGCTCATACAGAAAAAGATGGGAGAGGAGATGAGGATACTACTGACGGAGAAGTTGTTTGAGGATGGATGTAAAAATCTCACCTGTGAACTTAATCCCCACCTGCCTTGTTCATTAGCTCCTATCTTTGTCCTTTAAAACTGTTTGGGAGCATCATTTTTGTCTGGTTTACGGCTCTGAACCTGAGAACACGTTACTTACCCAGTAGTCCATGAGAGTTGGAAGAGAGGCCTTTACTGTTGGAAATGTAGAACCCCAGGTGATTCCTCTGATACGGGGCCGGCTTCTTGTAATGGTGAATGAGGATGACAAAGCTGATTGTGTCTCGTATCGTCACAGTGATGTTGGAATTGGCAGAGATGGACACCTCGAGGCTGCTGCTCCGCACAACAGCACTCCGATCGCAGGACAGAAGAAGTCTTTCCCCATCATCCAGGATGATTCTTTTAGGTGTGATCTCTAGGTAAGACCTCTCTGGCTTATTGTTGAGGATTGTGATGGTGCTAAAGTAAGTCCGATGCTTCTTGTGGCCGTTGGGTGGTGCAGGAGCTCCAATTAGTTGTCCATTCACAGTTACACCTTGCAGGAAAATAATCAATAAATGAAAGCTGGAACCAAGAATAGGTCTATTGTCTCAAAGATAAAAGTCTTGCAACTGAGGACATGAAGATTCACCACCTCATGCTCAATTATTTCACCTACCAGTGTTTAAAGCAGTATAACCAGTCTGTTATAAAATGGATACTTTATACAGAGCACCTAAGTTTACCCAAGCTTAGAAAGACTGGCCTTCCTTGGAGCCAGGAGTCCCCAGACTCTCTAGTCCTAATATCGTGTACACAGTGCTACAGGACAGGACCAGTTGCTCCTCAGCATGGCCACTTCCTAAGTTCCATCCAGCCTTAGACCTACCTATCACTGAGACAATTATAGATGGGAATTTTGAGCGACATAAGACAAATATTTATCTTCCTGACTGCTATAACCTGACGAACAATGGTATGATTTACCTAGACCACCTATTTGTTGATGAGTAACTCAAACCTGGGCAAACATACTAGACTTGGAGGACTAGGAAAAGCTGCTGGCAGGCCTCCTTTTAGTAGGTTAGTAGTTCGAGAGAGGTTCTCCTTCCCCTCTACTCTGCCCTGGTGAGACCACACCTGAAATATTGTGTCCAGTTCTGGGCCCCTCAGTTCCAGAAGGACAGGGAACTGCTGGAGAGAGTCCAGCGTAGGGCAACCAAGATGATTAAGGGAGTGGAGCATCTCCCGTGTGAGGAAAGGCTGAGGGAGCTGGGGCTCTTTAGTTTGGAGAAGAGGAGGCTGAGGGGTGACCTTATTAATGTTTACAAATATATAAAGGGTGAGTGTCAGGAGGATGGAGCCAGGCTCTTCTCAGTGACAACCAAAGATAGGACAAGGGGTAATGGGTTCAAACTGGAACACAAGAGGTTCCACTTAAATATGAGAAGAAACTTCTTCTCAGTGAGGGTGACAGAGCCTGGAACAGGCTGCCCAGGGGGCTTGTAGAGTCTCCTACTCCGAAGACATTCAAGCCCCCCTGGGTTTCAAACAGGACACATTCCTGTGTAGCCTCATCTAAGTGTTCCTGCTCTGGAAGGGAGATTGAATTGGATGATCTTTTGAGGTCCCTTCCAATCCCTAACATTCTGTGATATCACCAACTGGCATAGGGACTGAACTTCTAGGAAGAGGCCCTGGGTGTATCCTCATGCTGCAGTCTCAGAGAGATCTCAGGGTAGTAGACAGTTGCAGTTTGATGTCCCTCTCTACCTAAGAAGAGAAAGAGCCTAGGAAGCCACAGAGTAAATGTTATTACCTTGGTCAACATGCTAAAGACTGAGCAGGACCAGTAGAGGGAATAACTTGACCTGCAACAGTCTTAAGTGCTAAACCTCCCTAGGTGGTGGTGTAAGAAATTCAGGTTGTCCTTGTGCCACTGAAAAAGAGGACCCTGAACCCTGCACTTCCATTGTGTTATTTCCAAGTTCACCACTTCTGCTTCTCCAGCTTCCCTCAGTTTTACCCCAAAAGCTACTTTTGAGTAGCTTAAGGTGCAGACCTCACTAAGTCAACTGAAGCCTAGACGTCCACAGTAAGATTCCAAATAATTTTCATTATTTTTGTGACTTCCTGTCCATAAGACAGTGTTTCACTCCCCACGGGTTTCTGAACAGCTACTAGACAGTAACAATAAAGGAGGAGGCTTCTGGCTAATTCAGGCTAGACCAAATCCATCAACACTGAGATGAAATGTGTCCATATCCCAATCGTTGCTAAGGGAATCTTTCATGTCTGTCTTTATAGACTCAGCTTGCTAGTGCTGTAGGGTCTCTTTTTCTTAACCTCATTCCACATTTGAGCCACAGAATCGTTCAAGCAGAGACACAAACACAGTTTTTAAAATGTTTAAGGGAAACTTTTCCAAGAGTTGGACCTTATTCTCTAAGGCAAGCAGGAACACAGAAATATGGAGGCTAGACCTCTGCCACACAGAACAGAATTCTTATAACTTTATTGTGGCATTTTTTATCTTCTTTGTAAAACAAGTCTGTGCATTGTCTCTGGTTTTGACACCTCTTGTTCCCACCATTTCTCTTCTCGGGACATAATCTGCTTATTAGCTGGCCTGCTTAGAATTCCAGATGGGATCAGAGCACAGCTTGGGCCCCTGGGGATAAGACCGGCTTGGGCAAAGCAGATCCTGAATCCTGTGGGTTTTATCAAGTCTGTCATGACTCTGTAACCAGTTTGGTAATTTCTTCACTGAAACAGCCTCAGTGCTTGGTTAGCCTGTTTGGATACTTTGTCCTGAAGCAAACAGTGCTGTAAGAGTGGAGTTCTAATAAAAGAGCAATTTTGGTGAGTTCAAACCTTTTATTTTCATGTAGTGGCTTTGTAGCTAGAGGGCTGATGAAGTTGCACCATTCAAGAAATGCACTGTTTCTGCACCAGAAAGCTGAACCCTCTGTGTAATCTCTCAGCATGGAGGTGGCTGCATGGCTCAGGGAAACACCACATGCCACATGCAAAATGCCTGTGGCTGTTCGTTCATTTGTGGCTGTTGTAGGACTTGTCAAGTACAGCTCCCAGACCATACAGGATCTAATGATCAGGGTCTCTAGACATGAGGAAGAATTTTTTTATACTGAGGGTGGTAAAACACATGAATATGTTGCCCAGAAATATGATAGATGTGTTGTCCCTGGAGACATCCCAGGCCAGGCTGGACGGGGCTCTGAGCAACCTGAGCTGGTGAAGATGTCCCTGCTCATGGCAGGGGTGGCACTGGATGAGCTTTGAAGGTCCCTTCCAACCCAAACTATTCTATGATCAGGAACAGAGCTCTCCAATCTAACTGGACTGAAGATGTGCAATGTGATCCTCATGCACTCAAGTGGGTCTCTTGTTCTCTTGATTCCAGTCAGTGAAGATCTGAATTAGGAAATGTTTGGATACACATGAAGGCCACTTGTCTCTATGGTTAGGTCTACTCTGTTGACACACAGTTCTGTAGATGTGTTTGTATTGTGTATGTAACAAAGGCCTGGCCTCCTCCTTGCTTAGGATTGTTGTGAATTTACCCATAAGCGATGCCAAAGTTGAAGGTCAGTAAGTGCAAGTGAACAGTTTGCCTCCCCTTCTAATCCAGGTGATCAGAGAGATAAAAATGGTGCGCACAAATTTTCCATTGTCTGTTTGGATAAGCAATTTTTTCTAATTTCCTCTCAGTTTCTTCGCTATGAAGCACCTTGGTGCTTAGTCTTATTGCTAGAGAGTGGGCTTTACACTACAATTTTCCCCCACAAGCAACTGTTTTACTTGGCTGCTCACCAGATTCCTTATGATCAGAGACCAGTCGGAGAATGTCCCCTGGTTCTCCATCAATATTGAAGCAGACAGAGAACTTGCTGGAGGGAAAATCAATGACAAAGTGAGGGTCTCCATCCGCTGAGAAAAGACGGAAAAAAGAGACAAATGTGAGAGACTTAAACAAAATGGTTGTGTCCAAGAATGTAAAAAACCTGCTCTTCACAGTGTGTTTCTCCATGTTTTTTCTAAGACCCCGTGGTTTGTTGTTTTTTGAGGGTCAGGTGGAGTTTGCCAGGAAATGCCAATTTGGCTTTGTTTTTCACAAGGATTATTTTATTTTGGTTTGTTTTTTTCTCGTAAGAGAGGTTGCGTTTTCAATGAAAACTCAAAACATTCTGGGTGAAAATCAGGGTATTTTCTTCCTGTAATAAAACTCTAGTGATTTATGGGAGTTGTCATGCAGGTTTTTTGTATTCCTCCACATTCTGTTGTCAGGCTACAATCCCCACAGGACACAAAACAGTATCTTCTAACCAAGGACTAGTGCATGGGCGCACCTCACACTGAACCTTCCTGGCCTTCGATATCAGATTGGAGAAGTCAACAGCAGATAGTAAACAACCTCACAATCTTAACTTTTTCAACAATCATTGACCTATCATGAACAACCAAATAGGTGTAATTAATAATAAAACAAGCTAAATTCCTAGTTTTTAAGGTAAATTGGACCTTATCTAGTGAAATTGAAGTCTAGATTATTGTTTTTAATGTATGAGAAGGACATTCAGTAAAGGTGCACAACCAAGAGGAAAATAGTGAAACACTATGGAATTTTCTCTTCTTTTTCCATTCAATATCATTTTTTATGTTTCAGCAACATCATTACTTTATAAAATTTTTTTTTTTTAGTATTTCTAGTACAGAGAGGATGCGCCTCCTGGTCTCCCCAATCTACAGAAGTCCCAAACCTGAGGATCAAGTGTTGTAGATCATCTGCCTTGCTGTGTTTCCTCACATCACTTCTCATTACTGATCCTCTCTGTGTTTTGCTGTTTTCATTTTCCTCCCTCCTCTGCAAGTCTGGTAAACAGGCTTTTGGCTGATTGTCAGGATGGTTATACCACAGTGGCATGCAACTGAGGTTTCCATAAATCAACAAGTATTATTTTGAATTATTAAAGGCATGAAAACAGGTACTGACCTGAAGTTTTGGAGATTTTAATTCTTTGTTTATCTTGCTGTCTGCGTATACCTAGAAGTGGGGAAGGCAGGCTGTTACAATTACTTGTTGAGCAGCAGAAAGAGACAATGGTGCCAAAATATTATTTTGCGAGATTATGTGAAGTATACTTGCAGCTACTTTAAACTTCATTTAGAATATGAATTTTTCTTCAGTGATACCTACAGAGCAGTAAGCGCTTCAAGGGGGTGAGTCAGGTGCCTAAAAAGTTTGCTTAGGGTCACGCAGCCCACAATTAGTAAAATCAGTATGAAAATCTCTGCTTTCTGTTTACCACTGCTCGGTTCATTGGCTAGATCGTCCCTGTTGACAAAGTCAGCCATGAGACATCACCTACATGAAGAGATTTCTTACCAACACATGGTTATTTTTCTCTCATACCTGGTGGTGCCTTGTGTCCCTGCAAGCTCTGCAACTTCTCACCGATGCCATCAGTAGAAGGGGTGATAAACTCCTCTTGAGGTGGTTCTGAATGGAGCCCAGCCTCTCTCATCTTCAGAACGGTGAAGGGAGTAACAAAATTGTAAGTCAATGCCATTGACTTGGCTTTCTCCATCAAATAGTCTTTTTCCTGGTTGTCATCACTCTTCAACCGAGAGTTAAGCAATTCCTTGATGGTGAGGTAACTCCATGCCCTCTCAATGTAATTATTATCACCTTTGCCATCTTCCAGGCCAGGGACACCTCTGATGTCATTCCTGCTTGGCAGGTCAATAGCCACATCTGTTTTGAGGAGAATGTACTTCTTGGAGTTGCTAGCAGTCACCTCTACGTGGAGACTGTCGGAAGTGCGGTTGATGAGTTTGCCAGCTATTATAATTTCAGAGCCATTGAAGTAGTTAGGGAAGAAGTTCTGAGTGACTTGCTCCACATTGTCTTCAGAGTAATCAACACGGATGTCAGAGAGAAGGGGTGTTCCTATTTCATCATAGAACCTTAAACAAAAACACATTTCTCACCGTTAGTACTACTCATCCAAGTGTATGCACGCACTCTTGCACTTATACATGGCCAAGGATGTAGTCAGACCAACTAATATGGCTCCTAAGACACTCAGGAGGGGTTAGAACTACTAGGCCCCATATTTAACCACTGCATCCACTGTAACTGGGCCCAAAGGGCCAAGGGAGTCTCTACCCTTAGGGGTTTTCAAAACTTGAGAGGACAAGGTTCTGAGAAACCTCACCGAAATTTGAAATTAGCTTTTCTCTGAGCAGAAGGCTGGATTACGTGACCTCCAGAGGTCCCTTTCAACCAAAATTATTGCCTGCCTCATTGTAGTTTCCAGTGTTTCTTAGGCATCTAGACAGAGTGTCTTAAGTATGTTCAAGGCATACCACCATGGCCTGGCAATCACCTTCCTTCCACCATGATTCCAGAGCTCTGCAAGGAGATATTTGTGACCACTTAAGTTTGCTTAAGAGGATGTGTCCATTACAAGTGAATTCTTTACTTCTCAAGCTCATAGAAAACACTCTAGTTATTTCAAAATGTACTTAGAAGAGATGCTGCTCGCCACAGTTGTCTAGTGGTGTTCTGCATGGTATTTCAGAGCCAGAAACTGTAAGATCAAGATGTTAGGTCCCCCAAAGCTGGAGAGTATCTGATCAAAACTTCTGTATCACTGGAAGAGCCCTAGATAATAGATTTTGGGAGGGTCAGTGTGGGACATGCAAGAATTAAGTTTTCTGAGGGTCAAAAGAGAAAGAAAATCAAGAAAGAATCTCATTGTGCCCATGTAAATAAGCACATTTCCCAGGAACGGAGGAGTCCTAACTACTGAATACAGGCAGCTTGGCACAAGAGAACTCACTGCTACCCTATTGCTAATTTTCTTTTGGAGCAAGACATGGTTTCCATGGAGCTTAACCCTATAATGCCTTGTTAACATGACCTACCATACTTCTGAGAACACCTGTTTGGGCCAGAAAGCCTTTAACAAGCAGTCAAGTCCTAAGTTTACAGCACTGTGTTTTCCCTGAAGTAATGTGCTTTTGATGGATGTTCACAAACTGCTCCAAGAATGCCATATTTCCCATTTAAATGCCAGACTCTTCATCTCTTGGCAAGTGATTTGAGTCTAATTTGGTAAATAAATGAAGAATTGGCCTCAGATGTTTTTGAGTTTAAGCTGCATTTATTTTTCACATTTGCTTAAACAGATTGTCTGGAAGCTAGAGTCACACTTTCTGTTTTATTCTCTCTCCAAGGAAAACCAAAGCCTGAATTGGTTGACTTTCTTTTAAAGTCTTTCTAAGCATTCTTTGATGCAGAGACCTTGTCACAATTTAAAACGTGAGTGAATCAAACCTGACAACTCGCTGTGAAATAACTCCTCGGTTTTAACGAACGGTGGAGTGAGAGATACAGTGTCTTATAGCACAATGCAGGGAAGTCTCTGTGTAAAAATACACCCACTGACCACAAAAATCAGAAATTACATTGGCACCCATGTCAATTTTCCCTCCAACTGTGATTTGAATTGGCCTCCAGGAAGCAATTTTCAGTGTAAATTTGGCACAAGGTGCCCAATATGTTTGCCACCACTAAGCTTGATAAACAGTTTATCAGACATATGTGTCTGAACAAGTGCTGGGTTCCTTGGCACAACCAATAAGCACATCCTTCATGTGCCATGGAATGCCACTCACTACCCAAAATGCATGTGCTGAGAAGCAAATGAGATGGGTGGAGTGGCAGATGGATCTACAAAATCCAATTTAAAAGGAAGACAACCCTTGTCCACACATCACAACCACAAGAAGAAAAGCTCTAGTGGAAGGTTCAAGATCTCATTGCTCCAGATGAATTAGACACTAGCTAGCCAAGAGGTCTCTTTGTTTCCCGAGGTTCAAAACTAACATTTTGGGAGTCAAAGCCAAAGATTTTTGCTTGGAAATACTGACACACTGCCTGACATTTTAGACAGAGCTGTGGTTCAGGTATCGTTTTGTTGTTCCTTACTAGCGTCCCCCCTTGAACTACAGCTCCATGATCACAGAAGAGGAACGTAATCTCTGCTTCTACTGATTGAGAAGGATTACAGGAAACTTGTTAGGAGTTTGGGTTACAAAGAATAAGAGGATTAAGTGACTATATGATCACCCCAGCCTATTTTTCAAAGTCAAGTATTTTGGAGTTTGAACATAAGGATATATTAAAAAACAAAACGAAACAAAAAAAACACAAATGAACAAAGAAACAAACAAAAAGAAATAATTTTCTGCCCCAAACTGGTATCTCCATTCCTGAGCCCCTCCATACTGTTTATGTTATCAGTTTGAAGCAAGCAATCCATCTTTTCCTCCCTCCCTCCACCTGCAGAGACGTGCCACTCATGCCTCCCATCTCTCCAGGTTTACATGCCCAAAACAAATATCTGAATTAGCAAAACAAATGCCTTGTTCTGAGGGGCTGGGAAGCTGCAGTACAGGTCAAGGGATCTTCTGGGAAGGAGACAATTTCTGGGTAGGTCTCCTCAGTATCTGAGCATACTCTGACTCTCTCTACCAGAGCTGAGCCTCAGAGAAACTCCCATCTCTTGCAATGTCTCCTTAGAAGATTTTCCCTCCCAAAACACTTGCCTAGAGGACCCAAAAAACATATGAGCACAGAAAAAGCAGAACATACCCTTTGAGGTGACTGGCTGCATCCTCATCCTCCTGGAAATGCCTCGTCATGCCACAGTTTTCCAGTGCCATTCTCTCCAGCAGCTTGTGGTCCACATCATTGCCAATGCCAATGGTGAAGAGGCAGAATTTATCACGTATGGCGTCCTTGGTGTTGCTGAGGATTCTGGACGACTGTGTTTCCCCAACAGTGGGCCTCCCATCCGTGAGGAAGATGATTAGGGAGACACTCCTGGCATCGATGTCATTCTGAGCAATGTAATCATTAAGCAGCTTTGCACCAGTTTGGAGAGCACCATTAATATTAGTCCCTAGGAAGTTATCAAAAGGATTAGCTCATTTCTCCTCCTAATAGGGGTACAAATAATCTTCCTAAACTCCATTTAGTATGACGACAGCATCTGTGTTCATTGGGATGTTCCTTTTCTCTACATGAGTTTGCACTGGCCCTTTAATTCAGTTCAGCTCTGTTACTTAGCACCAGTATGAACTGAATTAGGAATCACAGTCTATTATGTGAAATTGCCATATTCTTGAATGTCTCGATGTACAATAATCAGCCATGATAAGCAGAGTCACGGCACATACCATGTCCTGCCGGTACATACAAAAAAAGTTAAACTTAATTACGGGGCTCTCCCAGATTATATCTGACTAGGAAAACAAGTTCTGCTCACTTTGTCTGAAGGGCACAAGTTTTGGAGAAAGAGAAAAAGCCTTCAAATGTGAAAACAAGTGGTTGGGTTTGTTCTTCAAACCCCAGGGGCTAACAAAGTTCAAAGGGAAGAGAAATGGTTTTGTTAGCTGAGGAGTATGTTTTCACAAAACAACTGGCTAGCAAAGAATGGAGCTGCTTGAAGTGGGGAGAGAGGGAGAAAAGAGAAAATAAATGAGGAAATAGAGGTACTTTAGAAGAATAACCATGAAAAGGATTCAAACCTACTGCATGCTCAGGGAAAAAGAAAGCAGGAAAATGAGCACAGGTATCTCCTTGCTCCATGTATTTCTTGTGCCAGACAAGGCAAAGAGGGATTGATTGTGGAATCCTTGCAAAATCAGTATGTCTGGGCTAAAAACAGCTCAGGTATCTAAAAACTTAGTGTGCATAGCTCCAGTGACTGCAGCAAGATAAGTAATAGGAAATGGACTAAGATTTCAGAAAAGTCCTCAAAATACGGACTGTTTTTCTTGCAAAATGGTTTTGAACCAAAACCATGCACTTCAATATCCTAATACTCTCTCAGACTCCATCCAGATCCAAAATTTCAGAAAGAGTTTTCTCCTCAGAATCAAAAGAAAACCATCCCATGTGGCAGAGTGTGTCATTTCAAACCCAGCCAGATCGCAGAGTTACCAAGCACCGAAAACTGTGGTTTGCCACATATACAAATATTTAGCAGCAATATTTTGTTCCCGTTTCTTCAGTATGTGAGTATGACACAGCAGTGTAAGCACTGCACGTTCTTTATGTGTGTGATCTGCAAGCCTGAGAGTGTTCACGTTCACTCGAAGATGCTGAAACAACAGCAGCTGTATAGGGAAAATGCAGAGTTAGTTAGACAAAACTAAAGTACTGCAGGCCTGTGGTGGAGAATCACTGCACCTTCCTGATGAACCTGAGTTAATAATTTCCTTTTACTTTTGTTCTCTGGCAGGTTCACGGGCAAACTCAGCTGGTTCCTGCACAGCTCTTTTGGCACTCCAGGAGTAAAAAGATTTGTACTCTGAGTTTAGTCCCATTATTGGTAATTGTTTAACTGGGCAGGTCCCTTGACCACTTCCTAAACTCTTCTTCTCACAATACAAGCAGTACAGCAAACCATCCTGTTTTCTGTGTTTTTCCATCAGAGAGTTTCCTTTGCTAGGAGTGGCCACTGGTCAGGAGAAGCCATGGGAAGGCCCTGTCTGACCTTCAACCAGCTGTGACTGCTTGCATGGAGAATGGTTTGCATAGGTCATTTTGAAGCTCTCTGCTTGTCTGGGGAGTGCTCAGGTATGATGGGCATATCTGCCAAAGTATATTTGGTTATAAACCTCGCTATGTGGTTGTTTTTTAGGGTTTTTTTATACTAGTGTCTGTAGCCTCATAGGAGACCACTGATTCAAATTCAAAATCATGTCTACACTCTACCACTGTTCTGGGGTCTCCTCCTCTCCCCTCTTCCCTTCTGGCAACAAGGCACAAATGAAAAGGGTCAAGAAATTCTTAAATATCTTTCTGGCTGCTCCGTGGTAGAGACATGAAGAAGACAGTACCAGGTGATAAACCAGGCCCTGTAGAAAGCAATCCCACAGTGCAGGCTGAGTAGTCCATCCCTGGAGTTTCCAGCCCAGACAAAATCATGCACCTGCTTTTAAACAGGCTTTCAGCCCTGTGTGTCCTTCACCAAAATACGGTATTTTTTTCCTGTGTCCTCAATAAATAACCCTGGGAACTTTCCCACTCTGAGGGTCTCACCAGATAAATGGGAGAATGGGCGCAACTTGATTTTAACAAGTATTTCGGGTCCTATGAATGGATGTGGGGACACTTTCCCATTGTGCACACTGATAAAGAGCACATAACATTCTGTCACATAAACCTGAGTGGAGGTAGTGAATGGCCCCCCTTGTCCCATGACTTAAGTCCCAATGTGTTTTTTTTTGCTACATACTACAGGACCACATTCACCACTATCCATTCTGCTGTAGTTAATTGGATAGCAAAATTAATCCCGTTCATATCTCTGGATCGTACCTCCAGTAGGTGACATATTATGAATGTATTTTTTTGCATCTCTTATATTATTTGGAGTAACTGGCACCATCTGGTCCTGCTGCCAGACCTTTATTCGGTTGGAAAAGCCAATGATATTGAAGTGGTCTTCAGGCCTTAGGTCCTGGAGAATTGTGAAGAGAGCTTCTTTGGTCTAGAAAGAGAAGAGAAAAGAGACCAGTAGGCACAACTGTCACTGTTTTAGTGGGCAAGGATTTAATTCTTAAGAGGTTTACTGATCTTACAGATATTTCTTATAGATATCTCTACACTGCCGTTTTGGCTGATGAAGGCAACTGTGATGTCCTCTCAAGGCCTGGTCTCCTGTGGTGTCAGGTGCTACACAACTATAAGATGAACAACCCTTGCCCAAAAGATCTTGCAAAGCTGTGAGAAATGTGCCTGGACCTAAAAGCTTAAAACTCATTCATGACAATTAGGATAAAAGCTCTCACTGACTGGGAAAACCATGCCCTGAACTAAGGGATACTAAATAATGTTGACTAATACCAAATGCTCTTCTATACCCTTCCAGACTTGCTGTAAGTCGCACATTGTTAAACAGGTTACTTATAATATACCTCTAAATATGTCAAGGATGCAACTGCTCTGTTTATAATTAAAATACCAGTTAAGC
Organism: Columba livia; assembly: GCF_036013475.1. Taxonomy (NCBI): domain Eukaryota; kingdom Metazoa; phylum Chordata; class Aves; order Columbiformes; family Columbidae; genus Columba; species Columba livia. The sequence continues at coordinate 207,172,979 of NC_088602.1, read as the reverse complement.
TAATATGTTCAAACGAATGTGATATAAAAAGGAGCCCTGACTAGCCGTTGTAGGTTCTACTTGCTAGTCAGTTTTGTCCCAGGCTTGTTTTTCCAGCAATACGTCAACGTTATATTGCTCCACTGTTCATCATCCTATGTAAATACAGGCAATCACAGTGAGGAAAGCTGGTATCAAGATGAGTTCATAGCAAGAGAGGTTAAGGTTCCTGGGTAATGGGAAAGACAGGCCACTGAGGATAAGCCAGCAGAAAGAGTGCAGATGTGTCCAGTTCTCCCCAGTGTGACCAGCTTTGATTTAACAGCCATGCAGCTGTGTTCGCATGGAGACAAACTTCAGCTCAGTAAGACAAGCTCAGAGAAGATGCCCAAAAGCAGCCTCTGTCTATGCAAACATACCCTATCCTTGGATGAAAAACACATGGAAAGAATATGAGGAAATATCTGTAAGCAGAGGGATCAGCAGCTTCTCAGCTCTGCCCCTTCTCGGCCAGCATTAGGCCTTTCAAATTCCAAGGAAAGCTATGTAGGAAATAACATGGTGGACTCATCAGCATTTAAAGCTTTCTCTTGTGCCTGTCAAGGAAATATGTGAAGGGCTTGTTCAGAAAAAAATACAAAAGGTAATTAACGATTCTGGAAACCACATGTTTCTAGGCCTAATGTTGCTATAATAAAGACAGTTTGGAAAAGAGCTGAAAGGACTGATCAAGCTGTGTCATCAATATCCCTCTGGATTCTACATTGAAGCCGATGATGCAATGATGCAACCGCAAACAAATTACCCACCACAGAGGAATCTGTAATCCTCCCAGCTGTTGTCTTGGCTTCCTGTTCATCTGATGTTAAGGGGAATATTTCCCATAGCTTCTAACCATCTGGAACCAGGTCTGGAGTCCCTCCCTGCCTGATTCTGTCCTCTGTATAAAACGTTTCCCACTGTAGGGATCACAGGATTCATCTCCCACTTGCTCAGCTGGAACACTGCTCCACGTCTCACCACCACACATTTTATTAATGTTTCAAAGATGAGAATACTAAACCAAATGCTAGTGGAAGAGGTTCTTTCAAAGAGAAGGAGAGAGCCCCACTTGGTTCAGATCGTGATATGCACCAAATAAACCTTCAAGAAGATGAATCCCTGCCCCAAACATGAGGGCTGTCTCCCCAGCCTAGAAGTCCATAGAGAACCTGATAAGATGAGCTACATAGCCATTATTTCAAAAAGAAGGAAAAGTTTTATCCTGTCTCATCTCCTCTTTTACAATAGCCTTTGTATTGTAAAAATGCATCAGTTAATCCATATTACCCTTCAGAGGGACACTCAAGCATTTACAATCCTGTTTTATAGAAGTGGAAACTGAGGCACAGACTACTTTAGTAGTGATGTCAAGGCCACAAATTGAGAGCTTTCCAAAACCTGGAGTTTCCAGCTCTCAGTCCAGTAGGTCAAACAATCTCTCATGCACATGTAGAAGAGCAAAGCAGCAATCACACAGTGAAGAAAAGGACTCTTGGATTTATTTTGTGATAACAAGAGTGGCCCTCAAAAAAATGAGATCAAAGTGAGTAGAAAGTGAAAATAGAGAAGCTTCTACCCCGTTTAAGTATGATCAGGCCGTCATGCCAACCTCTGCCGTAGGAAATTTTGGGCAGGATGGTAAAGCAAGAAACAACGAGGCCACAACAGCTCCCCATGTGCAACATCCCTCCTCCACTCCCTGCCACGGGCAGGCAAGGGAGGAAAAAAGAGGTGCCTAGAAGCAATGATTGGGAGCAAAACTCCCCAAGTCTCATTATCCATATTATAGCTCTGATTATAATTAATATCATTTGACCTTTTCCATTACAAAACCTTTTTTTTTTCAGATTTTTTGAATTCTGTCAAACTGCACTTTTCTCAGAGGGGTTTATTGGGCTGAACGGCTCTCTTGTTTCTGTAAACAAGGCAAGAGGAAAAACAATCTTGCTTTGGCCTTCTTGCAGAGAGAATGCGTCTCACCTCCAGAGGGCTCAGAAATTCCTTTTGACATTCTTGCCTGTGTTCAGCCAAAAGAAAAGGAAAATAAAAGGAGAAACAACACAGAGCAGCAGTGCAGTTTGTGTGCACACAGCATCCAAGCTAGAATTGCAGAGAGGTCAGGAGGGAACCGAAGCAGATTTTCACTTCCCCACACCCTCATACAGGGGCCCAGGGTGGGGTTGGGACCATCTCTCCCTCTCCCCTTCTTTCATTCTCTCTTTCCTTTTTGTCTCTTATTTTTGTCACAATTAAGTCATTTCCATGGAGTTTGATTCAGTTTTTCTCAGGAAAAAAAATTCTGTCATATTTTAATGCAGATGCACAGACAGCCTGGATTCTGGCATTTCAATCGCATGCTTGTCTCTGCAATTAAAACAAAACAAAACAAAACAAAAAAAACCCCCAACAACAACAAAAAACCAACCTTTGAATTTGTGGAACTTGTGTAATATATATACATAGAAACATATGTACAAGTGTGTGTACGTGTACCTGGTTTTGCTCCAAAGCAAACAGAATGAGGGAGGCCATATGGTCCGTTCTCCTGCAGTTTTTACCTCATCCCCAGCAAAAATGAAGGGTGGGATTCAGCTTTCCCAACTCGGTCATCAGAAAGCTGGGCATTGCATCTAATCCCTCTCTAGGCAGGGAAAGGCACCTCCAGAGAGTGATCCATCCCATCTGTATTGGACAGGGTTTAGGATGGGCTGAGTCATTGCCTGGAAATGCCTGTCTCCCTTCATTACCTCCAAGAGGCTGAGTAGCTCAACTATAGAGAAGGTGGGACTCACCTCAGACCAAATCCTGCCCGGTCCTGAGCAATATGGCACTTACTGGTGCCAAAAGGAGCTGAACTGGCTCTCCATCTCTCCCAGAGTACTCTGAATTTCCTGGCTTATCCCATGTATTTCTATCCCTCCTCCCAGCTCAGAAGAACCTGCAGGCTTATCCTGAACACTGCAGTCCCTATGGGGTGACAACACACACTTTGCTACCAATATCCCTCACCCATAAATGGGCTGAAAGAGAGACGTGACTTCCCTCTGTAGGGCTGGATACAATTCAGGAGCTGGCAGGCAAAAGCAACTTTAAATAAGGAGAATATCTTGGTAAAAGTGCACTGCTTTAAGTCCTTTAAGTAGGCAGCTATGACTGAGTGCTCTTGGTGCCTGTCCCGCTCCTCCAGCAGCCCCCAGGCAAGGATTTGCAGAGCATTTCGTGCAGAGAGTGCCTGGCAGCAGCTTCAGTCGGGACGCAGCAGCGAGTTTCTTGTTCTGGCCATGTAAGGCCACAGCTGGAACTTCTCCTGGCTCTGAGGAGCCAAGGGCTGAGGCTGCCGGGATCCCCAAGCTGCTCCACTGCCGATGGGGTCTTTGCATTTCCAGTCCTTCCTGGCCCCCGTGAGTCATTGCACTGGAACTGGTGCCAAAGACACGCTCCTGAGAGACAGAAAATTAACCGTTTCTTCTGTGGTGAGAGCCAGATCATTCCTGTATGTACAGCACTGATTCATTTTGGGGATAAACTGTGTACAGATGTAACCCAAGGGTCCAGTGCCCTTGTGCCAGGTGCTCTAAGGTGAAACCCTTCTTCCAAAGTGTTTGCCTGGAGTGATGCATTTTTGTGTGGAGGGTGGAGAAAGGATTAAAGGAGAGGATGTCATGAAGTAGCAGTGCAAAACAGAAAAAAAATGCCAGTTGGGAATGGTTTGTACCTGTCAGAGACAAGTTTTAAATGAGGATTTAAAAGAGAATAACTTGGGAGACGAAAATTCCTCCGTTTTCCCCAAATTAGAATGGATGAAATTGAGCTGAAAGGTGGAGTCAGAACTGCCACTCCAGAGCATTTGAGTCGAGAAGCTGTGCTGGTGAATGAGCTCTCAGCACAGCTGGAACCTGGGGCTTGAAAGAGACAAGTCCAGGCTAAAATTATCACTCCCCAAGTAGGGAGCAGAAGAGTCATGGTCTACAGCTGAGGACAGGTGAGATGACCCTGGTTGCCAGGGTGTGACCACAGTTTTTGTCTGTGCTTCAGAAATGAGGAGCAGCTGAAGATGGGTTCACGCTGCCTAAATGACCGATGTGCAGATAGTGTCTTCCCAAGCCTACAAGGTCAGAGACAAGCCAGCTCACAGCCACCACTATGGTCTTTGTTGTCACCTCCGAGGTGATACCTGGACATGTAGCATAACTGCTGCTCTTCTGGTTCTTATTGCTAAGGGCTCTGCATCAGGGCCAAGATGATTCAGGGCTGTATGACCTCTATCAACAGCAGGAAGAGAACTCCCTCAGCTATGCTCCAGTTCAGCTGTGGCTTCGCACCTTCATACCTGGCCCTCAGGACTAGCTTTGACAGACCTCACTCTGCTTGAGCACTGGTGGAGCAAAGCATGGGAAGAGACATGCTCCCATGAGAGAGCTGAGAGCCTTCCACCCTTTCTTGGGTCAAAAAGCTGCCTTGGAGACATCTGAGATGATGTCAGACCATCTGGGCACCTTTTAGGAGGAATCTGTGTCCCGATGACATTTCTCCCACAGCCTCATGTTTGTTTGAGGAGCAGGGTGAGGGTGAAGCCTGGCTACCCTGAAAGCTGTGCAGTTCAGAAGGGAACAATGTGTGGTTGTTCAATGCCGTGGCATTGCCAGACATTGGCCTTGCTGTGAAGCAAGGAGGGCAATTCAAGCACCTCATTATAATGCATATCCCAAGCCCACGTATTCACACTTTCCATTGCCTAGGAGCACGTGCAAGTGCTTCATCCTAGGACCACATCTGTGCTAACTTCATACCAGTTTGTAAAGGAAAATAAAAAATCAAAAGACTTTCAGTTCATGCTGGATCAAATTCTGGATGGATAGTGGGTGTCTGCAGCGCTGCAGCATAACGGCCCCTCTTGGAAACAGCTTTCAAATACAGAGGGGGCTCTACCAACACCCACCCCACCAGTGCCTCTGAGATCACTTGGCAACCCTTGGCTGTACCCTGCACGCCCAAACACAGCTGGCATCTGCCCTCGCAACGGCTGGGCAGGGAGACATCAGCACCAGTGACACGGCCCCTTCCCAGCTCCAGCAGCACCAGGGAACTGCGTGGGCTCGAGATCAGTCAGTCTGAAGAATGTTGCTGTCAGAGAGGAAAGCATTCACCACCAAAACTTTTAGAATGCAGTACCCATCATCTAAAAGTGCTGTGTGAGGACAGTCTGCAGATAACAGACATGGGACCGTCTGCAACCATATACTGAAGGATGCTGCAACTAGAAGGCAAAATTCCACTAGGTTTGACTTTGTCCTTCCAGACCCCTGTAAGAGAGCATATTTGATGAGAAAGGAGTGATTGCACAAAGGGAATTAGGAACCCACAGCTCTGTCCAAGGGCTCACAGACCAGATCTCCTACAGCGAGAAGCAGAAAAGTACAAGTAAATATGTTGTTTGGCAAAACACTGCAAGGAAATACATGGAGAGAAAACAGATGAGCTTCCCTTCGATATCCTCTGTGCCTTGGTTCATATCTTTCCATTTGTAAACACGCCCAGGCAGCTGATAAAAAGGTCCAGAGCTGGATTTTTGAAGCTACAACAGCCTTATCTGGTCAAATCTGCCCATAGTCTGTCAGAGGAACTAACACTGTGACTTAAGGAAAGGCTGGCATCAAAGTTGCACCTGAAATGATGGACAAAGTACTGCCATAGAGTTGGTTTGGGATCCAGCAGCCAAAGGAAAGGCAGCGTGAGCTCCACTGCTATTTTACAGGGAGAAGCTGAGGTACAGAGAGAGCAAAGGTTTGGGCAGCGTCATTCCTGCCAAGGTCTGAAGCCAAATCTCATGAGTTTCGCTTTCCTCTATGCCCCAGTTTCCTTTCTGCCCACATAATGCAGGTCACACGCCAGGGACTTTTGTACCAAAAGTGGGTTTTAACCCAGAAGTGTATACTTGGGTTTTATTACCTTCCTCCATCCCCATCTTGGGAAGGATAATCTGCCCTTTCTTTCTCTGCAGGGACCGTCATGCAGTTCAGGGACTGCAATTCACCCGCTCCCTGTCAATGTATCTTTGTGCTTTCTTCTTGGCAGACACTGATCACGTAACCAAGGAAAACTCCTTTGCAATTCTAGACAACAAGCATTTTGTTTTATGCTAACACTGGCCTGTGATGGGAGGGGGCTTGTAGAGCTCTGAACAATAAAGTTCTGTCTCCAGTCCGTGGTCCAGTCTCTCTCTCTTGAACATCATGAGTCTCTCACTAATAACTTGAACACTTCTGATCCCTATAAGGCCTTAGAAAAAGTTGCTTAGTAGTTTCCCTGTCTGCAAAAGACATTCTCCGTCATTCAGAGTAACTCTTTCTATTGCCTGTTATGAAAAAAGTTTTCCGCTTAACATCGAGTAAATCACTTAGCTCCACATAAATCCTGGGCATTTAAACACAGTATTTCTGCTCAGTAGAAGATAAAACTTGTCTTCAAGGATGTGGATGTTCAATGCTGTGGACAAGCTTAGCTATCAGTTGGAGTAACTTACTTCTCTAGCACCCAACAGCATGGTGAGGATAAATACATGAAAAACTGAAAGATGATCTGATTTCTCAGGAACTAGGGTTTCATGCGCCCAGAAGGCAGAGTAGATGTTCAGTCTTTGCAATGTCACTGCACTGTTGAGGATATAAATAAATTCCTGTACAAAGTTTTGAGGAGGCAAGATCTTATCAGTGCCAAGCATCGTTGCTTCAAGCCCTTATCAACAGTGTGGTATGGATTACATTTGAGGCAGTAAAAGTTTCTGTACAGTGAGTCAAAGGGAAAAGTTTAAAGGCTGACGCACAGTGCTGTACTGAAATAACCCCACTGGAAAAAACGGGGCTACCCGGGCAGACAGCCAGACTGACACAGCAGTGCATGAAGGCCACATTCTTCTCTTGTGCTTAGCTCATTTTAGGTGGGATTGCATCCCATAATACACCAGTCAGGCACTCAAACCCCAGCATGACAAACAATTTCCGTTTAGATAGCAGCAAAAAGGTCAAAGCCAAGGGAAAAGTGCCCCATGCCCTCAATGCAGAGCTGGACACCTCTGTCTCTGCCCATCCTCAGAAGATGGAGTTAGTTCCAGCACATTAAAACTGTTCCAGCAACTCAAGACTTTAATTCTCTGTCACACAGATCAGCTGCAGACACAGTGCTGGGAAGACCTGATGTGCCCAAGAGGCTGCACACAGCGCATCCCCTCAATTTCAGCAACCATTAGCTGCTATGTTATGCAGCAGGAGTTGGGCTGGGACACAGTTTGTCGTGCTTTTCATGTTAATTAACTTCCATTCTTCATCAGGCAGCCTCTATCACAGTGGCTTGATTTGGTTTGCAGGTTTTCTAGCCCCTTCTTAGATCATCCTACCTGTGTGTGTAACCTGCTAGGAGAGATGTTTGCTGTCCATGGAGGAAAGATCTGTGCTACCACGACAAGGAGCAATTGTACCATTCCTACTCAGCGAGCAGGTGTTATTTCTCCATGAAAAGGAGCGCTGTACTTCCATAGGGATGAAGTGTCTGACTCTGTAGCCACCTCCTCTGATAGCCCTGGTCCTTTTTCATCAGACTGTGATACCTCTCACTTTTAAATGTGACTTCTCCGATTTCATGTCCAGTGAGTGCAGAATGGTGACGATGATCAGTTGGATCAAAGACTTTTGTTCAGGGTCAGCATTAAGCAATAAAAGACCTCTAAATTGTTCTTTTTAAAAAAATCACACTTGCCTGTTTTCCCACCTGAGAGTCCTCCACAGGGCCCTCACAGTCCTCCAACACCTGCTCCCCTCTCCATTTTCATTATTTCCAAATCTTTTTGGGATCTCCAGTTATGGGATACCCATTCCCTCCTGCACATTTCTGCCTCCAGCCCTTTCCCTTCCCCCTTCCATCCAAGGCCACTGACTCAGATACAAGCGCAGGCCACATCTTTGCTCAAAACGCTGCAGAGAAGAGCGCAGATGTTTTGGAGAAGATGTAGTCGCTACATCAAGGGTAGTTATCCAAGCAAAAGCTCTCTCCTTGTGACACAGGTAGCGTCATACCTCTCATTCCCAAGGGACTTCAAGTTACGTCATGTGGACCTCATAGTCAGAACCGCCAATGAACAGTGTTTGATAAATTCATACAGTAAAAGAACATGGATGGCCTCACTCCAGGAGGTTTCCACATAAGATCCCACAAGAACTTCCAAGCTTCAGCTGCTCTTCACAGTTAAAAACAGAGCATCCCAGTTGAGCAATGTGTAGTGCACACCCCATATTAGGGTGAAGGGGTATTTCCTTGGAAACAGCAGCATTGTTGCAAGCAGTTTTAGACTAAAAGCTTAAGTCTTGGCAAAGGTCAGGTGTCTTTTAGATTTGGGGGATCTTGTACAGCCATAAAGCCTAACCATGGGTTTGCCAGCTAAACAGACAAGACTCTACAAACAGACAAGCACAGGCAAAGAACATAACCTACCTAAGTTCACATAACAGATCCACAATGAAAACATAAATAGAAGCCAGGACTCCCTTCCAGGTATTGCTCCAGCAACTGGCAAAAAAACACAATTCCAGCTTGGAAAGGACTATTAAAGAAACTCAGGCCTATAGCTTCACAGACTTCACAAAGCCTTGAGAATACTAATAGACTTAAATGGCTTTGGCCAGCCCCACCTGGGACCTCCACCCACATTCCATTTAAGCTCCAGCCTTAGTCCTAGTTTGAGTCTCAGATCAAGAGCTGTGCTGTGTCTCCAGCTTTGCCACATCTATGCCTGGTTGTAGACTTCAATGATCCTGATCTATGGACTAACTTCACAGCTTGATTTAGCCCCTTTGTTTTAATGGCAGACTTGTTTGGTGGTCACTGGCCTGTGCCTGGCACTTCAGTAGCACCTGGTTTTAATTCATCCTTTGATTAATTCAGCAAAGGTCCCACTGAAACCCCTGGGAGATCTCTTAGTGTCTTCGTGGGATTTTAGTTCAAGCCTCAGCAGCATTTTCATGCCAAACTCCGCACTTGCCTTTACATTCCATTTGCTCTAAACCCAATTAAAGGACTTGCTATTTATAGGTGGTCTGGGGTCTTCCTGGGAAATTCCATCTCTACTTCTCCTGCTTCAGCATGGAGCAAATCAGCTGGAGGCATGTTGGCTGTTAGTCCTGAGACCAGAAGCAGATGCTCCCTGTCCTAAATATTTGAGGATATCTTGCTCTGAAGGTTATTTGTTTGTCTGTATGACCCTATCATTATTTATAAGTTTCAGGGCTTGGGGAAGGCAGATTATTTTGCTGCGTTATAAGTACTTGCATCCTTCTTGGAAGCTGGTTGTCTATATGGATCTGACATCTTATTTACTGTAGTAGTTCCTATATTCCATATTCACATCTACAGAGAGGACTGAGATGATACTGCTGTTGTGTATTCACAAAAAGGAGGGAGCTGGGTGAGGTTGGTGTTGGAGATACCGCACATGGTTCTTCTGCATCCACTGAGGCTGCTGCTTTCCAACAGAAATGGAAAAGCTGGCAAATCTTTCCCCTTCACAGCAGCTTTAAACTCACTTAAGGCTGTAATTAGAATTAGCATTTTTTCCGAAGTCCCCTGGTGATTTAAGGTAGTTCTCCTGGGTTGCAGCCGCTATTTGGACCGGCAGTCGACAGGCCTGCAGCCAGCTCTGCATCAACCAACAGTAGTCAGTGGAGTTTGGAGTGAGAATATCAAGTGTTCAGATGCTTATCTGCCCTCTCATCACCCTGAAACTACCCAGAGGGAGTCTGTGTGTTGAGGCACAAAGGTTTAGGAATATGTGTCTATAAGGCAGTTGGGCCCTCAGAAGTGCTCAGTGTGGGTGACAGATCAATGGTACCAACAGCGTCCCTTGGATGGATGCAGGGAAATAAACTGAAGCATTTGCAAATACGCAGCAGGTCCCAGCTTCAGTTGAGTTCCTTCTAGCGTAATTAACCTCAAAGAAAATTACAGTCTGGCAGGCTACCATTGACAAGTTGCCAGGCTTGTGGTGTAGCCAACAGTTTAACTGAGTGTGTGGCCATTTATTGCCTGTGGGAAAGGTAAGGTGAAATTAATCTGTGGTTGAAACAGCTACATTTCACCACGTATCTGCAAAACATCTGCAAATCCTTCCTCTTGTGGACACATTCATAGCTTGGAACATGCCTGTTTATGCTACTGAATTGCAGGCTGATAAAGGTCCTTTTTCACCACATTTAGTGAAGCTGGGGTTAATCGTGGTAACCACAAGGTGGTAAACAGATAACTGGCCTCTCTTTCTTCTGGTTATACCAATGTAAAACTGCTATGTCCCCCTCCACCTCTACAGCCAAAGGTACCATAAAAATCAGCAGGAGCAGGTCAGACTTCTCAAAGAGCAAATGATTTTGCTTCCTAGTAAACCTTGCAGAGATAACCTGTTCCCCAGCTCTTCTTGCTCCTGTTGAAAACAACTGTTCCATACTGTGTCTTTGAAAATGGAGAAACAAAGCTCATGCAGACAAAAAATTTTCTTTGCCAGTGGGACAGCAGTAATGATGTGTAAAGTCTCGAACACATTAAATTTTTTCTTATCATGATGTTCGAGAGTTTTCTCTTCCTGACCTTTATCTCCCTGCCAATGCTAGAAGATGAATGTCAGAAATGTGCAAATCCTCGGTGGAGATGGACTACTACAACACAGTTGAGTCTGTTAGGCATTACCAGAGTTCAGAGGCTATGAAAAGTGCAGGAGGAACATGCACATTAGCTGACCTTCCCCAAAACAGCTAACATATGTCTCAGAATGTCTCACAGGTCTTCATGATTTAATCTGATCAACCAGTCTCACTACACGTGTTTGCAACTGAGTCTGGACATCTTGTTGCTTTGAAGACTGACATATCTTAGGAAGAAAGGGATGGCACGAACAGATGAAAATTCATGTAGGAAAAGGAAAACCTCGGGAGAGGAAAAGAAGAAATTGCTCACAATTAGACTGTGGGAACTGCAGGATGCATGAAATCCTGACTCCATTTGAGCCATTTTGCCATTAGCTTCATGAAAGTGGTTGAGTGAAGAGTAGAAAAATCTCTTCAAGTGCACAACTGGTGGCTCTCATCCTTGCTTGTACAACTCTAAAAACTGTCCTTTGTCATAGTTACCACAGCTGACCTGCAAGAGCACTCTTTACTACTGCTGACTGTATTTTTAGCTGATCTTGCGTGTGACTCAGTACAGAGAAATGAAGAAAGGCAGTCCCTTGGGAATTCACGGCTCTCTGCACAACACCATAGATCACCACAGCTGCAAGGGCCCAAGAAAAAAAGAAGAAAAGGAGGCATTTCCTCTGCTCACATGTATCCTGCCACCAGAGGACCTGTCTGTTAATTCAACAAACATCTTAATAACAAAAACAATTGGGTAAAAAGGACACTGAGCAGATGTGGGTCATGGCTGTAACTGATTGCACTTTCGTAGTGTACCAAAAGAGGCATATTATTCAGCCAGTCCTAGATTTTGGTCTTTCCTTGACTAATTTGTGTGGGGTTTTTATGATTTAGGTCAGAATTCCATGAAATTCTATTGCTTCCTGCTCCTATCATTCCCCCATGACGTATCAGTGGTTCTCCATAAAAAGAGTATATAGAATCATAGAATCATTTTGGTTGGAAGAGACCCTCAAAACCATCAGGTCCAACCATTAACCTGTCACTAAACCATGTCCATAAGAATCTCATCTATGCATCTTTTAAACACTTCTAGGGATGGTGATCTAACACAACAGGTACAAAGTTGGGTTCACCCCCAACAAAGGTTAGACAATTCTCTCACTTTGGGCTCGAGAAGCACCTCTTTGTACCTAATTAGCCCAAGACTGATGTATGTTTAGCAGTAGCAGCTGGACAGGCTATGCAGTAAACCTTCAAGGGTTAATCCCTGGCCATGTTGTTTCTAGTAAGTATATGAAAAAGAAACACTAATATGCTCAGGAGGAGAATAAAAGCTTTCATAGTACAAGGTTAATCTGATGACCCAAGGCCCTACTTGCGCAGCTCATGCTAACACCAAAGCCCTTCAGGGTCTTAATCTCCCTGGTTCAGCGCTGTATCGTTGACTGTTTGCTTTCAGGATGCAGAACTGGGTGCATTTGTGCAGTATCTGTTTATTCTGTGAGGCAAGACAGACATTTTTCAGCAGAAGGATAACAGAAAGCCATGAGCCAGGCTCTGTCCAAAGGAATTTCTAAAGATTCAGAAGCATCTTTGTTTAAGACCTCATTCAGCATCGTACTAGGTATGTTTGTTGGAGACTCTCTGTTTGCTACTCTAGTCACTGTGGGAGACAATTAGTAGCCATAAAAGTCATACTCCATTTTAACTCACAGTGGTGATAATTTGATTTAATAGGGGACACAGCTTCTAAATTAAGATTTATCATCACCACTGAAACCAGATATTAATAGCAAAGTTTTTAGCAGAGAGAGAAAGGCATATGTACTCTCAGTGTCCTTGTTCAAAGACAGAACTGTCAGAGAATGGCCATGGTCTGTGTTTTCAAGGACATTCGGGCTAGTTTGATGGCCAAGGAAAAAAAAAAGAATCTCAAAGAATCACACTTTCCAGGAATATTAATGTGTTCCAGGCAGGCAACCAAGAAGCCTGAATAGGCTAATTAGAACTCCTTAACTGGCCAAGATGCAAGTCCAAGCCACTGGCCTTCAGTCATTCTAGTAGAGTTACAACATCACACCATCCATACAAGCTGAAACTGCCCCATGTGGATGTCAACCTATGTGGAAAGTGTCGCTTTCCACTATCATTAGGTCAACCATGGTAAGAAAGTAGAGGGTAAAGATGTGGCCATTCAACAGAGAGAAGGCATCTAACTTTTCCATATCTCATGCCCGTGGGACAAGTCTTTAAATGGAAGGAAAAAATACTAAATCAATGAGGACTTATCTCCTTTTCTGCACAGATAAATAAGATGGAAACTGGACTAAACTCTCCAGTGTGAGTGCAGACCTGAAATATATCTGTCAAATCATTCAGAGTTGAAGTCTTAATTCACCTCTGCTTCTAGTTTGGACTGCTAATATTGTGTTGAGAGACAGAGTATATTTCCCCAGGTACTACCTGTCTTCCAAGCCATCTATTTGTGTCTTGAACTAGAGGTATTTCCCATCTGTCCATACCAGCGAACTGATGAAACAAAAATGTTTAGGCCTTCATGTCAAAGGTCGATTTTAAGCATTGTTGTTGTGCCCTTCAGCTGAGTATGTTGGCTCATGACATGGTCTACGTCCTGGAAAAATGTCTGAGATTTGTGCTGAAAAACTCAGGTTCTCAAGGGGACAAAGTGACTCTTCTTTCAATAGAACCCATTGAGTTATATATTGCTAAGGGTTTTGCCAAGGTAACATAAAGACAAGAATATATTTTCTCTGCTGACAAGCTGGATGCAATGATCTGTTGAATGCACTTTGCTGGGAATTCTCCCTATTCTGCCTCTCTTCAAACTGCCCAGAAGAGAGCTGGCCAGGACAATACTATCAGCAGCATCCTAGCTCAGTTTTCACAGCACAGACCTTTTTAATAGAGTGAAGAAGTCCTCCACACTTCTTGTTCCCATCCCATTCCCACTAATATGAGAATTTCTCATTGCAGGTAAATCATCTCACCTTGAGGTTTCTTCAGAGCCTCCTCTCACCTCAGACATAGTAAGCATTTTGCAGAAGAACCCATCTGGTGAGACGAAGTCTGAACCAAGCCCTCTGCAACCTTACAACCAACTAGTCTATAATAACTGCAAGGACCTCACCTGTTTCAGTTTTGTTCCCACCATGGAAGCACTGCTGTCAAGCACAAATACAACGTTCTTTGGCAATGGAGGAAGATCAGTAGGGGCGAAGTAGTGCACGAAATACCCATTAAGAATCTGTGGAAGAGCAAGGAAGTCAGTAATTGAAGGTAGATCATGTTCCACACACATCATTATGGGATAGTTCGCTGGGCACACCTGATCCTGCTTTCAATGTCTGTGTCTACATTACAGGATATGAGTGGTCATTGGTATCTCTCCTAATCCTGGGGGAGCCTACTGGAGCTCTCCACATATCCTTCCATGGTGGACATTGGAGTTTCCTTCCAAATGTGGTAAGGATATAATGTATGTACCCAGGAATCAGAACCGCAACATGCATTTGGGGAACTGGCCTTGTATTCAGATATATACAGCAAGTACATCGAGAAACTGAAAAGCAAACACAAAAAGAAACTCAATGAAGTAGGTACTTGTGGTTTTTAAGTCCCTCTTGTGGCTGCCAACTGGTTGGTTTAATTTTATATAGCTCTTACAAGATGGAGAAATAGCCTTCACTTGGAAAACAATGAACATTGTTGAAATTTGAAAACAATTTAACTATCTCAGATATAATTAACAGAAAAGATGAGTCATGTGTACAGTACCTGAACATCCCCAATACTCAGCTCCCTGTTGACATCATATCTTATTATGAAGTCTCCCAAAATGCCATTTCGGGCAATCCTGGTTTGCTCAACAACACTGGGATTGAATGTGACTTTAGCTAAGGTTTTGGTATGTCCAACTACAGTAGAAGGAGGAGGAGAAGCATCACCTGTTGAGATAAAACCACAATATTACAAGTTTTTCCCATTGTCTTACAGCACACACAGTATTACCATGGAGACAGGTTACAGCACAGTTACAGACTGAGACTAAAGATTCAGCTCACCAGTTATAAAATAAGAACTTAATAACCCTTCCTCTCTAATTCTAAACTGAAACCAACATTGCAATGCTATCAGGGATATAAATGTTTAGACAAAATTCCTGTGCTCATTTCTGCTTGGAGGTCGCTGAACTCAAAAGGCCAGATGTTCTCTGTGCGACTGTTAATTGCTTTCTGTAAATAATGAACACGCAACTTCAGATATGTATGTGGTATTCATTCCAGCCAACTCTAGACATCTAAAATGCAGATTCTATACCTGAGATACTGCCAGTCAATGCAAGTATGATTCATTTGACCTGTTTAAACATTTTCTCTACGATTAGATGAATCATGCTACAGATTTCTCCCTATTGATTGTAAAGAGTTCTTGAGGTGACTTGTTCAGATGAACTGTAGGCATGTGACTAATTGATCACTTGATCTGACAAGCCTCTTATGTGTAATGTCTACACCTGAGCAACTCACCCTAGCTGCCTTTCTGTTGAGCAAAGAGTTATCAGTATAGTTGCTGCAATTTCAGTCTTACCGAGACAAAATCCCATACTTGCTAGTGCAGTCATGTAAACTGCATCCCTGAGATGTAACTCACCCTAATCTCCAAGAGCCATTCCTGAGTCAGTAAGGAGAGATGTGCCTTTCATCCCATGTTCCCAGACCAAATCCCTTCCTACTTTGTTTTATGACATGGCCTGGAAAGAGTCCAGACCTCCAGTAGTTGAAACTCAGTAACCTGTCCTCGCCAGTCCTTTACAGAGCTTCACTTTTTCACTGTTGGACATTTTCAATGTCTAATTTACATTTTTATTTCTGGATTATAAACCTATGATTTCTTTCTGTTATTGACTAGAAAGTATAGTATTATTTTCCTCCTTGCAGCAGCCTTTTGTATATTTGAATACAGTTACTATATCATCCCACAGGTTTCTTTTTTAGGCAGCACTTGACATCTAGATCACAATTACTCTTGTCTGTTTATTGACCCAGTTCCTTTCAAACAAGTGACCACAAGAGGAAAATCTACGAGATATAGCAAAATACAGAGCATGGACGAGCTCCAAAGACTTGAGCTGGTCTGTGCTCAGACTGAGGTAGTTAATACGGCCTTTAGACAAACTTTCTGCCAAATTCAGCTCAAGAAGTAAACAGAGCAGGAAAAAGCATTTTTTGTATTAAACTGTGGTCCTCACATGATGAACAGTTAAACCTAAATTGTTTTGGAGACCGGCAGAGTCAGCATTAGAGCTCAAATGCAAGTTTCACCGTCTGCTAATACATGGAAACTTCTGGATAACTGTGATAAGAAATAAAACATTTTCCAAGACCTATGACTTTGAAGAGAAATAGTCATTCTCAAGCATCCTAATGTCTCCCTCCCTGGGTTCATGACTAGTTCTCACATCACTACACTGGAGGAAAAGGATGACGACAGCCATCCCTGAGGATGTTCTTGTCATTCAGAAAACAGCTCCATTCTGGGGTCACCAGAGAAGGCCAGGACCATTTGCCTCAACATCTCCTGTTTTGGGGTTTGTATGTGACGGAAAACAGCACCTGCACATGCCAAATGATTACTTTCCAAAACCTACATGCCTAATATCTTCCTTTGGGACAAATACAACTCCCAGATGGAGCTGTGCATGCAGGAGTCACCAACAAAGGAAATATCCTGGAAAGACTTGTCATCACATTGTCTCTGCTCCATATTCAAGAAGATGTATGCAGGACTTTCCAAGAGCCTCCAGCTACAGCAAAGCACAGTTTCACTTTTCAAAAATCACTGGAAGTTTGTGAAACCAAGTCCAGTCTTTGTGTCTTGGGTCCTTACAGTCAAAACCAGCCAGAATTTGACTTTTTACTGTTTCTGCTCCTACTGCTGTGATTTCCGCCCTGATTTACAGATGGCAGAATATGTTCTTCACTCTTTCTCATCAAGGGACATCTTCTGTCTATAGATCTTTAAGTGATTTCTGTCTGTCACAAACTCTATGGCTACAAGCAGTTTGGCTGCAGTCAAAAGTGCAAATCCTGAATGATCATTAAACAGAAAAATTGTTTTTTCCGCTTTGCTTCCTGCACAATACTTTGGCTCTATTGGATATCATGTAGGAAGCACCAAAAATGTAAGAGGATTGCTCCATGAAATAAAGGCAGATCAGCCATTCTTCCACTTTGGGCCATGTAAACTATTGTTATTATTTATTTCATTAGTTTTGCTAACAGTGTTTACAGTCACAACAGGCTGACATTTCAGTTATGAGTATCAGTCTCTGCTGGTGCTCATCATCTGAAGCTGTGGATGACTCCAAAGCCAAAAATATTTGATTTTCAACCTAAATTGCCTATCCTACATTGGATCTTCCGGACCAGTACTCAGAAAAATAATGTAGTTTCTTATCCAGGTCTGTCAGAGTCAGACGTACCTAAATGACTTGTGAAGCTGCATCCCATCCTCTACAGTGGTTTCAGGTTGGTGGTGCTTTGGACATACTACTCAGAATTGCCATTTAACTGAGACTTGATGTCACAATATACTTTTGACCCAATATTCTCAAGGTAATTTATTAACACTTATCAAAATCTCACATCTTATCATTAACTGTGAGATACTATTGACATCTTCATAGACACAGGAAATTGAAGAAGAGAGTTTTCCTGAAATATTCAAATTCAAGCCAGTCAGGCAGTACCATTTTCCAATGTTCTGGCCTCCGTTCCTTATTTGATCTTTTTTTAAGTCATGACCTCTCATCTGGGACACCACAGGTAACACACTATGGCAGCTTCTGGTCTGGCATCCTTTGCTGACCACTTTCTAGATTGCCAGCATGCTCTGCAGTGAAGTGATACTGAAGAGTTTCAAGCCACAGGAGTCCAAGAAGAGATCAGACACTGTATTTTTCCTAGCTTACTCTGAGTTTGCAGACTGTCTGCCAAGCAGCCACTCTTTAAATTTAAGACTCACAATTCACCTGTCTTCACTTAAAAACTCACAGCCTTCCCTGATGTCTCACTAGACATCTCATGCTCTGGAATCTTTAGATGTCATATGAGCAAGAAGGCTTTGCAGGGAGGATCTAATGGCTCAGATGTTTTGCTTTTTTGGACCAAGCTTCGGCAACGGCAGCCAACGAGAATACAGTGGGTTTCCAAGTGAAATGCTCCTTGCCATGGCCTTGCTCTCCCTAGGAGTATTCCTGTGGTTTCCATTTGCGTTTAGGAAGTTCCTGTTGTCTGCTCTGGGTGCAGCTGGCCAGCAGAGGTCACGAGCAATAAATCCCTCCTATCCAAAACAAGCTGTCCTTCTCTGTGACCTATTTTAGGCCCTTCAGAGACCCTCTGCCAATTTTTTTTTATTTTGTCTGGCTTCTGGTAATGTCTTGATCTCCTCATCTTGCTTTAGATTGGAAAGAAGCTCAGCAAACCTGCTGAATTCATTAACCCTATACACCCATCCGAGTGGCACACACCTGAGCACCAATGATCTACCAGAGACGTAGCCCACTCCTGACTGCCCATGATGGACCCCAAAAATGTGTTTGGCCTTTCAGTGGCTTCCATAGCAGTGATTTCATCACAGCAATGAGTTTCTACCAGCTGTGTAGGATGATTCTAGATAGAAAGGGTCTGTAATTGAATTCTGAGCAAGGTTAAAGCACAGGGAATCTGAGTTTCAGTTGCTTTACCCATCCTGAAATGAGACTTCTATTTTATATAGACTTTGTTGGCTAGGGAGGATTATGGAACATTAGAGCTTGGGCCCATCTTTATATGAGTTGTTTTAAATTTGAAGCACAGTGCCAAGAATGATCAGTGCTCACAGACTGCCAGTTGGAGAGCAAGTTACCAGAGTTTTCCCTGCATGTCACTTACATATAGGAATTTCCACGCTGCACCAGAACAACAGTGTGTCTGCTCTGCTTAGTCTGTCTCTAACCTTGATCAATGCCAGATGTTTTGCAGGAAACCATATACCACAATACACTGTGATACTCCCTGACAGGTGAAAAAGGTTTCCTGTCCCTCCCAACGAGAGGCAGGGAACATTTATCACACAGTGAATGGATATATGGCAGAGAGACTAATTAGTTGTGTAAGGCTTGACCTGAAGTTACTCTGAGTCACTGACAGCCTTGATTTCAATGTGATTTGGTTTAAATCAATAAGATCGCACTAGGCAATCAGTTCAACCCCATGTTCACTTATCTGTCTTCACCTGGCAGATACGTACAGCTCCACTGATTTTGTTGGCATTTTATCACTTAGAGTAACGGAGGATCAAGTCCCACAAGACTTTACATCCTGCTTCCAGCTCAGATTCACCCTCTTTTTTTTTGGTGAGGGTTTTTTTTAAGCAATCGCAGTATCCTGTGCTCCTCACTGTTAGTTTACACTTGAAAAATTACCTTTAGTCTGTCTGAACAGCAAGTGAGGACAGTTGGGGGTAAGTGCAGACACTTGGACTGCTTTGGCAAAACATGGATTTTCCTCTTGGAATTTTCCATGTTCTAAAATGCAGGATTTCCTATCTGCTTTGGCATGGATGGATGGAAAAAACAATCCACTTAAAATAAACAGTTCCCAGGAGATGTGGAGCCAGGGAAGAGCCTGCTCAAATGCTGAGCACAAGGCCTGAAGGCCCAGTTCAAAGCTCGTAAAGACAATAGAAAAAAGAATTCCTATTCAGTTGAATGGAATCAGCCCTATACTCAAGCTTCAAAGTTTCCACATGCTTGTGCACGGATACCACATTGACACAGTCATCTACAAAAAAAAAAATAAAACAAAATCCATCAGCCTTCACAATAACACTGAATTCCCACCACTGAACCTCACAGAGTTTATAATCCTGTAATCCATTTCATGTAACCATTATACCAGCTTTCATGAACCTGGAGATTCCCCTCTCGGTGAATGAGAAATCTCTAAGAAAGGAAGGTAAAAAAATCTATCTTTCTAAATAAAATCAGAGTTGGAATTTGCCAGAATAGTTTATGCCTAATGAGCTGCTAATATTCATTTTTCTTGTTGTCTTCATGAGACGTGTCCTCTAGTTTCTAATATGGTCTTTATTATAGGCAATGTTGGGATTTGGTTTAATGCCTCATTCGGAGAAAAGTGGAAGTGAATGAAACACTAGTTTACGCAATTATCCAAAATTGCCTTGGAGAACTCCCAACACTGTCAGATCAGTTCTTGAGAAGTGATTAAGGCAGCACACATAACAGAACTGTGGGTCATAAAATCTCTCCTTACCTTCAACCTTCCCATTGCCTTTATGCTTGCTGTTTCGAAGGGGAGGCACCTCCAGTGAAACTATGCCTGAGTTCTCCAGGATGTTCACCTCCACACGTAACCTCCCCACCAGCTGCTGGGGACGGATGCTCACTGTATATTCATATTTTCCCAGTCGCCGTTGCAAAAGCTCTTCGTAATGTAGTAGGAACCTGGCCTGCATCTTGCGAGGAATGAAGACAGAAGCTTTGAATGTCTCATGGCCATTCTCCCTGAAAGGAAAATCCAAAAACACTTTCACACCCCATACACATCACACACCACCTCCTCCAGTGAATGATGAATCTGGATTTTCTTGGTCCAATTAAAGTATTTCCTATTATTGAACATGTGAAACAAGCAAGAGAGAAAACATTGTAATGCTTCACAAAGTTGTGACTCATTGAATTTTAGTGTGCCTTAATTTTCTGGTCTGTTGTTCAGGAAGTAACATGATTTCTTTCCCCCTCAACTACATCCTGGAACAACTTGGACATTAAAATGTTGTGTAACAGAGTTAGAAATAGCCACAAGCAATTTTACATGACTTAGAGCATGGTAATGACAACAGGTACTGCTGATAATGTTCTTTTTAGCTGCCTCTTCCTATAATCCATGGATGGGTATGCCAAAGCAGCCAAAACAAAGATGGGAAGAGAATATGTCACTTCTCAGAACAGAGCCAAATGCACAACTCTTACCTTCCATCTGTGGGGCTCAGAGGCTTCTTGTACCTTTCTTTGTCATCACCGCTATGTTTCTTTTCTTTCCCTGTGACCTCCCCATAGTAAGTCTTGTTGCCGATGATCCTGGAGAGACCAGAGATGTCAGCTTGACCACTTTGCACCCCTACACAGTGACAGCCGTACAGTTTGCTGTAGAAGGGTTCACAGACTGTGCATGCGTGAATAGGCTACATGTGCCGCTGGTGTAACTCTACTGAAGTCCACTCGGGTCACTGAGACAGAAGCTGACTTAGAAGTTACCTGGCTGGTTACACCAGCAGAGTACACTTTTAGTCCAACAGTTTACCTCTCTAAAATGCCAGTTCAGTGGGTAACCCCCAAAGCATAAGGATTCAAACCAGAATGCACAGCAATTGCCAAGAATCCCGGTGAACACATTTTTTTGTCTGGTCTTGAATCCGCCATCCAGATCAATACTCATGGTGACTTTCAGGATGAGTGCTCTCAAGTAGCTGCCTCCCTGACTAAAATGTTTCTCCCTGGGAATAAGTTACAGAGCCATGGATTTCATAAGGAAATAGCCCTTAACGTACATTTTGGCTGTCCACTGACACAAGACTGTTTTTCCTCCTATTCAGTCCAAACAGAAGGCTTTCTAAAAGAGCAGGTCACCTATCTGCTATGGTCAGATCCAAAATTATGGACCCAATATCTACTCATAGAGCGGATCTGAGCACAACCAAACCAAACATGTTTTTGAAACCAAGAGCTTAATCTTTTTCCTTAGTGAGTCATTTTGGTATGAGCTTGGTTGCCCTCTACTTGCTCTGTTATTCACACAGAATGACCAGCAGCAAGTGAAGCTCTCTGCTAGTTGGAGTTGACTCTCCTCCATTGATGATGAGGAGAACCTGGAACAACAAGGAGCTTCTTGGACACCACAGTCTGGCAAGATAACTGTCATTGATGAAACTTTAATTGGAAAGGTTTCTGAGGGCTAGATGAGATCTTTCTGGTTCAAATCAAAGGGGGAAGGAGAATGAAGCTGACAAAAGACACTCAGGAAATAGAATAATTTTCTTCCCTACATACATTGAGGACTTGAATATTAGCATCCTGTCATTCAAGGACTTGCTCTGTGCTTTGGGGTCACAAGTCATCTCAAGTGGAGTACAGCATTTGTGTGGTTTTATTTTTCCCAAAGAAATACAAAAAGCCCTTGATACATTTCTACTGAGGGTTTAGCCAGTTTTTGAAATCTCAGAGACCTATCTGTGGGATAAGACAAACATCATCCACCCAGCTGTCAGCATTACTTACTTACATGGTAAAGTTGGAGATGAAGGCTGCAGCTGGGATCTGCATCTCAAACACACCTTCGCGTGCCTCAGATCCGCTGTTCACCATCGTGCACGACACCGTGGTGAAAGCATACCGAGAAATGATTGTGGATTTCACAGTGAATTCAGACATCCGAGGCCTGGTTTCCTGAGGGTATCAAAAAGTTACCCATTAACAATGGCAACTAAATAACTCACCCCTTCAATGTTTTGATGGCTTTAATACTTCGAATCATAGAATCATAAAGTTGAAAAAGAGCGTCAAGATCATCAGGTCCAACTGTTAACCTGGCACGCCAAGTCCACCTATAAACCATTTCCCTACATGCCAAATCTACACATCTTTTAAATACCTCCAGGGACGGTGACTCAACCGCTTTCCTCAATATTCTCCAGCAAATTACCACCCTTTGAGTATTAGACTCCCCTATGAAAAAACACTTAACAATCAAGATGGGCTTGCCCTCAAAATTTCAGGTGAGCTGCAAAAGGTAAACCAGGAACATGGCACTACTTTTGGTCATGCAAAGGCTGCAGTCATTCTCCTATGCCTGGGAAGGGTCCGGGAAGGATAAGAACCCTGATTATGCCAGTCTTTATGTTGTGAAGCACACTGACAAAATCCACCTGTATCCTAAATTGCACCCTTCAACCGCAACCATGTGAGAGGATTTGGATTAGTCGCTTGTGGCCTGGGAAAAGAAATCCAAATTATGTCTCCATAGGATCCAGAAATAACATCAGAGAAACTGCTCTGTGGACTGTGCACGATGCAGCATCTTCAAATTCACTCAATCAGATCCGTAAATTACATAAACAGAAAAACTGCTGTCAGTGGAGCAGGGTGAGTTTGCCTCTGCTGAGAATCCATCCTTGAGGTCTCAGCCAATGGATGGATGAGACTTAATAAGAAACACTGACACTGTGACATCTCAGGCAAAATATTTTAAGCCTTTTAGCCCACACTGGATTCCTTCCAGCAGAGAAGCAAGAGACCGCAATGAATGACACATGATGTAGCAATAGAAGCTGAAAGCCAATTTCTGCTTCTTGGGAATGTGTTTTTGTTCACAAGCCCTGGGTTGGAGCATGTCTCCAGGCTAACATGATTTTTTGACAGCAACATCTCCATGGAGCTCAACAGTTTTCTTCCTGGAAGTCTTCAGTGTTTTTAACTATAAGCAGTCAGTGTAAAAAAAAAAAAAACATTTCTGTATGTTGCCTTAAACAGTCAAAGACCTTAAACCCTCAAAACCAGAAGGAAGCTGAAGAGTAAAATACATTGGAAATACAGAGCAACTTCACTAAGACAAATAAACTGAAACTCTTCCTATTGAGGTTGATAAAAAGTCACAGCCACATAAGACTTGTGAAGACAAGAACATACTCTTCAGCTGCACTTCCAGGCTCTTTGTCCAAATACAAACAAGTTTGACAAATGGCTTAACAAAGGGAGCAAGTGTTCGTATAAGTATGAAACAAGAACGTTTCTGTAGTAGCATCAGAAGCAGTATAATTACCGAGCATCCAACCAGCCAAGCTGCTGGGCTAGTGAATTCCAGGCAAATGGAAGAATGAGGATCCACTGGAAATAAACACAAAACTGTCAATGGACTTGGAATAAAGCCCCACCTGCCTACACTTTCAAGGCTTGGAAAGACTCTGACAAATGTGTCTCAGATTAATCCAATTATGATAGATATTTTTAACAGCTGTAGAATGTGCAACGTGCTCTCTGTGTCCTCAGTCATCCTGCTCAGCACAGGCTCAGCTCACACGGAGCACGATGGAAAGAAATTAGCACTTCCAGGGTGCAATTCATCTCACTGATTTGAGACAGCTCAGTGAGATGGGTCTAGACTAGACACATCTACTCAGATCTAATGCCACTCCCCTTGGCCACTAGCGGCTTTTACTCAATCGCCGGTGATTAGAACTAGATCCTGCTGTTCTTAAGACCTCCCCTGTTACATAGGCATGGCTTCCCAGTCTCATTATCCTGAAGGTGGAGAGGATGGGGAGTTTTGATCAGAAGTAGCGTTGTAGGAATGTTTCCAGATATAAGGAGCTGATGTCTCATGTAGGCTTTCATACCATTAATTGCCTGTGGCACAGCAAGAAATATAAAGGCTATAATAACATAAGTAAAATAAATAATCTGAAACCAAAGCAAATTCTTTGGTTGCAGATCTTCTGCATCCACTCCCAGGTTCTGCATTTTATCATAAGCTGTGGGTTCATAGTTGACAGCTCAGCAACAAAAGAGGGTCAAGTCCTTTGCCTTTAGTTCAGATAGAAGGTGGTTCTGCAGTGAGAGATCTGACACCGAATCTAACATTGAATGCAGTGATGGATTCACGTAAACTCAGAAAATTTTCAGAATAGGACAGAGGACATGGACTTGCCCTTGTTAAGACAAGAACATAATAATGGTTGTATTGGGTGAAAGCAAAGGCAATTCTAGCCCTGTAGCCTATCACTGGCAAAGATCAATAGTGCACCACTAGAGAAGAGTGTAAAATCAGTTCAACCTGCACTGAAAATACCCTGAAATATCATCTCAGCTTTCAGTAATTTGTGGCTGAAGAAACTCCTGAGCCAAGGGCGATATTTTTGTCCTTAGTAAACCTCTGGATTTTTCTCTATGACTTTACACAGCTGCTTTGTAAATCCATGTAAACTTCTGGCATTCCCAACACCTTGTAGCAAGGAGTTCCACATCTTAATAGCATTTTGTATGAAGAACCACACCACCTAGAGCTTTTTCCTGTATCTATTATTTGTCGGCTTCAACTGATCTGTGTCATATCTCTCTATCCCACTGAACAAGCTCCAGTTCTGATATCCTAACAAACTGGGAAATGGCAAAGCCAAACAGCAACAAAAAAAAAAAGACATTCAACACCTCTTCCTGGTGGATGGGAGTTGCTGTTGAGAAAGCAAACACTGTATAAGGGCATCACACACAAGGATGAAAGAAGTGATTTATCTCCCCACCCCTGGAAGGGATCTGCCATTCCTTGTATACAGAAAATATAAACAGTGGGGGCAGAGGCAGTTTCCAAACAGGTTGCTAAGTCAGGCTTGGCGGGCAGCCCAAGTTCCACTCTACAATTCTCGTGCATTCCCTGGAGCTCTTGCACAATCCATCAGTGCCTGATGCTCTGACCTACAGCTGCACAAATGCCTGTTTGTTTTCTCCACTTTTTATTGAGGCCTTCGGAAGATGAGAGGTAGCACAAAGGAAAGAAGGAAAACAAACCATTTGTTTAATATTATTATTACTGTGATTTATTATCCCTATTAAAAATAAAGCTAGGGAATGCCAAGGCAGCAGATTAGCACACTGCTATGAGGCAGGTTGGCTGGGTGCTTTATGAAGGTGTCCTGCTGATTATGATGAACTGGGAGCTGAAATTTTCTTGTCAAACAAATGATTTTATGCTTGTTTCCATCAAATGTTTGTGAAGACAGAAGAGAGCTGGAGATAAATGAAATACACTCCAAGCTTTTGCCTTTATCAGTTGCTTGCATCAAAACAAACCGACTGCATCTCAGATTAGAAGTAATAAACTGGTAATAAGCCTGAGAGTTGCTCTCCTCCAGGCTGCTGATTCAAAACCGTCAGAGATCAAAGGGATCAGAAGCTATTAACATGTGATGGCTGCTCAGTGTGTGAAAAGAGTTCCTCCGGTTCTCAACTGGGAAGTCTCCTTACCTCAGAAAAGCCAGAAAAATAACAGGCTGTGAACAGCAGTTTCATCGGCTGCCTCTTTAGCCAAATTTTTGATCTAAGCTGTGCAACTCTCAGTGCAGCAATCTAGCCAGATCTCACAGATTTGCTGTACATCTCATAATTCCAGTTTTACACCTTAAATTTTAGGTTCCCATGCTGAAAGAAGGGTATTGTCTTCCTTGTTTTCTTCCCTTCTTCAGTAAAGTTTGGCCTCTGCATCAACAGAGAACAAGAGAGATCTTCAAATTTCAAAGCAAACTCTCCATTTCTCTTCAAATTGAGTGAGATTTCGTCAGGCTTACATTCACCGCATGGTTAAGGTTTATAACCTCTCCAAATCTGGGGTTGAGAAGTTGTATTAGGAAGTATTAGAAGAACCTGTACCTGTTGCACTGATCAAAATGAAGATTTGTTTTTACCTAGAATCTCACCTTACAATCACTCCCTGACATAGTTTATTCCTGGGCACAGGGATTTACACACACATGTATACACGTAGAACAAGTGTCATTCCCTCAAGGTAAAATAAAGACACAGTGTGATACATACCAGCCTCTGCAAAAATTTGGCCTGCCTTGGAACACGGCGTGCAACCTGCAAAGAGTTAAGGGAGTTAGTGGAGCCTACAGAAGACATGTCACTTGTTTAAATCCAGACATGGGTTTGTGTGACTGATCACCCATAGCCATGTTCCTCTGGTTAAAATTAAAACCTAAATCTCTGCTATATTAACAGACCCATTGATCAAAGCTCAGCAGTGGAATGTGGCTCTCTCAGGCAAGGAGGTGCTGCATGTTTTGCAAATGCTACATGTCAAGTAACCCTCTATTTGAAGACAGGGATCTAAGTCCTTAGCCCTAGACTTGGACGCTGTGACTTGTCCCTGGAAGTATATTCCCTTATAGCTTCCTATAGAGCCTCACAGAGGCTCTGTGTCACTGTTTTTGCCCCATTGCATGGTATAGGGCACGTAATAAGGGCTGCTAAATGGTCCACGACACTCACCAAATGCCATGCAGGACCCATATACATCCTCAGGTAGTTAAAAGCCAAAGCTTGAGCCAAAACCAGGTCAAAGCCTGGCACTCGCGGTGGGGCTTAGCAAGCCTAACTCCATTCTGCTGCACGTGTGGACTGGCTTCAAGGGAGGACTTGTGTAAAGTAATGTTACAGCATCAGCTTTATTGATATGAGCTCAACAGCAGATCTGTTGCCTAAAATATCTCCAGAGCTACTGTAAATTGGTTGTGCAGTAGCAGAAAAGCACTAGTTGTGTGCAAATAGGGAATAAAGATACTTAAACTCAACCACAGATTTTATAAAGTGCTTTGCCTACAACAACACAATCATATTCCTTGTGTTGCCCTTCACAACAACTCCTCTCACTTATTCCCTGCACATGGTGTCTCATCTTAGCAACTTCTCCAAATTAAATCCCTCCCCAAAACAGAGAGTTCAAGTCTCTTTTCAACAAAGCAAGCCAAGAGACTTCTAAAATGTCGGTTAAAATCTGGAGGGCAGATTAATGTGATGATGGGGGTTTTTTTACCTGATTTGCCCTTTCTGTTGGTTTACACTGAAATAACAGCATTCCCTGTCAAAGAGATGATTTTTATCTCTGTTTATATCATGCATTGCAAAGCTCAGGAAAGCCCAATGGAGAAATTAAACACTCTGCTCTGCTAGAATCATTATTTCCTTCTTCAGTATTTTAGCCAATATCTTGTAAAATTAGAACCATGGAAAAACAGCTGAGGAGAGGAGAGGAGAGGAGAGGAGAGGAGAGGAGAGGAGAGGAGAGGAGAGGAGAGGAGAGGAGAGGAGAGGAGAGGAGAGGAGAGGAGAGGAGAGGAGAGGAGAGGAGAGGAGAGGAGAGGAGAGGAGAGGAGAGGAGAGGAGAGGAGAGGAGAGGAGAGGAGAGGAGAGGAGAGGAGAGGAGAGGAGAGGAGAGGAGAGGAGAGGAGAGGAGAGGAGAGGAGAGGAGAGGAGAGGAGAGGAGAGACATTGTCTGCAGTTTAAATTTCAGAAGAAACTTTCTGTCTGGATCTGTTATCTCAGGCAAGCAAAGCATCTCAGGAGCCTGATATGGGAGGCTGAGGAGTCTCCATCACTGTAGGTTCTTCAGAACAAGCCAGAGAAATGTCTGCGAAGTTGGTCCTGCTTGGAGCAGAGGCAGGGATGAGAGATCAGTGCCTCTCAGTACTTTTTAAACTTTTACCTATTGGAACAAATCCACCTGCCATCCTGTATGGAATGGCCACAATGGCTTTTACTGACTAATTGGTGAAACTGGAAATTTTGTTACTGGTTTTATCTTTCCCCAACACACACCCATTTTGTTTTCTTTCTGTTTTGCATAAGAAGGCTTTGTATGACTTGGCTGCTTAAAAGCTTCCTTCTAAAGTCTTGAGGCTAACCAATAGTCATTGGTAAGCAGCTAAGGATCACCAGATAACAATATTCTGTTTGCTGGGACTTCATGACTACTGCCAAAGCACTGCTGCAGGGTTTATGGTACTGATAAGTCCACCAAAGTGTTTTGAATCGTCCAGCTTCACTAGCATCATCTAATGGAACAATTTCCAAGTTCCCATCAACCTTTACCTTCAAAGCCTTCCAAAGCACTCATTGAAGCCAAATAATTGCTAGTAGTGACAACATAGCTGTTGCCATCTGCTAGTCTTAGTATGGTATACAGAGGATAAGCTGGGCAGTAGTAACCCAGCCACCTGTAGTGGTCTCCAGAATCTGTCAGAGATTTGTTTATAGTGTGGTTTGATGATCTAGGGAAGCATCTGCCTGTTCTTAACCTGACTCATGTGTTCAGTGAGGATGGACAGATGTCCTCTTCTAGATTTGGCTGTCCCAGAGGGCTGGATCACCCCCTCTATTCATACATCACTGCTTTTCTGTTGGAAGTTACTGCTGCCACTGAGCAACACAGCTCCTGTGAAAACACCCTCATTTGCCTCAGGCAAGATCAGCCAGGTTATATCAACACTGTGAGCCTGTTGCCTGGGCTTCACAACTGATTTTCCCCCTAAAGCTGATAAGTGAGAGTTTCCAGATACCACTCCACTGGCAGGGCAGTGGTGGAGATATTCTGTCCCGCTTGGACAGGTGGGTCTGCAAGACAATGTTGGTTTGTGGCTGAATTCCCCAACAAGGAATATGTGTTCATAACAATCTGGATTGACAATGAAGTTGATGAGGTCCTAATAGTGGAGAGAGTTGGGCAGTTCTGGAGAGAGATTCTTCCCGTTCTGAGTGGGATGAGCGACTGAATGACCAGTACATATCAATAAACATGGAGAGTCTCACTCTCCCTGCTCACTGTATGGCAGAAGACACCAAATACAGGCATGCAGTGACATTTTGGACATGCCAGGGTATCCCACCTGGCCTCCAACAAGGCACAGTTCTTCCATAGATCCTGTGTCTTATCTGCCATTCCCACATGGGTGTCTCAGATATTTCGAAGCCTCTGAGACCTGATCAAGTTTCGATGAGTAATTGATGCCCTAAGTGACCTAAAGTATCTGGTATACCACACATGGTATCTGTTATGGACCTGAAGGATGTGAGCACAGACCTGAAGCTCAGCCTTTTAAATCACAGCCTCCCAAACCACCACCCAAACTCTCGCTAACTTGAGAAATGTTTATTTTGCTTTCAGACCCATTTCCCTGGAAAATCTAAGCCACACAATAATATGACATAACAGCCCTCACTTTGCAGAACGTTTTATGCTTTTTTTTCTCTCCTGGTCAAGAAGCATTTTACAATCTGAAATTCACAAGGTTCATTTTATCCAGCATGAGTTAAAAATCAAGTGCGGTAAGACTGAAACCATAGTTGTAAAAACTTTCCTCTGAGCCCGAAATGCTCTGAATTACTCAGACTGGCACACGGCCAGGGCACTGCGTTAACTCCCTTGTCCCTGCAAAATGTCTCATTAACACGGCTATGGGGTTGTCAGCCTTGAACCCATCCCCTGACAGCAGCACCCACCACGGGAGGGTGCCGGTGCTTTCATGGCTTAGCACCTCCAACAACTGCTTTACTTGTTAGTAGTAATCTCCCACAGAGCTGAGCTGTTGCCACAGCCATGGGATGAGTGTAATAAATGCGTTGTTAGCAGACTGCCCTGCATGTCAATACTGATTGCTGAAAGGGGACAAGCCAGCCCCGGCCACCAGGTGCTCCCCAATGACGACCGCCTTGAAACCTACTTGCTCCATGATGCTGTAGTCTGCCAGCAGCTTCTCTTCCAGGTACCTTGCCATCAGCTCCGAGTCAGGCTGCCCCGCCGAGGTGGAGAAGCCCCAGCAGAGCCACAGCCAAAGGATCATGGTGGAGGGGGACGGTGTTTTTGGGGTTCCTGCCCCGCAGGTGAGAGGAAAACCCTGCTGCCTGCAGCTGCTGCCTGCGCTGCCGGACCGGCTGCGAGGAGGCTGACAGGAGGCGAGACCAACCCACCGTCTTCTCCTCCTTCCCAGCTCAGGACCGGCCCCTTTTCCACTCCGTGCTGCCAGGACCTGCTGCGGATCCTTGCAGGGTTTCCATCCTGCAGCTGCTCCCTTCAGCTGAGGGTTCCATGGATCTTCATGTCCCTCTCAACACCACCCTCATCCTCAGCCCCCATCTCGCCTCATGTGACACAGAGGGGTGGCTCTGGGTGTCCCTGAGGTGCTGCCGCCCGTCATTTTGGCACCAGCAGCACCCCAGCCCCATGGTGGCCCTTGGCAGGGGCGGGGAAGGCTGAGGAGACATTTCCTCCAGCTGGCTGGGTGCTGAGGCATGGCCACTGCCACAGAGCGACCACCCGAGGGGCTGGTGCCAGGCACTGGTGGGAGCTGGAAGAACGCTCTGGGCTGCCAAGGTGTCTCCTCATGGGGTCAGCCATGGCAATGGGCAGGTTATGCCAGAGTCCATATTAAAAAAGGGCTCTCCTGCCCACTCCCTTGGGGAGTGCAATCTAAGGACATGCTTCAGGACTGGGGCTTTACCCAGGAGGGTTAAAACCTGTCAGTTTCATGCTATCTGAAAAAACAGCTTGTCACAGAATCACAGAATGTCAGGGGTTGGAAGGGACCTCGAAAGCTCATCCAGTGCAATCCCCCTGCCAGAGCAGGAACACCCAGATAAGGTTACACAGGAAGGTGTCCAGGCGGGTTTGAATGTCTGCAGAGAAGGAGACTCCACAACCTCCCTGGGCAGCCTTGGCCAGGCTCTGTCACCTTCATTGAGAAGTTTCTTCTTATATTTCAGAGGAACCTCCTGTGTTCCAGTTTCAACCCATTACCTCTTGTTCTGTCATTGGTTGTCACTGCGAAGAGTCTGGCTCCATCCTCCTGGCACTCACTCTTTATATACCTGTAAACGTTAATGAGGTCACCCCTCAGTCTCCTCTTTTCCAAACTAAAGAGCCCCAGCTCCCTCAGCCTTTCCTCACACAGGAGATGCTCCACTCCCTTAATTTTCCTGCTCCCCAGTCTGTTTGTGAAAGCTGCCCCAGGGCTCACCATCCTGGAGCAGGGCAGGGCTCCCTACACACCCTCTCCTTGGCACCCTGCCGGGCACCCAGGTGCCTCCCAACTGGCAAAGATGTCTGAGACCTGTACTTTCACTCCCCTCTGGTCATCTTAACTCCACCTCTCAGCTGGGCAAAGCTGAGGTGAGATTCCCCCTCTTCCCTCTGATTCCTGGAGGCAGAGCCCTCTCATTCTCAAACAGCCCCAGGGCAGAGGTGGCTGCCGGCTGCCCATGCTGGATCCCAATTACTCGGCTGCCAGGGACATTCCCTGGGCACCGCTCTGCCAGCTGGCACAGACCAGACTCGTCTCATCCCCGGGTCTTTGGGAACTTGCATCTGCAGCACTCACCTAACCCCAAATTAGACGCATCTGCTAACTTCTTAACTTCTTAAACCCAGTCATTTATTTTTGGTTGTTGCACAGAATCACAGAATGAATCACAGAATTGTTGGGGTTGGAAAGGACCTCTGGAGATCATCTAGTCCAACCCACCTGCTAAAGCAGGTTGTTGTTGTTGTTTTTTGAGGTGCTAAGTGCTGCACACACAACCTCTCAGGATCTGAACCACTGTATTTTCTTTTTGCTTTCCAGCTCTGGGCCATGAGGGACTGAAGCTGTTTTTCCTTCACCTCCAGTCCACAGCAGTGACACCTTACTGAGATGTATAAACTCAGCCTTGAGCCACTGAAGTTTCTCATTCTGAACAGACACATGAACACACACCTGAAAGAAAATCACAGATTCACAGAATGGTTGGGGTTAGAAGGGACCTCTGGAGATCATCCAGTCCAACCCACCTGCTAAAGCAGGTTCACCAGAGCAGATCACACAGAAATGTGTCCAGGTGGGTTTGAATGTCTTCAGAGAAGGAGACTCCACTAAGAGAATATATCCTGGGAGTATTATGCCCCCCAAATCTAGCATGTATAATGGAGGAGCAGGAAGGTGCCTGCCCCCCATTTGAAAGGGATGAGGGAAGCTGGAGATGGAATAAAGGGAAGGGATAATGAGGTCAACACCTTTGGAACTCCCCTTCAGTAAATCGATGGCTCAGACATTGGCTGAGGCCACACCATGTTCCCACACAGGCCCCTTCTGGCATTGCCAGCAGGAGGGAAGGAATCAAAAGCCTGGCCAGTTCCTCTCCCACTGGGGCCAGCCCACCACTGGCATGTACAAAGGTTCTTGGTGTAGCCACATCCCTGATGGGAGCTGTCAAGCTGGGCAGCACTGCAGGGTACAATGAAGGGCTTATGTGGCTGGAGAAGATGGTAGGAGAAAGCTGGAGAGAGGCTGGAGCAGGATGCTTCGGGCCCCCAGAGACACCCCAAATGGTTGTTGTGCTGATGGGGTCCCTGATAGAAGGTAGTCAAAGGCATTATCTTCAGCTCCTCACCATTTCAAAGGGAGGTGGAAGAGGGCTCAGTCATCCAGCTGGAAATCAATAAAGGTTTCAAAGCAATGGTACAGGTTGAGACATGGTTTAAGGACACACAAAAAATAATTTGATTTTTCATCTGGGTCCAGTTTGCTTCATCTTCTGCGTGTCTTGTTTATCTCTAATGCAGAAGTGTACAGGAGAAGGATGGTAAGCATCGTTGTAGCCTCCTGTGTCCTCACTACTGACATTGGGATGGGCTTTTCCTCAACCTGCTCTCTTGTTATTTCACTTTACCAGGGGACATGGATGAATAAAAGTCTTACAGCATATGCTTAGAAATGCTGGAAACGAGCATCTAAAATTATGTATAGGCTGATTTTCCTGCTGTTTTGGAAAAACTAGAGGAAACCAGGGAACCCCTGTAAAAGCAAGTCAAAACTACCCTGGCTACTCTATAGGTAGCAGTGCTTCTCCCATTCCACAGGTGAGGAGCTAAGGCACAGACTAAATCAGATCAGTAAGACAATGCAAAGATACTATAATAAAGCTGATCCTAACCACATCTGATGAAAGGAGGTAATTCAGACCAAAACAGGACCCTAGAGCACGTACTGGATAACTAGTAGGTATAAGAGAATGAGCTGGGAGAAACACAGCCCTTCCTAAAGCGATTACAAGCAGCCAGTTCTGCTCCTGTTCTCCTCAGTGGGGGCACATAAGGACACAGCACATAGTAAGTAAGACTAAGGTGTGTTTTAACATGGTTCAGATGCAGTTAGGTTTGGTGAGTGAACATGAAGCCCGAGGTCTTGATTGTTCATATTATCCCCCTCCTTGGTCTCCTGATTTTGGGGGGGAATATGGCAGGCACTGTTCTGGGGGTGTCATTGGAAACTGAATTAAGCAATTACTCATGTGTGTTCACGTTAGACATGTTTGGTGCTGACTTTTGCTGACTTAGCAAGATTAGCAGCTGTTCTTTGGGTGGGAACTGAACAAATTAAATTGCCTGGCATGCCCACGGCCAGCACAATCTCAGAGCTGAGCTTCCACACGTATTCCATCTGGAATGGATCACATTATGTCAAGGAAGCTCTCTGTGTTGACGTACAAACACATGCACGTTGGTGATGCTTTGCCTTCACACATCTGCATCCTCCTATTTTTCTGTGCAAGGCTCATGGGTAGGACTATTCTTCCTCATTTTCGCTATACCAGTTAAATAAACCCTGTGGGGAGTGCTGAAGCTAAATAAAGTGTTGGCACCTTCTAGCTCAAGAGCAGGGGTTTTCCAGACTCCAGACTGAAGCTGAGAGAACAAGATCAGAGCTGGATTTGGTCGTAAGATCAGTGCCATGGCTGCATGGATTCTTAAATCAAAGGCTTCCAGTTCTCTGTTCTTCTAGGTAGAAGAAGGGGATGCCAGACTCCCACCTCACACAGACACATCTAAATTAAATTCCCAGCTGAACCAAGAAGTAAATCTACACAAAGCACTAATAAAATGTAAAATTTAGTGACATTCAAAGCCAGCAATTTGATCAAGCAATTGGCAAGAGTCCCAAAGGGTTACACAGTCATAGACATAGACAAATGTCCAGAGGTTAAGCTAATTATGGTGAAGTTCAGGGAATTACATTAAATATTTTCTTTCAGGTCTTAATGTAATCAACCTCCTTTGAAACATCTGGATAGGACCTGATGGTCCCCAGTTCTCACACTATTTGGGAGGTGCCTGCATTTCTGAAAGGTCTTGTCTGGGATCCCAGTGGCTGCTGATCTCCCTGTTGCCATTTCAGAACTTCAACATCTGCTATTGTCCTGATTCGGGATGAAAATTTTAAATATGCCCGAGTTGTCTGCCGAAGTATCTCAGTGGTAGGGATGTCTGAGTCTGTGTGGGGAGATTCTGTGAAGTATGTGTTGAAGAGGTCATCTGGTCAGGCAGGTTATCATATCCTCATACCTGAAATGGCTTTGTTGGATGGCACTACAAAGAGATTAAAGCTGACACAACAAGAAACCCTGTTGAGTATGTCCACATATAGTTTCCCAGAATGGTTGGTGTGTAGTGGGACAAAGTGTAGTAGGAACCCTGAGTAAGTGTGTTGCTTTGCAGGTACACTGTGTTCTTGCTTGGATCACTGGAAATTTTCAGATAAGAAATTCAATATGGGAAGGGGAAACTGTCTGTTTCATAAGATGCAGGAATTGTGAGCATTTCTGCCCAGGTGCAAGCCAATTTAACACAATCTAATTATTCTGAGGAACAGGCTCTACCCAGCAGTAACTCCAAGTGCTTCAAGGAGGACAATGTATGAAAAATTCCTTCCAGAGGGATTCTGGCCACAGAGAGGACAAGTCATGAAACAGCCTAACTGACACGTACCAAGAAATATTTACCAAGATCCTGTCCTGCCCATGAAATTCTGGGGAAGTCCACCTACCTAGGCAGCAAATAGTAGGGCTCAGAGATCTTTCTGAGCATCCTCAGCTCATGTTCCTCCTGTATATTGTCTATACCTTTTCCTTGAGAAATTTCAGATTTTTTTGACAGTATATTTGAGCTGTTCATGCCATCTAGTGGTCACACTAATGTCCTAATTTTGTTATTTTTGCAGAAAAAAATAAGCCACATTTGGTGGTTATGAGAGAATTGGAATAAAAGGTTACAAAATTAATGTTTAAAGTAAATTCTGTTCTAAAGGCACTTTTTCATCTCTCCAGGGCGTCAGTGATTAGCTTCCCAGTCCAGGGTCCCAGATACCTCCAAAAAACTATCTTAAGATTTAAGTTATGGATGAGAAATGACTGGTAACTTCGAGGTAGGAGCATGTCTGTGAACAGAACTCAGCTTAGACAGAAAATTCAAGCCATAATAGATACTGTCAACACAGGAAAGACTGGATGCCCCATGCCTGCTGCTCTTGCAGTCATGGATAAGCCCTGTCATAGCTATAGATCCAGGAGGTAGGAGTCATCTGATGAAGCTTAGATGTCCCCAGGGCTTGTGTCCTCCTCTGAGATTTCTGGCTGGACTTCCTACATGGAATGAATTGGACCCAGTGAGGGCAGGATTCATCCCATACTATGCAGCAGGTAATTAAATTGAGTCAAGCACTATATGGTCAGAAACCTATTCTATTCTATTCTATTCTATTCTATTCTATTCTATTCTATTCTATTCTATTCTATTCTATTCTATTCTATTCTATTCTATTCTATTCCACTCTAATCTTGTCCGCTGTTTTTTTTCCTCTGGGTCTACACTGTAGGTCAGTCTTTTCTATTGAGGTTGCTCAGATGTCTGCCAGTTTCCATTCTTCCTGGAAGAGTGGAAGTGGTACCCCAGCTCCTTTTGTCAGAAACCTGCTTCCTCCATTTTTTCCTCTTTTTGCTTTGCTGGCTTACTGCATCTCACCTCTTGAAGTACCCAAAGAGGCAGGGAGGCCAAAACAGTTTCAAAAGCATCCGGGAGCTGCACAACATGCATTTGAAAACATATCAGATGTGTTCACAGGACTCATTTTGAAAAACGAGAACTATCCCACCACCAGATAGGATCCCTTTCCAGCTGAATGGAAAAAGGGGATTTGTGCAGGTCAGGATCCAGCCTAAAGGTCTCTGCCAACCCCCATGAGATAGATGGCTGGCTGGGAAGGCCCTTGGAGAAGCACAATGTTGCTGCCCCCATCGCTTTGAGAACCAGTCTTCACCTCATTTACTATAAACAAACAAGCCAGGAGTGAGTTCTTGCTTTGATCTTTCAAAGCTTTGGATACTCCAAGGTCTGTGCCCAGCAGGAAATTAGTCAAACATCATGGGAAGCTGCAAAAGCAAGAAGTGAGCCTATCCAAACCTGAGCTGTTATCGAGGGCAGAGGCGAGTGAAGACACTATTTGGATAACCCTTGCTCAGGCACCACAGCTCAGACTTACGTTGCAAGGCAAATATTTACCTACGGCCTAAACAAAGTCAGCGTTTCAAAACTTTGTTCAAAATACTGCATAACCCTGAGCTGTTTCCTTGAACTTGTCTCAGAGAAGGAAAGATCTTGCGGCTGGTACCTATGCGGGCTGTTCTCAGGAGACAAGCAGGAAGAAAATGAAGCATCTACTGTGCTTCCTGGGTTTGTTCCTCATTCCTGGAATAGGAAGCTTTGATCTTGTTATCGATGAAATCCCAGATGTGAGTATTTCAAGTCAACGTTGAAACTGCAGCTGTCTTGGGTGGGAGTAGAATCAGATCGTTGCTTCACAGCTCTGCTTGTATCTCATGAATTCTCTTCCACTTACAGCTGTAAATGGGATTGTTCTGATAATTGGTTTTCACCTGTCATTCATAGCATTGCTTCTTTAATATTATTAAAATTAGGACAGTATGGGCATAACTCCAATATTTTCTTCAAGGAGGATTAATATTTTTACCTGAACCTTGCCTTTTCTGTTGGTTTTAACCTTGGGCTTTCAAGTAGACTTCTATGCTCAAACCTTCAGCATATTTTATATCCTGTTTCCCTGGAATAAACACAAACATAGCACTTTGTTGATGGGGTTTCCTGTATGGACCACTATGAACCTCAGCATAGATTTTTTACAGACTCAGGTTTTGATAACAGGAAGTCAAATACGGACTTAAGATCCTATTGACTATACATTCCTCAGCAGAGAGATGAGATAATTTATAGAAGAGCTTGTAAAGGTTGGGATAATACAATGATGAAAAGAAGCATAGTTATAGCTTTGACTCTGAAGTGAAGCTGAATCCAAATTTAAAGCCCTTGACTCTGGTGAACTTAGATTGGGGTGTCTATTCCCCTTTCCACATTGCCACATTGCAATATTTCTGTGAAAATAACAGGGATGGTGTGAAGCTTTCTTTTCATTTGCAAGATTAACAAAAAGAATTGGTGAGCAGGGATATCTTCTTCTTCTTCTTCTTCTTCTTCTTCTTCTTCTTCTTCTTCCAGCACTTTTCAAAACACAGTGGGATTTTTATCCTGAGTTTATAATTCCCAGGAAAAATATTCCAGACCCGTGGTCCTTTCTAACCATAGACACCATGCCAGCTTAATATCAATGTGCTTTAAAAATATCAGTTAATTTTGTGTCATCTTTTGTGTGTGTGTTATGATATAAGTCAGAGAGCAACTCATGAACTTAAACTTCTTTACTGCCATGAATTAAACTTCTAACAAACTTTAATTAAGAGTATTGCTGTGGTGTAAGAACCACACTTCTAATTGCATCAGTGCTTGCACTTGGAAAACACCTGATGTTCTTTTACTGCCAGTGGGACAAATTTAGGTCTCAGGTATATTAATATAAAACCAGAGACAACTTCTGGTTTGAGCAAAAATTCTCTGAACTTGCTGGTTTAAGTGAGATCAGCATCTGAAATGCTGTAGTTGTGATGTCTGGACCCACCCTGCTGGTGAACTGCCTCTTGCTTTTTATGGTCGTTTCAGCACGTTAAAGATTACTCCTTGTTTCAGAAGGAAAGGTTGTAAAAAGATAGTAAAGGTCATGATCTTAAAAGAGTATATAGAGCTAATTGGCCACAGGGGGAAACTGAATGTGTGAAGATGCAGCATTTTGGTCTCAGGTGGTTTGCACCTTTGCTCCCCATTTGCACCAAGGGGAGGTAAATTCCCTTCAGAACCCTATTAGAGTGCTAATCAGTAACAAATCAAGTGATAAATCAAACAGCAAGGCAACAGCAACACTTCTTTCTTTCTTCCTCTTTCCTCTCTAGGAAGTGGAAAATCTGATTGACCTAGAAATTGATGGATTTCCTTCAAGCTCCAAGATGAGAAATGGCAGGTACCAGGTACAGTACCCAGAAATGCTTCAGAAAAAAGGGAAGTAAGATTGCCTGGGAGCAATTTGCAGGCAGTCTGTTCCATGTCAAGGGTTGTGAGTGTGCAATCAGGTGGGATTAGAAGGTTCTTATATGCCTTGAGACTTCCATATCTCTTGTTGAGATGAGAACTACTACTAATCCTTTATGCAGTACCTGGAACAAGAAGGCTCTGTTCCATATCTGAGCTCCTAAGGACCAAAATACAGATGCTAAACAATGGACATACTTGTCTGTCCAGCTTCATGTGAAGGAAAAATCCCATTGATATTGGTGGGGCTTTTCCATGAGAAAGTGGAAAAGGATTTCAGACACTGGCAATGTGGGCTGAAACCATTCAGCCCTGCAGAGAGCCCATTCATTCATACTTAAATTGGGTCAAAAGAGTGCAGCACAGTGTCACGTAGCTAATGAGCTGGAAAATGCTGAGACTGGAAAGAAACCTTGTTTCCAGCATGCTGCTGGGTTGTAGTTTACTGTATTCTGTCAGATTCTGAAACAGAAACATTTAAAACAGCATTTCAGGAGTTTTCTTGCA
Organism: Columba livia; assembly: GCF_036013475.1. NCBI lineage: Eukaryota > Metazoa > Chordata > Aves > Columbiformes > Columbidae > Columba > Columba livia. The sequence goes on along the minus strand of NC_088602.1, from coordinate 207,133,855 downwards.
TTTTACACAGTAGTAATTAATGATAATAATAATGAAATTAGTTGTTTGAAGATATTAACTTTTATTACATTATATTATTATTATGGACTGAAAGAAATTATTATCAGAACGGACCTTGTCATCCACTAAAGCTCTTGTGGTCTCTGTCATAAGCTTGTTCAGTACAGTGAAAACAAAAGATCCTCTTTGGTAAAGTTGGATTTCCCAGCATCTTTGAAGTTATGCACAGGGAAACACGATTCTTCTTTATCCTAAGGCTTTATGAAAGGGTCTTCACACAGAATGTAAATGTAATTTACTGTCACCTAAAGGCCCCATTACACTGCCAGAAAAATGGAAGATTTTAGCACAAATATGAATCCAGCCAGATAACATTTGCCAGACCATTATCCAAATAATTTAATCATGATCTAAGCAGAAATCCTCTCTAACCACACTTCTTCAGAGCATAATTTCTTTCCAACATGTCTGCATTACTGCCATATGTATTATGTTGCCCCTGCTACCCAACTTTCTGGATACATGGTGATATAGACATACACGTGCAGTAATTTGTAATTCTACTAGTGGTTTTATTATACCAGCTATTTCTTATATTCCCATATATTATTTCCCATTCTTTGCCTATCAAATGAGCCTTTGCAAAAAAAGTAAAAATAAGATCTCATCTGTAGGTTATGTTATGTTAGTTGAGTCACATTAAAAGATTAATAAATGAGATAAATTGAACTATGTAAAACAACTTGACACAGTAGCTCTTGGCCAACAGAAGGCATACAGTTACTTAATCACCAAAGGAAGACTGTCTTCCAAATTACTCTTTTAGCACTATGTATTTCTGCAATGAGCTCAGTAGCCCATTGAACTCTGCATACCCTATGGATTAGCTCAAAATAGAATGAATTGAGTTTTATGTCCATATCAGGTATTCTTGTGACAAATATTTGCTCCTGAGTAAAAATACTGTGTCTCAAGGATGTGAATGGTTCTTGTGACCACAGAAACAGGGCACCCCGTGGGCTAGAATGCAAGTAATCTTGTGAACCACTGTGAGATGGTGCGCTGTCGTTATCTCTGTTTTGGAGATAGATAATGGAGTGTGTGTCTAGTCTGTGAGGTGGGATGTTCTGCAGCGTGTTTCCCAGTCCTGGTCCTGATCTCTGGTTGTCCAGAGCTAGGTGGGATCACACCTATTTCCTTACTGCTCTGCCTGGTTTGCTCTCCATAAGAACCAACACAGAAATGAAATGAGGGTGGAACCATTTGGCTGGAACACAGAGAGTGGAAACATTTGGCTGGAAAACCCCCTGGCTTCCAGGGTATGAATTTGACCAGAAAGACCAGGATTCATCTGCAGCACTGTGAAAATAAACTCTGCCAAACTCTACGCTGGAAATTGCCCTTCTTGCACCTCACAGTGAGAGTCATAATCCCCAAAAGGCATCTGAAGAAGTTGCAAAGATATTGCAGTGTGTTAAAAAATGCTTAGGAAATGGCTCATGTGAGAACAAGGAAATCTGTAAGCAGACAGCATGCTGGGCATCCAATTTTCAACCTCTTTCTTAATTTATGGATTCTTATGACTTTCCCTGGGAATATTTATGCCCCAGTAGAAAATGAGTACAACATCTCTGAATCTGCTGTCCTTGTTTTGCTAAGTCATACCTCAGAAGTAGACTGTGAACTGCAACTCAAAAGCAATGGTAAGCTAGGCGTCCCACAGATGACATAAAAACTGCAATTTCTTGTAATGCATTACCTTCTGTAATGCGTTCCTCCCTTAGACACCATGACTTCTTCCTTCAGGGACAGGACAGGAGGCATCACAGCCAACAGCCTTGGACAATAGATAGCTTGAAATACTCAATATTTTCTTGATGGTAGACTGTGTAGTAATTGCAGCATTCATGTAGACTGATTTGAAGAAAGATCGTTATGGAGAGCTAAATATCCATAGCCTGCACAGACAAAATCACAGAATCATTTCAGTTGGAAGAGACCCTCAGGATCACCGAGTCCAACCATAACCTCACTCTAGCACTAAACCATGTCCCTAAGAACCACATCTAAATGCCTTTTAAACCCCTCCAGGGATGGTGACTCCACCACTGCCCTGGGCAGCCCGTTCCAATGCCTGACAACCCTTTCCATGAAGAATTTTTCCCTAATATCCAAGCTAAACCTCCCCTGGCCCAACCTGAGGTGTCAGGAGAAGATGAGTCTCAATACCTAAAGACAGGACCCAGCAACTGTCAAGACAAGATCCTTGAAGCAGTTCTGGAAACATTTCTCATCTCCACCCTAGCCAGCAATTTGCCACACATCAGCTGTTGTGCAAGATGCTGTTTCCATACAGTGCAGTAATCAGCAGATCTGGATGCGGTTTAAAGGCAAGGATCAGCCAAGAATCCAGAAATAGCACATCTCATGTGCCACAGAAGTCCCTGCAAGGCCCATGTTCTCCACAACCTCTCCAGTGCTCAGATCTGAAGTATAGTTATCTACATCTCTATCCTTCTGGAGTAGCTGCCCTCTGCAGCCTTTGAGATCCCAGGGGAATGGTTGGCCCACCCCATGTCTGATCTCTAACAGCAGTGGTGGGTGTCACTGTACATTCAAGTAATTTGTTCATGTCTCCATCCATGCTTTCCTTTCCTCCTCCACCTTCCCGAAAACAAATGAGAAGGAAAGCTGGACATTTTGAAAGCTTTATAAAAATTCACCATTATAAAGGTGAACCTTGAGCTCTTCTGAGAACCAGAAAACTAACACAATAAAACAAATCCTCTCTGTGCTAAGGTCTTGGTCTTCAGATTTTCAAAATTTGTTTCAGCTAATTGTTTCAAAAATTGTTTCAGTTAATGTTTGTTTACTCTTAATTTGTATTCATGTTAGTGATGTTTCCCACCCCAATGATACGTATGGGGACAATAGTAATTCCTTATAGTCTGGTTCTTTATCAGATGTGAAGGGTCTGGTTCACTGCACAGTGCTGTTTGTGGGATGTCAGGATGGACTGAGTGAGGATCAGTCCATCAGGCTTTGAAGAAGGTCTATATAGAGCCATAAACTTCCAGACCCTGAAATCCTAGTCTGAATGTTGCAGGTGGAACCTGTATAAATAGGAAATCGAAAACCTGGTTTTGTTTGCTTTTTTGTTTGTTTGTTTTCTCAGGCAAGCAGAAATCCTGCAGTCTCTCTGTCTGTCTTTGAAGGATCCTTAAAATCATCTCACTAAAATGATCTTGTAATGAGATGTATCGTCTCTTAAGCAACCCAAGATTTTCCTAGTAACAGTATGTTAATCACCTTCAAATGAATTTAGTAACTATTTAGCAAGCCTAATATACACTACGTGACTAAAGCAGTTTTTGTGAGCATCTTCTGTGATTTGGATCCTCTTGGATCCAAGTGTTGCTGAAACCTGAGATGAGATTGGTATGTTCTGGTACATTTTTATAATTTATGCATCAGTATCTGAACCAGTCTCCCTAAGTTCTTGATCATCATCAATGGAATTGAAGGGCTCGGTTCAGTTGCCCACATGTACGGATCTAGCAGCATCAAAGACATCAGATGTCATGCAAGACCTACAGGAGCTCCATGATGTCCTGGAGCTCCAGCTGAAGGCCAGGGAGGCACCTTTGGGCACCTCCAGCAGCACTGGGCACCCACTCCCCTCATCAGTATGGTCAGCACGATTTAGGGCAGGACTCATTCAAACAAAGTGTGTTATCTATTTTCAGATGAAAGGGATTGCTCCATTGACTGTAAAGAGCTAATTTTGCCTAGTTGTGATGATAACACCAAAGTAGACAGGTGTGTTAAACAATTGCATCTTCCTCTAGAACTAGTTGAGCCAAATCCCACCCCAGGGTCACTCATGTGAGTTTTGATTGTGGGGAATTAAACAGTATGATTCTAATGGCCACAAGATGTCACCACCCCTTTGTAGAAACTTCCAAATGGAAATATTCATACAGCAGGAAAAAAAAAAACGCACTACACAATTAATTGTTTCAGCTCTTCTAAGCAGTGCGTACATAATTAAATTTACATATATATAAGTATATAAATGTAATATCAATTATGCAATAGGTTTTTATATACATCATATTGCAGATATTACAATAATATTAATATATATTCTATAATGTAAAAGAAAAAAATAAATAAAAATGTCTGGATTTTGAGGTTTTTCCACTTTTTGGTTTCTGAGTATGACTTTTTGCCAGCACCTGTTGCTTTCAGGAAGAATATTTTTGATCTAGAAAAGAGTGTTTTCCATAAAAAATAAAGGCAGAGGCAGTGACCTGTTCTTCTGTTTTTGATAACCTCCAAGTCACAGCTGGGACATTATGTGCTACAACATCCCATGTATAAGTACCTAAAGTAAGACAAAAGAAATATACACACTAAGTCTGAGATCTCAGACCTTCTCTGATCGTCTTGGAAAGCAGCTTTTAGATGTCACCACTGTCTGATCCCTGTCTTGAAACAGCCACAATCTTCTCCTTAGCTTTGCTGAAACATGTTCTCCATATTTTTCTTTTCCAGAGAAGCACATCCGACTGGGGCTATGTTGGAGATCTGGTGAGTTTTTTTCTTCCTCTGTGGAAAATAAGACTGAACAAAGTGATTTTCTAGTTAACCATTTTTTGGAAATCAATCCTTTTGTTTGTTTAGTCCCTTGCTTTTACTGCTGGTTGGATATTAACCTATTTTCTTTAAACAGAGCACCGTTTGCACAATACTGTTCATACAACTGCTCTTGGAGGGAGAAGGGTATGGTAAATATGAACAAATAAGCAACGAAAGTGATTAGACAAGTAAAAGATCTTAATATACCAATTTAATACAGTTCTCCCACTGCCATGGTTTAACCTTTTACAAGACTAGGTCGGTAACCAGTGCTTCAGGTCTCCTTTGTTTAGGACTTTTATTGAAAATGTAAGCTCTACCCTTCTCAGTATATGATGTTGAGGTTTACTGTGTACCCTTCTATGCTGGATTGCACCAATGGAGTCATTCCAAGGACACATTGCATGGTTAAAAGCAAGGAAAACATTCCAGCTTGATGAATTCCCCTTTTCAGCTGAAATGTTATAATGAACTATATCCACATGCATATCCTGCCACCATTGCCAGGTAAAATATAGAGGTGTCTTGAACTTGAGTTCACGTCCCATCTGGCTGCCATATTACAGTGCACAGCAGTAGATAAAAAGGCACTGAGACTATAAAAGGGGTTGGTATTGGCCTCTAGGGCACAATTTCTAGCTGTGTTCTGAATTTATAGTGGTAATTTCTGTTAATTACAGGTGGAGGACGATGACAAGATAGGTCTTTACAGCTACAAAGTTCAATCCACTATAACATCACGGTTGGCCAACACAATGATCCAAGCCAAAATGGTGAATAATGCAAAATGGTCCCAGCACATAGTGTTTGATGTACAAGTCCCCAAAGGAGCTTTTATTGACAACTTTACTATGTAAGTAGTGGTCAGGTATCAGCTTTGTGCTCTGGCAGGTTCAACGTGGTGGCAGAATGTGGTGGGATGGAGGTATTTGTAAAAGAAGAGCAGCTCTTGCTATTTTCCAGGTTCAGTGTATTTTTAGTAGGCTTTCTCAAAGAAAAAAGGCTCATGTCATCATACTGTCTGTCTGTCCACCTCTTCCTCTCCAGTAGTTATTGGGCCATTGGCCAATGCTGACGAAACTTGACAAAAGAACAGAAGTCTCAAATAGACTAAGATCCTACCTGTCTTTTGCAAGTTGGCATCAGATCAAAGGAGATAGAGAGACCCAAATTAGAGCCCTCACTGAACAGAAATAAACTATCTTGGTTCAGTATCCACTCAGAAAGGCAGCAGACAGCTTGCTGGTCAGAAACATGTCCCTATTCACCTTCTAAAACAGTCATGACATGAGCAGTTGCCTGGAGAAAGTGTGAAGGAGATTGGGACAATACATCTTCCTCAGAGTACAAGAGTGTTGGATACTTGAAATTAAAAAAAAAAAAAACAGGTAGAGAAAAAAACATACATACCTGCTGGAAATCAGACTTCATTACTTTGGGATTAAACAAGAGCCTTATTATTTTATTTCCCACCAGCTTAGATTTCACTGATGTTTTTCTAAAGTGAAGAAACAGTCATCGCTTGTAAAGTTGTTTTTCTTCCAAACTGACTGTGTTTCTCTCTCCTAGGGATGTCAATGGTATAACGTTTACCAGCAGAATTCGGGAAAAATCTGAAGCCAGAAAAATGTACTCTCAAGCAAAAGCCAAAGGCAAAGCTGCTGGAATAGTAAGGTATAAAGAGTTTAGCACATGAGCGTTGTACTGAACTTATTCATAAGAGAACTGAGGTGTCCCATCCCAGGAGGAGATAGATGAGGTGAAAACCCTGGGAAGGAAAACGGGTTGTTTACTTATCTAGCAACCCTGATATTTAATTGTCAAGAACTTAACTTGTGTTTCTGCCTTCAGCTTGATAGAACATATTGTGCTAACAGACAACTGCAGTTCCCTGATATAGGCCACAGTCAGAATCAGACCCAGCAAATGTACAGATCTAAACCAAAATACAAAGAAACTCTCTTTCTCCTTGTATTTTCCCAAAATAACCCCACAGCTGACTTTTCAGGAGCAATGCCTTGGATATGGAAAACTTCAAAACCGAAGTGAATGTGCCCCCAGGGACGAGGATCCAGTTTGAACTTCACTACCATGAAATGATTCGAAGGAAACTGAGCTCCTACGAGCACATTATCTCTGTGAAGCCAGGACGCTTGGCAAAGCACATGGAGGTAAATTAGAGCTGGTGTGTGTAGGACACTTCATCTACAGCTCCTTCCTTTTATAGGGGTTCAGTACAAATAGCTTCAGTGCCATTGTGTAGACCAGCATAAGACACTTCAAACCAGGAGCTATGTAGCTACAGGAACAAGGAGCAAATGTGTTCTGCCTCCTGTTGCACTAACACAGTTGGGCATCTCCTGAATCGTGACTGACTCGTGTCAGAACCACTTGGGCAAACAGCTTTTGCCTATATATACCTTTGTGTAAACTTGCCTTGACTGAAGAAAAATCAACAATATTCGCTATTTATTCAGAACAGTGCCTTTCACAAGAATCCCAGCTTCATGAGGTACTGTCCTATGAGAGCAGACGTTCTCTGAATGACACTCCCTGCAAAACTGGCTGCCGGAAAGTGATTTGTCTTATTCTTACCCTATTTTCTTACATTCATCCAAAGGTGTCTTCTGTCATCCATCAACAGACACAGCATACAGGGCTAGCTGGACATTTCCATCTGGCCATTCTCATGTTCCCGTATCATAAATGTCTCCTTCAGCTTTCCATGGCTTCAGCACAAGCTGTATAGGAAAGTTGGCCGCTCGCATGTCCTTGTTGCAAGCTGTGATCTGCTGCAAGCTTCCCAAAGGCCTGAGTTGATCTTACTGAAAAGGACACCATGTCCTACCTCCTAGCAGTCTTACTAACTATTCAGAAATACAACCAGAAAAAGCCCTTATCTCGAGCTGACAGGATAAGACCTTCATTTTCCAAATCACCTAGACCATCCAATCAACAGGGAAAATACTCTCCTGTCAATCGCCTGAGTAGGAGAGGAAGAGAACCTATCATTAAGAGTGAGAACTCATCATCATCCTGGCCTCCTAACCCAAAGCAACACTTAGGCAGAGTCATGTCACATTTCTTTCATGCTTTCAGCATAAACAATGGAATCACCCTTGACTCCTGTCTCACCATTTGCCCCACAGGGTGGGAAAGAGAGGAAGAATGAGCATTTCCACCGAACTTTTTCTATTCTTTGGATACTTTTTTATCTTTCCATCATGGTCTGTTTTCGGCATTGCATGGATCCCCACTGTGAATGAGACTAGTCCTACAGGAGCATTCTCAAGACCATCCCAGTCCTCAGCTGGAGTTTTCCTGTGGAGGATTTGTGAAATCTTGGTAGTACTAACGTTCTCCCTTCCCACCTTTAGGTAGATGTCCGCATTATCGAGCCACAGGGACTTCGCTACGTCCATGTTCCTAATTCACTCGGAGATCATTTTAATGGAATCACCACTATCTCCAAGGGAGAGAAAAAGGTAATAGTCACAGACTGGAAATAGCATGAAAACTCCGTTTTTCACAACACTTGTTCCTACACAGTCATGGCACTTTTTCAGACCTGCTGGAAGAATGAAAAAATATGGCCAAAAAAAAATTATTGCTGCATAACAGTATGTATGAGATGCTCAAATAATATAGTGACAGCGGTATAGAAATATTGTGTAGTCTGTCCATCTTTGCACAAAGCTTTTCATTTGTAATTCTGAAAGAGCAATGCGCTGGGATGCTGGAAGTGAAAAAGGTAGGTGATGAATATTAAGCGGAACAACCATTCTGGAATAACTGCACAGTCTCAATTCCAACTGAGAACACCTGCACAGGGACTTATTTTAAGATGGCTCTTGCTCTTTTCCTTTACATTCTTACCCTAGCTTTCTCCAGCATAGCTCTAGGGTATAAATAAACCCTCCAACAGCAGAGAAGTTTTTCTCAAGCAGCTTCACACAGTGGCTCTGGGAGGGTACAACTCTTCTCACTCTTACATAGGTATCTAACATAGGATATGTGAGTCAGGCCCCAAAAGCCTGTCTACACTGCTGTAATAATATCCCAGGCAGTATTATTTCTTGATATCCAGGCTCAACTTCAAGTCTCATTCACCCACATTCCTAGTTTAGCAAATTATTTCAGAGGTGGTATGTGGCTACATGTATTAAGTCATATATTTTCAGGAAATTTCAAGTTATCCAGTGAAGCAGATAAATGATTCCATAAAATCTGCACAATCAATTATGTGACTAATTAAAGTTATTCCTAGCACTCAGTTTACAGACACATTGCAAACTGTTGTTCATCTGGGGGAAAAAAAAGGGTATTTAGAATGTTGGTAAAATTATGGATAATTTCAACAAGGAAAATGTTAAATAAGCCAACAAGTCACTTAATAGAAATGGTTTGCACAGTTCTAATAGAAATACTTGGTGTTGTAAATGGGTTATCTTATTTGTGTCACAGTTGCTGCTACTAGATCAGCATATCCAGGCAAATCCTAGTGCTCGTTTTCTTTTGAAGTTACAGAGTCCATTTACTGCTTATACTAAGAGCACAAATAAAGAAGAAAAACATTCAGTGAAATATGGTATTTCATAAAGTATGAACTCTTTTTCTTTCAATGATCCACTTTTCGCACAACATCTGATTGACTGATGATCACTTCTCATTTCAAGGCTCACGTTTCTTTCAAGCCAACGATGGCTCAACAACGAAAGTGCCCCACGTGCTCATCCACAGCAGTAGATGGAAATTTTGTGGTGCAATATGATGTGAACAGAGAAACCACGGGTGGAGAATTGGAAGTAAGTGTTACTGATTAATTGGGGAGATCCGTGAAGGTAAGAATTGCTGTCATTAAGCAAACATTGCTAAATAAACTTCATCATTCAGGAGAATAAGCATGAGGAAGAGCTCTGTATCCAATTGAGAGAACAGAAAGATTTTAAGTGGGCAGAATGGATTTACTTAATTTATGACTAAGACGTGGTCCTATATATAGTCAGCAGCAGATTCCTGTTTTGTCCAAAAGCCAATGTCTAGCAGCACTCTGGTGATTTAATGTTGAATCATAGTACAGAGGCATTGGAAGTTGTACCAATATATCAGAAGGAGACAACCAGAACATCACTATTTTTATGTTAACATGAAGCAGAGTTATAGGCTTGAATTATTACAGACAGAACAGTCTTTTAAAATGTTTTTAATTCCTTCCTATGCTAGAGCATGGTAGTTGTCTGAGTACCACACTCTGCTTTCCTTGATAAAAAGGGAAGACTATGGAGTATAGATGGTGCAAGACTACAAACACAGAGATGTGCAGAGCTGAAAGTTAGATTTGGCCCATAAAGAAGAATAACATTAGAATCATAGAATAATTTCAGTTGGAAGAGACCCTCAGGATCATTGAGTCCAACCATAACCTAACTCTAGCACTAAACCATGTCCCTAAGAACCACATCTAAATGCCTTTTAAACCCCTCAGAGATGGTGACTCCACCACTGCCCTGGGCAGCCTGTTCCAATGCCCAACAACCCTTTCCATGAAGAACTTTTTCCTAATATCCAATCTAAACCTCCCCTGGTGCAACCTGAGGCCGTTTCCTCTTGTCCTATAACTTGCTACTTGAGAGAAGAGACCAACCCCACCCCATGCTCCAAACTCCTTTCAGACAGTTCAGAGATCAGAAGGTCTCCCCTCAGCTCATGTTCTCCAGCTGAACCGCCCAGGTCCCTCAGCTGCTTCTCATCACACTTGTGCTCCAGCCCCTCAACAGCTTCGTTGCCTCCTCTGCACTCTCTCTAGTACCTCGATGTCCTTACGATGTGGGGCCCATTTTCTGCTCTATTATTGTCTTGAGTTTTCTGACATCTTTACTATAGCTCACTTCACTGTGAATTTTTTTATTTTATTTTGCAGATTTTTAATGGGTATTTTATTCACTTCTTTGCTCCGGAAAATCTTGATCCTCTGCCCAAAAACATTTTATTTGTTATAGACGTCAGTGGCTCGATGTGGGGACTGAAAATGAAACAAGTAAGTGTTTGACCTCTATTGCAAAATGAACCTCCTGCCAACTTTTCCCGTATGCCCTAACATACAATTCCGTAGCACTCAAAATTACCAGCTAAGTTCTTTACAATTTATTTTGTCAAAAGTCTTGCTGAATTTGGAGAATATTTTGTGAATCAAAGACATCATGATTTTAGTCTTTATTTGTAATGTTCCTCCCATGTTGTAAGAAAGAGGTGATGCCATCAGAATACTGATTTTAGATATATTTTTTTTTAAATTTAATTATTGAAATATTTTGCGAAGGCTCTGACCCCCCCCTTTTGCTCTAATCTCTGCCACTGAATCCTGGGAAAGTCTCAGTTGGGATACTACATCCCTGCTTTCAAAAAGCTGTGGACAAATTGTTGATAGCCCACTGAAGAACAGTAAGAATTGTTTAGACAACATAAGCCATGATGAGGAGGGAATGCAAAAGCCAGGATATTTTACACAGAATCACAGAATCGACTGGGTTGGAAAAGACCTCAGAGATCATCAAGTCCAACCCTTGGTCCAACTCTAGTCCGTTTACTAGATCATGGCACTAAGTGCCATGTCCAATCTCAGTTTAAAAACCTCCAGGGCCGGTGAGTCCAGCACCTCCCTGGGCAGCCATTCCAATGCCTGACCACTCTCTCTGCAAAGAATTGCTTTCTAATCTCCAGCCTAAATTTCCCCTGGCAGAGTTGAAGCCCATGGGCCCTTGTCCTATTGCTGACTGCCTGGGAGAAGAGACCAATCCCCACCTGGCTATAACTTCCCTTTAGTCTACAGAAGAGAAGGCTTGAAGAGACATAATCAGCCTCCAAATACGCCAACACTTGTTCTAAGCAGGAAACTCATCAACTGACGTTCACACCCACCCAGGGTAGAATAAGATGGAATCAGATGAATTTACAGCAGGAGAGATTTTTATTAGATATTAGGAAAAGCTTTGCAGTGCTGAGAGGGGAGTTCAGGGGTTTGTATATCATGTATCACTGAAGCTTTTTAAGAACCATATAGACAAATATTAGTTGAAAATTATCTAGGTACATCTGAATTTGCTTGGAGCACAATACTAAGGCTTGGCAGATTGTTTCCTTGGGGAGACCAGTGCTGCATAACTGGTCAATTACAGACTAATTGTCACTTGTTTACATCACGCATCTTCAAATGATATCATTGCAGACAGAGCTGAGCTGATACAGGCAATTCCTCCCTCCTGAACCACAGTCTTCTCTCTCACACCTTACTCTGTGTTAGCAGGAACTAAGCAAGGATGGGTTGAGTCACATGGGTTTGTTCTTGCTAATTGCATTTTCCTCTTTTTTCTGGAGAAAAGTTCAATTTTATGCAAGAAGTGCAAAAGAGTTGGATAGCAGATGCTATTTTGGATTCTAGTGCTCACGTTCTTATTCATCAGAGGCAGCTTTGTGCTTGTAGTCACAAGTTAGGAATATGCTTTCAGTGACAGGAGGCATAAACTCATCTTCTCTTAAATGTCTCTTTCTCAGACCATCGAGGCCATGAAGGCAATATTGAGTGAGCTCCGTGCTGCTGATCAGTTCTCCCTTATCGACTTCAACCACAACGTCCGATGCTGGAGAGATAATCTAGTCTCAGCCACCCCATCGCAGGTTGAAGATGCTAAGAAGTACATCCAGACAATCCAACCCAACGGGGGTATGAGGTTTTGATTGCCAGGTGCTCACAGAAGTTAGATATCACAGGAACGGGTACCTCAGACAACCTTCAATTGGCAGAGTATTCCTGACAAAAGATCTGATTCCCAAGGTGGGAAAAGCATGCCCTGGGGCTAAAGGAGAGCACAAGGATTCCAGTTTATTGCCTTAGGAGTGGAATGGCCTTTCCGTCTACTGAATGAGCTACAACAGATAGAACACAGACCACAGAACAGCTGCCTTTAATCTATAGGTCCTACCTCCAACCTCACAGATAGTGAATATCCCTGAAAGACCAAGGCTGTCTCATGCCTTTGTAAAGCTGATCATAAGCAGCCCAGCTCCAGGGTCTCCACTGGCTGTTTGTAGACTATATGATGATCTACTAAATGCCACCTTGGGCAAAATGTTCATCATTTTTGTGACTTGATTCCCTGTCTGATAAACAAGGACAGTTGCCTTTTTCAGCCTTATAGCACTTTGGATGCTTCCTTTGTTAGTGCTTGAGCTACTTGTACAGAAAGGGCTCATGATCATTTTAATCTATTGCTCTCTGAAGTGCAGTTCTGGTTTAGTTGTTCAGTTATTAGTACATCAACAGTGTGTAGAGGCTCTACCCAACACCAGAGCCTTCTGCCGCTATGGCACCTTCACTACCAGAAACTTTCATTGGCAACAGGTAAGGTGGGATCAACATTAAGTTATAGACTTGTCCGTCATCATCAGTGTGCGGGGAATAGGAACCCATGTTGCATATGTAAATGCCTCATAAACCAGGCTTTGTTACCCCAAATTAACTGACAGACGAGCTAAGAGAACTGCTCCCATCCAGCAAAGCCAGATTTCAATGCAGCTTTTTATTACCCTGTCTCTGCAGCAGCTAATGTTTTTCTTTCTTGACAAACAAAATACTAATTTTCTGGCTGCTCAGCCTTCCTACTCCTGCTCCTCTCATACTAATTTCTTACTCTATGTCACAAGCCAAACCTTTAGACAGGGTGAGCAAATATATGTACCTTTTCCAATTAAGTTGTCCAAGGCCGGCTGTTTCTGGCTGATGCCAGAAAGTTTCTTCTTCACTCATTCAGTCATCTGCCCACAAACCCACTAGTTCTCCCCACAGCAAATAATTCCCAACACCACAAATGGTCCCACTGGAATTAGCGAGGGGGAATTGTGGGGACGGGGGTGGAAGTGACAGCTTCAGATGAGAAAGGGTATCAACATCTGGTGTCTTAGTGGGACTTAGTGCTAAACACATGTTCATGTATATATAGAGATGTATAAATTAGTATAAGTAGGTATTCATATGTTTCAACATCATGGTGAGAAAAAAGTAACATGCTGATGATCAAATTCAGATGGATTACAGACTATTCCTACTTACAGGGATGTACATCCTGACTAATTCTGCTGATTTCAGTAAATAGTATAACTATAGGTAAAGAAAATATAGAAGATCTGTTTAATACAATCACCCAAATGCAACATATTTCAGCTTCCATTTCTTTAGGGAACCAGAGTGAAAGCAGATGTACCATGAGCATCACAGAGCAGGGGTTTTGCTGCCTTGACCACAGGTCTTGTCCATGCTAGTTAATTCCACTAGAATCGCAGAACTGATCTGGATTGGGCAAGAGACCCAACAGGAATCAAACTTGTTTTCTTCATTCTGTCTTTGACAGGAACAAATATCAACGAAGCTCTTCTCCGAGCCACTTTCATCCTGAATGAAGCCCAAAACTTAGGCATGTTGGACCCTAACTCAGTCTCCATGATCGTATTGGTGTCTGATGGAGACCCGACAGTAGGTAAGGATCCTACTTTAGGTGAGAAGAAAGGCCGGTGGGATTGGCCTGAGAAAAGCGTGCAACACGTAGACACTTTGACAGTAAGTTTAAAAACTAATGTTTCACTTTCTTCCAATGCCTGTGCTGCTCTTTTGTGAAGTGCTATAGGTGCCATGGGGCTTTGCATAAAAGCTTTCAAAAAATGAATGGATTATGTTATGAAAGATATGTACTTCTTGCAATTACAGAGATGAGCAAGTCCTGTAGGAGAGTTAATCACAACAACCTTAGAAAAAACTTCTATTTCAAATTACCTCGGCCCACACAGATCTATGCAGCCCCCAGTGTAACACCAAAATCAGGAAAATGAAGCAGAAAGCAAATTAATTTGGGTTGGATTTGGTACAGGAGAAAAGCAATCGCTTGCTGCAAGATGCCAGCCTAGAGGAGGCTGCCATTAAAAATAAGCTGGAAAAAAAACAGTCTAAACAGTGGCAGAGAACATCTTCATTACAAGAAACAAAGTAAAACCTCTATGGAGATGTCTTAGTCTGCAGAGAGCTTGAAGAAGTAATTCTGGGAGAAGTCTAGATGTGTTATAGTGACGGACTCCTCAGGAAGCCAATAAGAGCCCTGGAAATCCAAAGAGTATGCATCAGATACCAAAAACAAAATAAAAGAGTTCAAAGGAATCATATTCAGTGGAAACAATTTGTTAATCTCCATCCAGGAAAAGCTCAAATGTCACTGTAGGCATTGCAAAAGAGAGACTGGGCATCTGAGCTAGTTGTCTAGATATCCCTTACATTAAGACAGAACCAGAGTCACTGAAGAGCATGAGTGTCCTTACCTTGATGGAGACTTCCTCCATTGCTCAGATGGATGTCACCTCTTGTGTGTCTCCAAGGTGAGCTAAAGCTGACGACGATCCAGAAGAATGTCAAGCAGAGCATAAAGGATGAATTCTCTCTCTTCTGCCTTGGGATTGGGTTTGATGTCGACTACGATTTCCTGCAGAGAATCGCAACTGACAACCGTGGCATGGCCCAGAGGATTTTTGGAAACCAGGAGACTTCTGCCCAAATGAAGGTGCGTTTCTGGCCCATTGCCTCTGAACCTGAGGGTCCAGCTCTGCTCACAGCTGTGGAGTTGCGTAACTCCACTAACAAGAGTAGAGTTACTGTAGGTTCACAGGGGAGGTCACAAAAAGCATTGTTTCTTCTGAAAAGTCCTGCAAGATGACAATCACACATTTGCCTAAGTGCTCCTAGTTATTATACAATTTTTGTGGTATCTATAATACATACTTTACTGCTCTGTAGAGGATTTCCCTTACATTAAGAGAGAACCAAAGTCACTGGAAGAACATGAGTGTCCTTACCCTGATGGAGACTTCCTCCATTGCTTTATATTGGATTTATATTCTACAAAACAGCCCTAACTATTAAAAAAATAAATCTGAATTAAAATTAAGGCCTGAATTTTACCTCAGACCACTTCAGTACTAACAAAAGACCTAGATATAAATGCTAAATGCTAATCCAAAGTTTGCCATTGTAAGAAAAAGCTCAGTTCCAGGAGGCTCTGGCTCTAAATCAGTGAGTGGCAATGGTTGATGAACAAACTCTTACATTCTTACTCCATTTCTATGCACTGGTTTCACCACCTGTGCAGGCTTTTCATACCTCTTCTTCCCCAGCACAGGTGTGATAGGACACACACAGGTGTGCCAGGACACGCTACCTGGTGTTCTGCCAAACAGAGCAGCTCTGAGAGAGCAGCCCCTCGGGATGAGGCAGCCTCCATCCCTAGCACTGTGTGGGTACATCTTTTCCTTCTCTGACCCATACACTAAACCCAGTTAAACCCACACATCCCATTTCACATCAGCCAGGTACATCAGGGTCAGAAAAGGGGGAATGGTTTATAGCACAGAAACAAACCCAAGTGAGACATAGGTCTTATTTTTGACAAGAATTCGTCAGGAAGCAGCTGTGTGTCTTACACAGCAGCAAGAGCTGACCAACCTGGTAATGGATTCAGACTCATATACACCTTTGTCGAAGCCTTTTAGGTCTTGGAAGAGCACAGTCCATGGGCTTCTGAACACCCTGTGACTTCCACAACACTTGGGCTAGACCTTCTTGCTGTACCTTCTTACAAGTGTACTAAGGTCTAAGTTTAAATGTGTCTGCATTCCATGGGACAACGAAAGTGCCTTTTCCCATTAGGGCCTCAGGTTTTGTCACCTGCTGTCCTTTCGGTAAGAGTGGTGCACATGGGACGGTTGCTTCAGGTACAACCAACTCACTTCTCTGTCTCCTTCCATCTCAGAATTTCTACAACCAGGTCTCCACCCCACTCTTGAAGAAGATTCAGTTCAACTACCCCCAGGAGTCAGTGTCAGACGTCACCCAGAGCAGCTTCCACAACTACTTTGGTGGCTCAGAGATAGTAGTGGCTGGGAAGGTCGACACGGAGAACCTGCAGCACTTGGAAAGCATCGTCACAGCAACAGCAGTAAGTGAAGGCATCCTTAGGATACCTGCCCCTGGGCTTTGGGCTGGTTCATTCACTCGTGTGCACAGTCTCTTTGCTGGAGGTTATTGCCAGCAGAGTGTTTTGTCCACTGGGGTTCTGGGTGGGATCATGAGGAAACTCATAGGCAGTTTGTCCAACAATGTTTCACAAAGTAAAGCCATGAATATTCTCTACCTGCATTCTGCAGCCTGCCAGAGGAACTTCCTTCTAATAAATGTACCATACAAAATTCAGTTGCAAACCAGACTAAGACTATGGAGTCCTCCTTCATGCTTTGTGAAGGTGCAGTGGAGATCCTCTAAAGTAGATCCTTTCATGGCTGAACTTCTCACTGTTGGAGAGTTCAAGCTGGTGGGTCTCCATTGTGTCAAGTCCTAGCACTGTCCTTTTAGGCTCTGCCTTGTGGCAAGTGTGATGAGGCTTTCACCGTGTTTCAGGGTTGCCCTACCAGGTGGAGTGGAATGGGGTGGGAATATTACATCCAGGTCCTTCTTTCTGAGGAGGAACTGCAATATCCACACTCTTACAGAGCTTACGAGTTGCCATTTGTTATTTGTTGGAAAAATCAAACTCATTCAATATTTTTTCCTGCCAAAACATAGTGCAGTCCAAGGGTCTTTGGGGGAAAGTAGAATTTGGTTCCTGTTATTTAGTAGGAATTGTTTGTGAAAAGGCCTGAGGAGAGGATAGCAGCGCCCTGTAAAAGCCTCTTCTTCTGGCATGTGGTAATACGCGCTTTGGTTAATGCTGACTGCTCCTTTACCTATTTAATCCACTGTCACTAAAAGTATCTTTAGCAGAAGACCCTCCTGGACAACTCCCCATGGCAATCAGGTCAACAGTGCTGGGAATTTCTGATCTAGAAGTGACCACAGGCAGAGCCAGAGCAGATCCTTAATGCCAGACACGCCAAGATGGAACTCAAAGCCACCGCATTCTTCTGGCTCACCCTGCCTTATCTTTATCTCTCGTTGATTGCATAGGCAAACGCAGAGCTCGTCATGGAAACCCTGCGAGATGTTGAAGAACTGGATGGCTTCATGAAGAAAGACAAATACGCAGATCCTGATTTCACTAGGAAGCTGTGGGCCTATCTGACCGTCAACCAGATGCTGGCAGAGAGGTGAGGAGAAATGTGGTCTGTGATGGAAGGGAAGAGAAGGTTGAGGGTAGTCTGGTCCTCTCTGAGACCACAGCCATGAGGCTGCTCACAGGGTTTCAAATGGGTAAGATAAACAAATTGGAATAACAGTAGGTGATATTTACAGTCACATTACTCCTATTTTACTACTCACAGATATCAGGGAATAGAGTTTAGGAGCAGTTAATTCAGAATAAGGGTCAAACAGACCTGACTGTGGGGCTGAGTGAATTAAATGAATGGCAGATTTTCCTTACACAGCCTGAGTTAAAGCTATGGAAGGGTTCAGGGTGAATCCCCTCTGAAGCAGAAAGAAGTCTTCTGCTGAGACCAGGAGATGGACTGGACTTCTTTGAGTCTAGACCAAAACCCCCACAGAAGCCAAGAATAGTTTTCTTATGGAGAGAGCATTCACGTGGGCCTTCAGCCTTTCCTTCTTGCAACACCTACCAGTTTGGCTCTACGACCGCTCTGTGGAGGCATTGTCAGGACAGCTGTCCTGTACAGCTGCTAATCATGCTTTCTCTTTTGTTTTCCACCCAGAAACACAGCCCCCACTGCAGCTTTGAAGAGGAACATCACCAAATCCATCCTACAGATGTCTCTTGACCATCATATTGTTACTCCCTTCACAGCCATGCTGATAGAGAATGAGGAAAAGGATGAGATAATGCTGGCAGACCAGCCCAAAGACCCCAGAAGAGGCTGCTGCCCAGGTCAGTGTCTTATTCTGTCCATTACTACCTTGTATTTTGGCTTTGTTCTTGTGATGGAAGAACAACTGAGTTAATTTTTCACTCTGGGTGGTTGTGTATATAGGATCACAGAATCACAGAATAGTTTGGGTTTGAAGGGACCTTCAAAGCTCATCCAGTGCCACCCTGCCATGAGCAGGGACATCTTCACCAGCTCAGGTTGCTCAGAGCCCCATCCAGCCTGGCCTGGGATGTCTCCAGGGATGGTTCCTCCACCACCTCTCTGGGCAACCTGGGCCAGGCTCTCACCACCCTCAGTGTAAAAAATTTCTTCCTCATATCCAGCCTGAATCTCCCCTCCTTTAGTTTCAAACCATCACGCCTTGTTCTGTCACAACAGACCCTGTTAAAAGTCTGTCCCCATCTTTCTTATCAGCCCCTTTTAAGTCCAGAAAGGCTGAAATAAGCTCTCCCTGGAGCTTCTCTTCTCCAGCTGAACACCCCAACTCTCTCAGCCTGTCCTCCCAGCAGAGCTGTTCCAGCCTCGGATCATTCCTGTGGCTCCTCTGGCCCCTCTCCAGCAGGTCCATGTGTGTCCTGTGCTGAGGACCCAGAGCTGAACCAGCACTGCAGGGGGATCTCACCAGAGTGAAGAAGAGGAGCAGAATCACCTCCCTGACCTGCTGTCCATGCTCCTTTTGATGCAACCCAAGATATAATTTGCCTTCTAGGCTGCAAGTGCTCATTGCTGACTCACATCCGATCTTTCATCCACCAGTACCCTCAGGATAACCTATATTTCCAGTGAAAGCTGAGCAAGCCTCCAGCCACTTTGAGGCCACCCTGTCACACAAGTGCTGTTTGGAGCCATTGCCTTCAGAGAGGACAGAATGTGCCAACATTGCAATGATGAGGTTTCCAATAAGCCTACAATGTCACAGATTGAACATCTTCTTACTAGGACAGATATGTGTAATTCCCTGCACTGAAGCTGTTGAATTGACTAAACCATATTTTATCACCACTTCTAAGCCTTGGAAGTTTCCTAAGATTATTATCAATCAGCTGCAAGGATCTCCAGAGGTCCCTTCCAATCCCAACCATTCTGTGATTCTGTGATAAGAGTTAAAAAGTCAGACTCCATTTTTCACCAGTAGCTTATGGTTAGTTCAACTGCCCTGGTAAGTCATGTTCCTCTGGTGAGACACTGGAGTAAATCCATCCTTACCTCATTATACAAATCTGTCTACTGTAAAGAGTGTTGCACTTGCTTTACATTGGTAGAACAACATCAGGCTCTGATCTACTGCATGACTTCAAAAATTACAGAATTAACTGTGTCAGAACTAACAAAAACCTAATTATGACTGTCTTTTAACAGGTACTCTAGGATTAACTCCAAACGCACCTAATAATAACAACAAAGGCATCCCAGCTTGGGCCAATGTCACGGCTGTACCAGTCAGCTTCATGCCTGAGCAAAGGAGCCCTCCTGTGTCTTCTCTGAGCATAAACAGAGGTAAAACCTACAGTATTTCTCTGCAAAGAAGCATTAGACAGCAACACTCATCACCCATTAAACAAACAAAGATGATGTAACCAAAGTTATTGGTCACATTGGGAATTTCAGCTTCTGTGACAAGACGCTAAGCTCTACAGTGCTGCAGGAGTCTATCAGTTGTCCTATTTTTTTCCTGTTGAGTTTTCTGAATTGTTCTAAAAGCTCTATTGTCATTTAGGGGCTAGTCCACAAGAGAATAAATCAGCTGCTGTGAATAGCTGGTAAAGCTACTTTACTGCTGTTGCAGAGGACATCAGTGTGAAAGGTTCTCAATGCAGCCTCTGCTGAAGATCTGAGCAGGAAAATGTCAGCCACCTCAGTCAAATTTTTGCAAATCCATTTAGTAGCCAAGGATCACGCTTTTATTTATAAAATACTGAGTCGTTTTGACTTTCAATAGATGAACTTGCAAAAATATGCTCTAAGACAAGACTAGTTTAGATCCTAATGGGATTCCAGCAACCCCGTCTTAAGTTGCGTGCTTCCCCCAGGCCGATGCTGTTCACTGAGCTCACATTCAGCTTTTCTGCAGTAGCAAAGCTAATGTAAAGTTACTGCCCTTGCAAATGACAGACAAATGTTCTGTGGTAGATAAAAATCTCTGAATACACTGATGACTGACGGATCCCATTAATACTTGGGCCATTGCCACAGTTTAGTGCCTGCTTAAACAAACCAGCTGTGAGAGCCTTTGCCTATAAAAGCAGCATAACTACAATAGCTCTGGGAGTGTGCCTGTGTGCGGATGTCTATATTTACATAACTATCAACAAAGAGCTATCAAACTCCTTCTCAGCACAGCTCAAGGGTTAATCTAAGACCTTGACTAGTCAAAAAACTGCTTGAAAAGAGGATGAGCAAGGCAAAGTTACCTGTCCGTCTTATACATATAATTTGCACTGGGAATTCTCTTTTATTCCTGGAAATGTTGATCAGAACAGGCCTTGGTATCAAGTTGGGGAAGATCAAGTAGTTGATGAGAATAAGGAAAAATTATTGAGGTCTATATTCAAGAGATTCAATATATTCAAAAGATTCAAGACGTTCAAAAGCTCCTTCACCGCTTGCAGGGTACCTACTCTACCATTTCCCATGAAGATGTCCCTGACAAAGGGCCCAGGATTTGTCTGACGCACAGGAAGAGTTAAATATTTCCAAAAGGCGAGGAACACTGGTGAATAAATGGAAGCTGGCTGGCTATCCCCATAGACAACACTGATTACGGGCATGTCTGTTAATGCTGACAGGGAGATACCAACTACCATCAAACTAGCAAGAGCTGGGCAGTGCTTTGCACTTCACGATGAGACTGGAGGCAGCTGCTTTCAGTGCTAGGTGTGGGTGTTTGTCTCATTTGAGGCAAATTTTAAAGAATATGTGACTTCCAGAGGGGGCCAGTCCCACCAGAGTGTTAAACGTACTGTGAGAACAAGTCTTGATTGTATTCCTCCGGGGAGATTTTAGGTAGGACTTATATTTACCCAACGTCGATATGGTGATATGGACTTGTAATGTGTCTGAGAGCTTCTTAGTTTGAGAGAGTGATGTCCCGGGATGTTTCATCCTGAAAAAAATAAGGCTTAGCTCCTAGAATTCCAGGTTCAGCAGGTGGCACCCTAGTGTGCAGTTGACCAGTTAAACCAGCAGTTCACTGCACTTGGTGGTGTTCCTCAAGCCAATAATGTCATGTCTTTTCCTTAAACAGGGGAAGTATATAGAATCATAGAATCATTTTGGTTGGAAGAGGCTCTTAAGATCATCAAGTCCAACCACAACACTGTCACTAAACCATGTCCCTAAGAATCTCATCTCTGCATCTTTAAACCTTTCCAGGGATGGTGACTCCATCACTGCCCTGGGCAGCCTGTTACAATGCCCAACAACCCTTTCCGAGAAGAAATTGTTCCTAATATCCAATCTAAACCTCCCCTGGTGCAACTTGAGGCCGTTTCCTCTCATCCTGTCACTTGGGAGAAGAGACCAACACCCTCCATGCTATGAGGAGAAAGTGTCTAAGGGGCTTTTTTGAGGAGCATCTGAGAACTTCCTTACCTACTGCGGGGGTGGAAAAGGCCCTCCTTCTACTCTGAGGAGTCCCAAAAATTGCTTCAAAATTCTCCGAGGAAAGCATCTCAGTCTTTGCATCCCTTACCTATAGGGCAGGTACCAGCTTCTCTTACCTGTTTCTTTTCTGTATTTCAGTTGACAACGACCCACATTTCATCATACACCTGCCCAAGAGCCAAAGGAACATCTGCTTCAATATCAACTCAGAGCCTGGAAAGATCCTGAACTTGGTTTCTGATCCTGGTACTGGTAAGGAAATAAAACATGGTTTACTTTACAGCACGCTTTTCTTCTCTCAGGTCTGAAAAGTATCTGGAGGGAGCAGGGGAAAGTGGTTGTTCCCGTTCACATCTGGAGTGCTGGGCCCAGTTTGAGGTCTGCCAGTGCAAGAAAGATGGTGACAAGCTGGATTAAATTTGGTGGTGACCACCAAGATTATCATAGGGCTGGAGCAAAATATGTACAGGGAGAACTGGAGACAGCTGAGTTGGGTCAATCTTAAGAAAAGAAGAGCCAAAGAAGATACATAGCTAAAGGACAAGAGGTGACAGAAATAAGGTGCAACAGGTGGAATTCAGAGTAGGCGTGAGTTATTAGGAAAAACTTTTTCACTGTGAGGATGGCCACTTGTTTCTGCCAATCCCATTATATTCCCTGCTGAGATCAGAACTCTAAGTCTTTAACTGGTGCTCCAAGATTTAGGCAAGATCTGCTTCTCCACTCTTCACAGGAGTTGTGGTCAATGGGCAGCTCGTTGGAGCCAAGAAAATGGAGAATAAGAAACTCAACACATACTTCGGAAAAATTGGGTTTTATTTCAAAAACAAAGGCCTGAAGGTGGAGATCACCACAGAAACAATAACACTGAAAGATGGATCTTACAGCATCACGCTGACCTGGTTGGACACGGGGCACATCATTCGGAAACAGTAAGTTGCTGAGTGTTTGTTGTCTGCCCTGTGGAAACCATTTGGAACAATAGCATTGGACTGACCCAGCTGTGGGTGGGATCCAGGTCACAGGGTGCCTGCCCAAGACTGTGTGAATCTTAGCTTGATGTCTAAGCTCTCGTTACAGCTAATGAAATTAGGCAGCAGGGTCAAGACAGTGATTCAGTTGACCAGACACAGAAAGAGCTGAAAGAGTAGAGTAGAAAGAGCTGAATTCCTCTCCCTACTGCTGACTGCATTGGCTGAGACCAGGATTCAGTTGCCTAAACACAAGCACCTAATGTTATTTGAGATACCTTCAAGGTTCCTGGTGTGATGGGAGACATGACTCAGAACATCCAGGAGACCTTCACCTGCAGATTAACAGCTAGCAGCCATGTTGGACATCCTACAGCACTAGACATGTTTTCAGGCAAACGGATCACTTCCAAAATCTCCAATCATTGTAGCAAGAGCTTAAATTTGTAGGGCAAGATTTGGTTGCCTGAACGTGGGCATGAAGTATCAGTCCTACTGTCCTGCCAGACCTCTGGGTACCACTCCCAAGGCTGTGGGTTTCTGATGGATCCTCTGTCATATCTATCATCCCTGTGTGGTTGTTCTAATACCCAAGAGCATCTTAAGGGGCCTGACAGCTTCTGTGTGGGCAGCTGAACTGAGTCCTTCCTTTGGTTCATCTCTGCCAGGCTTCTTATATCTGTGAAGAAAGAAAATAACATTACCATCACCGTGGGTGAGGAGATGTCCTTCATGGTTGTGCTGCACCGTGTGTGGAAGAAGCACCCAGTTAATGTCAACTTCCTGGGAATCTACATTCCCCCTGAAAACCAGTTCTCTCCTGAAGCCCATGGGCTGATAGGTAAAGGCTGTGGGTTGGGTGGTGGGAATGGGGGACACTAGGAAGGGTTTTTGCTAGATTTTTGAGTGAACTCACTGGTGTTGGTGTCCTGATGGAGAAGGTGTGAAAATTATTTAAATAAAATATGGGAGAGGTTCCTGTAATGTCCTGGAAGCCCCAAGGACATTGTAGAACATCTGGGATTAGAGATTATTCCTCATCCCAGCTGGGGAGAGTGTTTTCCAAACAAGCCTGACTAGGCTTGGAGACACTGTGACAGGGCTTTCCTGGTGTGGCTAATCTGCTGCAGGTTGAAAATAAAAAGACTGAAATAAACCCTTAAAAAACCTTCTTTCTGATAAGATTTCTGTGCAAACATTCATAACTCAGCTCTCCCCTGAATGACAGCAATGGCATACAACAAAACCAAGGGCTCCATTCACAGGGAAAATCAGCCCTCTCAGCCCTGGACCCACCCAAGGCTCCTTTTAAGATGTGGGAATCCTGTGCAGCAGAGGTGGCTTTCCCAAATGCTCTTCTCAGCTCCAGTCTGGTTATTTAGAAGTTTGCTGGTTCAAAAGCAAAGCTGTTTACCCTCCTGATCTGATGGCGCTGGAGACTCGGTGCCTTGTGATCCATGCAGAAGGCGTTCGCCTGATGCATCCCGTTTGTTTTTCCAAAAATGCCCAGCAGCAGCTTCCATGACAGCCCCAAAAGTCAGGACACGCAAAGAGCTTTAAACCTCTCTTTGATCAGGTCAGTTTACGTCTGAACCAGAAGTGTATATCCATGACCAAAGACCTGGGCAAGATCCGGAGAAACCACAAGCCACCATGGAAGTGAAAGGCAACAAACTCACTGTTACCAGGTAGGAATAATGTATTTTATTCCTCTTTCTAAATCTGGCTTCTTTTTATTGACATTGATGACTACAGGCTTATTAAGTCTCAAGGATCTTGGGGGGGAAATTCCCTATTTTCCCTCTGTTAACTATCTGGTTTTAGCAGTTAGTGAAACACTTGGGACAAAATCACAGACTGGTTGGGGTTGGAAGGGACCTCTGGAGATCATCCAGTTCAACCCATCTGCTAAAGCAGGGTCACCAGAGCAGATCACACAGGAAGGTGTCCTAGTGGGTTGGAATGTCTCCAGAGAAGGAGACTCCACAACCTCTCTGGGCAGCCTGGGCCAGGCTCTGGCACCTCAAAGGAAACAAGTTTCTCCTCATATTCAGACGGAACCTCCTGTGCTTCAGTCTGTGCCCGTTGCCCCTCATCCTGTTGTTGGGCACCACTGAACAGAGTCTGGTCCATCCTCTGACACCCACCCTGGAGACATCTATCAACATTGAGATCCCCTCTCAGCTTCTCTTCTCCAGCTGAACAGCCCCAGCTCTCTCAGTCTCTCCTCATCAGGAAGATGCTCCAGACCCCTCATCATCTTTGTAGCTCTCAACTCCCTCCAGCAAATTGAACTAGTTGGGTTCTTTCATAATCATGCATGAACTGTTGTGTCCTTATAGCTGCCCAGCATCTGACCTTGGCCAGGCCCTGTCAAAGTGTCTGGGACCCCCACAAAAGAGCCCACAAGCTCATAGAACTGTAAAATTAATTTGGGGTTGTTTCCACTTTCTGCTGGTGGAAGACACACATCTCGATGCTTTAGCAGAGCAGTGCCATGAATGAGCAATGCTACAGGATCAGGGAAGAGCGGCTGGAAAGCTGCCCAGTGGAAGAGGATCTGGGGTGTTGGTGACAGCAGCTGAATCTGAACCAGTGTGTGTCCAGATGGCCAAAAATGCCACCAGCATCCTGGCTTGTATCAGGAATAGTGTGGCCAGCAGGACCAGGACAGTGACTGTCCCCCCGTACTGGGCACTCATGAGGCCAAACCTTGAATCCTGGGGTCAGTTTTGGGCCCCTCATGACAAGAAACACCTTGAGGTGCTGGAGCGAGTTGAGAGAAGGGAAGGGGCTGGAGCACAAGTGTGATGGGAGCGGCTGAGGGACCTGGGGGGTTCAGCTGGAGAACAGGAGCTGAGGGGAGACCTTCTGATCTCTGAACTGCCTGAAAGGAGCTTGGACCCAAGGGGGTGTTGGTCTCCTCTCCCAAGTTACAAGTAATAAAATTAATTGGCCTCAAGTTGTACCAGGGAAGGTTTAGATTGGATATTAGGAAACACTTTTTCCCAGAAAGGGTTGTTGGGCATTGAAACAGGCTGCCTGGGGCAGTGGTGGAGTCACCATCCCTGGAGGTGTTTAAAAGACATATAGGGCCTTACAGACATGGTTTAGTGATGGACTAGATGCTGCTAGATTAAAGGTTGGACCTGAAGATCTTAAAGACCTTTTCCAATCAAAATGATTTGGTGACTATCAATGTCATCTTGTCGTGTTGTGACCTTCATTTTGAGTGGTCTCTTCCTCACAGGGGGTTGCAGAAGGACTACAGGACAGAACGCGTGCTTGGGACGGAGGTGCGGTGCTGGTTTGTGCACAACAGCGGGAAAGGGTTCATCGACGGCCACTACACAGATTACCTCGTGCCCACCCTGTACAGCTTTCTGAAGAAACCCTGAATGCTCCAACATGAAAACAGTTTATTATAAAAAAATTCTGATCTGCTCCTTCATGCCAAAACAACTCTTCTGAAGAGTAGCTGTCAGCCTGTCAAGCCAGATCAACCGAAGGTGACTTCACCACCATTTGCTTTATAAATGATCAGTGTTTCAAAGGAATGTAACTCCCTTTCCTGTTAAAAAATGAAATCTGTAATAAAGTGACATGCTGGGTTGTAGTATATGTACCTTGATCTTGCCGTGTCTGACTTATTGGATAGTAAACACCATTAAAATTTTCAGCTATTTTGTAATGCACATTTCACAGCAGACTTTTAACTGCATTTGGGCTCCTGCAGTGTGGGTAAAACACACAAACAGATTTAATACTTAC
This sequence comes from Columba livia, assembly GCF_036013475.1. NCBI lineage: Eukaryota > Metazoa > Chordata > Aves > Columbiformes > Columbidae > Columba > Columba livia. Next base: position 207,106,961 of record NC_088602.1, on the reverse strand, counting down.
ACCTTCGCTTTTTCAGACTGCTGGGAAAATATAAGTTCATATACTGCTGGACTGGGCAAAAAAGACAATGTGCATTAGATGTAAAGGAAATCTAACAGGAAAGGAACATGGGCTCTGCAGTGGGTATCATGAGGAGTCTCTAGTCTTAAGGATGGGTTAACCAACAGAATGTCCTCAAAATAACCGATGCTGCCATATCACAGGGAAATTAATTACATAAGCCCAAGACAACCTCCAGCATATTTTTTGTGAAAATGTCAACATCACAGTGGAGTTCACACAAAGATGCATATCTGGGAAAGCAGGAAACATTCAGACTATCTAGAAATCACCACCAGTACTGAAAGCTTTCCTCCCAGCGATGTAAGCTCCCAAAAGACGCCTTAACACTTCAAGAATATTCAACAATGAATGAGAGTAGTAGCAAAACAACTATGTGTGTGTATGTACCCAGAGACAGACTTAAAACTCCACTTTCTGGCAACCTTAGAAAAATTATGTTGGCCAGATCCTTCTCAGCAGCCCTAATCTAGGAAGGGGTCTCAGGTAACCCACTTGCCATTCAGAATTTTGGTTTCCTTATAAACTAAAGGCTGGTACATGACCTTTCTCGCAGCCATGGTGTGCACAGTGAGAGGATCAATGTGTTTTAAGTGTCTTTCCAAAGTAACTCTCAGAAACCATTCATCATTCCTTTGAGCTCATTTATTACCTTTGGCCTCCACAACATCCTGCAGCAGTGAGTTCCCCGGTTTAACCAGGCTCTGTGTGCTGAGGGTGTTTTTAAATCCTCAAACCAGTGATTTCCTTGTTTCCCAGCTTCTGTGTGAATACAAGCAATAAACAATCATTCTCTGGCCTTCTCCACACAATTTATAACTTTACATGTTGATTATATTCACGTTAGTTCTTCAGGGTCCAGAATGTTAAGTGCAATTATTTTCAGTGATTCAGAAGTTCCTCTGTTTTTTCACTTACCTTCATTACTCTCCCGCACAGCTCTTCTCAGTCATACCTGTTATTTAAGAAACAGCAGACCTGTTTACACAATCCAGGCTGCAAAAAAAGAGCCTGAACTTACAGACAAGTGTGTCTTCTGACTCTGGTTCCCTTCCACATAATTCTCCATTCTTAGAACCACAGAATCATACTGGCTGGAAAAGATCTTTAAGGTCATTGAGTCCAACCATTAACTCAACACTGCCAAGTTTGCCTCTAAACCACATCCTTGAGAACTTCATACATACATCTTTTACACCTCTCCAGGGATGGTGACTCTACCACTGCCCTGGACAGCCTGTTCCAATGCCCAATAGCCCTTTCCGAGAAGAAATTTTTCCCCATATTCTAAGCTAAACCTCCCCTGGAGCAACTTGAGGCTGTTTCCTCTCATCCTGGTGCTTGTTCCTTGGGAGAAGAGACCAACCCCCTCCATGCTCCAAGCTCCTTTCAGGCAGTTCAGAGATCAGAAGGTCTCCCCTCAGCTCCTGTTCTCCAGCTGAACCCCCCAGGTCCCTCAGCCGCTCCCATCACACTTGTGCTCCAGCCCCTCACCAGCTCCATTCCCTTCTCTAAACTCGCTCCATTCTTCAGATACTGTGTTACTGCTTGACTCTGTCTTGCATTTGTGTCCAGAACCCCAGCAAAGCCATCTGATGTCCCATGCAAGTTCCTCTCAAACTACTCCAGACAGCAGCTGTTTCACCAAACCTGTGCAATCTCTCAGCGTTTCCTGCAGTGGTCCCCTGGAAACCAAAAAAAAAAAAAATAAACAAGACACAGAACCTTGAGGCAAGGGACAAGGAACAGTGATTTTTGCTTCTAGCGACCCTGAACTTTTAAAGTGCAAGATAACCCATGTGCACATCATGGGCCCTGGGGACAGCATGATGACCATGAGCCAGCACTGGGCCCTTGTGGCCAGGAAGGCCAATGGTACCTGGGGTGGGTTAGAAGGGGGTGGTCAGTAGGTCAGAGAGGTTCTCCTGCCCCTCTGCTCTGCCCTGGGGAGACCACACCTGGAATATTGTGTCCAGTTGTGGCCCCTCAGTTCCAGCAGGACAGGGAACTGCTGGAGAGAGTCCAGCGCAGCCACCAAGATGCTGAAGGGAGTGGAGCATCTCCTGTGTGAGGAAAGGCTGAGGGAGCTGGGGCTCTGGAGCTGGAGGAGACTGAGGGGGGACCTTATTAATGTTTATAAATACATAAACGCTGAGTGTCAGGAGGATGGAGCCAGGCTCTTCTTGATGACAGCAAATGACAGGACAAGGGGCAACGGGTACAAACTGGAACAAAGGAGGTTCCACTTAAATATAAGAAGAATCTTCTTCCCAGTGAGGGTGCCAGAGCCTGGAACGGGCTGCCCAGGGAGGTTGTGGAGTCTCCTTCTCTGCAGACATTCAAACCCGCCTGGACACCTTCCTGTGTAACCTCATCTGGGTGTTCCTGCTCCATGGCGGGATTGCACTGGATGATCTCTTGAGGTCCCTTCCAATCCCTGACATTCTGTGATTCTGTGATCAGCTGAGATCTCCTCTCAAGGGGATGGGGCTGTTTGTCTCCGTCGGGTTCCAGAGACACACACCAAGCCAGGGGCAGACCAGAGCATCGAGTGATGTTTTGCACTTTGCCTGGGACAATTTGCACCTCTCTTGTACAGCAGCACATCAGCTGGGCGCTCTGCTGTGCTCTGTGGCAGATCCAAACCAACAGACACCTCAAGCACTTAAAAGGCTGATAAGAAATACAGCAACCTGAGAAGGGTTTATGTTTATTCCTGAACTGCCTTAGAAATTAAACATTGTACAAAATGTGACTTGTTTCTAAAAAAATAAAACGGTAATGTTACATCATTTAGCATGACTCATGTTACTCATGTAGCAGAGTGACAATGGAAGCATGAACAAAAGAAAATACCCTGGAAAACCAGGAGAGAAATCACCAATTTCTATCTGCACACACTTCTGCCAGCATCCGAGAAACCCCTCAAGTAACATCCATCTTGAGCTCCCACTGAAGATAAATTGCATATTCCTATTATTAGGAACCCTGACAAACAAGATAACAGAGGAGCGATGCCTTGCGTTCTACTATCACTGATGGGCTAAGCAAAAATAGATGACAGCAAATAACAAACCAGATCATTCTGACACGACCGAGGAAAACAATCCCTTGCAGCACTGTTACCTTCCTGCTACTCTCCTGATCCCTTCCCTTGTTCCTGCAGCCAGAATTCACTTTTAGCTGCAAACTTGAGAAATGTGGTGTATAAACTCCCCTGGATTTGACACACACCACCTGCCTCAAGCAGCTACTTGTAGGTAATTCTGTCTCTTATGGAACTGCTAATATATTTCAGTAAATAAAATCTTGCAGCTTGCAGCTGACTGCTATGTTTTACAAAAGGAAAATGAAACAAATATAACACAACTTCGATATAGAATCAGGTGAAATATTTCCCCTGATAAGATCTCCACAAACATTTTATGTAATAAATCCATAGTGATCTTTAAATAAATCCAGTTTGCTTGTGGTTAATTGCTATATACATTATAAATACATACGCACACACAATTAAAACCCTGACACAGTAGAGTCTTGCGTCTGCCTGCAATCTTTTCTGATCCACAATTAGCACCTCAGGCGAGTTTGGAAATGTCTTCGTACTGGATATCTTCAACTCGGCGTCCTTTTAAAGGTCCCTGGAGAATGACATAGTAGAAGAATTAAGATCAAAATATAAACTTGTTTGTTTATTGAATTCCCAATAGGGAGCTTAAAATAAGATGGCTAAGGGCACTGTATGAAATCTCATCATGTTTAGACATTTTTCAAGAAGCACAATCAAAATGAACAGCATTGGGAGTCACAGGCATTAGCGTTTTTACTCAGTGCTGCACCCAGTAAAAACACAACGACCACTTTTTTGTTTAAGCATTCTGCCCAAAAACTACGTATAACTGCACATCGGACACTGGACAGGGGGTGCGTAGCAGAATGCATCCAAAAAAACGCAGGTTTGGGATTCACTCATAACACCATGTTTGCTGTTTCTTTGTTTTCAGCCTGACCAGACAATGTGACAAGATCTCAACACTGTGCCAGAAATCTTTTTCACTTTTATTTATGATAGTTAAAGTCCTTGTGATTTTGGGGCAAACCGCAGCTGTTTTGAATTAATTCACCATGAACTTTTAAGTAGTAAAAGATTTAATTTTGAACACAAACTTCTTATCTATAAAAATCCTGGTCACCCTACAAACAATAAGAAAATTTTCACAGACTTCATTGGTTTCCAGTAGTAGTTTCACTCTTTTTTAATGTATAGACTCAGAGGTCATGCAGGAAAGGGAAATCTTAACACATACAAGCAGGAGAACTAGAAAAAAACACAAGGAGGAAATTTTTGACACTGAGGGTGGTAAAACGCTGTCCCAGGTTGGCCAGAGAGGTGGTGGATGAACCATCCCTGGAGACATCCCAGCCCAGGCTGGACGGGGCTCTGAGCAACCTGAGCTGGTGAAGATGTCCCTGCTCATGGCAGGGGTGGCACTAGATGAGGTTTGAAGGTCCCTTCAACCCAAACCATCCTGTGATTCTATGAGACACTACCCTGGCTTTCCAAGGACAACGTTATCATGATCCTCAGCTCCAACTAAAGCTCCTTCTGTGATCAGGACAACCGCACAGTCTGTTCTCAAGCAAATTCTCCAAAATCTAATATGGGCTGCGTTTCTGCAGCTCTTCCTCAAATGGGATCCTAACAGGGTCTCTCTCCTCAAAGCCATGTTTAAGAAATTTGACTTTGAGCCAATAACCTTTCTCCTGCATCAATGAGTTTAAAGATTGGTCTTGCAGAGGAGAACGAAGAAGTAGCCACACAGATGTGATGACATGGTCTAATTTTAGCTCAGAAAAAGGTGATACATAAAACAAATGAACAACAGCAAAACACCCCATGAACAAACAAAACACCAGAACCAAACAAAACCCCCCAAAACAACAATGAAAAACAAACCAACAAACCAAAAACCCAACACAAAATCAAAAAAACCACCATAATTGTTAACCATGAACAAGACAACAAGTAAGCACATAAAGCCCCACGTTCAGTCTGGAAAAGGCAGGAGAAAATTCACCTCCTTGCATATTTCACATTTTTCACCTTCCCACAAAACAATACAACAGTCACATTCAAAATAAACATACAAAACGGTTTGCAAGTCTCTTTCAAGTTCAAAACTTGACAAAACCAGCATCCTGGCACGTTTTAAAGGCAAACAGCAGAACATCAGTCTGTAGTGGGGAATATGTGGCTGTTTTCCTACTGGTTGGGAATCGGCGGGAGGTGACCACAGTGTTTTGCACACTGTAAATAAAGCCATCCTGTAAGACAGGATTAATGATAGCATCTGTCTTTGTGCAAGCTCTCCAATGTACACATGAAAAGTGCTCCACGCAAACAAAATTTTGCAGTGTTCGAAACTTACAGAGTCGATGATTATTGTCACTGAAAACTTCTTTTCATTGATAGATTCCAAGATGCCTTCATTTCCCCTGTAACCACCATTTAATACCATCACTTTCTTGCCTGAAATGAGAAATAGGAAAAAAGTTACACAGCGGGGCTCCCAGCTTCTTTTGATGGAGCTGTGTTCAACTCCACTGACTGCTGGGAAAGAGAAGGTTTCTCCCCGCAGATCCAACAAGCAGCTCCCAGCTTTGCTTCACAGAATCACAGACTGGTTGGTGTTTGAAGGGACCCCTGGAGATCATCCAGTCCAACCCACCTGCTAACACAGGTTCACCAGAGCAGATCACACAGGAAGGTGTCCAGGTGGGTTTGAATGTCTCCAGAGAAGGAGACTCCACAGCCTCTCTGGGCAGCCTGGGCCAGGCTCTGGCACCTCAAAGGAAAGAAGCTTCTCCTCATATTCAGACAGAGCCTCCTGTGATTCAGTCTGTGCCCGTTGCCCCTCATCCTGTCGTTGGGCTCCACTGAAAAGAGTCTGGTCCATCCTACGACACCCACCCTTGAAATATTTATCAGCACTGATGAGATCCCCTCTCAGCTTCTCTTTTCCAGCTGAACAGCCCCAGCTCTCTCAGTCTCTCCTCATCAGAAAGATGCTCCAGACCCCTCAGCATCTTTGCAGCCCTCAGCTGCACTCTCTCCAGTAATTCCTTGTCCTTCTTAAACTGGAGAGCCCAGAAGCAGACACATTACAACCTGCCCGTTTCCAAAGCGCAGCTCCATTTACTGCTCCTGGCTACATATACTGTGGACTGACACAATCTAAACTACATCCAGAAGCCAAATCCATTTCTTCAACATCCCATTCCCTATACTAATGGCTCAGTACACCTCCTTTTTCACATCTCACACAGGCTGTCCCCCCAGGACGTCACATACAAGCATCCTTACACTACAGAGCGCTCACCGATACCATCACCCAGCTCCCCAGCAGCTGCAGAATGCAGCAGGTCTGCTGAATAATCTGCAAATCCCAAAATCCTACATGCACTGTGTTCTGCTTACTGCTACCCTGACTGTTCCCTGAAATACTGGTCAGATGCTACACACAAACATCAGTGTGTGCCAGTCAAAGAAACGCCCGCGAACCAAACAGGAGGTGAGGAAAGCTTTGCCAAGTGCCCACAGCTATTTGAGGCATGACTTTGGAAGGGAAAATACAGGATAAATATGACCAATGGCTCTGCAGGGCTCCCAGAGATGCTTCCTGCCAGCTGAAGAGAGATGCTTTCATCTCATCAAATGCGCTGATTCCTAAAGCACTTCTGTCTTCTCAGAAAATAATCTAAGTCTTATGAGAAAGGACTGTGAGGACTCAAAGCAGAAGCAATGTAATAATTGCCTAGAAAGTAACCAGGGGATATTTGGTATATGATCAAACCAGCTTGCAAAACACTGTCCCAAGAACAAGACAGCTTTTGTTATGGTACTTTCAAGTACATGAATTATAGTTTAAAAAAACTGAAATATTTGCAGTTTTGTAGTGACAGCTACGCTGAAAAATGAACAAAATATCTATACCTGGTGCGGGTATGACCGTTTCCAGATGTGTCTGATCCAGCTTCAGTTTGTCTCCAGAATCAATCATCTTCACAACTGCTGTATATTTGTCAATCACTTCCTGTTGTGAAAAGCAAAGGCCAATCAGAAAAATAAAATATATTTTAAAAAAAATCTAATTTTATATTTCAAAATTAACAAACTCAGGACCACGAGTCTGCACTTCCACATTTTCACAAGCAGAAAGGGACTTCTGAGCTGTCCTAAAGGCATCCAGCTTTCACCAACTGCTGACCGTCCCCACGCTGAAGTTAAGGCTTGATTAAAAGGGCTCCTCTTGAACACCAGTGATGGGTTTAATTGACCATTAATTTTGTGAGCCTTCTCTGAAGGTTTTGTCAAGCTTCAGATCAGCTATCTTGGCTATTCTCTCAAAGATGGAGAGTACATTAGAGGTTTCTTTCCCCCATGGGAGGCTGTGGCAGATTGCAACCCCCCTCCCTCCTTCAGTATGGCACATCTCCCTCTTCCTCTGCTACTTGAGGCTAACAGCTTCTTTTGTTTGGCCCAGAGCACCCTGGCTCCTGGGACATTAGAAGAAGGGAGTGCCAAGGCACACTGAGCTGCGCCCAGTGTGGGGGATGTTTGGAGGCTTCAGGGGCACCCACAGCCAATGTGCGGGGTGCAGAGAAGCTTCTAGAGTGCCTACAGTCAGATCTGATCAGATAAAAACGGGACTCTCGTCGAGACCCAAGCCCCATTTTGTGTGGGGGTCTCTTGGAGTACGAGCTTAGCCACTGCCGCCAGGAGAGCCCCCTCCCTGGGATGGAGACTCCGCTTGCCTCGCCGCCACGGGTGTAAGCAAACCTCTCGCAGGATTGTGAGTATATTTATACTTTTCGCGCACATTTGCACAAGTAAATTTATTCCTCGCACAATCGCGAGTGGCCGCCGAGAGCCCCTCGCACAATCGCGAGTGTATTTTCTTTCCGTGCACATTTGCACGTGTAAAATAACTCTCGCAGGACTGCAAGCGTATTATAAATTTACTCTCGTGGAATCGCGAGTGCACATTTTCCATACTCACTACGAGTACGTGTATCTCTATAAAAATAACCCCACACCGTGTTTAGGCAAGTGTGTACTCCTCCAGGACTCGGGGACGGCTCCGGCATTGTTTTGAGTGAAGCCACGTGCATGCACTCTGTGGACCGCCCCTCTCAATTATTTCCTCCACTGATATCCGAACCTGTATTTAAGTCACTTTTGGAGTGCTAAAACCCTGTTCCTCGCCGGCCTAACAAAAGTTGGTTTTGGACCTTGTTGTCCCTTAAATTGACCTGCGGGTTGCCTCTGTGACAGAGGCAAAGATGGCTGGAAGTCACACAGTAAATACTGAGATACTACTACCTCTTGATTAAGGAAAATGTCACTGATCATCTTCGCACCTGGAATAAACCGTGTTCCACCTCTGGTATTCAGAGCTCAACACGAGACAGACATCAGGCTCATAAACCCTTCCAGATCTCTACCAAAAAAGCAGTGATTTTGAGCTCTTTACACTCTAGTCAATGATTCAAAATGCACCCGGGCGTTATTTCTGGCACCTTTGTCAGCGACTGTTGAGCCCTGGTCTGCCCAGCACAACATAACTTCACTGGCAGTGGCTAAAAGTACTTTTAAACAACAGAGCGAGGCTGAGAGCCTGCAGATTTTGTGTAGAAACGGGATCTTGTTCAAAGGCAGCCTCCAGTTTAAATATATGGGCAAAAATGACTAGTCTGAGACTAAAACTCAACTGCACTGCGCTTGGTCATATCAAAAAGGGACTATTCTCCAAGGCACACATTTTAATAGGGACAAACTATGCAGGACGAAACAGTGGTTAAGAAAGAATCACTGAGTAAGTGACATTAAACCAATTCAGAGATTCACTCCCTGCCCAGAATAAGTCCCAGCAAAATGAAGACGACGTTTCAGCTCCTGCCAGTGTTGACTTAAAGCTGAACAACTTGCACAGTGAAAACAAAACTTGAGAAGTTATCTGATCTCAGAAGAGCCTAAAGAATGCCACGTTTGCATACTTTACCTTAACAACTGCCTTCTTCTTGTGATACTTCTCTCCAAGCTTCTTCGTTATAATTTTTACAATGATATCCTGGAATATTTGAATGGAGACAAATAATAAGATGCAAAAATATACAACTACACAATCTAAACTAATTGCACTGACTCCAGGCACAGACAATAGTAAAGACTAAGCACTCAGGAACTTGTCTTTATCCTTAAATTACTGTCTCAAAGTAATACTTTTGTTTGTTTTACAACTACAGTTACAGTTGAATTCAGGATATAATGTGAAAGTCCTCAATGGGTCAAGGGCCAGACTTCTTGATCTAGAAGTCCAGTCAAAAAACAGAAGCTGAGATAACGCCTCTCAGATCAAAGGCTGATGTTGACTTCTCCATGCCAGTAAAATCATGATTTAAACATGATTTGTAAAGACTCACAGTAACAGCTCTTTAATTAGAGAATTCCACCCCATCTGAGGTCAGGCATATGACACTTCAGACTGCAGATCCTGCAGTAATTCCTCCCAGATACTGTAATATTTCACATTTAGCAGCTCGCAAAATAAGAGCAAATTCAGTTTGGAATCTGGTCTTGGATCTTCACACAAATCAACAGTGGCTTTAGAGATGAAGAATCGGTTGTATTTGGTATAATAATAATAATTCTTAAGACGCTTACAGGCTGCAACCAGTAGTCTCTTCGAGATGTTCTTTTCTTCTCCTCTTCAAGCTACAGAACAACAAAAAATAATCACCATTTACTTCCTCCTTTCACCACAACTTTCCCATGCCTTTGAAAAGCTGAACCAATTCTCTAGGCTCACATCAAAATGGGAATAAAAAACCAACCAAAAACCTAAATATGGGTAAGTCAGTATGTGCTTGCTGCATAAAAATCAATCTAATGAGATCCAGGCATCCATAATAAAATGATGGAGATTTATATTTGTTTTGTGTCAAGATTTGTTTTGTTTCTAGATATTTTCTTCTCTTCCAAAATCTGTATTCCTTTACTTCCAACATCTGAGTTGTCTGTGGAATAGGGACGGATGAGCAGTAGAAACCAGTTTTAATGGGGATGTGAGAAAATTTTGCTTGCTAAGATACGAAAGTCTGAATTCCACATGAACTGAAGGTCTGAGGTCACTTCAAAGGATGCCCTGGTAAAGCGCACAGGGTTACAAAGACACAGATCCTGCATGATTTTTACCTCCATAATCTCATCCAGTGCAGACTTCTTCTTTTTCTCTTTGGACTGACCAGAGCTATGAGCTGATTCTTTTCTTTTAACTGCCCCTTCCACCATCTTCAGTGCATTTGCTCCAAGGACACTGCTGGAAGAGTAAGACGGTGTTTTCACAGCAGACCTTACATTGTTTCCTCTACCAAGATGCATTTGAAGAACTGGCTGTGCAAAAAGGCCTGCTGATCTATTAAATCTGAATTGTGCAAGTCACCTTCCAGACCCTGCATGCCTTCTTCTCTAGGACTGCATTTGGCAGCTAGAACTGATCTCCTTGAGGCGTAAACTCCACGCTCACCGATGTCTGCTGCCAGCGGTCCAGCAGAAGGAAAGCAACTTAATGACCATTTCACCAGCACAAAAAGCAAAGAGTTGATCGGGGACTTGAGGTCAGTGGAGAAGACAAAAGCAGGTCTGCAAACAGGGTTTTCAAATTTGAAAGGACAAATCTGTGGCTTTAGAGAAGCCACCTGGATAGACCTGGTGGATGTCTAGAACTCCTTCCAGAAAGAGATACTTAACCTACCCAGCAATGGGAAAAAACACATGGGAATCGAATCATAGAATCATTTTGGTTGGAAGAGACCCTCAGGATCATCGAGTCCAACCATAATCTAACTCTAACACTAAACCATGTCCCCAAGAACCTTGTCTATGCACCTTTTAAACACCTCCAGGGGTGGTTGACTCCACCACTACCCTGGGCAGCCTGTTCAATGCCTGACAACACTTTCCGCGAATAATCTTTTCCTAATTTGTAAAAAAGAGCTGCACACTCAGCAAATAAACACCATCTTCATAATCATATTTAAAATAGGGAAAAACAGTCTACGAGTTTTGAAAGAAAAGACCAATCAGCACAGAAAGTTACATATCATGGAACATGTAGGTAAAGTGAGAACTGCCAAAACCCAGCTTGAGTTAAGCAATTTTATAAATAACTTTTGAGTGCAGTAAAAAAAGACTCAATTACATATTGTCTCATCCAGAAAGATGAAGACAGCTGCTGTGAGGTGGACAGTAAGGCAATATTAATACAGCCTTACAACAAATCGCATGTTCTGCCTGTGGTGGCGATGTTGAATATACTGGCAAAGGGATATACATATCGGAATGAAGATGCTGAAATGGTAGTAGAAGCAAAACTGAGAGAAAAATTGTATTTCAGAGGAAGCCTGGATAATCTCCATGGCAGAGTTCTAGAAGAAATAGCACATTAAATCACAAATCAAATAGCAAGTACTTAACACCTTGTAAAGGTTAATGTACAATTAAACCAAGTGCAGTACCTATATTTAAGAAGGAAAACTCTAGCTGTGAGGTTACTAAGGGATTCCTGGGTGTCAGCACTAAGACAAATACTATTTAACATATACATTAAGGACCCTGGGACAAGGAAAGAGAGGCCACCAACACTGTTAGTGTGTGTCATCACTGCGGAGGACACAAGAAAGAACTGGACACCAAAGGGACTGGTTCATCTTAAAAAAACCACAAAATTCAACAGCACATTATGCAAGCTCACATACTTTGGAAAAGTTTATTCTGATTACCTTCTATCTACAGAGAGCTGTTTAAGAACAACAAAAGCAGAAAGGTGTCTGGCTATGATCACAGATGACAGCTACCAGTGTGAACCAGTCATGACAGAGTCAAATACAATCCTAAGAAGCATCAAGACAGACGAGCATTAGTGTCTTGTATAAGCCACGATGACATTTCATTTGCAGTATGCACAGATTTGATCAGTTCCAGGTTAGCTGAAACTGGAGCAAGGACGAGAAAGGGACATTCAGTGGATCGGGGGAATGGAGACAAAAATAACTGTTTATATTGGATGTCGATACCAACATGACAGCAACTGGTATAAACCAGCCATGACTATGTTTAGCTGAGAAATTATAGACAGGGTCCTAACGATCAGAGCAAACAGGTTTTGAAGGGTCTTCCCATGGGATTATAGGGCTGGGGAGACCCTCCTTGTGCACAACTGAGGCTGATCACTGTGTGGACAGGACTGGTACACTTGCAAGACTGCACACAGGAGTCAGTGCCCTTGAGAATCATATAGAATAGTTTGGGTTAAAAGGGACCTTCAAAACCCATCCAGTCCACTCCCTGCCATGAGCAGGGACATCTTCACCCAGATCAGGTTGCTCAGAGCCCCATCCAGCCTGGCCTGGGATGTCTCCAGGGATGAGGCATCCACCACCTCTCTGGGCAATTTGGACCAATGTTCTATCACCCTCAGGGGCAAAAATTTCCTCCTCACGTCCAGCCTGAATCTCCCCTCCTTTTGTTTAAAAACATCACCCCTTTTCCTAGGTCCTGCTGAAAAGTCTGTTCCCATTTTTTGTTAGGCCTCTTTTAAGTACCAAAAGGCCACAATATGGTCTCTCGGGAAAGCAGCTTGAAAGGACCTTCTGCTCATTCCTTCATTAGATGTAATTATAATCTTAGTTGTCTACGGAGTGAGTTAAGCAGGGATTTGAGGATGTAAGTTCTTGAAGGAAAAAAGTAAGCCCAGGGCTCCCAGTTTGCTCAAGGGCAGGTAGCACCAGCAGCTGTGCCCGCAGCGATGAGTCCTCACTCCATGTCAGCCACATAGATGTTCAAGGGAAGGCACATCTACCCTCCCACTCCATCTCCGTACCCAACTACCAATATCCCCACACCCTCTAAACTCTTCCATCCACTATCTAGGATCTCCTGGTCCTATTTCTGTAGCCTCACTCATGAAATACAAGTGCCAGGTTTCTTGTGCTGTGAGCATGGAAGGTGGGAAGCCAGAAGTTCTGCTGCACACTGCCCTGGGCACCAGGTTGAACTCAACTGATCCTCAGTAACAGCCAGAAGCTGCAGAACGCACCCTGACGCTGTCACAGGGAAGCAGTGTCTATATACAACTCAGAAGCGATTCCTGTATCTATGACACCTATACCAGTGACATATAAACCATCATTCAGTCACTTCACCATGAAGTGGGTATTCTAATTTTGCTTCTGCACTAGTTTTATAAAGTTTGCAGACAATTATTTCTCATATGCTAGAAAAAAATCAGACTATTTGATATATGATTTTACATTCAGCCAAATTTTAGCAAGCACCTTAAGTATTCTTCACTGACTCTACTCAAGTGAGTGTCTGAATTAAAGTTTTGGACTCATCTTAAGCACAACTCAATGCTTAGGGATAATTTACAAGGTTTCCTCAAAGTCTGAAATCTGTACCTATTATCGCAAAGAACTACTTAATTGTCTCATTTTCTCACTGGCATATCTCCCATCAGATACCTTATCTAAGAGCTGAGCTTGTGATGAGAGGAAAGCTTTCGTTTTACCCAAAATATATTTAATTACAATACTGCCTCACATGAAAAGATGTAGTGATCATCAAACAGTTTCACAGACTGCTGCAAGTCAGAATTGTTTGCATTATTGATGGCTTTTGTCCTGCGTCGCTCATGGTTATATGATGACAATTACATTCATGAGCTTCAGAAAGATTTACATCAGGTAGATTCAAGCTTCTTAAATCATGATCAGAGAAAATATTACCTCCAATTAGAGAAGGCAATCAAACCTTTTAGGAAGCAAAATTAACAAGTCATGAATACCCATTTGTAGGAGGCATCTGGGACAAGATGGAATTCACTTCAAATGCTCTGACTGGATCCCTTTTCCACTCTCTCACATCCCTATCTGCTCAGAGGAACCTGTAAATGCCTAGAACCTCATGGGCTTCTGCCATGAACCATCGTGAATTCAAGAAGGCTCCTCATCGCACACATTTAATATAAACCCATTTACCCATTTCAAATATAAATGGAACCATGAAGTCACCATGTATCCCCTCCTGAACAACATGACAGGATGAGATATTAGACTCCAAATATTTTAGGACAAGATACATCTTCCTGCCCATATAAATACCATTCTCCTACAAGTGCTTTGCAACAGTAAAGGTTGCCCTTCAATTCTTTTCTCACCTTGTTTTAGAAGATGCTGCTATTGAAGTACTTGCTCCTTTGTTTAAATTAAATGTAACTAAAAAATAAAAAGACATTACTCTATTTCTATCTTTAAACATAATTGCATTGAAGGATGTTACAATTTTTAAAATCTGCAAATGGAAAAGATAATAAATTTGAAAATATTTACTAATGTATGTTTTGGTTCATCTTTTAAAATAAATTACTTTAAACGTTATAAGAAAGAACACTCTGTATTTCCATATTCCAGTGCTCTTTATAACGGCTCTCAAAGCACTGCACGAAGCACCGAGCAGGCCTCAGCGCTCATCTCATTTTAATCACAAAATCAGCTTATGTATGTTCTAGAAAATTACATATATCAAAAATCTGGTTACCTTTCTCTTCTTCATTTTCTCTGCTCAGTTCGGTATAGACTGGCTTTTCCTGCCAAAAAAGACACAAAACACATTTCAAGAGTCAAACAGACACCCGAGCCAAGATATCATTTTTTGGCGATCATTGATTAGCTCAGTTTTACGGACTACTGTGAGATTATTACAAGTGACTGTAATATTCAACCTGGCTTGATTCATAGAAGATTATATATTGAATAAACATGATCTCACTACAGGCTTCTGTGCAAAATTCTCTAATTAACACTCTCTACAGAGATGCTGTCTAAACCTGCTTGATTCCAGCATGAAAGTAGCCTTACCGTAGCAGTTTTCTCTACTTGAACCAGCACGATTAGACAGGTTTCTGGACAGACTGAAGACTCAAAGCGGGAAATTCTGGAATCCTTACAAATTTTTAGCACCAAAGGCTCAGCCCATTTAAACTTCAATTAGTTTTAAATTAAGAAAAAGATAAATGTTAACAACGGAATTTAAATGTACCTATCAATAGTCAGGATCAAAAGGGAGGTTCCAGTTCCAGGCAACGATGTGTGTGGAAGTTGTGGAATTATGCCAAATAAACAGATGCCAAATACCACACCAGCACTACCAAAATAAAACTTTCACTATGTGGATTTTATTATGTCAGCCCTGCCCCACCTCCAGGTTATTTATCAGCCTCCCCACTGTACTTGTTATTTGCAGCCCTAAAAATTGTGAAATACCACAAAAGACAACATGTCACGCTGGTTATTGTATTGTTTACTCTCCCTTCCTAAATTCGAGGGTGATTTTTAAATCACTAATCACTTGAAAAGCAGTAATTATTACTCCTTTAGTACTAAAGTGAGCCAGATACCAAGTAAACCTAAGTTTTCCTCTGGAACAGGTTATAATCTAAGATAGGTGTATAGCAGAAAATTCAGAACATAAGTGAACTGATGTGGTGATCCAAGCATAGAAGAAGACAGACTAAATCAAAGTCTGAAATGGCCAGGATTGGACACTACAGCCACAGAATGCAATTTTAGCAGATTTCAAAAATCACATCAAATCTAAAAGGAGCTGAAACCTCTGTTTTCCTCTATTTATTTATTTTTTGTAAAACTGTGAATCCATAGAGGACCTGAATGTTCATCAGCTGTAGAAACCACCAGCTGGTTACTCAAGGAAGTGTAACAAATTGCAATTTCGACAGAAACAAGTTAGTCGAGGCTGCTATCAGAAGTATCTGGGAGAAGACTGTTCCTTGTGGCTTAGAAGGGAACAGCAATGCAGCCAAATATGCCCACTGTTCCCCAGTTTGAACTTGATGATGAGCCTGTAACCTAAAGCATGAAGCTTACTCATCACCTTCTAACTGCCTGCAAAGAAAATACCAGTGCAAGGATCTCACCAGCATCGAATTCACCATTAACTTAACCAAGAGGAGTTTTGAGCTGAGGGTTGACATACAGTGTAATTTTCCTCACCAGTTCTTTCCCCTCCAAACCTCTTCTAACTTGTTGTTCAATGAATTTAGCAGTTTTTTCTTCATCATCAAGGTCCTGTTTCTTCTTCCTCTCTTGTTCTTGCTGCCTGCGAATAGTCTCCGGATCCCTATCAATATATTGAATGTACCAGCCTTTCGGAGTCTCATCAACCTTGCAAAGACCTAAAAAGTCAATGCAAGATAAAGATTAATACTCACAAAAGCAAGCAAGGGACAAAGAAAATATCAAGATCATTTGCACAGTCCACGATCACTGTAACAATGCAGATACTTTACCAGAGACAATGTACCCCTTACTGGCCCGGTAAAATTGACTTTGAGTTATCTTTACTATCTGTTTCTGCCCTTCAGCTAGCCAGTTCTATTTGGAAATACGCCAGAGTACATAATAAAGTGGATTGTTTGATAATACTTCCCTTATTGAAGAAAATATTTCCTTCTCAATGTTTTAACAAGGAAAAAGCAGAAATCTAACATATATAAACAATACACACTAATAGCATCACACTGAAGGAAACTTTACTATGCTATGCTGTTGTTACTAACTCATTAGAGTGACTTTTCAAGCTGTATATGACTCCTGAACATATCCTGTAGGACACAGGGAATCAGAGCCAATGTAAACTTTCTGCCATTTAATCGCTCTTTCTCGCATGGAACAAAAAACTGCAGATCTCAAGCTTTAACCCTTTCACCAGGCCAGGAATGAAAACAACTGCTCCCTTCTTGTCCCTGTAAATATGGAAGGATTCTGAAGTCATAAAAAATGTTCTATCATAATTTTTGATTTTTAAATGGCAACTGCTGGAAGTTGATTTGGAATTTATAGCAATACCTCCAATAAATACAGCCCAACAGACGAAACAAGGAAAGGCTCGTGACTAACACATTTATCCCAGGTTTCTGACATTTTTTATAAGCAAATTCCTAATTGCACAGAAATATGTTTGGACATCTGTTAATATATATGCAGGAAGGGAGAGAAAGAAAGCAAAAGGAAATGGGAGACCTAACATAAACATTTACTGATCACTTATCAGCAATGCAATTACCCAATAACATAAAAACTTCCCAACCCTAAGCATCTACATTTACCTTCTCTCCCCAGCCATTTCGTAAAGTCAGTCAGTGTCTCCCACTGTGTGGCATTCATGTGGATGTGTTCTCGATGACTGATATATTCATTGTACACAATATTATTGTGAACTCTCTTTGTTCCTGAAATATAGAATTATAAAATATAAATATTGGATCTAGGAGAAAGGAAGCAAAACTTATTGCATTGAGCTAATAAAAGGCATTAAAAACTAACAAATAAGCAGTAAAATATTTACCAAATCGCCTCCTGAGTAGTTCTAGGAAATCATTTCGGAACTCCCTTAGGGGATAAAAAGAAAGTATTTTAGTAAAACTTTAAATAATCACAAAGCAATTTTCTATTGCCATTAAGAATTAAATACCTGCAGTATAAAAATGAGTGTTTTAAAGAGAGCATAATGAAATTCAGACACTCATTTCCCTTTTTCTGTACACTAGCATTAAATGCAGTAGGCACACACAAAGAAACACAATATGGTACCTGCACATACAAATTAAATCTTCAAAAGGATAATCCCCTTTCAAAGGGACAAAATGGAAAGAACGAAATGTAAACACTTCCCTCTAATTGCTGGTATTTCATTACCAGGTATCTTCCCAGGTTGGCTGACAACAAACACAGGGCAGGACAAAGGGCGGCAGCGGGAGATGGGAGGGATTGATCACTCATCTCGCTGCTAATTCAAGGGCTTGAGTATAAAGCCTCATTTCAGCCTCGTGCTGGAGACAGCTCCAGTCAACCCAGTTGTCACACAGGTCAGCTGGACAAAGGACTGGGGGAAACTACAGGAGGTTAATCACACCCCTGACTTGTTATCGCTCTGTAATGGCTCTATTTTTTTTCTAGCCCTTTGTAACTCTGCCTGTGTGGCATTCACTTAGCTGGGGCAGAACGGTGACGTGTTTTGTAACACTGAGCAACTTAAAACGGGACTGAGACACAGGATAAAACTGCCAAATTTCCTTAAACATCGTGGCTCCCTGAAATCTCTCATGTGCATTCAGAAGTGACATCACCTAAGTTTTCCAACTGCCATTAGAAAAAGAGCTGATGCTAAAATGTATCAGAATAAAGTGTCTTCAGTGGGACATGTTGAGCTTTAGAGGTACGGCTGCACAGATGGGATAGAGGAAGCAAACTTACTGAGAAAAGTAATCCATGAATTGTTGAGGATTTTCAGAAGCCAGCAACAATTGCCTCTGGTGGGACTCAGACATGCAGTGACATTTGAAGCCATTCTATAAAATAAAAATACTTTGTCTCAATTTACAACACTTGCACAGCTGAAGAGTACTAAAAATAACATTTTATAAGTGAAATTTCTTGGCCTGCATAGGGTGATTGTCCCTACTGATCAGGCAAGCCAGAAACAAAACTCTCCTGAGCCCAATAGCCTTAAGTCAAACCGTGAAAGTGGCTATGAGTCAGGACCTTCCAGCAGTGTGGGTGTTCAAGCTATGGACTGTGATGATTTGGCCACCTCTGGCACAGGGTTGAAGTCTTTAGAGCTCCCAAAAAAGCACCCAGACATAGGATGCTTGACTGCATCCTTTTTTTTTTTTTTGTTTAATGTAATGCCCTTTCATCACAATATGACTAAATCAACAGCAAATTTCATTCCATGGGAGACCCGTCCCCCTTTACAGAAAGGTCAGGTTGTAACTCAGTAAAGCTTTTCTGCTTGCAGTCTCTGGGAAGATAACAGGATTTGAGTTTCTTGGGTGAAAGGGAAAGGGGGGCAGAAAGAGCTGAAGAATGAGCCAATTAAACATTCACAGGATGCTTTATTTCTCTAAAGCACATTAAAGAGCCTACTCATGAAGAATGGAAAACTTAAAGCGCAGTTAACCCAAGCAGAGGTACTTTTGGAGCACAATCTAGTGGAAATTAGGAAGAAGAGGATACTGCATTCCACAGGCATCTGGGTCCAAGTAAACAGACAAGTGAAAAGACAAGAGGGAAGCTTCACAGAAAAAGCACATCAGAAGGGAAGAAACTGAACCAGAAGCAGAAGGAAGGAGCCCTCAGTACAGGACAGACATGGACCTGCTGGAGAGGGGCCAGAGGAGCCACAGAAATGATGTGAGGCTGGAACAGCTCTGCTGGGAGGACAGGCTGAGAGAGTTGGGGTGTTCAGCTGGAGAAGAGAAGGCTCTGGGGAGACCTCATTGCAGCCTTTCAGTGCTTAAAAGGGGCTGATAACAAAGACGAGGACAGACTTTTTAGCAGTCCCTGTTGTGACAGGACAAGGGGTGACGGTTTTAAAATAAAGGAGGGAGATTCAGGCTGGACATGAGGAAGAATTTGTTTTTACACTGAGGGCGGTGAAACACTGTCCCAGGTTGGCCAGAGAGGTAGTGGATGCCCCATCCCTGAAGACATCCCAGGCCAGGCTGGACAGGGCTCTGAGCAACCTGAGCTAGTGAAGATGTCCCTGCTCATGGCAGGGGGGGAACTGGGTGAGCTCTGATGGTCCCTTCAAACCCAAACTATTCTGTGAAGAGAGACCTCACAGTGCTCCAGATGTACATCCCCTTGGGCATGTCACTGCACCCACCCCGTTCCCAAGAGAAAACATGGTTGGCCTCAACTCCCCTCTAAGGTGGAAACCACCTAATTCTTAACCCCACTGATCCTTCAAGGTAAATATAAGGAAATCACCCCTCCAGGGGGCTTGGGGCCACCCTGTGCTCCTTCTCACCCCCAGTTAAACAGTCACTCTGCAAGAGATGAAACATCCCTGAAGACGAATCAGGGCCAAGACACTTTCTCCAAAGTGCATGAGGATTTCACCCATGGGGGATCCCAAAGGGATCACCCCACCCCCAGCAACTGGGAACCTTCCAAGTCTCATAAATCTGCCCACAACAGGGCTGTGGTCCCCACAAGAGGGACTGTGAACCCCCAAACTAGAAAAACGGCCCTTTACAACAGCTCCCTAAAGAGATCTGGTGTTCCCTATGCTCCCAGCAACTGAGGCCATAGAATCACAGAATAGTTTGGGTTGGAAGGGACCTTCAAAGCTCATATAGTCCAACCCCTGCCATGAGCAGGGACATCTTCACCAGCTCAGGTTGCTCAGAGCCCCGTCCAGCCTGGCCTAGGATGTCTCCAGGGATGGGGCATCCACCACCTCTCTGGGCAATCTGGACCAGAGTCCACGATACTCCTTAGAAAGATCACACCCTACAGATGGGATCACAGCCCTCACAAGGAGACTGGGGATATTTGCAAGGTGAATCTGGGCCAGCCCTGAACCCCCCACCAGGGAACTTGGGAAACCTACGAAGTTATGAGGTCACGTAAGACATCTGCAGCCCTCCACAAGAGGGCTGGGGACCGCAACAGGGCGATCGGAGTCCCCAGCGTACCCCTCAATGGCGCTTACAAGGGGGATGGGAGCCCTCATAAGGGCACTGAAGACCCCAACCGCAGGGATCTGACCCTTCTGTGTACACCCAAGAGATCAGACCCACTCAAGGGGACTGGGTTTCCCTACAAAAGGGTCAGAGCCCCCCGCGCCCCCTCACAGACGATCACTCTCCCTCCCCGAGACACCGAGGCCCACCCGGGCCCGCAGGCCCCGTCACCGTCGGGCCGGGTTTACCTCATCGCGGCACTGCTTCTGGCACATCTGGCAGTACCACCGCAGCTTCTGCAGTCCCTTGGATTTAATCCGGTTGGCGATGGCCTTGGGGCTGAGGAAATCCGCCTTCCCCATGGCGGCGGCGACACGAAACCTGTAAAGCCTCCGAAACCTCCGCCACCGCCGTCACGGCCGCCACTCCGCCCCCGCCGGAAGTAGCCGCAGACGTCGCCGAAGCACTTCCGGTGCCCGCCGCCCCAGTGCGCGCATGCGCGGTGCGGGCGCGCTGACCTTCAGCGGGGCTGTGGTGGAGCCGCCATGTTCGCCCGCGGGGCCGCCGTCGCCCTTTACCAGCCACAATGGTAACGGGCGGAGGAACGGGCCTGCGGGGATGCGTCCCGGTGGTGGGGGAAAGCGGCGGGGTGACTGAGGGCCTGATGGTCCCCTCAGCTGTGCGGGGCCGCCAGGCCCTGAGGCGCTGTGGGGTGGCTGGGGGAGTGGGTACCGTGAGGCTGAGGGGAAGCGGCTTCCCCTGCAACACAGGGGTGACCGGGGGCTCCGTCCTCTCAGCCACGGTTCGGGAGTGAGGGGGGGACGGGAGCTTGAAGGGAAGGGTCGCTCAGTTGGGGAGAGGGGAATGGGGGAGTGGAAAGGACAGTTCGTAGGTGACAGGTGGTGCAAGGAGACTCTGCTCTTGTCAGGAAACAGTGTAGCTCGCTCTGCTTTATTTAATTCATTTTAAAAAAAGAAGTTGCATTTTTTTGAAAGGTGTCCCCTTCCGATGCCATGCTGTCTGGATTTCATTTACATAGAATAATGTGGATTTTACATTAAATGAGATATGGTGTCACAAGAGTTAAGGAGAAGGGGGATGGGTCTGGATACAAGGCATGGTTTAGAGTGGCTTGTCCCTCTTCCGTATTCTTTTTAAGAAACAGCAATTCTTTAATTTATCATAGAATCATTTCGGTTGGAAGGCACCCTCAAGATCATCAAGTCCCATTATAACCTAACTGTAGCACTAAAACATGTCCCTACAAACTTCGTCTAAACACCTTTTAAAGACCTTCATAGATGGTGACTCCACCACTGCACTGAGCAGCCAGTTCCAATGCCTGACAACCCTGTCCAGGAATAATTTTTTCCTGAAATCCCATCTAAACCTCCCCTGGTGCAACTTGAGGCCATTTCCTCTTTTCCTCTCACTTGCTGCTTGGGAGAAGAGACCAACCCCCTCCATGCTACAATCTCTTTTCAGGTATTTGTAGAGAGGGAGGTCTCCCCTCAGCCTCCTTTTCTCAAGGCTGAACAGCCCCAGGTCCCTCAGCTGCTCCTCATCACACTTGCGCTCCAGAGCTCTCACCAGCTTCGTTACCTCCTCTGCACTCTCTCTAGTATTTCGATGTCCTTCTTATGATGAGGGACCCAAAACTGAACACAGGATTCAAGGTGTGGCTTCACCAGTGCTGAGTATAGTGACACAATCACTTCCCTAGCCCTGCTGGCCACACTATTCCTGATACAAGGCAGGATGCTGGTGGCCTTTTTGGCCACCTGGGCACACTGCTGGCTTATTTCATTCCTCCAAAAGGGACCTGCCTTTGGCAGGTGTTGGTTTGCTGGAGAACTATGAACTATCCTAATTCATCCTGCATTCGTTTTCAGGGGCCAAGTCAGGAATATGGCAACTCTAAAAGACAGTAAGTACTGCTTTTGTTTGTTTCGGAGAGAGGGAAAGTGTTGCAGGAAAACATATGTTGAAGTATAATTTCTGCTGACCTCTGCCAAATTAGCTAATTGTGATGCACCATAACTTTGATATATGAGCCTCCAGCACTTCTTGTATTAAACGAGTGGCCTTCACAACAGGTATTGCTTAAAATGGTTTTAACACTAATTGAGATATCGATTCAGCAAACCAATATAGTTTTACTCAAATATTTAAAGTTATTCAAAAATATATTCAAAAATATAACTCAAAGTTTTTCAAAAATAACTTTCTCATAAGTGCTAAACCAGATTTTTGCTCACCTTCAAGAAATTTATTTTCTGTATGTTTCTTTCCCTGCCCATTTATCTAACATTGAAGCAGGGAAAGGGTGACTGGATGATTTCACTTCGATAAAACTTCTTTAAGCCATGCTTTTTAGGTTCTTATACAGAGACATTGCCTTGGAATTGTGCTTGTCTATAGGACAGCTGTTCTGTTTTGATTTTTACATCGCTATTTTTATGAATCTCTTTTTGCTACAATCTAAACAGAGGAGGAAGCTTATTCTGTCTTTATAGCCTGGGGTTGTTTTTTTCTGTTTACTCTCCTTGTCATCTAGGAAAAGATGACAATATACCTCAAATGATATATTTGTTAAACAGGTAGAGGCAGAAGGAAAGAGACCTTACATTGGGCTAAATATCCAATAAATGCTATGTCTGGGGAAAAAGACATCCCTATTGTAAAGATGCATTTGGGTTTTCAAGATTACTACTCTTACTCTTTTCTTACCATAAATACTGAGGGCATGTCTTTTATGAGGTTTGTTTGTGCATTGTTTGTTTGTTTATTTTTTTCGTCTTTGAGGAACTTGGCAAGATATTTTTGGATGCCTGTTGCTAGCAATTTATTGCTTGTTTTGGATGTCATTATGCCCAGTACAGCCCATGACCTTCAACTATTAACCTTGTAGTTACCAGGCGCTTGAAGTCCATCAAGAACATTCAAAAAATTACCAAGTCCATGAAGATGGTTTCTGCAGCAAAATACGCAAGAGCTGAGAGGGAGCTGAAGCCTGCGAGGGTCTATGGAACAGGAGCACTGGGTGAGAGAAAGCTCTTGCGCTGCGTGATGTGGGATCAGAAGAGGAAGGTTTTCATGGTGGTGATAAAATGTCTAGAATTTTTAACCTTTTGTTAGATTCTTTCCAAAGGAATTTGTATCTCA
This sequence comes from Columba livia, assembly GCF_036013475.1. NCBI lineage: Eukaryota > Metazoa > Chordata > Aves > Columbiformes > Columbidae > Columba > Columba livia. The sequence goes on along the minus strand of NC_088602.1, from coordinate 207,083,130 downwards.
AGGCCAATATCACCTTGAGTGTTCCTTATAAGTGATTTACAGAAAGTGGCTTAAGAGTTCTAATGTGAAATTCAGTATGATTTCTAATATTTTTTTTTAACTTCGTGTGGTTGTTTTTGTTAGCTATAAAAGTACCATAAATCAGAATTTCTGGCCTGCTTCGGTGTGTTAATTAAATTGTGTCCCTTCTCTGTAGCAGCTACAGCTGCTGCCACACCTTCTTGTGGACTCTTGGGCTGCCTGTGCTCCTGAGCCAGTGGACTTGCACAGTGAACTTAACTAATTAATAACACTGATTGTGTGATAGCCAATGCAGAGATGTGGCTGGCTTTGAATTGTTTGTCACCTCTGGTCATGTCATGTGCAAACTTGCAGTGATTTTGAGGGAAATAAAATTAATCTCACAGTGGTTTAGAACCCCTTTAGGGATTATTTTAGTTAGAATAAGTCAAAGGTGTTTTGATATGACCTGTTTGCTTCCTGGCACCCCTGAAGAACTTACCCTTTTCTTCTTTTTTTGTCGTTTTGTTTGTTTGTGTTGGTTTCTTTTGGTTTTGTTTTGGGGTTTTTTTGGTATGTTTGTTTGATTTTGGGTTTTTTTTAGCTCTGTATGAGAAGGCAGAAATAAAGGCACCCGAGGACAAGAAGAAGCACCTCCTTATCGGTGTGTCCTCTGACCGAGGTCTGTGTGGTGCTATCCATACGTCTATTGCTAAAACCATGAAGAACGAGATTACCAACCTCTCGAATGCAGGGAAAGAAGTTATGGTGGTTGGAGTAGGTGACAAGATCAGAGGTCTGCTTCAGAGGTAAAAAGGGGAAGGGTTTGGTTTGGTGGTTTTAGTTGTTTTCAGAAGTTTCAAGACTGCTTGTAAAGCTGTTTGCCATTCACAGACAATTGCATTTAATGAAGCTGTGCTAAACTCAAGTTCTTTCAAAAAAAATCTGCAAATATGCTAAAAGGGGTTTTGATCATCTGGACATTCATGAAATTGCTGCACAGCACTACTATATTCTTAGAATAAAAGTCTGAAAGCTAGCAACACTAGTGCTGTTACAAATGTGTGTTTATTATCAAAGCTATCATAATAATTTAGCTGAAAAAGAAAGCAGTATTTATCTCAGGCCCCGATTCAGCAAAACCCTTAGTTCTGAACGCTAGTAGGTTACTGGACTCGTTGCCTCTTGGTGTCACATAGTTGTACATTAGAGCATCCACTTGTTCTAACACAGATTTGATGTTACTGCAGGACACATGGCAACTACTTCCTGCTGACATTCAAAGAAGTGGGACGGAGACCTCCAAGCTTTGGAGATGCCTCGGTCATTGCCTTGGAGCTGTTAAACTCTGGGTATGAATTTGATGAAGGCTCTGTCATCTACAATCGGTTCAGGTAAGGTTAAACTGAAACTGCACTAGAAAAATATTGGGTAGAAGGCTTCGAAGAGCATGTTGACCCAATGAAGTAATATGAAAAGTGACCCAATTTGCTTTATTTCTGGAGGACTGAGTGCATTTTGTTGTGTGTGAAGAGACATTGGTTTTGGTGATATTTTTAATAGCCGTGGTTGGAATTCTCTTTGTGCAGTGAGTGCCGTTGTATTTAGTGAGTACGTCGTTATATCCACGTAGTATCTCATATCTTCCTCAGGATTATCAGGAAACTTTGTGGGATTGGAAAGCTGGAAGTTGTTTATTCTATTTTGATTTTAAACACTGAATTTTGGCTCTTCAGTTCAACTAACCCTATTATGCTCTTTCCATACAGGTCTGTCATCTCCTACAAGACAGATGAAAAACCCATTTTCTCTCTTGAAACAGTTGCTGGTTCTGGTAAGTGGTGAACTAGAAACCACCAGTTATGGGCAGTGATAAATCACAGAAAAAGTACTCTGAACGCAGGAATATGGTATTAAAATATCTTACTATGGTGCACATATCGTAAGTTTAATAGATTGTTTTATTTTGGCAGTCTAATGCTGACCTGTCAAGGTGCTCTAGGGCAAGGAGGTTAAAAAGGATCGTTGTACTAATTTTGATTTATGATTCTCTCTCAAGCAAGAAATAAGCGTATGCAGAATGTCAAATCCAGTTTTCAGCCCTGGACAGCATGGGTGTTCAGGGAGTTTGCACTACTCAGTAAAAATATCCTGAATGTTTCTGCAGCATTGTTTGGGAAGATTAAACATAATACACTAATAATGTATTTGGCCTTGGTGAGAATCTGACTTTCCTAGTGTTAAATTGAATGAAAAGACATAAAATACTTAATCTCTCTGCAACTTAAAATTTTCTTATGAAAGTACACATAGTGCATAGAGAAAATTCCTTTGCTAAGTCTGCTCCTTTGTATTGTACAGAAAGCCTGAGCATCTATGATGATATTGATGCTGACGTGCTGAGAAACTACCAGGAATTTACACTAGCAAATATTCTGTACTACTCCCTGAAGGAATCCACCACCAGTGAGCAGAGTGCTAGGATGACCGCTATGGACAACGCCAGCAAAAATGCTTGTAAGTCTACACTGTGGCTTCCCAGGACTTCAGTAGTTTAGCATGAAGGCATTGAGCTACCTTTGTCTAATTCTTTGCTTCCAAAATAATGAGAAGTGAGCTGGTTTCTCTCTTAATTCCATGCTGAGTCTGTTTTTTAGGGCCAGTTCAATCAGGATTCTTTCTGAACATGTGAATCTTATTTAGTCCCTGGGAAGGGGGATTGCTGTCAAGTATGTGAGAAACAAGAGTAGGTAACTGGAAGTGAAATACTAAACTAATGTTGTAACAGCCAAATATTCTTTCTGCTCTTGTGTAGCTGGTCGGAGGATTTCCAAACCTTTTAGAAACCTTTACTTACCTGCTTGTGAGTCTAGTGTAATTAGTACTGCTTCAACTGAAGGGTGAGGGAAATGAAACAATGGTTAAATGCTTTCCCACCTGTTGTGCAACAAGTTCAGAATATACAAGTATTCCTTGGAAGGTGTTCAAACTGCACAGTGCAGAGAGTGTGCGGTGGGAGACAGCAACAGCTTTTAACGTGGCATGATGATAGGACTTCATTCCTAAGAAGGTCGCGTTGCATTAAGGATACTGGTGATAGCGTAAAGCTGATGTGATCTGCAGTTGGATCTATAGATGTGTCTCTGCTGACTGCTTTATCTTGTGACAAAGTGGTAGTGCCTTCTGTGTTAAAAAAAATAGGAGAATAAAAATTTCCAAAAGCTCTGTCTTCCTTCACCAGAACAACAGTAGTTTGACGGAAATACTGATGTAGTTATTGACAGTCAAATCTAATTTAAATGCAAATAACACGTGCTTGTGTTATGTTAAAAAAAAGCTATGTCATACTGTGGTGTTTACTGGTCTGCCAGCTGTTCTTCACATATTTAACTCTGATGCCTGAAGCCAAATTATCAAGTTTCTAGGCTGTCTCCTAGTAGCTCTATATGTGGGGGAAAAAAAAATGAAAAGTACGGTAAGACTCTTGACCGTTTGGTTGGATTTACAATAATATTTGGTATTCTGTTCATACAGCTTCTCTTTTTCTGTATTTGAATCATTATTATATGTTTAAATTCCAAACTTAATTTTTTCTAGCTGAGATGATTGACAAATTGACCCTGACATTCAACCGTACCCGTCAAGCCGTCATTACTAAGGAGCTTATTGAGATCATCTCTGGTGCTGCTGCTCTGTGAGTACCCATGTAAACATGAAGTAGGAGTTGTGGCAAAGTTGTGTTTCAAAGTTGTGTAAGGCTTGTATCATATGTTCTGCTGCAGTCAGGTCAGCAGGGAGCATTCGGGTGTGCTGCTTCTAAAACCAGAGGGAAGACAGCCCATGGTGTGACTCCAAAGTTCTCAACTTGCGCATTTCTACTAACAAGTGTGATGTTTAGCAGCCTTTTTTTGGCCAGATAAAGTTAAAAAGCTGGTAAAATCGATCTTTAGCCTCAACAGGCAGCGGTTTTCCTCCTTTTTGATGTTCAGTGGATTTCCCCCCTCCTCTCTTCTACTCTGGGCTTGTCTTCCTCTCTCTCCTCAAACAGCCCAGTAGTGTTGGATGTTGAGAGCAAATCTGGTGACTGAAATGCTGCTGGATAAATGAGCCTGTGATGGTGTTCAGAAGCTTAGAGTTTGGGGTGGGGTTGGAGGAAGGAGGGAATTTCCAGAATCTGTTGATACTGAATATGTACTTGACTTGAAGTTCAGTATTTTGCTTATTTCCTTGAGCAAGAAGTTTTGTGAAGGTGTGTACTGCAGGTTACAAATGTGTGGGCTTAGACCACAATTTGTAACTGCGTGTAGCTCATGTGTATTACATCTAACAGCTGAAATTTTGTGCTATACTCAGATGCAAATACATGTGTTAATATCCTGTATGTTTACAAAATGCCTGGAATACATATCATGAACCAGTTACGTGCTGTATTGTGCTCCTCACAATACATTTGTGGTCATAAATACATGCTTAGTTTTGCCTGAGTTTGCATGAGTTGCTTCCTAACCTGCTTGTTCTGTTTTTTCTCGTAATACCATAACCAGGGATTAATCGGAAAAAAAGCGGTTCAGCCAAATCCAAGAGGTAAAGTTATCAAATAGAAACCAGATTGTTTCTTTTAAATGAATAAACACAGAAAATCTTGAAGTCAAATGAAGAACTCAGTGGTGGTGTTCAGACAAACTGCTCTTCCCGAAGAGCTGGGAAACTGCCCATTGCTAGTTTAAATACGAATGAGAAGTTCCTAAGAGTCAATAATTTTAAGCAAAATACCTCCATTAATGTGTAAATCCACATTTGACATAATTTTCTGTGTTTTTATTTCTGGGTGATTGGATTCACTTGAAACTATTGTTTATTTTTATCATAGTGCCCAGACCTTATGCAATGACTGTATGTAGGATGTGGTACCTAAAGGGCTTTCTGTAGCAAAATAAACATATTCAAAATTTAAATGTTCAAGTTAAAAATAGACTTAATGAAGAGGTTGGGGTGGTGGGGAAGGTTAGGAATATTAGTGAGTTGGAAATATTCAAATTGGAGGAGCCAAAAGTTTTAAATTAGGAAAAAAAAAATTAAAAGGGTTTTAATTTGCTTCATTTTTCCTTACAGGTGAAGAAGAGCTGTTCTGATCATATGGTTTAACCTGCCTGTGTTAACAAGACTGCTCTGTTATTTTGTGAAGAAGTGGTAAAGTCCCAGAAATCTGTAAATTCTTAAAATAAACCACCTACATGAAACAAATGCTCTTGGTTGTCTATGGAGCAAATGCTCTCAGTGTCTAAATATCTGGGTTTGACATGGATATGCTTTGAAATATAATTTTTAAAGGGCTGTGCTCTACATTTTGTAATGTATCTGGCATGCAAAAACATGAAGTGGGTGTTTCTTTTGAAGAGTGGAAGAGATTTTGGCTCTTCACATTGTCTTTAGAAGTATTGGATGGTTACGTATGTTGTACTGTGTGCTGGAGGAGACGCTGCAATAACCTGTCTCCATCATGCATGTGTAAAAATGATCTCTGTCTCATTTGAATATCACATTACTAGTATTCCTAGTTGCTTAAGCACCACCCTGTTGGGTTGAGCTGGACCTAAGTCAGCTGGATTTGTTACATATTTAGGAAGCACTTCTTTACTACTTTTAAGGATCTACTGTTCTAATGCTGCCGTTGTTCATGTAGCAGGAAGCTGGTCAGAATGGGTGAATTCAGGGAGTGCTAAAATGTGAACAGAAAAAACAGCCACTGGATGTTGTGTGAATGTAGGAGTCCCTGATCTATGCAATTCCCAGTTCTCATCATCTAGAGCCTGGAATTCTTTAAGTATAATTTTATGTAGAACCCCTTTAATTTCAAGTTTTGTCTCGTTTCCTTCTCTACATAAATATGAGAAACTGCTATGACAGCGCAAGCCTAAAGAGGCAGTAGATTGTAATTGGAAGTAGAGAGCTAGCCCAGTTGTTTAAACAACTTCCATTTTATGAAATAATTGTGATTATTTATGTTCCCTTTTGCCTCCGTAAATTTATCCATCTTCTCTGTTCTCTTCCATGTGAAATTATATCCCCATTAATGAAGAATTTAGAATCACAGAGTCATTCAATCAGTTTGGTTGGAAAAGACCGTTAAGGTCAGCGAGTCCAACAGTTAATGCTGCCAAGTCCACCTCTAAACCATGACCCTAAGAACCTCATCTGCGCATCTTTTAAACCCCTCCAGGGATGGTGACTCCACCACTGCCCTGGGCAGCCTGTTCCAATGCCCGACAGCCCTTTCTGGGAAGAAATTTTTCCTAATATTCAATCTAAACCTTCCCTGGTGCAATTTGTGGCAGTTTCCTCCTATCACTTGTTACTTGGGAGAAGAGACCAGCCCCCCCTGGCTCCAAGCTCCTTTCAGGCAGTTCAGAGATCAGAAGGTCTCCCCTCAGCTCCTGTTCTCCAGCTGAACCCCCCAGGTCCCTCAGCTGCTCCCATCACACTTGTGCTCCAGCCCCTTCCCCAGCTCCGTTCCCTTCTCTCAATTCACTCCAGCACCTCAAGTTTTCCTTTTGAGGGGCCCAGAGCTGACCTCAAGGATTTGAGGTGCATCCCTTGCTGTCCCCACCTCAGCTGATGTTCCCTCCTTTTGCAGCTTTCCAGATGACTCAAAAAAGTATACTTTCAACATGAGAAATGTGATGCCAGTTCAAAACCGCTCGAAGCTTCTCAACACACCACAGGGAGTGAGCAAAGATTGTCCTGTCCCGAAAACCCATGAGCTGCAAGACTTTGTCCTGGGTCCAGCTCCACTCAGGTCGCAGATTTCAGACCCAAGACTGATAAAAGAGACCAGCCTGTTTTATTGACTAATCAACACACTACTAATTGTCAAATCAAAGAGCTCATTCATGAAGTAATTAACTTCTAATAATGCACCACTATATACAAGTCTGTCCTTCATGCTCTTATTAGTTACAATTAGTCACAGTTTAGCACTTGTGTTATTAGTTTATACGCATCCACAATAGAGTAACAGCTCTGCTGCTCCTCATTTGACCTCCCACACCACTAGTAACTGCTGTTTTTGTTTCTAGATCCTTTTTCCCACCATGCTTTCATCCTTTCTCTGCTCAGTTTGTTTTTCCAAATAAACAACTTGCTCATAAACACTTTTTCCTCATCATTGCCACTTTTGTTACATCTGTTCCCAAAGTTAGTGTTTCTACTATCTAGGCAATCCTGGCCTTATATGTGGTTATATACCTGCCTGCATAAAGGTGACCTTGCAAGATTCTGCTTCCCCAAAAGATCCCTCAAACTCCCTTTCAATTTGGCTCATAAAAATGCCTTGTTTTGGTTTGCTTTTGTTTGGTTTTGTGGTTCAAACATATGCAAAAAGTTGCAGCTCCAGAAGAGATTCACAACAATTTTCCTCTTTCTTAGCTCTGATACTGGAAGAATTATGGAAATTAGAAAGGGAAGAAATGTAACAAACCAGTTTTTTGGGTTTTTTTTTTCCTGCAAAGGAGAAATATCCCCTCCAAGTCTTCTGGCATTAAAGTCAATTTTGTTTTAAAGTGTCTTAAATCAGGATCCTTCCTGTGTCCTCAGGTGGCTTTGCTGTCAAAGGATTTACTCTGTTACACTAAAATCTCCTCTCCCATTTCTTAGGTTCGTGTTCTATACAGCACAGGCCTAATCCATGTGAGCGCTGGAGGCTGCTGATGCCGTGTTGGTCATACATGTGCTACATATGGCAACGTGTGGCGAGGCCGTACAGCTGTGGAGTGACACGGTGTGGCCTAACAGCCCAAAATCACAATCTCCGAGTGAAAAGCGACCAACTGACAGGATTAGCATGGAGAGTGATTAAAAGGCTTCACCCCAAAGGGAAGATTTAATGGCAAGGTCTTGATGGCACATATTCGATGACTGTGGGTATGAGGGTGCATCAGGTCCCACAGTGGAGGAAACACCCAGTGAAACTGAGGGCTGACATGGAATCATGGAATGTCCTGAGTTGGAAGGGACACACAAGGATCATCCAGTCCAACTCCTGTCCCTGCACAGGACAACCCCACAGTTCACACCATGTGTCTGAGGACGTTGTCCAATTATTTATTGAACACTGTCAGGCTTGGGGCCGTGACACCTCCCTGGGGAGCCTGTTCCAGTGTCCAGCACCCTCTGGGTGAAGAACCTTTTCCTAATGTCCAACCTAAACCTCGCCTGGCACATCTTCCTGCCATTCCCTTGGTTTCTATCCTTGGTCACCAGAGAGAAGAGCTCAGCACCTTCCTCTCCTCCTCCCCTTGTGAGGATGCTGTAGCCTCCATGAGTTCCCCCTCAGACTCCTCCAGGCTGAAGAAATGGAATAACTTTAGCCACTGCTCATGTGGCTTCCTCTCCAAACCCTTCACCAATTTCTGCCTCCTCCACCCAGCTGGAAATTAAAAAAAAAAAAAAAAAAGAAGAGAAAAACAATAAAGCAGGGCTTCGGATAAACCGTTCTGATCAAAGATTTCCATCTTTCTGGTAACAGGTGGAATTGCTGCTTGTTTAAATGACGCCCTTGGGTTCTGCTCTGGTGCCTCAGGGGCCTCAGCCATTTTGAGCCACAGAGGAGAGGAGGTGTCGGTGCCTTGTCCCTGTGGACACCTGTCCCAGAGCCCTCCAGTGCTCCTAAATGTCCTCAAGTTGCACCAGGGGAGGTTCAGATTGGATATTAGTAAAAAATTCTACACAGAAAATGTTGTCAGGCATTGGAACAGGCTGCCCAGGGCAGTGGTGGAGTCACCATCCCTGGAGGGGTTTAAAAGACGAGGTTCTTAGGGACATGGTTTAGTGCCAGAGTTAGGTTTTGGTTGGACTTGGTGGTCCTGAGAGTGTTTTCCAACTGAAATGATTCAATGATTTTATGAAATGCTGCTGCAGACCAACTTTCCCTCACACTGATGCAGGAAGCCCCACTTCTAAGACCCCCAATTCTAAGATCTCATGGCAGCTCCATCTTCCTCACAAGGGGAGCAGGAGGGACAGGGCTGAGCTCTTCTCTGTGGTGACCAGTGACAGAACCCAGGGAACTGCAGGAAGATGTGCCAGGGAAGGTTCAGGTTGGACATGAGGAAAAGGTTCTTCACCCAGAGGTGCTGGATACTGAACAGGCTCCCCAGGGAGGTGTCACAGCCCCAACCTGACAGTGTTCAAGAAGAGACTGGACAACATCCTCAGATACACAGTGTGAACTGTGGGGTTGTCCTGTGCAGGGACAGGAGTTGGACTCGGTGATCCTTGTGTGTCCCTTCCAACTCAGGACATTCTATTGTAGGAAACAATTATTTTGCAAATATAATAGGCCCAGGCAGCATCTATCAGCAAAGCACATTTTAATAATGATTTTGCAAGAGCGGGTGTTCTGCCTAAAGGTAGGCACACACAATAGGGCAAAAAGCCCTTGCTTATATCCCTCCAAAATCCCGGCCGCAATTTCCCTACCCTGTTCTCTGTTGGTTGGTACTTCAGGGTTTACAGATTACCCCAACACATACAGTACCCTTCCCCTTACCAATCTATTTAAGATGTTAATTCCTTGTTCTTTGGTGACACTTCCCCCTAAATTAACTTGTAAATGCAGGTATCAGTATGCATACAGGTATCAGTATATATTCCAGGAAGAGACCGTGTTACATTAAGGATTTACAGTCCAATGTCCCTCGGTCCTTCCCCCTGAATTAACTTGTAAGTACAGGTAATCAGTATATATTCTGGGAAAAGACTGTGTTTTATATCAAGGATTCAGTCTGATGTCTCTCGGTCTTTCCCCCTAAATTAACTCGTAAATACAGGTATCAGTATGTATGCAAGTATCTGTATATATTCCGGGAAGAGACTGTTTTATATTAAGGATTCATAGCCCGATGTCGCTCGGTCCTCCCCCCGTGCTGGGGCCAGGAGCCAGGTCCTCAGTTATGTAAAAACAACAATTCTCCGTTAAACGTTCCTCACACTACGATTCTATAATTCTGCGATTCTGTGATTCCGGCGTTTCCCAGGGAGACCCCGCGCTCCCGCCCTGCCGCCGGCCGAGCGGGTCGATCGCGCCGCTCGATGCGCTCGGTGCTGGTGCGGCGCGGCCTGGCGCGGGCGGCGGGGAGGCGCGGCGCCAAGATGGCGGCGGCGGCGGGCTGTGCGTGAGGCGCCCCCGGCCCTCCCGGCCCAGGGCGGGCGGCGGGCTCGGGCGGCACCGCGGCCTGAGCCGGCATGTGCGAGACCTACTCGCGGTGGCTGCTGCGGGTGTCGGTGGCGCAGATTTGCCAGGCGCTGGGTTGGGACTCGGTGCAGGTCTCGGCCTGCGACCTCCTCACCGACGTGCTGCAGCGGTACCTGCAGGGGCTGGGCCGGGGCTGCCACCGCTACTGCGAGCTCTGTGAGTGCGGGCCGGGGCTGCGGCGGGAGAGGGCGGAGGGCACTGCGGTTGCTGTCTGGACACGGTCCTGGACCCGGCTGTGGTGGCCCTGCTGGAGTGGGGGGTCTGGACCAAGTGACCTCCATGAGTCCCTGCCAGCCTGGGCCGTTCGGGAGGCTGTGGGATGGGAGGCTGCAGGGCAGCGATGGGGGGGATGCTTTGCAGGTCATGGAGATGTGGGCTGTGGGACAGTAGGAGGGCATGGACTGGTGGGTTATGGAGCAATGTAGGGGGACATGGGGAGGCTGGGTTTGGGTCAGCGCTAGGGTCTGGGGGTCAGCAGGTGTGAGATGGGGGAGAACAGGCCGTGGGGCAGTGTTGTGGTGCCGTGGGGAGCTGGCAGTTCTGCAGGGCAGGGGCTTTGCGGCGAGGAGGTGAGGACATAGAATCATAGAATTCATGGAATCGCTTCAGGTGGAAGAGACCCTCAGGATCATCAAGTCCAACCGTACCCTAACTCTAGCAATAAACCATGTCCCTAAGAACCTCATCTAAGCGCCTTTGAACCCCTCCAGGGATGGTGACTCCACCACTGCCCTGGGCAGCCTGTTCCAATGCCTGACAACCGTTTCCAAGAAGAGTTTTTTCATGATGTCCAATCTAAACCTCCACTGGCAGAACTTGAGGCCATTTTCTCTCATCCTATCACTTGTTACTTGGGAGAAGAGACCAGCCCCCTCCATGCTACAGCCTCCTTTCAGGTGGCTGTAGACAGCGAGAAGGTCTCCCCTCAGCCTCCTGTTCTCCAGGCTGATCAGCCCCAGTTCCCTCAACCGCTTCTCATAAGACTTGTGCTCCAGAGAGAGCAAGGGGGAGGTCAGGCTGTGGGGCAGTGATGGGAGCTGTGGGGTACTCCAGCTGGGGAAGATGAAGGGGAGCTGGGTTGTGGAGCAGCATAGGAGGCTGGGAGGATAAGGAGGGAAGGTATGGGGCAGTACTAATGTGCAGGGGCCCTGGAGTGTGCAAGAGGTCAGCTGTGGGGCAGTGGGTCTGACGTGGTGGTACAGGTGAGGAGTTGGGGCTGTGGACTTGGGAGAAACTGAGCTCTGAGGCAATGGGTCTGAAGTATGGGGAGATGAGGCTGCTGCCTCCTTTTCTCTGGCCACAGCATGCAGGGTGTTGAGGTGAGTGTCTACAGGAGGACGAGATGGGACTGTTGGCCCTGCTGCTGGGGCTGTTGTGTTCTTCTGTATCTGGGAGGGACAAGTGGCAGCCAGGCCTCTTTCTGGGTGGCATATGTGCATGAGAGGGTGTGAAGCTGCTGTTGCTGTGTTGTCCTGGCTCATCTCTGGGTTAGTGGGTGTGCCTTGGTGGGAATGCTGAGGAGGCTGTGGGAGTCCGTTGCAGGTGAGGATGTGTGTGTAGGGTCTGGGATGTGGGAACAAGGGGAAGTGCTGAAGCAGTGAGGTGCAAGATTTGGGCTGGGTGTATGGAGCAGGGAAGGTGAGAAGTGTGTAAGGTGAAGAGAGAGATGTGCAGTGCCTGGGGTCCAAGAGGTGGGCCTGCAAGGAGTGGAGTCACCTGCATGCGGACAGAGAGATGTGGCTGTAAACACTGTTGCTGGGGCTGGAGTGTTCTGGCTTGGGTATATATGTGTAAGGGGGCAGCAGTTTGTGGGGCTGGAGGTGCATGTGTGCAAGGGGAGGTGTGGAGCCATCATGCTTGGGGGGGATGCGCATGTGCCCTGCTGTGTGGGGTCAGGGATTATGGAATCACAGAATGTCCTGCATTGGAAGGGACCCGCAAGGATCATCCAGTCCAACTCCTGTCCCTGCACAGAACAACCCCACAGTTCACACCGTGTGTCTGAGGGTGTTGTCCAGTCTCTTCTTGAACACTGTCAGGCTTGGGGCCGTGACACCTCCCTGGGGAGCCTGTTCCAGTGTCCAGCACCCTCTGGGTGAAGAACCTTTTCCTAATGTCCAACTTGAAACTCCCCTGGCACATCTTCCCGCCGTTCGCTCAGGTTCTGTTGTCCATCATCAGGAGCATTTACATTTATACAGTTCTAAAATTACATTCAGCCTTTTGAAGGCAACTGCAAGGTTAATATGGCCCCCAGTGAAAATGGGTTTGACACCCCTGCACTAGACTGTTTTTTGAGGGCAGAGATGGAGCTGTAGTTCACAGGATGTGGGAGGTTAACGGGGCTGCATGTGGGATATGTAGAGTATGAGTATGGGAGGGATGTGGCTGGGAATAATTTTAGTGCATGTGGTGTGAGTGTCCTTGTGGATGCAGTGGAAGAAATTTGGCTGTATGATTTGGGGAATGGAGTTAGCCAGTGCTGCGGCCAAAGTGGCACATGCAGAAGGAGCTGGGAGTGATGGTGGGGGTCAGGATGCCCTGGGCCTTGCTGGGTTTGGGGTGGGACTGTGCTGGGCTGGAAACATGGAAAGGGTGAGTTTACACCAAGTGGGAGAAGAGAAAGAAGAGATATATGGGAGTCAGTGTGACGGCTGCTGGCTGGATCACATAGGAGTATGGAGTGTGTTTGTGTGGACAGGATGGCAAAGGTGCAACAACTATCACTGCTGGGTCTGGGAGTGTGACAGAGGATGAAGTTGTGTGTCCCTTGGGGTTGTCTCCATCCCTGCGGAGGAGGTACTGAGTGGGTGGACAACCTGCTGGTACCTGCTGAATGTGGGGTGTTGGAGGATGGGATGTCCCATTGCTTGGTGAGTCAGTAATGCTGACTGGGGGAAAAGAGGGGGTGGTAGGGGTCTGTTGGCTGTGTGAGTGTCAGGAAGGGGGTGCAGTGTCCTGGTGGGTCAGGGAGGGAGTGGGAAGGTGGTGGCATGCAGGGAGAGGGAGGCTGTCAGGGTGCTGTGGGGTCTCAACACAGGGAGTGTTGCAAGGGATGTGGAGCCAGGCTCAGGCTGTTGGTGTGGTTGGAGGGTCACGAGTCTGTGTGTGCAGAGGCCTTTGCTGCCTTATGTGTGTGTCATGGATGGGGAGGACAACAGCGATGTGTGTGCAGAGATGCTGCTGCTGGGTCTGTAAGTATAGGGAGGGAGACAAAAGGAGGGGACGCAGAGTGGAGAGGCTAGGGGGAACGTGGGTGCCCTGAAGGAGTGTGTGTAGGCTGTGTGTGCATGGAGAAACAGGGCTGCTTGTGCCTCTTGCGCTGAACGGGACATTTCCCCCTTCCTTTGGGGAGCTGTGGGGTTGTGAGTTGCTGCTGCTGCACCTGTCTGTGTGTACTGGTGGAGGGGGAAGCCCTGGAGAGCCCCTGGGGCAGAGGTTGGAGGTGCTGCGGTTGGGTCTGGCAATGGGGAAGGTGTTTAGAGGAAACAGAGGTTGGAGTTGGAATGGGTAATGTGATTGCTTGCCTGAAGTGCTGGCTGAGGAGAAGGTGACTCACTGGTGGTGGATTTGGGGCTACCGTACCCACCACCAGTTCAGAGAATGTGCTGGGGACTGCAGGAGGTTATGGGAGAGGTAACAGGGATGGCAGCCCTGAAATACATAAAGGAAAAGTGTGCCAGTACTTCTCTCCAAGTTGTGTGAGCTCCGCTAATGAGGGTGGCACAGCCACAGGTGAGACGAATGTCAGAGACATGTTGCTGTCAATTGGTGGTGGATGCAGCCTCAAGATCAGAGGAACTGTGAAGGCTGGAGGTGTCACCTTCCTCTGCAAGAGTGAGTTTGGAGAGGGTGTGGAGCAAAGACCCAGGAGCTGGCAGGTGCAGCGTGATCGGCTTGGTTGGGAGATGAGCAGCTGTGGCCTGAAGGTTCTGCTGCTTGTGGTCATGTCCCTTCTCTGGAGCAGAAGTTCTCGGTGCTGCAGTGATTCCTGATGAAGTGATGAGCTGAGCGTATCTGATATGTGGCCCTGCCTCTGCTTCATCATTTCAGGAGTAATTGAGATTGAGTCTGGCACTGCCAGTGTAACTGAGCTTAGGAGAAACTTGGTGACATTGCTGCAAACTCTTTCAGTTCTAGGTTGAATAGGTATCCTTGTACAAGCTTTCTCCAAATTCGAGCACTAGTTAGATGTGAAGCTTTGCATAATTAGTTTGGAAATGGGACTGTTTAATATTAACCTGTATCTCCCAGCAGCATGAATGCAACTGCTGCGTCTCGCAAGTCTGTATCTTAATCCAAACAGAAGTTATCTGTAAAGTGATTGAAGGGGATAACATAGAATTTGGGAGCACTGAGGCATGGGGTGAAAAGGGAGCTTGGTCAGAGCTGTGCTTTGATGCAGTTGGTACAAATATTGGGGAAGATGCTTTTGTTGCTGGATCACTGCTTATGCAAGAGATGAGTTGCTGGGCAGCACTGGCCCCCAAGCTCAGCTGCCCCTGCCACAGGTACTGCAGGGTTTCTAAGAATGGGAGGAAAAGACACAGAGATGGTAAAAATACAACTTTTTCCTTTTGGTGCTTGAGGAATTGGAAGTGGGTAGAGCCGAGGTATCCCTCTGTTGCTTTGGGTGTGCTTAGTTAAAGTGCTGAAAGGATTTATTTTTCCCCTCTGTGAATAGTAAAGGAAGCATCAGAGTTGTTTTCTTCTTTTTCTTTCTTGTTGTGGTAGAGAAGGGCAGTATGCTGGTTTTATGCCACTGATACGGTATGTTTTGTGCTACCTCTCTTAAAATGATTCCTGTATGTCTTTCCTTAAAAGGTTTGTAAAAAAGACATCTTAATGCTCAGCTGACATCTCCCTGCTTTTTCAGAATTGTTGCCTTTTGCTCCTAAAATAAGTTACTGTACAAACCCAGCTCTGGATGAATGAGTTGAATTTTGCCATGGTTTTGCATAAGTAGAATTAATTAAATTCCGATTGTAGCATCTTTATTGTCAGTGTGTTATCTCGGAGTCAAACCAGTGGGGTTTGAGTTAGCAGGGTTGTCAGCTGGAGGAACATAATCTTTGTATTCGAAACCGAATGGATTTACTCTGACGTAATTGAGACAGTGTGATATTGCTCTGAAAAGCATGTCATTGCCATTCGTGTATTTTCTCAGTTGCAAAAGAAAATGATGGTTTTCCCAGCTGTGTTAGATCTTTGTTCCAGCTGTTACATCCCATTAGGAGAGCTACATTCAGGATTTTCATTACTTTTCTGCTGTTGTTTCTTTGCATTTGCAGTAGCTGCAGTTGATGGAAGCTTCTGTGTCTGCAAAGAGGAGGCAAAAGGATTTGCAAAGCGGGCTTGAGATGTGGTTGATGCCGTGAAATTCTTCTGAATACTGTGTTGGGGGTGGAGGAGAGAGTGAGCTTAGGAAAAAATAAGGCTTTTCCTGTTAAAGGACACCACATTATGCTGTTTGAATTTGTGGAGAGCTTGTAAGACGAAGCCTATTCAATATGCTGTACACTTCACACATTTTTATCCTAAAATTAAATAAAATAGTTGAAAGCCAGTGTTGGAGTATGTAATTAAGGTATTGAACTACAAAACAAACTGAGATTGTGTGGTTTCTTAGAGCAGAGTACTGCGTTTTTGTTGGTTGTTTGTTTCAAGCAAAGGTGAAAAGGGAAAAGTTCTCTGTTACATGCCAGTTGTGTTCACATTTCACGTGGTTTGATAGAGGCAACAGCACAGCTGGTGCTTTGGGTTAACTGCTCTGGATTTGCTTGTATATATATTATATATATATGTTTGATGTTGGGAAACTGTCCAGTGAAGACAGACTGGTATCTGCTTAATTTATTGTGAATTTAATGCAGCTTGGCAGTGGGATGGTTGGGTACAAACATGCAAAATACACCATGTTTCACCTCTTAACTCTGTACATCCAGTTAGAGTTCAGTTTCCAGCATGTTTTTGTGGGTGGTATTATTGATTGAAGGGACTTGTGGTTTGTACCCCTCATTTTTTTTTCTTTTACATTGATTTAAAAACACAACCTGGTAGAAGCTACTTAACTTTAATCACTGAGATCGCCCAGGCATATTTCAGCATTAGTGTTAAGCAGTGCAACATAATGGAACTAATTTTACTGCAGCTTTTATCAACAGGATAAATTTAGGTTATCCCTTGCTAAAACTAGAAGTGTAATAAGCTAGATAATTGAATTTGAGGAGTGTTGAATCTAGAAGTGGGTTTTTCAGTGTCCTTTCCTTGTATTTTCAGTGGTGAGCATGTGCTTGGATATGCTGTGATTTTTGTTTATTTTTTCCTGCTTACAGTGAGGAAATAAGCTTTAAAAGTTGCTCTTTAGTTTTATATTGTGCGACTATTTTTTTGAAGATTATTTTTATGTAAACATAGCATCATAGAATATCTCAAGTTGGAAGGGACCTGTAAGAATCATTGAGTCCAACTCCTTGCTCCTCGCAGGACTGCCTAAAAGTAATTATATATATGTGTATAAATATAAATAATATTGGAATATTGTGTCCAGTTCTGGGCCCTTCAGTTCAAGAAGGACAGGGAACTGCTGGAGAGGGTCCAGCGTAGGGCAACCAAGATGATTAAGGGAGTGGAGCACCTCCCTTATGAAGAAAGGCTGAGGGAGCTGGGGCTCTTTAGTTTGGAGAAGAGGAGACTAAGGGGGGACCTCATTAATGTTTATAAATATATAAAGGGTGAGTGCCATGAGGATGGAGCCAGGCTCTTCTCGGTGGCCAACAATGATAGGACAAGGGGTAATGGGATCAAGCTGGAACACAAGAGGTTCCGCTTAAATTTGAGAAAAAACTTCTTCTCAGTAAGGGTAACAGAGCCTGGAACAGGCTGCCCAGGGGGGTTGTGGAGTCTCCTTCTCTGGAGACATTCAAACCTGCCTGGACATGTTCCTGTGCGACCTCACCTAGGCATTCCTGCTCCAGCAGGGGGATTGGACTAGATGATCTTTTGAGGTCCCTTCCAATCCCAAACATACTGTGATACATACATACTGTAATTTTAACTAATATATTAAAATTGATATTAATAATGCAACTGCATTTGTATTAAAAAAGCAGTTCCTGATCTGGTGAGCACAACATTGTATCTGGAAGGAAAAATGACACATTTCTCAAAACGTTTTGCCATGATAGAGCTTGCTCAAAACCTGCCCCAATGTCGCTGCATGATTTCCTGTAAAGGAAAACTTAACTTCATTATAGCAAATCTCTTTGGAGAATGTGAATGACAGACCGATATTTTCACTGGGAATTAGCACAGTGGAGAGAATTGAGCTGGCATCAACCACATTTTTATCTCCTTCTAATTAAATGTAAAATTTACCATGTACATTTTTTCTACATTTTTTCATTTTTCTTTTTTTTTGTTGTTTTTTTTTTTTTTCACTCTTATCATTATATAATAATAAACTCTATCAAAGTGTTACATTTTGATGATCAGTTTAGATGAGCTGATTCCCTGTACTGATGCTGAATAACTGTTGTAACAAGTATCTATCCCGGGCCTGTAACATTTGTTATAAGAAGTGTATCTCTTTATATCCTGATAACCCTAAATGTTGATGTTCTTAAGCTTATTGACTTCTTGCTGGCTACCCATAAAGAAAAACAACTTGAGGTTTTGCTTGACATTTGTGATGTTATCGAGAAAAGGAACAGACTCTGAGCAAAAATAGCAAGTAGATGCTTTTGCCTGCCTGGTAACTACATTAATAGGACCCTTTTTCTCCACGTCAGTGCATATATACTATTATTAAATAATCTACTGTGTATGCTTCTGACTATTCTTATGGATGCTGGATGGAAGTGATGTGTTGTCTGCTTGAAAGAGTTATCCTGGAGTAAGGACTCAGTGTAGATGCATGGGTATTTAATGCATGGCAGGGTTGTGTGATGTGCAGGAGCACAAGAAATCTGTGATAGAGCGTTTAATAAAAATACTGAGGGGCCATACCTAGTAATTGGCTGATTAAAATAAAATTTTTAAAATAATCTCTTTTATAGCAGACATGAGGGTGAATACTGAGCTATTTATAGTAAACTGTATGTGTTGCATGAGTAGTGACTCATTAATTTTTCTCAGTGTATTTATTACATGGTTGCAGTTGCTCCCTTTAAAAAACTCTACATGAAACTAAAAGCTTTTCTGTTCTGTGTTGACTCGCTTGTTGAATTTTCACTGATTCATACAAACTTTGGGCCAGGAAGGAGGAGCTGATGGGATTGAGTGTGACGAAAGTAAATCAGCTATTCCTGAGTCCGAATATAAGGAAAGTAAGACATTTTTTTCCCTAAGCCTTACCCCATGCCCAGTGTCTTTGGATGACATAAGCATGGGTCAGCTTGTTTCCTGGAGGAATTCTTGTGACTTTTGCAAATATAACGAGGCTTTAGTAGCTTCTAAAAATTCCGTTTCCCCACCGAACAGAGAACGAGTTTTTATTCCTTGAAGGGGAGTTAGTGCGCTGCCCTCCTGTTTGATTCGTTTTTCCTTGTAGGCACCTGGGTGTATCTGCAGGTGATGCTGAACAGCAGGTTAAGTGCTGGATAAATTTCCACCCAAATACTCAGCTCTGTGTGGATTCTGTTTGCCCATAATCTCCGTCCTGTACTTTTTTGGGGTTCCATTTCCACGTGCAGATTCCTCATCACCTGGTTTGTTCTTGTGCATAAGGAAGCTGAGAGTATCATAACTGCACGGCCGTTCCCACGGGTTTCTGGTGAGCTGTTTTGAGATTGAATGATCCTAATTTAGCTTTTCTCTTTGCCACAGCTGTATCAGTTTCGAAGCACAGGGAAATAGTGCAGCTTAAAAACTCATGAGAAAGATATTTTCTTAGCTCACTGTTCACAGGGTAAGGAGGAGAGTTGTAACTTGCTGGATGAACTGTTCCCACCTCCTTCCTTCAATTCCCAGTCCTGGACAACAGATATTATTTGATGTGTCATGGTACAGGGAACAGCAAGAGGCTGGAAACAAAAAGCTCCAAAACTGGTTGTGATCTGACTTGCTGTGTGACATTGGATTAATTATTTCACTGAGATGCTTCAGCATCTGAATTTTGAAACTGAGGAGAGCACAAATATCTGAAGAATATTGAGACAAGTTCAGTAAGCACAAATTAAACCTTTTTTTTTTTTTTTTCATCATTTACTTACAGGAAAAAAACGTAAAACTTAATGAAAGACCAGGAGAGAGTGTGTTATGTGTTTGTCAGCATTCTCTTTCACATATCTGGCTTTTTAAGTGAATTTTTGTTAAGCCAGAGAGAGAAGAGGAATGCTAAACTGTTCTAATATAAGTGTAAGGGCAAAAGCCGTTATTTGATGAATCACCTGAAATTTGATTTAATGTATTTTTGTTTCATGTATATTTCCAATTCAGAAATGTTTTGGTTTAAAAACAGATATAAATACCAACCTGAAACTTTTTTCATAGAATCACTTAGGTTGGAAGAGACCCTCAGGATCATCCAGTCCAACCATAACCTCACTCTAGCACTAAACCATGTCCCTAAGAACCTCATCTAAATGCCTTTTAAACATCTCCAGGGATGGTGACTCCACCACTGCCCTGGGCAGCCTGTTCAATGCCTGACAACCCTTTCTGTGAAGAATTTTTTCCTGATATCCAATCTGAACCTCCCCTGGTGCAATATCTGATCTAAACTTCCCCTTGTACACTGTTACTACAGAGGACACTCTGTCTTGGAAAGAAGAGGTTAACTGATCAGTCCTTTTGTCCCTGTGGCAGTTGCAGGTTTAAAAATATTTTGATGTTTTAATCAACATTATGACTTAGCGTTGTCTCTTTGGAGGCAAATGTCCAAGACATGGGACAGTTGTGTCTTCAGGGTTTTTTTGTTCCTCTTTTGAACTTGCTTTCTAACACACATAATTGTTTTTCTATATAGTTGCTTAAGTATTTCAGTGCTTCAGTTACACTTCATAGCCGGTTCTCTGTCATGTGTTATTAATAAGCGCTTGTAGGAAGAAGTACTTTTTAGCATTTATCGTTTACTAACCATGTCAGTACACTCTTTTGGATGTGAGAAAAGAACACGTGCAGATCTAGGAAAAGACCTTTTCACAGTGATAAACTGGACTAAACTTTCACCCTGAGTACAGGCTGCCCAGGGCAGTGGTGGAGTCACCATCCCTGGAGGGGTTCAAAAGATGTGAAGATGTGGTGCTTAGAGATGTGGTTTAGAGGTGCACTTTGCAGTGTTGGGTTAACAGTTGAACTTGGTGATCTTAAAGGTCCTTTCCAACCAAAATGATTCCATGATGGTGCTGTTGTCAAGAGGCGCACACTGATCAAGGTGCTCGAGACACCTTCACGGAGCCCCAGCAATGAGGTAGATGTTGTGGTGCATCTTACACTCCTGTGCCCCAGTTGTCCAGGTGGGAAACAAACTTATTGCAGTATTTTTCCTGCGTGTGCGCTTGGTTTTCTTCCAAGGGAAACAGGGCACAAGCGCCGTGTGTGTCCGTGACTGTCGGTACACTGCCGGGTCTGGGCAATACCCACCTGGACACGAGTGCTGTGAGGTCACCGTGAATCCCCCGACTGGCGAAAAGCACAGGCAGCGATTTCAGGAGTGTCCGTGGAATAAACACGCTCTACTTTTGGGCTTGTTGAAAAGCTTTCCCCAAGTTTTGCTTTATAACTGGCTGTCCAGCTTGTACCTGTAAGTCTTGACACCTTGGAAAATGGTTCAGTAAGTTCAAAGTTATCTTCGTAGTCTGAAGAGCAACTAAAAGCGACAGCGTAACATTTCTTAGCTGCGTCAATTATCTAAATTTAATTTTTTAAGGATAAAACACTCTTCAGTCTGCCTAATATCTACAGGGATCTCATAACTACTGCAGAGTGATGATATCCGCCTTTAACTATGTTTATATAAGTCCCCATATTTCTCTGTCCCTGGAGTCTGCAGGGGAAACTAGTATTGCACTTGTACTGGATATTATACAAACACAAAATCCGTTCTTGTCGTACAGAGCCCACGTTCTAAATACAGACGGACAAAAGAGGCGATAACTTGGTCTGATCTCCCTTTTAGCTGCGGAGAGAATTAAAACACAAGCGACTTGCCCAGAGTCACACAAGAGGCCAGTGTTACGGAGCTGAGAATCAAAACCATAATCTGAGTATTACCCTTATCTTCACCGCAAGACTAAGAAGAGAAATTCTAGAACAAAATTCTTATTTTCCAAATGTACCTGCAGGCATAAGTTGGCTGGGGGTTTGAATTCATCCAGTGATGTGAGAACCAGCCTGCTCGACTGCTTCAGGTTCAAGATAAACCAAGAAGAGATTAGGTTAAAGGACAAACAAAAGAACATCCCCACCCCCAGTTCTCCGAAGCTGGGGCTTCACAATAGCGATTGTGTTCCTTCAATAAGCACGGGCTGGTTTTCCATAATTGCTTTTTAAAGTAAATCACAGCTTGTCATCATGTAGGGATGTAATATCTTCATAAGCCAACTATACGGAATTTCAATAATTCAGTATAATTTCATTGAATTAGAACAAAAAGTCATGTTTGGGGCTTAAGGCATCTTCTTTTTGTGTTATTGTTATTAGGAAAAGTTAGGCTGAGACTTAAAGTGGTGCCTTGGCTACCATAGCCAGGTGTGAAGTTCTCCCTCTGGAGGCTTTTGGAGGGATTTCCCTCCATCAGGTCAGGGAAACTGAGGCACTTGGAGGACTTCTGAACTACATAGTTTAAATCTTTGAACCAAATTACATGTGTGGAACAAACTGCTGCCTCTCTTGAACTGTTTTCTTGGAGGTCATATTGCATAAAGATCTTGAGTGCTTGGCCACTAGGGATTCTCTTTGCTTTTCATAAAGAAAAGAAGATTTTTGCCGGAGAGTCAAATAGCACCCCGGGAAATCAGCCCATGAAATTTGATATAAAATATTCTCACCTCATCAGACCACTACTTAATATTCCTGTGTTTCATCTGGGAGGTATATCTAACCGGTAGGTAAAGTGACTCATAGTTTATGAAGGCTGTAGATTTCATCTGGTGGAAAGATACTATGTGAAATATTTTTGTTATCAAGAGATACATGAGATATCTTTTTTTCCTACCTGTAAACTATAGTCAGTTACAAAAATAAAGCTGTTCCTTTTCTAGGCTGAAAAATAGTATTTGGTCTATATAGTGGTAAAGGGGCACTTTCTATATATTAAGTGCATGTTTTGTTTATTTGAATATATATTATGAAATTGAAAACTGCTTTATTGTGATGTTGCGCGATGTTAATTGCTGCCAGATAAAGCTGCTTGTTGCTGCTCCCTTGGTTTTGCTTCTTGAGGTGCCGATTTTTAATGGTATGAGTTGAAATGAAGCGTTCTGGATCGGAACAGAACAGTTTTAAATGACAATGTGTTCTTAGCCTGAGACATATAGCCTGATGAACAGCAAACCTGGCAGAACTGTGGGACAGTAATCTCCGTTAGTGGCAGACTGTAATCTCCAAGCATAGATCTGCTGATCAATTTTTATTTAACCGGATTTTTGCAAAAATGTCGTTCTTTTGTTGTTTTTTTCCTTTTTGTTACAGATGGCCGCACAGATCCGGTTTTGGATGATGTAGGTGATGCCTTCAAGCTTATGGGGGTTAACCTGCACGAGCTAGAAGATTATATACACAATATCGAACCCGTCACTTTCGCACATCAAATCCCATCGTTTCCCGTCAGCAAGAACAATGTCCTGCAGTTTCCCCAGCCGGGAAGTAAAGATGCGGAAGAAAGGAAGGAATACATCCCCGATTACATGCCACCTATCGTCTCCTCTCAAGAAGGTGCGAAATTAATCCTTTGCTTTACGTTTTGGTCCCTGTGCGTTCGCCTATTTGTTTGCATCCTCGAACGGTTTGAGTTGTGCTGCCCCATCGTAGTCGCTCGGAAAGGACCCACTGGCTGTTACGCAAGTGTGGTTTTACAACAGGTAGCAGTGCTGTGGGGAGGTTATTTTCCACTCTTTTGCTTTCTTCCAAGATTAACTGGTGTCAAAATACAGTGTGTTAATACACGTTTCCGTAATGCATTTAAATGGTGAGTTTTCAGATGACAATAGAAGCAAATACTCTGTTACCTTTCATGTGTTAGCGTCACACTTGTGTATACTGCAAGAGCTTACAGAATTTGGTGAAGGTAGAAGAAGGAAGGCTGGTGACTGGTACAGCATTCCCAGTGCCTGATGGCTGTTTTTCTTCCTTTGAACAAATTTAGCAAAAAAAACCATAAACAAAACCCAAACCAACAAACAAAAACCAACAACAAAACAGAAAAACACCAATGAAAAACAAACAAAAGGAAAAAAGAGAAAAACTCCCAAACAACCAACCAAACAAAAGGGAGGGGAAGAAAAACCCCACACCACCAAAAATCTCTTTCAACTAAAATCAAGTCAGATTTAAAATAAGGAAGTAAGAGTCCTTTAGAGGCACAGTGCTGGCTTTTAATTCTCTTTGCTGATGTCGATTAGGGTTTTATCACTGTTCCAACTGCTCCCCTTCCCTTTTTTGTGCAGCTGTCCCACAGGGGCCGGGGGTCACTGTCACAGGGAAACAACTGTACAAACACTACGGGCTGCAGCCCGAGAATTTTAACAGTGACAGTGGAAAAAGCAAAATTGGTTGATTCTATTTTTCAGCTACGTGAGACTTGATTGCTAGTAAGATACACCTTTAAGAAACACAACCTAGTCTAATTTCCCTTTGAGTATTGAACACCATGCAACTATATTTTGTGAGGAAATAAACGTATTGTGGACCGGGTACAAAAACCCCAGACAGAACTTCATTTTCTGAAAGAGTGTAACGAACTGGTGCACTTCTTACTTCATTTCTAATTTTATAGGGAAAGAATGGAGATCATACTCTATTATGCATATTGTTCTTTTTTAAGAACTAAAGTCTCAAAGTCTGAACATTGAAATATGTGTAAAATTTCTACTCGGTGTAAGGATGAACGTAAACGACATCACCTTATTGGGTGAACAAAACCCATTGCTGTGCTGGTACAAATGTCACGTGGGACAGTTTTTCAGTGATTTATTAAGGTGTAGTAAGTGTAGGTTCAGTCTTTCAGACATTGTGTTCAGCTAGAGAGATGCAGTTACTATGTGCTCCAGTTAGATTAAGTGGAATTATAGTCAGGAACAGGAATCTGAAGCATAAAGGGCTATTGGATACCGTGGGTTTAGTGTGTTCAGAACAAATATGCTATTTCCAGCAATAATGTGAGGACTTTCTCATGCTGATGAGTATTTCTGAAGCTCTATAAGACCCAACTATTCTGTTTGCTTCCCTTGCATAGGATACATGGTTATTTTACAGATCAATAGCATTTTAATGTCTTAATATAATCCTGGAAGCGAAACTTCTGGGTTTCAGTGAAACTGCAGGAATATTTTGCCGGATTGATAAGACGGTACTAAAATCTTCCCCTTGTGAAGTTTGTTAAAAGGGTTGTTTTTAAAAACTAACAATGAACTCTCTTCAACCAGACAGAAACAAACAGAATGTAAATATCATACATGTAGACAAGATTAGAAAGAGAAAAGTATAGAAGAAGAAGTTAAAAGG
Organism: Columba livia; assembly: GCF_036013475.1. Classification (NCBI taxonomy): domain Eukaryota; kingdom Metazoa; phylum Chordata; class Aves; order Columbiformes; family Columbidae; genus Columba; species Columba livia. Next base: position 207,058,214 of record NC_088602.1, on the reverse strand, counting down.
GATTTTAGTTACCTTGTTCTGGCTACTTTCTTGAAACACTTTAGCCTTGATTTTTTAGGAGGTAAACAAACAGCATTCTGTCAGAGAAATCCAGTATTTTTGAAGCGTAACAAGCTACCTGGCAGTTCTGTGGCTTTGTTTGTTTGTGGGGTTTGTTTTACTTGGAAAATCATACCTTAAAAATATGCAAGAAAGATCAAATTCAACAAGGCTCTGTAGACAAATATCTGGAAAATGGGAGTGAGAGATGAGAGTATTACAGGCTCAGTCTAGCGATACCTGACATAGACACGGAAAACTGAAATGGGGACAGTTGTGGGCTTTTTTGTATGTAACTTTTTATACTCTTTCTCTTGCAAGTTAGATCCAGGAGTTAGATTTGAGCAGGCCTTATAAATAATGTATGAATCCTTTTAACACCCGAAGCAAGAAGATATTATTTCCAAAGTTGGATGAGAACCAGGAAAACTTCTACTGCCTAAGGCTATTGTATCAGGGGACCCAGAGACACAACTTCAAAAAATGAATACAATATTTATTTTCTAATGGAAATTTAAAGAAAGCATAAAATACAACTGCCGAATGCTGGTTTGTTATAGTTTATCTAAAATAGTTATAGTTGAGCACGTTTTAATTTGGAATTAAGTGTTTTCTGAAAATGCTATTAGTATTTTTTTGCTGTATTTCTGGGTTTTTTTTTGCAAGTGGTGGGGTAGATCAAGAAACTCTATTGCTTATGTTAGTTGTGTTTTATTCCCAAGTAAAATTTGGAAGAAAACCTTTTACTTTTACAGATTAAATGAATGCATGGTAAAAATACTGAAGAATTGCAGAAGCTGTTTGAATAGTTTACAGATCTTTATAGAGTAGAAGAAAAAAACCCATAGAGCTGCCGAGATTGTGCAGTTCATAACATTGGAGTTGCTTTGAGTAGGCAATAAAGATAATTAGTAAAGAAGGCAGGCATCACGCACATTACGATGTATAATGTAAATCTTACAGTCACTTAAAGGAACTGTCAGGAGGACTCGTTATGTCCCATTTTATATTGAAGCTTAGAGCTCAGTTCATGTTACGGGTATTTATTTACTGATATGATTCAGAAATTACTAGTGTTGATATATTATAGCAATAATGTAGCTGCGGCGGTCTAAGGGTATGAACAGAACAAGGTTTATTGGAAGAGGCAACATCTTTTAATTTTATCAGATGATCTAATTAGAAGGATTATCTGTGGTGACAAACTGCCTTCACAGGTAATTTTAACTAGGTGCTACAGTAAGAAAAAAGCTGCTATTATTGTTAATTTTTAATAAAAAGAACAGCATTCAGTATGCACCGTGACCAGTAGGTGTTGCTAACCTCCTTCTTAAAACTCCTCTCATTCTGCTCGTGTAACTACTTCTTTCCACTTACTCTAGAACGGGTGGTGTTGTGTTCACATCATACAATCTACCCAGCACCTTGTGCCATGTCTTAGTTATCGTCGCCAATTGATAAGAGCAAACAGTCCTGTCCGACCTGAGAGGACCCGTTTCCTTCATGTGTGCTCGATAGCAAAAAATGCTGAAACAGCTCTTGAAATGATTTCTGAAGTTGTGGGGGACAGGGAGGAAGACAAATAGGTTTTTGAGATCTGTAATTTGTGTCGTTTGCAAGTTCCGTTCAGTGGTACAAGTTTTGTTCCAAGAAAGCAGCACTAACCAAACGATCTGGTGCAGATTCCAAATACTTGCGCTGCGAGGATCTGCATATAAAATTATGTATTTTATAAAACAATCTGACTTAGTATTTCCATGGCAAATGTTGGCTTTTTAGCAGTATTTTTACAAAGGACAGTGAAGGGATAATTTTATGCCAATATATCATGATGTTCGCCGTCTGCCTATTTTTAATTAGCCTCCTTTTTGTTTTTTGAGTTATTTTAGCACTGTTGTCACTAAAATGTCATGGTAAAGTTGCAAGACAGATTAAAAAAGGAGAAAAAAAATAAATTAGTTGCAAAACATGATGGTCATGCTTTATTTCTTGCGCTTTAATGTAAAAGAACATGCATTTTGCAGTAATACATCAACTTCATAGAATCTGTTGATTGCATTTGAAGCAAAACAGTACTGTGCTGAAAGTAGGCCAGTTGAGAAAGCCCAGATACTTTTCCACAGCTAATGATAATCACTGGTACATTTTGTGGTAATGTTGAGAACCCTCAGTCCTGATGCTTTAAGAACGTGTATCATCCTCCATAATTAAAGTGAAGTGCGAGTCCTGCATGTGCTGTAGTAACCTTAGTTTTAAGCTTCCCTGAATGAAGTCACAGGTTGTCCATCCCTGTTTTTCAGACCAGAAGACTGAAGAAAACACGTTGCTTTTTTGCAAGTGATACTGTTCGTAGTCTGTTATATTTGCATTAGGCCCTCATTCCTCTCTCACACTGTAGCTGTGCTGGGGTACGTCAGAAGGGAAAATACATGGGAGCCTGTTCGCGGTAGCTGAGATTTTTCTTATGGGGAGAGGGGCAGCTTTTAGGGAGACAATCCTCCTCCCCAGTTCTTGCTTCATTTTCTTTTGTTTTCTGCTTCATACCAATTCACTCCCACTTTGTAGAGGTTCGGCTCCTTTCCCTTAAATATGACCTGGAAACAAATACCATTTTTACCAGGCACTGAGTTTTGTGGACTTTCATTCCTAATGATGTGTATTCAAGCATGGGCATCGTGTTTCTGATCATTGTGTCAGGACCAGTTCTTGGCACAGTGTACTAACTGGGATTTATTTGTAGCCTTTTCGCTTGGAGCATTTTATTTCCCTGGCAGATCAAAGCATAAAATTGCTGATGATCTTACAGTCCTGCCTTTTCCCCTCTTTGCTGCTGATGTGATGTTAGGACCTGTTACCCATCCAAACTTGATGCTCGCAGCCACTTGGAAGCATGGAAACCCAGCTGTGAAGTTATACATCATCTCAGAACATCTCTAGTTTTATCAGACAACGTTAGTTACTAAAAATTACATTTGAATTGATGAGAAGGGGGTGTGTGTGAAGCAAGGTGCTAATCAAAATAACATAGGATCGTAGAATCATTTAGGTTGGAAGAGACCTTCAAGATCATAGAGTCCAACCATAACGTGAATTTTTGCATCTGATATCTAGGGTCTGTTGGTGCTGGAACTTTCATTTTATAAAGCATTAAGCATCATGATGGTATAAAGCATTAGTGTCTAGCTCCAGTGGCTAGATAGATCCGATTTTAAAACTGTCACCGGCCCCTCAGTCTAGCAGTGCTGTCTTTGGCCATCGTCCAGAACTGAATGTAGCAAGTCTTGGACCTCAGAGCAGCATCATTTCAGTCTCTGGTTTCCTCAAGGGTTAAACAAAGCCAACGCTTCTTTCTAAATTAGTGCATGATGTGCTTTATGAAAGATACTGGAATCTCCGCTTTGCCATTCTGATAACACAGCCCTTGCTGTTGTTGTTTGTAAGCCTTTCTAGGTCTAGTTTAATCCCACAGGCCAACCCTTCTTCATTCTAACAGCCGCACCGATGATTTAAAAGCAGCAAGGATCTTCTCAACAGAGCTTTTCCAATATACCTGGTTAGGAAACCACCACCCATCAACAAACAGGTACCAGTTTGAAAAGTTAAAACAGGCTGGGAGCGTTCGCTCCTGGCTGCTGTGTGCTGAGTATTTGCTGTCTGTACAATACGCAGTGTCAGCCACTGATGGCTTTTGTGCGAACGAGTCTTCACGGACACATCAGCCTCGCAAGGAAGAAGCAACAGGAGGAACAGACAAAATGAGAAAGGCAGCCAAGCTTGAGATGCAGGCAGAAGAAAAGCATTGGGGAAGAGCCAATAGGAGAGGCAGGTTTCAAAGAAAAAGGAAAATATGAGACAGGAACAAAAATAAAGTGTACGGAAAATGTGCCTTAACTCTTTTATAGAAGGCGTGCTGATAAAGCTGTAATTGGGAAGACAACTGTATCTTTACCTTTTCTTTAGAAGTTGTATCATAATCGAAAGCATAATTTCCAGTGAAATACTGCAAAAAAGGATTTAATGAAGAAGGCTTTTTTTTTTCAAAGCTTAAAATGTGAAACTAAATAGACTTTTGCTGAAGAGCTTCATTTAATTTGCAGCACTTGTTAAAAAAATAAAATCAATGTAATAAGTGCCATAGTCAAACTTTATCTGTGGCACAAACCAAATCACATAGCTGGGCATCATAGACTTTGCAGACAGAGACATACGCTATTTTATATTCTATAGGAAGCTAGTACCTAACTTTTCCTAATCATTCATGTATTTGGGAAAAAAAACCTCTCTTGCTATTTTTGTAAGAAGCTGGAAGAGGAGAATGGAGGAAATGGATTAAAAGTGTTTGCATTGGTTTGGGGAGAGAGCTTGTGATGGGGTTTATGTTTGTTGTTTGTTGTATCCTTCAAAACAAATAAACCAGCTGGAACCAAGCTGTACCTGAATAAGCAAATGAGAAGATACATTTTATAAAGATGCCAGCTCCATTTTCTTAAAAGTAATAACAAGGAACTAGTAATAGTAACTATAAAAATTCAGCATTGTGAAAATGTATTTCTTTAGCTCCTCCTGCTATCTGGTTTTATTCACTGCATATAGCAAATGAAATGATGTTTCTTCAATGGGTTATCATCTTTTTATAGTCTTCCCACAAAGACTTTTATGTTTTTCAGACCTGTTTAGATAACTTACAAGTTGTTAGTGATTCTTAAGGATTGAAAATAACTGCACAATGCAGAAGTTGAGTCATAAAAGCCAGTAAATTATTTACATTGAATTGGAATGAAAGTCATGGATTCTTTTACTGCATTGTGATGTGCAAATTGCAATTTTGGCTACAATAAAACCAGAGGAGAAAATGGGGCTTTACGATAAAAGGATTCTATTGTCTTGTATATTTTGAACAGAAATGCTGCCATGACTATAATTTCCCACTGATCCTTTCTCAGCAAAACTTTTGTCACTTGTCTTGACTCGTCACGTCAGATCAGTTTTTCCCTTTTCTGACAATGTGTGACTTTGTTTAGCACCCGCATTGCTTCCTGCGCTGTGTACTGCTGCTGCACCTCAGGGTTTCATTTCATCTGCATCATCAGACACCTTTGTGCCTTTGAAAGCATACGTTTCAAATTAGGTTATTGTCTGATAGCTCTGTGTTACTGTTCTTAGGCTTTTCAGACTTACTGCACCGAGTATTTTGGGTGACTCTAGGGGAGGAGGTGGGAAATGGAAAGTCTAGCCACCTTAAATCAGGATAAGAGAGAAGCCAACTGGCCTATTTTGAGGGGTGACCTTGTAACTTTGTTGTTTTTCAGTGCTCTTGCTCTTTGACTTTGGCCACCAAGGATGCTTTAACCCAAAGAAGAGTTTAGTCAGTGGTTACTAACAACTCTTGGCCTTTAAAAAATGAATAAAAGTATTTTAGATACTGGGAGCAAACCACAAATTCAGTTGTTACCCCCTCGCACAGGAATTTGTGCCAGACTTTCTGAAAAATGGCTCATAACCCCAGCAAGCCTTGATTTTGTGCTATAGTTGAGAGAATCGTTTGAGAAGCACTTAAAAGTAGAACATAGTGGTTGAGACCTGTGTATATCTGATTTTGAGACACGTGGCCCTAAGTTTCCCCATCAATACCAGTGTGCTCCTGCTGCTGATTAACAACTATTAATTGTGGCATTTACATGGACATGGCGAAGGGTCCACACCTGGAGCTCAGGAGTTGATACTCCAGGTGTTTATTCCAAATAATGTGCCGTCCAGAGAAGAGTTACTTGCAGAGTAACTTTTTTCAGTTAAACACTTTTGAAGTGTCTGAAACACTCCTTTCCACCTGTGAAAAGTATTGGAGTTATTCAGGAACAGACACCGCTCGGTGTTTACACGCACGTTTTCGAGTGTAGCTGAGCCCAACCTTGATCTTAGCGCAAACCGTTGTCTAGACAAAGATCACTCATGGATTACAGGACCCGTATCTCTCTTGCATTAATCAGGTGAATGACTCATTACAAGCTTCTGCAGACAAATATGTGGTAGAGTCCAGGTTAAGACCAAGGAACTCTGCCTGCTAATTTTTAAAATTATGACTAAGAAAGCTCATTTGAATTATTTGTCTTTTGCCACACACAGATAAGCGCTATAACTTTATTGTGCAGCTCTTAAATTCAGTGCCTTCTTCCAGTCTTCGCCTTTGGGTACACGGTCCTGTTTGCTCCAGGGAATATTAGTGAGTGGGTAAGTCCTTAGGAAGGGATAACTCGTTTCTGTGTCCAAGCAGCTCCACTGTCCTCTGCAAGAGCCTGAGAATGTCAAGTTGGATGAATAACAGGGAGAGTTCAACCTGGTATTTGGAGAATTGACCCTGGTTCATGTAGCAAGACACTTGGATAATTAAAGCTCCTCTGTAACCGAGTGGGTTTTTAAAAATTTTTCATTCTTGTAATTGCGCTCCTTAGAAACATTAATGACTTTCTGATGACTTGACAAGTTTGGGGTTTTTTTTTTAATATATTTCTTTAGTTTGGATTTTGTTTCTTTGTACAGCTGTGTATTGCGTGCCTAGGTAAAATGTAATTCTGTTTGTGTGTTGTTTATAAATGGATATTGTTTGGATCGGTTAAGCAAAAGCTACCGTAGCATACCTGTGTTTTTAAGAAGCAATGTCAAACGTGAGCGGGGCTGGATCTGGCTTGTATTTAGCCCAAGGCTGGAAAACATAGGGTCTTCAGGTGGTAACACAGTAAGTCACACATTTTTCTGACTTGGTTTGAGATTAGTGTTTCAGTCGTGGTTCTAAGTGATGACGCCACGCTGCCAGAGGTGGTATTTTGGATGGAGACATAAATTGCAGCTCAACTTTGTGTGTGTGTGCACGTTTAAAGCAGTCTGATAATGACTCAAACGGCCTTTATTCTGGCCACTTCACAACCTGCTTTCTGCTTAATTTATTTTCTTTAGTGAACTTGTTTGCCCTTTGTATTCACGATGTTGGTGTCTGCCGCTTTCCCGTTCCAAAGAGCTGCGTTAAGGGAAGACTCTGCGTTTCATGTGTACTCTTACAGTTGGGATGGAGCATATTTTTCTTCAAACGTTATGAACTCTTTTCCCTGAGGGGAGGAGGATGGTACTGATTCTGTGCATCTGAGAGGTATAGCTTAACAGATTGGCCAAATAATCCATCTTGAATTGGAGAGCAAATAATTTTCATACCCCTTATCTTGCATAGATTTTTGTGGATATTCATCTCAGCAAATGAACTTTGCATTTCTAAATGTTCAGAGCAGCGTGTTCGTTCAGGTACAGCATACTTGAATCTTAATATTCTCCAAGTTTCTCCATGTTTCTCCAGGTTTCTGTGCATGTGGGACTTGCGTTCCAGGCGTATTCAAAGAATACGTTTTGCGCTTGTGTGCGGACAACACTGATTGTGTCTGACAGTCACAACTGGGAATAGCACGGAGGAAATAATAGTTCTTGACCAATCGCTAAAACACAGGAAGTCCCGGTGCCATAGGAAGGGAAAGAAACTCACTTTTCATTTCCTTTAGAGTCTAGTGTGTTCAGATTAACTTGAAAGGGAGCTGAAATGAGGATTAAGTCTTCAATCGTGTCTCTACCTACGTGTGGAGCCCGTCTCAGCAGGCCAGGAAAGTTCTCATCGCCCAGCTGCTGGGTATCCTATTGCAAATTAAATATGGAACAAGGATGCGTTTGGGTTTGCATGAGAAACTTTTAACACATTCATTAAAGAGGCTTTCCTGCTGCTCTGCATATTTTAAATCACAATATCACTGAAGGTGATAGCTCATCTGTAATCTCTCAGAGATAACTAGTTTGTTTTGCTGTTTTAAAGAGGATTGATGGATTTTTTTCACCACTCTTATATGCAAGATTTAATTTTCCGTAATACAGGCTTTACATGTTCAGATCAGCAAAATTTATTGTCATTCAATTACCTTTGGGGGGGGTATGTGTGTGTATAAAATATTCTACAAACAAATATTTGCAATGTGATCAAAACATGTACATATATTCATTTATTATTTTTTTTAAGATAAAAGCTATGGTTTGAATCACCTATCCTTGTCCACAGAAGTTGAGTTGGGATGTTATTTAATAAGTTTTAACTTTACAAGTGAAAATCTATTTAAATTTTGGTGAGATTTAGCCATCTGTTCATCTTCCTTTAGCATCATCCCTTAACTTTTTTGCGGAGTCCTTAAAAACATGATACAAAATCACGTCGTTTGGGGTGAGCTGAAAAATCAAGGTGGAATTTTATTGTTTCAGTGTTTCTATATAGTTCAGTTGCACTTACAAACTGCAGCGTGTGAAGGGTTTATCACAATATTGCATATATTGAAAGAATTGAATATTTTTTAGGACTCTGGGGAGTGAATTCACTTTATGTGAATTAAAAAGTGATAAGTATCTGAGTGCTTATGTTGCAGGTAAGAATCTCCTCTTAGATGGGCCAATTTTCACAGAGTATGCACAGTATCTATTTAAAACGTCGGGTAATTGAGGCTGAAACACTGAATTTCTTCAGTGTAAACCTCCATGTGTGTGGGTTGGACCTTTGAAGGTCCCTTCCAACCCAAAATATTCTATGATTTTTGGTCCATCTCTACTTGAGCTGGGTGAGGTGAACTCCCAGCACATCTTCCAGACCCCCGGTGTAGTTTCATAGAGATGGGATGCTGGTGCAAAGCTCTTAAAGTCCTAAAAACCAGCCCTGGCGAAAGACAAAATGCTTCCCACCTCTATGGGAAGGGTATTAGAAGGAATCTGCGCTTGAATTTTGTGGTATCAATTGTCCGTGTGTCCTGCGTGCGGGACATCTGTCCTGTGCTGTGGCAGGCGATGATTTTCCTGCATCACAGGCTGAGCCAAACAAAACTCATACCAGGAGACATCCAAGGCCGAGCAATGAAGCAGGAACCAGTGTTGGTTAGTCAATGGCATTTCACAAAAAGCTCGGTCTACTGTCGAGACCGGCATATTTCAAACGAGATGAAAAATTAAGCCCTCGCCACTCGTGGTGATTAAAGGCTCGGTGGCTCGCTTTTCAAGAGCAGTGTGTTAAACCCCGCTGGCACCGTTCCATTTGGGTTAGAGAGTTCTGCCAACCTGAATGCCCCGAGCAGTTTCAAATTCGTGGCGGAGAAGCCGCTCGGCGCTGCTCTGTGCCGCTCAATAGCCGCCGCGTCCTCCCACCAAGATTACTGCATTTCAGCCGTAATTGGAGTGATGCTGAGCTGAGACCAGGTCCTGTCGATTGAATGCATGCAGCAAGCATATTTCTTATATTTTTTAAGCATAAATCCAGCAGTGTATGTGTGTTTTCTAAGTTAGCATTAGACCTAGATGTGTGAATGATGATAAATGCCAGGTCATTGCACTCTTTCAGGACAGGGAGTAGAGCCCATCGTGGTATCAAATCTATGTTTGCAGAGGAAAAAAATATATGATCTGTGAACATACTGAAGAAACCAAGGCAAATAAACAGATATTGATTCCTATTATCTAAATAGTCTTCTTCCTTTCACATGCATATGAGGCCTGCTTTTGTGCCTAATATAGATAATTTCTGTGTGGTATTTTTAGCAATCAACATATAGAAAAGGTGTGCGGGCTTTAAATTAGGTGCAAATAGCCAAGTAGAAGGACAACTGGTTATAATCACTGTGAAAGAAACACGCGTGATGTGGGAAGGTGGTGCTGTCAGTGCCACCAGCAAAATGTGTGTTGGGGTTAAATAACCCACAGTAGGATTTTTGTAAAATGGAATAATTCTTATCGGCTCCTGGTAAAACGGAGAACGCTTGTGCTGCCTTCAGGCTCCACCGTTACCCATGTGCCGCTTCTATGCCGTAGCTACTGCCCTTATCTAACTGGAAAACCCTTTCCAGCTTGAGAGCAATGTAGCAACTTTTTAATATCAAAAAGAGCACATTATACACAACACATGTACGAGACTCAAAAGAACATGGATGCTCCCTAAAGTTTTTGGAGCTGGTGTGTGTGTGCGCTAATCTCCTGAGAGTTCATTGCTCCGAGCTTTTATCAAGAGCAAAGGGAGTTGGAGCTGGAGACTTCTATGCGCTGCCGCTCCATCTGAAAGAACCAGCTCCTTTTTCCTTAGTTCAAGGCAGTATGCCCAGAAGTATGTGTACATCGTTCCTATCAATGCAGTCACAGGACTCTGACTTTCTTTTTAAGTGGAAATGCTTTCATTCTGTATTGTTAAACGGCAGACGAGGTTTCTGCTACAATCCCATTGTCTTAGATACGTTTCTCAGCGCAGCACATCTTTGCATTGAGCTGTTATTACCTTTTAATGTTGGTTAGAAGAGGTGAAATATATTGGTAGTATCTCAAGGGAAAGACTCTAGATGCTGGTTTTACAGGGAAGAGCTTAAATGTGGTTTAAAAACCTGCTTGCTTCTGGTTGTCACAAGGATGGCTCCGAGTTGACTGCAGCTTTGAAATGTCCAGTTTTGCCGTTTCCTTTGCCTTAATTGGTGTGTTTTGCTTTCCCAGATAATCTTTTATGAACACGCAGTGAGATGAGGGAACGAGTGAGAGATCCCATCAAGAAGTCGTGTCCACTTAGTATCTCATTAACAGGGAGAGAACACGCGGGGTATCACATAACTCACTAAACACTCTTCTCCAGAATTAGGTGACTTTGTTTCCTTTTCCGCATTAACTGTCCCAGCGTCCCGCAGAGGTCGGGGTTGCTTTTTGAACGGCCAAAGCTGCATTAGTGCCATTCTTTTTCTGAACAGTCTTTTTATTTCTTTCTCTATCATTAAGACAGCAGCCGTAACCTTTTCGTTTTAATGAGCCAAAGCTTTGTAAAACCGGGAACCTCTCCTGGTCATAGGTAGCATGCTACGTGAACATGTTTAAGGCAGTTGAATTTCTGTAGGAAATTCTTGCTTCCTCGTGCAAAGAGCCGGATTCCTAATTACAACGGAGCTGATGAAGAATTACATTTGGCAAAAATCCAAAGCAATACTCAGCCTCATTGCCTCTTGTTGCAGAGTGAGGCACCTTAACTGTTCTGTCATCACACCTTCTGATTTAATGGAAAGAAAGTTAGATGTCTAAGTGGAGATATTCAATATTTTTCCCCCTCCACTTCTATTTGAGAGCGTACTCATAAAGGATTTACTTTTCATAATTGTGACATATATACATAACACAGTACATATACTGGGTTCTATCACACCTACCTTCATTCTGCTGATGCAGTATCAAGGCTGAACTCTTATTCTGCAAAACCCAAGGAGTTTCCCTCAAGCTTTTATTTTGCCTTTTATGTGCTTGTCTCATTTACAGCATTCAGAGCAAAAGATATGTTCTTAAAATAACAGCAGCATAATCTGGTTACATATGGCAAAGGAAATAACATGAAAGATCTAGGCTTTCTCTAGTCTGAGTTCATATAGCATCTTATGTTGTCATGTTATGTGGCTATAAAATGCATTTTACAAGTTGTGTTAAAATTTGCAATTTTTTTAAATTTAGCACCACTAAAAGACTAGTATTAATGTTTACTGCATTTTAATTAAAATTAATTAAATGTGTTTATTTCTAAGTTTACTCTAAGTTGCTTACTAGCCCTTTCTACCAGCACCTCTTTTCTCGCTTGCACATAAAACAAAGGAGCAGAAATCCAGAGAAGGGGATTGCTTGGGCTGCACGTGCTGGTTTCAGAATGGAAACTGGGAGGGAAGCTGAGAGGAGCCAGACGAACACATGCAAAGAAAATTAAATGTTTCAGGCCGATCTGAGCAGTGGAGGTCAGATGACTACAGTCGTGGTGTATCTTGGAGGTTGTGTTTGTGGTTAGTATGCAGTCGTCTCTACTAACGAAGAAGAGCTTAGTGTGTCATATACCTGGCGCAATTTGGAGCACGAGGTCCAGAGGTTTGCTCCTAGTAATCACTGTCATTGCGAGACAAAAAGACACCAAAGTGATGTGGCTGTAGCTAGAGTTTGGGGAGAAAGGGAAAACAACTGAAACGTTGTCCATGCTAGCAAAGAACATGTTCTGTGGTTGAGTTGAACCAGAGCCATCAGGGGCACACCAAGATGTCGGCAATGACCTGAAAAGAGGTTGGAGCGAGGAGGAGTTGATCTCTTCTCGCAAGTAACAAGCAACGAGAGGAAATGGCCTCAAGTTGTGCCAGGTGAGGTTTAGATTGGGTCTTGGGAAAAATTTCCTCCTGGAAAGGGTTGTTGGGCATTGGAACAGGCTGCCCAGGGCAGTGGTGGAGTCACCATCCCTGGAGGGGTTTGAACAGGTGCAGGATGACGTTCTTAGGGACATGGATTAGTGTCGGTGTTAGGTTAATGGTTGCACTTGATGATCTTGAGGGTCTCTTCCAACCAAAATGTTTCTGTGGTTCTATGGTCATTGCCATTCCATAGGATGGATGTCAAGAGGATAGACCAGACTCTTCAGTGGTGCCCAATGACAGGATGAGGGGCAATGGGCACAGACTGAGGCACAGGAGCTTCTATCTGAATATGTGGAGAAACTTCTTTACTTGGAGGTGCCAGAGCCTGGCCCAGGCTGCCCAGAGAGGTTGTGGAGTCTCCTTCTCTGGAGACATTCAAACCCACCTGGACACATTCCTGTGTGATCTGCTCTGGTGAACCTGCTTTAGCAGGTGGGTTGGACTGGATGATCTCCAGACATCCCTTCCAACCCCAACCATCCTGTGATTCTGTGATTCCTGTTGCAGCTCTGGGAAGAGCACAGGACCACAGCCCATCTCCAGTTGCACCCCCATCAATTTGAGGTGCTAAGACAGGGTGATGCTGTGAGAAGGGAGATGATGATTTGGAGGGAGCCAAACCCTTCCCACAGACTTGTCATGGCAGCGTACTTCTGGTGGATAATTCAGTAATGGGATGTTTTGGTGCGTGATGTGAAAGAGATGAAAGCCAAGTCTTGAAGTGCATGCCCAAGGTCTGTTGCAGTGACAGATAATGGTGATGATGCTAAACAAAATAACTTTGGTATTAGGAACAGCAGAGCCATGTTACCAGGACGCTTCTGTCAGGTCAGTTTATACTGTTGGGAAGACTCTAAGCCTGGCTGAGCTCGTCAAGCTGAGGCTCTGTTTAGGGGGGTGCCCTGTATTGGGAGCACTTGGAGAACACTTTGAATTAGAGCTTGCACGACACCCTCGTACCATGCACACGTGTAGCAATGTCTGCTTGAAGGACTCCTTTATTCAGAGGCAACATCCACATCTTTTTGCTCAATGTTCCTTGATGGGTCCGTCTAATGAAGAGCAGGAATTGCTGCTGAGAAGTGGAATACATCAGTGAGGTGCCATGTTAAAGGACAACACCAGCTCTTCCCACTGAGCGAGGTTATGGGGTACGGGTACACCAGTCTCAACTTTAAATTAGTTCTGAGATGTCCCTTCTCCTGGCAGGACAAGGGGGCTACATGTCTACAGACCTTCTGTCAGTGTTTGGAGTCTGTTAATGAGCCGATTGTATGGAAAATACACATTCCACTGATTTTTCTCTTCATCAGTCTTCTAGATATCCCAAAAAATTAGATCTTTTCCTCTTCCCTCTTAAAACTCAATCAGATGAGATCAAGTGTTTTCGAATAACACAGCTGTGGTTTTTCACTATAGTCATTGCATCGCATTTGCTGCTTAATGCAAATTCAATAATCATATTGGTTTAGACTTCTACGCTGACTGCATCAATGTGTTTTTAACAGTAATATTTCACAGATTACTGCCAAAATGCGTAGGTTTCACACTATTTTCAGCAAGATTTCCAGCTTTAAAGCACAGTAAGTTTGCTTTATATTAGCTAGAAAATCCCAAGGTGTAAAAACCCCAGAAGGTCTGTATCACTCTTCTCCCTTCAGATACCACACATGCAAATATTTTATAGCATCGTTCCAAGCCTCAAGTTGTGAGAAGTTATGACTTAAGGCTATTGAGCATGTAGGTTTTCAAACAGCTGCAAGTTCTGCTATTTTTAAACCCTTCTTCATACGCAACAAAAGCTCTAGTTATTACAGTCAATAATGTATTCAATAAACATTGATCTAAAACTTTATATTTTCACTGTGTTTTGCTAATAGGAAGAGGAATGTGGAAGGAAACATTCTGTGAATTCAAATAGCTGAAGTCTTATGGCAACTTTCTCACAGAAATTCAGCTCCTAAGTGGAAAACACACTTAAGATGTTGTATTTCTAATAGATACAGCTGGTGTTTTTCTTTTCCCCTGAGAATTATAAATGTCCGAGGCATGATTTAAAATGGAAATAGCATCAGAGCCTTCGCCATTGTGTCACTATCAATTTGCTATAGTTAAACCGTTCAGGGAGATAAAGTAGATTCAATAGAGCTATCAGATGGTATCTCACAGTCTTTTTATTTAAATGCGCTTCACTCTTAATGCAAAAAAACCCATGTATATATGTGCTTGTGTATGTTACCGAAAGGGACTAAAGATCCTTGGTGCTCAGTATGTTTTGGTTTTCTCGGTTAGCTGGTGTCTTTGCAAACCTCATCTTAACTTTGACACATGTATTACTTTGCTAAACCAGCATGTTCAGCAATGTATTTCTTTTTTCCTCCAAGCTCAGTCTTTCCAGCATTCTGGAATTGTCAATTTTCCTCAACGCCTTCTAATTTGTGTGCAATTTCCCCAGCTGGAAACTGGAACTTGGTTTTGACTTATAGCTCTGTAGTGTTCCTATGCAACATTGTGGCTTTTCTAATACTAAGACTGGTTTAAATGCTATGGGCAAATTTGCTTTGCCTTTTCTCCCTGCCAGTGCGTGCCTCTTGCTACTGGTTACCACTCCTAAATATTCCATGCTTCTCTTGCTAATTAACAGGTTTCTTGAAATACATTAAATGTTTTTCTGCGTGCCAAGATCAGCTTCTAAGCATAATAGTTTATTTACGGATATATTTCTCATAGCTGTCATTTTCCACGAATGTTTGTGCCACGCTTTCAATGTGATACTTTCTGATGAGTTTCATTCAGTGGGATCATCCTGGTTTTTCGAATATGCCACAATAACAACAAGCATAAATTATATTCATTTAATTCCTTGCTAGGTAGCTCTCTCCACTTTTCATTACCCAAGACTTTTCAAGTAAGATTTTGTGATAGCCATATATCGAACTTTAAAGCTTCTATTAGAGTTTCCAGTTATCTATGATTTTTGTAGTTCTTTCAGAAGAATCAGGAAATTGATCATAGTTTTCTTTTTGATTTTTCTGTCTAATATTGTGGGGTTTTCTCTTAATACGTCCTAATTCTGTTATAGGTTGAAGTGGTGGTCGTTAGGGTCATTCTTTTGAAGTATGTGTGTAATCTGAACTTCATATTAATTAGATACACGTAAGAACAAGCAGCTTTACTAATTAGTGAACTGGTAGAGACAGGAGAATAGTTTGAGACCTGAATTTTTCTCAAGCAGTATCAAAACAATGTTGTCTGCTATGTACAGGTTTCTTGGGTTCCAGATACAAACCATTTGATACCGACTGTTTATAATTCTGGAATTTAGTAGCGATGTTTACAGTCCGAGACTACCCAGCATGAAAAAAGCAAAACAAAAAATGCAATATGTTGGTTCTACATCACCGAAGAAGCTTTTCTTCTATACAAGTTTTATTATAGAAATGTGCACAGGGTGGATATTAAATAAGCAGAAGCGGCTGGAAATGGAAACTGCCCAAGTTTAAACAAGTCAGCATAAAGTGCAGAGCCTTAAAGCGTTTGCAGTTTGTATTTCCATCCCTGTTCGCCCTCCTGGAAACTTGCCCTGGGTTCGTACTCAGGACCAGCCGCACATGGTAACTGATACAGAGATGTGGCTGTAACCCATGGCCGCCCTTACAGGCAAATGGTTTTCTCTAGGATTCTGGCTAAAGTATAACAATAAAGTATTTTTCAGTCTTTTCTTACTAGAGGTTCCTTGTATTTCCCTCGTTTGTGTTCTTCTGAAAAGGCAAAATGGTTTTCTTGCATAGTTGGACAGTGCAGGAGCCTTTTACTAGTAATTTTTCTACCCAAACTTGATGGCTGCCATGGTCCAGATTTGACATATCTTAGAGGTTTCAATGTCTCTTTGACATTGAATAAAGTTTTGACATGTATCTTGACGCTGTTGGATCAGTGCTAACTGCATGTTTTCATTTTTTACTGTTATATCCGATTTAGTATTTACTATTATATCCAATTATTTTTCCTTATTAAATGCACTCATCTTGGCTAACATACCCCTTGTCCTAATTTTCAGTAAGACTCTCATCATAAGTAAAGAGTGATGTGAGATACTGAGGGTACGTGGAACAGAAGTAACAAGAAAGAACGGCTGAAAATGCTTCGAGTTCATTTTTACTGGAAGTACTTCAGTCTGCTAACGCAGCAAATAGTTCTTTCCTTAACGAACAACTGGCTTAATTTTATGAACGCACTTTTGTGCAGATGTCTGGAAGAGAAGAGGAAAAAGATGATTTTGCCAGGGGAACAGCCTAATTTTAATCACCTTGATGAGGTCCTAAATGAGCTTTCTGAAGCTTCAGCTGGACAGAGGGCAAAGGTGCAGAAAAGCTGGATGTGACCATCAAAGGTTCCTTTTCCACTGGTGCTCACGGTCTTACTGAGCATCTTCTTGTCTTTCTGATTTTACAGAGCAACTGTGCTGTGAGTAGGTCAATCTAATGATTTGGCTTTATTATTAACAGTATTTTTTACCTTTGTGTAGAAATCTAAAGGAATAAATATAATAATAGTCACCCTAAGGTACCAAAAAGGTAAGATGTTCCCTATAGGTGTCTCTTGGCAAAGCTCTCACAGTCACATTTCATTCCCCCCTAAGTTATTTCTTAATATTTGTGTTGATTCTGCTCTCTCAACTTTCAGAATTCTTTCTGAATCTCTTAGAAATCCTTCAGAGGAGAGTAAGGCAACTTGGATTTGTTTGACAGCC
The DNA here is from genome assembly GCF_036013475.1 of Columba livia. Taxonomy (NCBI): domain Eukaryota; kingdom Metazoa; phylum Chordata; class Aves; order Columbiformes; family Columbidae; genus Columba; species Columba livia. The sequence continues at coordinate 207,041,177 of NC_088602.1, read as the reverse complement.
GTCACTGTTTGGCAAGAGTCTTCCCCTATATATGCAAATTACTTGTACTTTGAAATGAGAATTTGGGGGGTTATATTGTTTTCTGAATTTGGCTAGCAAATGAACTCAGAAATAATGTGCTGTTCTTGTTCCTTTTCGTTACGTGTCCTGGTTTGGGTTGGGTTTTTTTGGAGGGGGCAGAGATCAGATTTCAGTGCATTTCAATGATTTTTAAATCGCCCAATTTAAAAGCGTCTGTTTGGACTAATATAATATGCATACAAAAAAGCTTTGTTTCCATTACCAACCAAAGTTTAAATGCACTAACTCCATTATATTTTAAAGGAGTGATCCGTGGGGAAAAAAGTTCTCCATTTAATGCTTTGTTTGCTGTTTTGGAAGATGTTTCTTGTGTTTATTTACTGAATGTAAAAAAAGCGTGCCTGTTAAGATCAGATGTAATACGCTGTCAGTAATGTTCCCATGGTGGGAAATGCAACTGGAAAGAAAATAATTTGAGACAATGCAAGTATCTATGGTAAATTACATTTACTCTTGGAAAGAAATCTGCTGTACATATTTTACCCTGAATTCACTATCATAATAAATAGTAATCATAAAAGATGCAACATAAATCACAGCTATGGGCAACTGGCTGTATATCGTGATGTCTTAGCACACAGAAACTAAGGCATTCTTTCTCATTTTCGTTGGGCAGAGAGCTAAACATATCCTGCCCAAATGGTAAAGAAATGCTTTTAGGGAAAAAAACCCAAGATTTTTGTGATTTGGGAAAGGTTAGTTTGTAAAGTTTTTGTTGTGTGCTGTACAATCTGTGGTGTAGGTGTAACAAAGTGTGCTGGGCATGCAGAGGAAGGTGGGTTTATACTCTCCAATTTTAGGTTTCTTTGTGCATGTGCACTCTGTCTTTCCGCAGGAATCTATGGACAGATTGCTTGCTAGTAAAATATAGTTTCATTATTTTTTTCCCCTTGGTTTAAAAATAAAAAATGTGTTTGGTGGTTTGGTTTGGTTTTAAATTTTCCCCTTAAATCCCTGAAATGCCATCCCTTATTCTATAAACACAGTTAGTAGGGGCAGCACTGATGAGCTGGGGATGGCAGATGCTCCTGCATTGCTCTGCTTTGCCTTTCCTATCCCCAACAGCTCCAGCCTTTATTTTCTCCTTGTTGTAGCAACTGGCAGCGGGTAGAAAGAGACTTGATAGATCACAAAGATCAGGAGAAACTCTAGAAAGTCATCAGTGCTTAAACACCAGGTGGCAAATTAATTTGGGTGGCTGCTGTGTCCTTCTGTGGCACCCGAATGGAGAATTCCTGAAAATCTGGATTTTCAGATGAGTGAACTGATAGGTCTGTAGTAAATTAGGGCTCTATATTCCCTTGGATTATTTGTTTGCTATTTTGATTACGCCGACCTGCTTAAAATCCCTGTAGGAAAAGGAGGTGACCTGATCTTCTCGTTATTACCTTCCGTGTTTCTTTAAAAAGCCTCAGTTTAACACTTAAAGGGAGAAAATGCTTTTTGCCTTTCTTGCCTGCTGGACCTCGGTTGCATTTTGCACACTGAACTGTCAAACCCCTCATGATTCTTCATTATTGTGATTATTCAGAAGACTGTGCAACCATCTTTTCTCGACAAGGAGATTAGTTTATGCCAGAGAACTTTTGTGAATCACAGCCTGTTGGATTTTCTTAGAAATAAGCACTGAATTTAAATGTCTCTCTTTTGGGAATGAAAGGGAATAACTTAATATAGTTAATCACTTCTGGCACTACCTGCCTAAAACAACAGGAGGACAATGGATTGAGATTTTAGATTGTGCAACTGTCCTGCAAAACTAACGCTCCTTTCGGAAAGACGAAAAGCAAACCACCTCCAAGCAGGCTATGTATTTAAATTGACAGCAAATGAACCTTTAGGATCCAACAGTAGCAGTAAATCTTCACCATTTACGTAGCATTTTGAGTAAGCAAGATGCTAAATGTTTCGGTGTGGCCTGAACTTATGGTAATATTACACATCCTTGATACTGCATTATTACGATGCTATTTTTGTGGTGTTGTTACTGCGCTGATGTGGCTTTAAGTGATTTTAACACCTTCACTTAACCTCTGGAGTGCAGGAGTTTAAATGTATGTCCAGTGGAGGCTCAACCAGCTGCGACCTGGAAAAAAGATAGACTGTGAATATTAGGCTCGCAGCACAGATTTAAAATTCAAAGAAGTTGTATATGAGGATGGGTGCCGGACTCCTCAAGAAGACACACTCTTAATTTCAGCCTTTGCTGTATTACTGTGCTTAAGCAACTAATTTTTCAGTTAGCCAAAAGCATCTCAGCTTTGCCGATGTGAAACAGGCAAAAGAGAGATCTGGATGCTGAAAGCCCAGGACTGGTAACAGTACGTAGCAAATAAAAAGTCTATCGGGATCGCTAAGAACTCACATCTATCTTTGAAATGAGCAGCACCCGCAGGTACTCCCAACCCTGCAGGTTTATACATAGGTTTAGCATCCTGATTTCAAACCGTCGTGCTCGATAAGGATCGCAGGAGACGGTGTCCGTATCAAAACCAGTCGCGCCCTCGTTCTCCAGCGTCGCCGTCCGGATGAGCAGCTGATTCATGGGCACCTCTCAGGAGGCTCGTGACGTGCTGGAAAAGAGCCCGAAATCTAAAAAAACCCCACTTCAAGCCTGCCCAACGTGTGTTTGTCTTTTACACTGAATGTTCTCTGACGTTTAAACCCACGGAAATTTAATATTTCTCAAGAATATATATATTTTTTAATTACTACTATTAAAACAAAAGCAGGTTTATCACCATTTACCCCCAGTTTAAAAAAAGGCGTCGCTGAGGGTAGAAAAATGAGTTTTAACGTAGTCTGTGTTTGCCCCTTCTATGCTGTTCACATTGCTCCTCTGCCTACCCGCAGAGCTTGCTGTCTGCTCTTACCTACATTTTCTGGCTACGATCTAATCTAAAATATCTGGGTGCTTGACGCTGTGGTTTTTTGCAGGTGACAAAAATTATGTGTGAGTTAATCATTAGAAAAATATTGAATTTGGGGAAAAGGCAATGCTCAGACTTTCAAATCTGTGGCTCTTTTTTATTAGCTGAAATTTTTAAAACTTTGATCGAAGAAGATGATGTTAACGTGAGTTTTCTCTTTATTCTTCCTTTGCTCGTTTTATTCTCCTAGATTAAGGTGGGAGAGACGAGGGGTGTAAGGAAAGGGTCTTGTCTACCTCATGTCTCCCTTAGTCCTGAGAACCTTTATTTTTATAGCTATGAAATTCTTCTGTTGTTCCCTCAAACACATAAAATTAGAATTGTACTGAAAACCAGCTCATGAAAATCCACTCTCTCAGGAAGAGTTTACTTTTCATTCGATCCTTTTTAAACCCTGGTTTTAATGGGGCGAGGGCTGGGGGTGTCATCTGGGTTTCGTTGCTTGTGGTTTGTTGGGGTTTTGTTTTCATTTTCCGTAAAGAAAAAGGAACGGAGACAAACCTGTCGGAAATTTCTACGCTGCACTTTTCAGTCGTGCTAAGATCCTTTGCCTCCTGTTTCTCTTTCCCCTTTTCCACTCAGTCGTCTGAAACTGGAATTTTGATGAACATCGTCCAACCTTCCCACAGTGCTTGGGACGGCGTTTCGTTTGCTGGTTTATTGCCAGACAGGAGGATTTTGGGGATATTTACCATCTGGGGAGAGAGGAAGAAAAAGCGCACAACAGTTTTCTTGTTAAAATGTATCGAATGAATCAAGTTTTTATTTGGTTTCGATTATTTCATAGCCTTTTTAGTTTCAAAGGTGTTTCTAGTAACGTCTTGTTAAATCCGTCATAATACATAAGCTAAGTTGGGTCTTAAGAAAAGCTGTGCTTTAGTACGGGATCCTAAACAGATTAGTCTTTGGGAATATCCTCACCGGATGGATCCTGTGAGCGAGAACGGAACAATTCAGACCTCAGATCTTGCTTTTTAAATTTCTCTGAATTACGACTGCGTCTGCAAACAGTGGTTGCAATCTCATTGACAAACACATGCCTACCTCGATGGCCTATTCACCCCATGGAAAGCTGGCTTAATTTGATTTTAGGATGGTGCCTAATTTTAAAAACTATCCCCAAATAGCGATGCCTGGGTTTTGTGTCCTGTTTGGTGTTCAAGTAATAATTCAGCATTATTTGGCTGCCTCAGCAGAGGGCACTGTTGTAGCATTAAAAACACTTGGAAGTCTCATCTCCAGCTTTTCTTAATTTTTTTTTCTTTATTTTGGAAAGTGTTTAATGTTCTCCATGTAATTAAATTCAGTTCCCTGTATAATTAGCAATGGAGCCTTATTCTTTGTGCCACTGCTGTGGATAGTATTATTTTTGTCTCTCTTTGCCTTCAGTCAATGCAAAATACTGTTGCCTATCAAAACGTAGAAAGTTTTATTGCTATTTCTCAAAGCTAAGCAATATTTAAAGGTGGAAATATAAAACCGTGTAGTTAGTTTCATTTACTTGCTCGGAGTAAATAGGAAACCTTTAAAATCCCTGCTCGTGGCTCAGGAAATAGCAGAGTTAATGCGCCAAAATCATTTTACCTTTGTATCCAAAAGCGTATTGTAATATTGTTGGATTGTCAGTACATGCAGATTATTGAAAATATATGCACAAACCCATAATATTTAATGATGTGGGAAACCTATTGATTTTATTCGACAGATTCTTTATTCTCTCTTTAATTTTTCTTCAGTATCTTTGCAAGAAGTTTTACTGTATTGGTGCTGTTTAGCACATGGAAATATTAATTGCAGAGTGATCGGGCATAGTTATTTTTCATTAATTGCAAGTGCGAAGTAATTAGTGTGACCTAGCAATAGTTTGCTTGTCCAAATACCTGTAAACATCCTAATTTTTTCCTAATTTATGAAGACGGACCGCAAAACATTGTGTCAGAAAGAAATACATTTTCTGAGGTGCTAGAGATCTTAAATCTTAATGCTGACGTTGCATTCGAATGTTCTTACTGCTTGTAAAGAGAAGATATTTGGAAGATGGAAGTCTATTAATATTCGGTTGTGTTTGGCTCTGAAATGGGCAAATACGGAATTAATTGCAAAAAGAACGTTTTGTTTTTCTTTCGGAAAGTGACTCTTTGTACCTGGTTGAGTTACATGAACAACAACCTGGAGAAGTTTAGATGAAAGATCGAGGGCTACGCTCTGCCCTGGCTGGCAGGACACCCTAATATTCATTTTAAAAATCAACCACGCAAGTTAAAAATAAAATCTCTGTTGCCTTAGAAATAACAAGGAATATTTTTTGTTGGTAGTTGAAAGTGTTAATTAAGTTATCAGCAGCTAACGGCAGCCGGGAGGATCGCGGGGAAAGGAGCACTGGGGAGTGTGAAAGCAAAGTGGATCCGTTCGGCTTCTCACTTCGGGGACTTCTATGGGAAATCGTGGGGTTGGGGCCCGATCCTGGGGCCTTCAAGCTCTGTGCAGGGTCTTTAGGAAGCTGGGGGGGGGGGCGGGGGAGGCCACCTCGTGTTCGGCGGGGTCTGTCCCCCAGCTGCGTGCGGCAGGATCCGCGTCTCGAGGCCGGTGCCCCCCGTCTAAAGTGGCCGCTCGGGTTGCAGCTGGAAACGCCGACTTGAAATAACAAAGGCAAAAGTTGGTCGCGTTGCTTTTTGTCGGCGCGATGCAACTGGGTTTTACTTCCACAAAGGGAAGCGATTGCGTCCAAACAAAAAAAAAAACCAACTCAATAATATCGCTGTGCAGAGAGTTGTAATGATCTGGCATCACGTATTTTCTAAAGGGACTAATACTGTGCCCAAGAAGACTCTAATTAAATGTACAGTTTTCCTCTTTAAAGCTTGCTTTCATACCGTTTCCTATTTATTAGTGTCTCCTTACATCTGCTTGGTAGGCGAATATTCAAGCAAATTCTTGTTTCATCTGGAACATTAATACTGATGTACTGCTCCTGTATCATCTCTGTAGCTGTTATCTGCTGTATGTTTTCCCCATGAGAGGCTATCGCAGGTTTTTAGTCCAGACTGTTTGTATTCGACAAGGTCAAGATAAGTTTTATCTCTATAGATAAGTCAAGTGCATTAGGATCGATACAGTTACAGTAAAATACATTGGCAATATTTATTGCCAAGATCCTAATGAATTTTTAAAGCTTGTAAGACTCTCTCAGTGTAATGTGGGTGCCATAAGTGGTTGTTTGTAACAGGGCCTCTGCAATTATAGAGTTAGGTACTTTTTTAAATTAAAAAAAATGTACAACTCCATGTTTTTTAACAGGGATAGAGCTTTATGCTCCTCCTCCCCAAATCCTAACAGGTTCTTAGGACACAATCAAAATGAATGTTTGCTTTCCGTTCGCTTGCATGTCTGTATAGGGATTTATGAGGCTTATCCCCAAGTTACCTGTTACAATTATAAATTTGCTCTGTTTTTAGCTCACTAATAGTTTTTTGGAATTTTACCTTCCATTTTTTATTGACAAGATAATTGTCTTTGTTTTGGCTCTGACAGAGTGGCTTAGGCCCCTTTCATTTGTGATATAAATTTCCCCAGGTACATATTTATGCAGTTAAATCAATAAGTATTTCATAATCTCTCTAAATACTTATGTAACTTAATAATTCCAGCCATTATGATGCATCTACTTAAATATGTATTTTATGTAGGGGCATTTAAAAATGCAAATTATAAGGATTATTTTCCTTCAGGCTTTGTATTTTTCTGTTGCATCAGATAGAGAGTAAGAAAATTAACCCACAAAAAATCCTGCTAAAGTAATACTGAAGATCTGACTTATATCCGGTAAAGATAATTTGTTGATAAGCCCGCATGGTTCGCTCAAGCTCATTTTGCTGTCTCAGTTTTCTGTAGTTGATCTTTTAAACCACACAATGCAGCCATAGTAGCATAAGGACTAAGTTAAGGAGAAAGTTTCCACCTTTGCCACAGTCACCTACTTTTCGGTTTCTTAGTAACACCCCATTGTTGTCTTCAGTGGGTTTATTTTCTACCCCTCCTGGCTCCGGAGCACCCAAAGTTTGCTTCTTTGTATTTTTAATACTTGAAAAATTCAAATTTGGGGTGGATAATACCATGTTTGGAAGCTGCTGTGTGGCTTCTCTTCGTTTTTACCACAGAGGTTTGATACCTGACACTTTTAATTTAATTTAATTAGGGAGGCAGAACCCCATCTTGGTGTTCATTAAGGGGATTATTCATCAAAGTTATTGCTTCCTTGATGGAGAAGAACAATATCACTCGCAATGGTTGATGTTGCTCTCATAATTATAATACTTTCTACTATTTTTCTCTCCAGGGCTTTGTACTTAGTCTCTTTATTTGAAAATTTTAAATTGAGGGAAGCATAAACTTCTGCTGTAGCAAATTCACGAGGGCCACATTTATTTTAGCCTAGTAGCTTTATGTCGTGTAAATGCTTCGTTGAATTAGGGGTTTTTTTCTGCTTTTTATGGGTCCTCCGCTCCGTCTTTAAACGTTTGTATTCCTTTCAAGCTTAGCTGCACTTCGGTTCGGGTCCTGAGGTTTCTGGCTGCCTGTTTGCTGATGTAGCTCAACTTTGCCGTGCCCGAATCCTGCAGAAATCGCTGTAGTAAGGAAGCCTGGATGGAGCAGGGACTCACCGTGGGGTTTGCTGGAACACACTCCAAATCTAATGTAAAATTAATAAGGCGGGGGGGGGGGAGGGAGAGCAGCCTGTTTGCAAAAGTTATCTTTTGTAACGCAGCCCTAATCAAATATTCAGAAAATGACGGCTTTAAAAATAGAACAATTGTCCTTTTAAAACGCGGCTAGTTTGGTTAATTTACCCCCAAGTATCCGGTGTCTGTGACTCAGAAAAACCCTTATCTACTAAGGGGGGGAAAAAAGAGCATTGCAGAAAAAGGTGACAAGTTTTCACCTCTTTCCTCAGAGAACATTTTAATTCCACTTTAATCAGCCTGCCAATAAAAGAGTACTTGGCTTTCAAGGGGAAACAAATCAAAATATGCATTTATCAGTCACAAGGCAGAATTCAATCGCTCACAACTGATGAACTCCAAAAGGATTGAAACTAGTACTATCACACTGCCTTGGTGGTTTGCTTTGTACTATCAAAGAGCTGGTACTATCTTTTTCTTCCACATCCACTGTTTGTCTGTCATCCCTAATTATGGCCTTTCAAAAGAAACGCTTCATAATTGCTGTTAATAGTTAAAATTTAAAAAAATCACATCTAGATAACTAGACTAGTGTGCTGCTGTGCGCAGATTTGTGTGCTCTGCAGCTGCCAAAATAACTCAAATAATAACAATTTAGGCAGAGATGAGGCAGAGGAAAGAGAGGCTGCAAAATGGTACTGTCAGTGTTATCATCCAAGGGCATGTCACAGGCCTGTCTTATTAAAATAGTTTTATTTTCCACTAAGAGAGAAGGCTTTGGGTTCACGTTGTGCCGCACAGGTGGGCTCCTGTTTCAGACTCCGCTTAAGGAAGAAGAGCCTGAAGTGGAAAGAAGTTTGGTGGGTATTTTTACATCGAAGCAAAGTTGGATGCTGTTTCACGTACGGGTGTTTCTAGGCTGTGGGAATTGGTTGTTCTGGGTTTTCTGCTTGTTTAGCATGAGGCAAAAACACATTGCTCACTTTATTGATATTAAACAGACTTGTCCTGATGGTTACAGCAGTTAAACTACAGCATTATACACAAAGCTGAATCTTTCTGGTGAGAGAAACTGCATTCTTTGGGCTTATCTTGCTCCCTGCGCTGGAATTTACATGCGTAACTACCAGTGCATCAAGATGAGTTTTTCGCCTTTGTGTGGTTTGCATCTCAATGAGGGTGGAGAGGTGCAGTCTGTTGAGCTTTCCTTCTCCCTGCCCTGAAAAATGCTTAAAACTCACCTCATACTTTATTTATGCTTTGTTCCATCCGACTTCTCTTCTGCTAGGAAGGATTTATGAGGCCAGAATGCAAAAGCCAAACTGCTCTTCTGTTTCATTTTCTCCGTTTCTCATCCTGTTTGCTTTCTTTTTGATTATTATTTTGATTTTTTGCAGAACGTACCCCTTTAGGGAAGCCTGAGATTCTGGGCTCCCCGAACCCCGTTCCAATCCCTGCCTCTCCTCCGGTGTCCTGGGATTGCAGCCTGAACCTGGTTGTGCAAAACGCCAACCGTGGAGTGAGTTTGATGTGCAAAAACACCAGGATCTGACCTCTAATCTCTCCTTTTCCCCTTCCTGTGGTTCCACAGTATCTCACTTGTGTTGCCCCGGTCTGGGGAGCGTTTTGCTCTCCTCCGTCCCACTGAGCTCCATCCTCTCTTCAGAACTCACCTCCTGACCTCTTTCTTTTCTAATCCCCGGGAGTCGATTAGACAAAGGAGGTACGTTGTCATGTGGATGGTACATACAAATAAATTGCATTGTATTTTTTCCTCTTTTTTTATGGTTGATTTTAATCTCGTGCTTCAAAAGCGTGCTAGTTATCGGTTGCAAGTAAAAGGAATATAAAGTAGGATTGTTAAAGTGCCTGTTTGGGTGATGCATTTGTGAGAATGAATGCGCTGATATTGCTTGGCTAGATAGGACAACTTGTGATACTCTAAAATTAAAAAGTGGGGAGAAACAAGGCAGAAATGTGCTGGTCGGGGGGAAAGTTGTGTCTCTTCTTCCGTTTGAGGGTGGTTACGTCAGTCGTAGGGTGGTAGAAGTAAAGGGGTTTGTGGGCTCAGCTGTTAATTTCAGGACTGCTCATATTTAATTGACGTGAAACTAAGTTTGCCTGATTTAAAAAGCATGTTGCAGAGCTTGGGAATGTGAAGTTTAGGAAAACCAAGTAGAACTGTAAATAATAATAAGTTTATGAAAATACTTTGATGGCTGCAGATAAATGCTTTAGGATTAGAACTTTCTGTTGCTTAAATAAACACTTGCCTTTACAAGCAACAGATAGTACAGAAACCAAAAGTTTTCAAAATAACCTTTATTTTTAGAGGAGAATTGTAAAGCTTTGCCTGGAGCTTTTTGCATTTCATGTAGGCATCTGCAATTCTTGCTTTTGTCACATAGACCTTTGCAGACTTCATGTTCTCATACATGTTGCTTGAATTCTTACTCCCATTGACCGAATTTCTGATTATTTACTGCACTCAAGATCTATTTATGTATTCACTCTGAGAAAACATGGAAACATTACTTCTCTTTTAAATAGTTTTGCTCAAGAAGGAATCTACTGAAGGTGGTAGAGTATTATGTAACCGACCCATTGGAATATTGTATAGAGAGGCTACTAAAGTCTTAAATTAGAATGTCCGTGCTGCTGTGCGTGAATATAGATAGTTTAAGAATGCAGAAATCCAGGTGTTGTAATGTTGGGTCTATATCCTGGCAAATGATTTGTTTTGCTGTCCTGTGTGTGATAGGTAAATTCCAAATACATCCCAGACAAATACGACGTGTCCTTTGGAGGACATCTGTACATCATCCTACCCCAAAGAAAAAATATCTCCCCTTAATTCTGTGCTGAATCATAAATATTTAGAATAGACATTTTTAATAAAGCTGTGGCTAGCGTTATTAATTTTACCAAGATATTTCCCAGTTTTTCACAGACTTTAGGGGTTTTTGGCAATACATTTCCTGCATTTCGTGGTACACTTTGGGGAAAGCGGGGGGGGGAAATGCATTTTATATTGTTATCTTTGGGAATTAAATGCCAAATTTATCTTTACCTCCTCTGTACCTCTACTTTATACTTATACTCTCCTCTGTACCTCTACTTTATACTTATACTCTCCTCTGTACCTCTACTTATACTAAGACGACTAGATGCTTGTGTCACAGCTTTGACCAGTGAGTTCTGCCCTTGCGGGTCTAATTAGCTGCCCTGTTATACTGCACATCATGTTGTTTGGCATGTAACAGCCATTATTTTTCCCTGACCCTCCTATAAAGGGAAACCGCAGTAACTGGAGGGCCCTCTGATTTTTGTAGCCTTTTCACTGGATGCGTTTGTGTACGTTACTTCAGTATTCTCGAGTGATTTTTATTACGCTTCTCTTGGCCAAATCCTGTCCTCAGTAAGATTAGTTGGAAATGTCCCCCTTGTTTCTTTGGGGGCAGATTTTGCTGCTGTGCATTTATAACTTCAAAGACAGCAATAAATAGCTAGTCCCCGTCAATGGAGCGAAACACACTTGAGTGAAAGGTCAGAAAGGGGTGGCAATGCGAAGAAATGTCTCTGAATGTCAGAATCAATTAAATATGACTTTATTTAAATTACTGATTTCATGGCATTATTCTAATTCATGGAGCCTTTTAAAGCCATGAGTATTTGGAAATATTAGCACTAAAAAGCATTGGCTGCCTGAAAGCTGTGTGTTCGGCGAGTTTTATTATTTAATTCTTTTTAGATGAGAAACTTGGAATATTTCTAGTTCATGAAAGCGTAGATGGAAGATATAAGGCACAGGAATGCGAAGGAGAGATTGATTCAATACCCTTTCCGTGCTGCTTTTTAATCTGCTGCAAGAACTGTATGTTCTTAACCCTGTAAGTAAATGAAGCTGGAAACTCGGCTGTCCCTTAAAGCAAAAAAACCCACCACCCACAACCCCGGTGCATTGGGTTTCAGAGAAAGCCGCCACCGCCATCGCCTGCAGTGTGGTGCTAACCCGAGGGTCAGGCGAACTTGAACTCCAGCGTTAGGTCTGGCCTAAGGTCTGTCAGGCTTTTCCTGTGAACCGACCTCGCCGCGGCTGCCGAGTTTTCCGAGCGGCTCCTTCCCGGCGCGTTTGGCACCAAAGAGAAAATCCGTGTCGTCGAAAAAGGCTTTTACCTCCCCATTTCAGTCGCTGCTAAGAGCTTCGCCTGAGCTACTGAGATGAGAAGTAATGTGATTTAAAGAAAATATCATTTGGCACACCATGTTTATCTTACAATAGGAGTTGCAAAGTGTCTAATGTGTAGCTTGTTATTACCACGGACTGAAAATCTCAACGCAACATTTTGTGTTTTATTTGGTGCGGCACACACATTTTCGATGGTCACTTAGTGTTCGAATCTCTAACAGCAAAATCCAGCTTTCCATAAGTAACTACTAACTAACCATACTACTACTAACTACTACTAACTAACTAACATACTACTACTACTAACCATAAGTAACTACTCTTAGCCTCATTTTTCAGATTGTGGTGTTCCACACTGCTTTAAAATATGATCTAATCTTTGTAGGAGTGACTCTGTTACAAGCATTCGTATATTAAACACATGCTTTGTTAGAAAGGTAGTTTAAAAATTTAGATAGCAGCTGACCTGGAGGACGGGCAAATGGTCTTTTTAAGAATTTCCCCCAGTATTGCTATTTGGATCTACTTATAACTTAGTACTGTCCAAATTCAACAAGATCACCAGTGAAAAATCAAACTTTTGTGAAGTAGTAGCTTCTGGTTTTGAGTGTTACAAACACAAGGAGCCGTTCACACTTTGGATTTTACAGTTGTGACGACGCACAAGATGATTCAACCAGTTTAATGTATTCATGGGTTTCTTTTTTTAAGCCAGAGGAATCATTATAACATTTACTTCAACCTTCAGTGTAACAGGGAGTAGTTTCGCCTCGGAGTCCAGGATGTTTGCGATTTTAGATCTCATTTTCCCCTCTAATATTGCCTCTTGCAGCAGGCAAATGCTTTCACTGGCAGGGCAGGCTAAGGATTACTTGCTGGTAAAGAAAAGTGACAATGAACTTCAAAAAAAAACCCCTAAAACACACAATGTTTGCAAGCCTGACCTCTGCTAACTTGACCCCGTATTTCAGGGCATTTTGTTTGCGTTGGATGCAGCACAGCGAGTGAGCACCAAACCCCGTAACTGAAAACGCCGTGATTAAATCTTGATTATTTGGAATACCTTGATTATAGTCTTGATTATTTTGTTCCTCTTGATTTTTGAAGCTTTCTGGATGTGTTTAAAGCACATTACATTCATGACCGTGAGAACTAGAAAGCGTTTGCAGTGGGGGGCACTCATGCATTCTTGTGGACCTGCGCATAAAGTCCAGGGAGAAACACAAAATGTCTCTTTTAAATTAAAAAAAAGCAGTAAAATTTAAAAAACTTCTAATATGCTCCCCCCCCCCCCCCCTTTATTATTTCTCTTAGCTTCTTGAATTAGCAAATTTAATTGGGAGAACTCTATACAGTTTGTATTTTCAATACTCTCCCAGACCCATTCATGCTCTTCCAGGGATTTCAGGAGTAACAAGGGGACCCATCCAAATGGACAAAACATTTAGTTATTTTTGATATATTTCTCACTCCTGACAGCTGGAGCAGGAGCAAAGCACCAGTTTTCTTACTCTTTTTACTTGGCAGGGAGGGGAAGGACCAAGAAGGATGGTAGAAACAGGATGGAGACGCACGATGTTTATCGGGCTGTATGGGGGTGTTCAGATCTGAACACCGAACTGGTTAGTTCTGCTTGTGCGTGAACATTTTAAGCAACAGTTTGTTTAAATTAAAAGAAGAGGAACATTTCTGTAAAATCGCTGAAGTAGCAGCGTGGCACAGCAGGACATGGTAATAGAAATTGTGTTTTAAGCGTAGTAGATAAAGGAAGCGTTTGGGGGGGGGGCAGGTGGCCTAATCTAGAGATCTGGGTGAAATGCCAGTTGTGTTTGGGTTTGTGTTGGTGTGTGTGTATTCTGTGCATTGTTAGGTGCTTTTGTTTCTGAAGGAGTGCAGGAGCTTCAGAGAGGTATGAAAAACATTCCTTCTGAAAATACTGGGAAGCTCCCTCCACCCCCGTTGTTTATTGGAAACTTTTCCCCCCTCTTAAGATATTTGATTATGGTGTAATGCAGCTAATTTAAGCATCTGTTTATCACTGCCTGGCTAGACTGAATGTGAAATTTCAATTGAATTACCTCCCAAGAGAGCTTTGAGCTCTGAGGGTAAAAACAAATCATTTTCTCTCCATTCCCCTGGGATTGTCAATAAAAAGAATTCATCTAAATAGTTTACATGCGTTTTGAAACGTTGCGTTTACTCGACTTGGTTTTGTTGCTAGTGGAAAATTGCCAGTATGAGTGGAATATCGGCTTTAACTCAGCTATGGCAGTGTTACAGCATGGTAGTGCAGTGTCCGGAAGGGCCACAGCTGTGAAAGCATTTGCATTTAAGAAATTCATATTTGATCAATAAATGCGCGTGCTTTATTTTAGAACAGAAGAAAGCGTATAGAGCTGAGCTTACTACAACCTCAGGCATAAGATGCCACCAGCCCAGTAGCTTCTCCAGCTCTTCCAGTTGGTGCGTTACGATAAAGTGAATGGTTTCTGTGGGCTGCTGCTGGGACACTGTGGGCCCCTCATCACCGCCACAACTTTGTCTGCTCCTAAATATTAGCGTGTGTGCACGTTCTTAAAATCATTTTCACTTCCACAAGGAGCAGTAGATTTTCTTTTTTATTTGTCATCATGTCAACAAAGATCTGAGGGAGGGCAGAGTACAGGTTTTTCTTGCTCTGAGAAAGCCTCGTTAGTAGGTTTACATCTTCTCTGGTGGTATGAAGAGGGGAGATTTTCCTTCAGGTTTACTTGGATTTGAAGTGAAATCTGCTGCCATCCACATGCAGAAGACCTGCTGTCCTGGGAGGATGAGCAAGTTCTCCTCCGGCTGAGTTTGGTGACTGGGAAAGAGCCCCCAACTGTGTCCCAACATAAATAAGTGTGGGCTATGTTTCCAGATGAAAGCGAGGACAAAAAGATTGGGCTTTCTTATGGGAATATCCACACTAACCTTTGTGCCCATCACCCGAGTCCAACCAGTAGAACACCACTGTGCCCTTCAGCTCAGATAGAATCATGGAATCATTTTGGTAGGAAGAGACCCTTAAGATCATTGAGTCCAACCATAACCTAACTCTAGCACTAAACCATGTCCCTACAAGCCTTGTCTATGCATCTGTTAAACCTCTCCAGAGATGGTGACTCCACCACCTCTCTGGGCAGCCTGTTCCACTGCTTCACAACCCCTCCCATGAAGAATTCTTTTCCTAATATCCAATCTAAAACTCCCCTGGTGCAACTTGAGGCCATTTCCTCTTGTTCTATCACTTGCTACTTGGGAGAAGAGACCAACCCCCTCCATGCTCCAAGCTCCTTTCAGGCAGTTCAGAGATCAGAAGGTCTCCCCTCAGCTCCTGTTCTCCAGCTGAACCCCCCAGGTCCCTCAGCCGCTCCCATCACACTTGTGCTCCAGCCCCTCACCAGCTCCGTTCCCTTCTCTCAACTCACTCCGGCACCTCAAGGGCTTTCTTGTCATGAGGGGCCCAAAACTGAACCCCATGAGGGGCCCAAAACTGAACCCAGGATTCAAGATCTTCTGGTTTATGTGGAGCTGCAGTGTGCAGCTTGAAGGTAGTTTCATTCAAGCAGAAAAACCACAATACCGAGAGTAATAAAATTGGAAGGTGTCATGACACTGTGAATGTTTGTACCCCAGCGATGTTACCCCAAACCAGCGTGCAGATAACCTAGACTGCGAGCGGACTGAAGGGAGATGAACATCAGGATTTGTTTTGCTGACCCCTCTCCTGTTGCCAACAATTCTAGTTGGTAGTTGGAAGGTCCAGCCAGCGGCAGCCAGCGAACACTCCTGCACCAGTTTGCTTTTTATGATCTGGATAGTTAAAATTTGCTCTCATATTGGTATTCATGCAGTGAGGAAAAGGTTCTTTAAAGATCTTCTAGTAACGATAGCAGTAAGAAGATTGGAGGTACCCGTGCAGAGCGAATGCCTGTTGATTATTTTGGAGTGGAGACGTGTTCAGACCTGCAGGATCTAGCCCAGGTTAGCAGCTAAACTCATGTCATCGCCCTGGTGCTCTTTCAGTCTCCTGTCCTGGTTCTGTTTTTATCGATTAGAATAACCACCTTGTTACGTTAACTGGGATCATTTTAGATGGCATAGCAGTTAGGCTGGCAATCAAAAATCAGAGTCTAAAAACTGCACCAACTTTTAAATGAAACAGAAGAGAGCTTAAAGAAAATTTAGAGTTCACTTGTTCAAGAGTTTGGTGTTTCTGCGGTCATTCCAATAGTTGGTCATGTTTAACAGCAAAACCTATGGAAGTTAAATGCCACATATATAGCTGATATATTTTCATGACAATTATAATCAGCAGTAGTTCCTACAATTATCAGTGAGAAGGTTGGAAGAGAGGGGCACAATATTGCTTTCTTCTTGTCGATATTTTCTTTAGTATGGGGAATCGACTGTTTGAAATACTTATTTACAGAAGCAATTAAGGAGTTACTCACAGATTACAATGGTCTAGGAACAATTACTTCAAAATGTAAATTGTAGTAACGATCATTGCTAGCAGCAAAGGCCTAATCATGGTAAAGATCATTCTGGATTTTTATTCCAAAACAGTAGTAGACCAGAAATCCGCGAGTACGTTGGAGCTTTGGCACATGTTGTGAGATGCTAATAGTCTCCATTTCCTTTCTGGCTCTAAACGTTGAACTGTTTTGACAGTTTAAGTATACTTTAAAACGATTAATCCTGACAGGGTTGATAGTAACCTAAGAAATTTTTTTTATAACCCCAAAACTGCAGTTTATCTTAATGAGTAGCTCACACTGTCAACAGCAAAGCCAGGTTCCTGTGTGTAATAAGGTTTAGAGATGAGAAAAGACAGGTCTTGTAATTGTAAAGTAGATGACTAGAAGTAGATGCAGCTCCTTCTCCACCATGTGCCGCAGCCCAACCTTGCTTGTAAAACATTAAGAACAAACTTATTTTTGAGATCCTTGAGCTGAAAAAGTCTTCATTTAGTAGAGGTGTGTGAAGATACCGTCTAAATAAAAATTTAAAAATAAAAACAAATAGATACAAGAGTTTGTGTGATGTTAAGAGCAAGCACCTGCATGAGGATAAGCTTGGAGTGTTTCCAAATACAAATAAGTCCCGTGTCACAAAAAGTCAGAAGTCTCCCTTGACTGAAGATCATTACCCTCGGGGTGCATGTTGGTCACTCTTTAAAATTCTTATAAAAACAAAGAAATTAATTATCCAGTATAAAAGCAGGGCATACGTCTCCTGGCAAACATTCAATTAACTTTTTAGTGCTTGCTACTTAATGTTGTGTTTGACCAGTCGAGCATTTAGAACGACTTTCCTTTGAAAGGGAGCTGGGGTGGAACGTGGCGTTGAGCCGGAGTTTGTGGCTGCTCATCAACATTTTTCCCATGATCGTTGAGTGTGGAGCTGGTTATATTTTACTTATGCATGTGAGATGTAGTTTGCTTTGGGACAGGTTTTGTTTTGGGTTTGTTTTTTTTTTTGTAAGCTGGATGATATTTTATTGAGAATAGAATTTAGCAATTTTGCAATCATAGACTGGATTGCTGTAGTTGAACATGAACTACCAATTAAAAGCTACTGTATAATACTTCTAATTCCCATGACTAATGGGCTGAAAATATGGAGCTCTTTGACCTGGATCTGATCCAAGGTAAAGATGAATGATGCCACATAGATCACATTTTCTACTGTTAAAAATGGCAAATGGCATAAGTGTAAACCCCCAAATTTAAGAAATATTGCCTTCCAGATTATGAGCTGATGTGATGATGGATATAATTTTAGAGTAATATTTGAATAACTTTTTTTTTGTACAACTGCTCCCTATTTCTATGCACAGGGATATCATTTATAATCTCACCATTAATCTCCTGCTTTGCTAACAAGTGGTAGAGTACTGAAACAATCAGAAGGAAAGGATTTTCTGGGTTTTTTTTATTGAGTGCCTCATGTCCTTTAGATGGGCATCCCCATCCCGACCAGCATCCCCATCCCGACCAGCATCCCCATCCCGACCAGCATCCCCATCCCAACCAGCATCCCCATCCCGACCAGCATTCTTATCCCGACCAGCATCCCCATCCTGACCAGCATCCCTATCCCAACCAGCATCCCCATCCTGACCAGCATCTGTGTGTAGAGATTCTCAAATTGATCTTTCTTTGCCTCATATGATCTATATATCTTTTTCCCTCAAAAGGATTGCTAAAATTTTTATATTTGAGGTTAAAACCAGTAATCTAAATAGCCGAGTTTTGTTGTTCTTGTAGCAAAACAAAATTAAATATCTATGGGTTAAACTTAGGGCTTGTTGGGCTGCTAAATACTGAATAAATATGCAAGGTGCTGGAGCTTATGTGAAGGAAAGTGCTCTGCTCGTCAAACGAGGGAGTGATTACGTGGCAGGGCAGTAGGAGCTCTCCTGGAAACAGGGGAAATTATCAGCGTACCAGGACAGAATGCAAAGGTCGATCTGCTGAATACAAATAAAGTATTGAGCACCAGGTTCTGCCTCATGGAGCTGGCGCTTTTGGAACTGCTGTGATAAATGCTCTGATAAATTCGAGGGAATGAGTGCTATTGCGAAAGCCTGATGAAGGCTAGAAAGTGTCCAGCTAGTAGGAATTGCATTGCTTGGTCAGGCACAATGAAATTAAATAGAATTTGCTTTAGTGAAATTGCATCAAGGATGATTAAAGGTGCTGCTGGGAGGAGGTGGTGATCACCTTTCACTGAAGCCACTTCAGTGACTCCGTCACTTACTCCTTGCATCTCTTTTGCTGGGTTTTTTTGTTTTGTTTTATTTTTCCTTTGCTTGTTTCCTCTAACTTCAAGTCTCCCTCTTCCACCGTTGCATTGTGCTCCTGCTCCCAACCTGGAGTCATCAAAGAACAAGGAGCTCACCAGAAGCCACTTGTCAGCACCGTTCCTGGGAACCATGGGCGTTTGCCCAAATACACCAGATCCTGCACTTCTTCCTTACCAACACACAGCGTTCTTCATTCCCCTGTTCTTTGATCATTGACTTTACTGTGTTCAGTTTTGGGCCCCTCGTCATAAGAAGGACATTGAGGTGCTGGAGCAAGTTGAGAGAAGGGAAGGGGCTGGGGAAGGGGCTGGAGCACAAGTGTGATGGGAGCGGCTGAGGGACCTGGGGGGTTCAGCTGGAGAACAGGAGCTGAGGGGAGACCTTCTGATCTCTGAACTGCCTGAAAGGAGCTTGGAGCATGGAGGGGGTTGGTCTCTTCTGCCAAGTAGCAAGTGATAGGATGAGAGGAAATGGCCTCAAGTTGCACCAGGGGAGTTTTAGATTGGATATTAGGAAAAGAAGTATTCATGGAAGGAGTTGTGAAGCAGTGGAACAGGCTGCCCAGAGAGGTGCTGGAATCACCATCCCTGGAGGGGTTTAAAAGGCGTTTAGACGACATTCTTAGGGACATGGTTTAGTGCTAGAGCTAGGTTATGGTTGGACTTGATAATGTGAAGGGTCTTTTCCAACCAAAATGATTCTATCAATCTCTGATTCTATGAGTTTTGGGTCAAGATCTGGCCTTTCGGCTTTGCTGTCAACAGCTCCCAAGAGCTGAGGTGGAGACTTGCGGGTCGGAGCTGCTCTCAGCTCCATCCGCAGCTCCAGATCTGTGGTCAGGTTTTGAGTCTGTATCTCATTTCCAGCCAAGATACTGACCAGTCTCTGGTCCCCAAGTGCTAAAACCTCCTCTGGAGAGGCATCACAGCCTTTTCACCTGCTTTTGGATGTTTTTTTGATGCAGAAATTTGCATCAAGAGTCCAGGTCAAACTGCCGTTGGTTTTATTTTATTGTTTTTGAATTCTTTTTTAGGGGCCTTTGGCCTCATGGGTATTGAACAATGAATTGTAAGGTAATTTCTGTCTTTCCAGTTGTTTTGCTTTCCTGAAGTGCTGCGGCAGAGCAGCGTCCAGCAGCTGCAGGCAGGACCGAGGCCTCGCTGTGCTCTGCTGAGTTTGCAGGGGAGCTGCAATACTGAAAATATGCTTCATTTTTTTTGTATTTCATACTCGTATTCATTGAGTGACTGGAATTGGCTCCTGCCTGAGATGGGCTGACATTGTAACCGCTCTCTTAATGTAAACTAAAACACATGTGCACACAGAAATACACAGGAACATGTATAATCGTGTGTAACATCCATGTGTTACCAAGGTGAGAAAGCATCTCTTGACTTGTTTCCATATGATATTTAAATGATCCTCTGGCAATGGGACCAGAGTTCCATACTATAAATAAAGAGACACCTTAACATTCATATAAGAACCCCTTGGCGCTATAAGTGGTGCCTGTTTCCTCGCGTGTATATATTTCCTTAAACAATTTGACATTTTACATCTTCTGCTGCTTAATGCCAGGCTGAGAAGTGTAAGAAATATTTTCATTATTACAGTTGTCGGAGCAGTGGACATGCAGAGCTATATTCAGTCATTTATTCCCTCTTCATTTCTGTGACAATTGTAGCATGAACTAATTATTTCCTCAGCTTGAGACATATTGGAGTCGCGTTTGATAACTGTTTATTTTATAGACGCTTCTTTGAAGCAGTGACCAAAGCTTGGACATGGGGTCTTCTGTAGTAGATCAGTACATCACCTTCATCCACGTGTGAATAACCCAGTAAAAAGTTAAAGCTGCCATTAATGGGATTATCTTCTGCTCCATGCTGGCACATCCCTTGTATTGCCCAGACAACAGCAGAGGTAGCCAAATACACCATAAAGCTGGAAACCTGCACCAAGATGAAGCCATAATAATAATAATAATAATAATAATAGAGTTCCAGTTTCCTACAGATTTAAATTGGCTCAGTAAATTTGGCACCACGTTTAGCTTCCGAGGTGATAATGCATCTAGATTACGCTTGTGTGGTTGTTTTTCGTGGCATGTCAGTAAAATAGAAACTAATATTCTGTGTTGGCATTTCAGAAGATGTTTCTTCAGAGGGTTAAGCTTTCACTAAGGATTTAAAGGCCGTTGTTGTAAATGTGACTGTTGTGTGTATTTTTCAATTCAGGCAGACTACTATTATAGATGATATGTTAACAACTTAATCATTTTGGTTTATAGATGGTAGAGTTTTAGAACATAAATAGATGCTCTGTATGGCAAAAAAAAAATGAACTAGTACTTGAAAGTGTTCATTATCTTCATATTTCCGTAACTTAATTAGTTCCATAACTTACGTAGCGCTCAAGCAGCATTTGCTGGATGCCTTGTCTGCACACAAAGGGACAGTTTTTGCCCTGAAAAGCTCAGTCTTGCGGCATCAGATGTAGGATTTGATAATACAGGAAGCAGTAAACGATGACCAATTCTGTACAGTTTTAACCATAACAGCTGGTTTAAAAAAAAAACAAATGCAGGCTATTCTTTAACAGAAAATTAGGTTTTCAATTGCACTAATAGTTTTCTTGAAAGGGATTTTGCTTTCCGTAGGAAACTGCCTTTTTGTGGTAAACCAGAGAACTTTTTGTTTTCTCTCGTAGGGAAGGGTTCTTTGCAGGAAGCCATTTTCTGACCAGCTTTAAAATGCGGAGATAGCAAAGACCGCTTACAGTTTATTTTCTCATCATTCCTTAAGGAAACTAAAGTGCCTGTGCGCTTTGGCCACAACAACCCCCTGCAGCGCTCCAGGCTGGGCGCAGAGTGGCTGGAGAGCAGTCAGGCAGAAAGGGACCTGGGGGGACTAATTGGCAGGAAGGTCAACATGAGCCAACAGTGTGCCCAGGTGGCCAAGAAGGCCAACGGTATCCTGTCCTGTATCAAAAATAGCGTGGTCAGCAGGACAAGGGCAGTGATCCTTCCCCTGTACTCTGCATTGGTGAGGCCACACCTGGAGTGTTGTGTTCAGTTCTGGGCCCCTCAGGTCAGGAAAGAGATTGAAGTGCTGGAGCGGGTCCAGAGAAGAGCAACAAGACTGGGGAAGGGACTTGAACACAAGACCCATGCGAAGAGGCTGAGGGAGCTGGGCTTGTTTAGTCTGGAGAAGAGGAGGCTTAGAGGTGAGCTCAGCACTCTCTAGAACTACCTGAAGGGCAGTTCTAGCCAGGTGGGGATTGGTCTCTTCTCCCAGGCAGTCAGCAATAGGACAAGGGGGCATGGGCTTCAACTCTGCCAGGGGAAATTTAGGCTGGATATTAGAAAGCAATTCTTCACAGAGAGAGTGGTCAGGCATTGGAATGGCTGCCCAGGGAGGTGCTGGACTCACTGGCCCTGGAGGTTTTTAAGCTGAGATTGGACATGGCACTTAGTGCCATGATCTAGTCAATGGGCTGGAGTTGGACCAAGGGTTGGACTCGATGATCTCTGAGGTCTTTTCCAACCCAGTCGATTCTGTGATTCTGTAAATGATAAACTATCAACATTATGCGAGGTTTACTGAAAGCAGCAAAGGTCCTTGCTTTTTTATCCTTTGCTGCATCCCAGAAGAGGAACAAAATAAAATAAAATATAAATACTAGGGTATTTTTGCCCCTGATGTTGTTATCAAGAGCTTCAGCCGATTCAGTGCTTCCCTGTCTTCTCTCCTTTGAAACTGAACTTATTGGTCCCACCTGCAGCACCTGGCATGGAGACGGCAGCTGCCTAAAACATGTTAAAACGTGTGGGACCAGAGGAGGGGAAACAAGAGGAGGTTACATTGGCTTTTTTCTGGAAAACGTGACATTTTTCCCCAGACGTCGATACAGCAAAATATTTTCGAGGGAGAAACCAGAGTTTCCATTTGGGGATGCTGCTGTAACGCCACGTGGGAGTCATCGCTGGGTTGACTTGTATGACTTTGGTTTCTTCACCTGAATGATTTTGCCTTTTTGTTAAGCCATGCTGTTAAACAAGAAAAATAAAGTCTGTTTGGAAACCTGAGTGTGTAGAGGACAGTGAGGAAGGAAAAAAGAGGCACTGAAGTGCGGAGCCCATGAGATACAGTGGTGGTGCCTCTAGAAAGCTACACTGGATTTTCATCTTTTAGCCAAAAAAACGACCTCATGGTCCCAGTAATACTTTCTAGTAGCACTTAGTGTTTGCCAATTATGCGCTTGCCCATTAAGCTTCCTTTACTGTATGTACAACATCAGCATTTATTTGTGTTAATGGTGGGTCTCTTTGGATCGCCCTACAAATATATGTCACTGCAAGACCATGTATCACAGAATCACAGAATGTCAGGGATAGGAAGGGACCTGGAAAGCTCATCCAGTGCAATCCCCCCATGGAGCAGGAACACCCAGATGAGGTTACACAGGAAGGTGTCCAGGCGCATTGGAATGTCTGCAGAGAAGGAGACTCCACAACCCCCCTGGGCAGCCTGTTCCAGGCTCTGCCACCCTCACTGAGAAGAAGTTTCTTCTCAAATTTAAGTGGAACCTTTTGTGTTCCAGTTTGAACCCATTGCCCCTTGTCCTATCATTGGTTGTCACCGAGAAGAACCTGGCTCCATCCTCCTGACACTCACCCTTTATATATCTGTAAACATGAATGAGGTCACCCCTCAGTCTCCTCTTCAAGTGAAAGAGCCCCAGCTCCTTCAGCCTTTCCTCGTAAGGGAGATGCTCCACTACCTTAATCATCTTCGTTGCCCCTTCATTCCCAGACTCTGGCGGAGCAGCTCAAGTCAATTTGTGTAGCAAATCAGTGGCCTGACTACTATTAACATGTGCAATTTCTCGATCCCTGGCCTCTTAGCTGACCTTTAAGAACATGACAATTTTTAATTAATTGGTTTTGTTAAGGTTTTTAATGCGTATTTTTCATTTTAGCAGTTGTGTGTTCAGAGTTCTCAGTCCAAACAAGCAAAATCAGAGTTGTAATAGATGGATAAGCAACTTTGTTGATGTTCTTTGTTATTGGCAGTTGCTGCCACACATTCACTTATAATGATTCAGGTATGAAGCTGCTCACCTCATCGGTCGGATTGGAGGTGCATCCTCCCCGCTAATGGAGATGATAAAACATACATACCATAAAACTGAATTGTCATGGTACTTGGAATGATAAGAGTTATGTCCATGGTTTTTTTGTTTGTTTTCCTGGAGCAGCACAAAGTGTGAATCAGTTCCCAGAAGTTTGTCCGGTGGGATGACTCCAAGTGAAGAGTCTGCGCTTGGTCTGGTTGGTGCCAAAGCAACACAGCTGCGTTACTGTGGTGGAGGAATCTCATTTCACAATGTATTTTTAAGACCATAACACTTTATTTGAAGGGCAGAAGCAGAACACTTGGAATGCATTTCTTTATTCTTAACCTTAGAGTCTCAATGTGCCACAGCATTTTGATGAGGCCAGTATCTAGTGGAGTGCCTCAGGGGTCAGTGCTGGGGCCAATATTATTCAATATATTCATTAACGATTTGGACGAGGGAATTGAGTGTACTATCAGCAAGTTTGCTGATGACACTAAGCTGGGAGGAGTGGTTGACACACCAGAAGGCTGTGCTGCCATCCAGAGACCTGGACAGGCTGGAGAGTTGGGCAGGGAATAACCTGATGAAATTTAACAAGGGAAAGTGTAGAGTCCTGCATCTGGGCAGGAACAACCCCAGGTTCCAGTATAGGTTGGAAAATTACATATTAGAGAGCAGTGTAGGGGAAAGGGACCTGGGGGTCCTGGTGGACAACAGGATGACCATGAGCCAGCACTGGGCCCTTGTGGCCAGGAAGGCCAATGGCATCCTGGGGTGTATTAGAAGGGGGGTGGTTAGTAGATCGAGAGAGGTTCTCCTTCCCCTCTACTCCGCCCTGATGAGACCACATCTGGAATATTGTGTCCAGTTCTGGGCCCCTCAGTTCAAGAAGGACAGGGAACTGCTGGAGAGAGTCCAGCGTAGGGCAACCAAGATGATTAAGGGAGTGGAGCATCTCCCTTATGAAGAAAGGCTGAGGGAGCTGGGGCTCTTTAGTTTGGAGAAGAGGAGACTAAGGGGGGACCTCATTAATGTTTATAAATATATAAAGGGTGAGTGCCATGAGGATGGAGCCAGGTTCTTCTCAGTGGCAAACAATGATAGGACAAGGGGTAATGGGATCAAGCTGGAACACAAGAGGTTCCGCTTAAATTTGAGAAGAAACTTCTTCTCAGTAAGGGTGACAGAGCCTGGAACAGGCTGCCCAGGGAGGTTGTGGAGTCTCCTTCTCTGGAGACATTCAAAACCCACCTGGACATGTTCCTGTGTGACCTCACCTAGGCGTTCCTGCTCCAGCAGGGGGATTGGACTAGATGATCTTTTGAGGTCCCTTCCAATCCCAAACATACTGTGATACTGTGATACTGTGATGGCATGGGATGGTTTCTTCTTTCTGGCTCTGAACAGTGGGTTTTTCCAACTTTTAGCAATTTTTTCACTAATTCTAGATGGTGTGTTTACAGGCTGCTCATGGAGCACATTTCCCTCCTCACCAAATAATAGCTTTTCGTATAGCAAGGTATAACTCTCTGGATCTTCACACCCAGCATAATGCGAGCGTGTTTTTTGGAGCGCTCAGCACATCAGTATTCAACCCAGCTGTGTTTATTTCGACGTGTGATCCTGTACACACACGAGGACATTCAGACGTAGCTGGTGCCTTCATTGGGATCTCACATCGCTCACTCAAATAATGTGCCGTGTCTAACAGCTGATCGATAGCAGGTCGGTCCCTTCCTTAAACAGGCGGAAATCCAATGGAAAAATCGATTATTAACGTGATGTGGTAGAAATACGAGGATGGCAAAGGCAGGAGATCAGGTTTGAGGTTTTGGTAGCAGTTTTAATTTGGTAATGTAGTTCATAAATGTCCACAAATTATGTGCTTTGAATATGGATTTAGGTGCACCAAACTCCGCATGCATGGGAAGTCTGGTTTTGGCTGTGGAAGAGCACAAAACATTTTGGGATGGATAGACAGGGATGTGCTGCCTGTACAAGAGAGTTTATGTTGAAATATATAAGAAAAAAACCTCAGGACAAAGTCATTTCGGCTGCAAAGTGTATTATTATCAACCTTTGTGTGGTTGCTTGGCTATAATCTCATTAACCTTTCTTTTAATTGAATACAGAGGCAGACTTAAGCTCTGAAATTTAGGTCTAAATGTTAAAGAAATAAATAAAAAATCAAAATTACTCCTGTTGAGGGATTTGGTTCAGGATCCTCGTTAAACATGGATGGGAATATTCACACTGGCTAACACAGATATCCAACTTGTTTGATACCTGATTACAAACAGGAATCAAAGACAGGCAGAGACCTCCAGGAAGATGATTCAAAATACTGGATAACTCCACTGGATGGCTAAAGAAAATTATATAAATACCTCAGATTCTCACCTATTTTCCTCCCCACCCTGTTCTTCCAACAGAGGTTTTATACCAATGCATTAGCAATAAAACCAAAGCTCCTTCCCTCTTTTTTCGCAGATTGTTTTGACCTTAAACACACCACAATCTACAGAAATGCAATTATCTAAGTTTTTATTTTTAGTGTGGCTCGTCATTGCTGAAGTGAAGAACCCGGGATTAAAAAAAAGCAAGTAATGTGAATTAAATGTGGCGGTGGACAATGAGTGTTTGTATTACAGCAACAGTATTACAGGTTCATTTCCTTTGTATATCTTACTTCAGTTTTGCAAACTAGGATGGAGTTTTTCTGTATTCTTTTCCAGGGGCTTTTGTTTCCAAAGATGTAAATTGAAAGGGATGACATTTCCACGCAAAAAGAAGAAATGTTTATTTTAAGAACACACAAGTACCCAGTTACAATATAACTTGTTGAATCCTCGATGCCAGACTGGCTTTGCTTGGAAGATGAATGTGAATTTGAAAAGGATCCTGTCAAAGTAATTGGGCTTTACAGCTTATTCCTATTAGCCAAATCTCTGCTTCACGCTCCTCTGTTTTGTCTTTTAAGCATTGCAGTAGCAATGCTTAAGAAAAAAACATTGCAGCCTTGGTGCACATGGTGAGATATCTTCATGGTTTATCTACTGTTTCTAAACACGGGCCAGGCCTTCCCCTCTGCCCCCTCCCCAAAAAGAAGAAAAAAATGAAACAAGCACCCAAAAACTTCAATACAAGCAGAGATAAGCAAAATGAGCAAGACCTCAGACAAGTTTTGGTTAGAGTTTTGTTTTGATTTGTTTTTTTTTTTCTTTTCCCTATGTTGATGTTGCTAATGTATAGATGGAGCTAATGTATAGATGGAGCAGCCTGTGGCTGCGGGGAGATGTGCTGGGCTCATGGGTGGGTTTACGGGTCAGGATAGGGATGCTGGTCAGGATGGGGATGCTGGTCAGGATGGGGATGCTGGTTGGGATGGGGATGCTGGTCAGGATGGGGATGCTGGTCAGGATAGGGATGCTGGTCAGGATGGGGATGCTGGTCAGGATGGGGATGCTGGTTGGGATGGGGATGCTGGTCAGGATAGGGATGCTGGTCAGGATAGGGATGCTGGTCAGGATGGGGATGCTGGTCAGGATGGGGATTCTGGTTGGGATGGGGATGCTGGTTGGGATGGGGATGCTGACCAGGATGGGGATACCGGTCGGGTTTGGGATTCCGATTGGTATGGGTATGCCATTCATGATGAGGATGCTGGTCGGGATGAGGATGCTGGTCGGGATGGGGATGCTGTTCGGGATGGGGATGCTGTTTGGGATGAGGATGCTGTTTGGGATGGGGATGCTGTTTGGGATGGGGATGCTGGTCAGGATGGAGATGCTGTTCGGGATGAGGATGCTGTTCGGGATGAGGATGCTGGTCGGGATGAGGATGCTGGTCGGGATGGGGATGCTGGTCAGGATGGAGATGCTGGTCAGGATGAGGATGCTGATCAGGATGGAGATGTTGGTCAGGATGGAGATGCCAGTCGGGATGGGGACGCCGGTTGGTATGGGGATGCTGATCGTGGTAGGCATGCTGATCAGGATGGGGATGCTGTAAGTCACGTCCATGCTTTCAGTCCCCGGCACAGCAGAGCTTGGTGCCAACTCCCAAGTTTTCAGCTCTCATCGAAGAGGAAACTGGTTCTTTAAAAGAGGCTACCCTGTTTTGTCATGCCTTCTTTCTCCACCAAAGTTGTACAGCTGCAGGGAGCGAGAACATCCTCCTGCCACCTTTCCACAGGTGTTTTTATACCTGCATTTCGACTGTAAATTGGAAGAGCAATAAACCAGATGAAGGGACAGTGTAAGAATCAGCTGAGCTGTACCGGTCACTTCCCAAAGGTGCTTAACCTTGCATATAATATTTTCTTTTCGCCTAACCGTTGCATATATATCTGCAGACAGCGTGCTCTTGGAAGAACTAGAAATGGGGATTAAATATTGTGCTACAGGGTGATAGATTAAAGCTGGCAGTTTCTCATGTAACTTTGCAGAAACATCCTGCTTTCCACGGATCTTGTATCCAGCATTTAGAGGTGTTAAGATTTGCAGTCCCTTTTCTGGCATACTTTTTAATATGGGTATGCTTCTTGCACTCTACTTTCTCATTCAGTTTTCTATATTTCAAAATGTTATATATATGGGCAAGGGTTCATAAATATATATGTTCCTTGACGGTTTCAGTTCATGCATGCGTATACGAATATACGTCCCTCGATGGAGTTTCAGTTGCTGCAGATGCGATGGATTTCTCCCTCTTTATCAGTGGCACCATTAGCAGATATAGAAATGGAAACTTTTTCAACTAAAACCAGCTGGGATATCATTGATCAAGATACAGACTGACCCAGGAAAGTGGGGTGTAAGTAGTAATTGGAGCTGTAATACAGTTGAAATGACGTTTTTCTTGCTGTTTGTTTTTAGGCTATTTCGTGACCTATTCATTCATTCGTTCATTCATTCATTCATTCATTCTCTCTTTATTTTTTCCTTAAAAATATGCATTTCTCAAAACTAAAGAGGGCTTTAGAGCTGCTTAAACAACAGATGGAAAGGCTATCATCTTGTTCTTTCAGACAATATTTTATAATATATTAGAAGTTCGTAGAAAGGGAAATACCACTCTCCAGGGAATTTTCAAATCTGTGACATCTTTTTCCTCTATTGCTCTTCAAAAGCATGGAACGACACTTCATAGATTTGTGGGGGGTTTTTTGTTTGGTTTGGGTTTATTTTTGTTGTGTGTTGTTGGTTGTTTTTTTTAAACACCTTCCCAAGACACTGGATTTACATTTAAAAAAGAAAACACATTATAAAGACCCTGCCGTTCACTGTACAGAAATGAGCATTTGATGATGAGTTTCAAAGGAAACAGATTAAGCAGTGAGCGAGTACTGTGGCATTTGGCATGTGTGTGGATTTAAGCAGTAAGTCGCAAAGACACAGATAAAATATTGTCAGGGAACTGGCTTTGTTGAGTCTGTTTTGGTGACAACGATCTAATTTCGAATTATTTTGACAAATTAGAAAAGCAGTTTACACCAGCAAGTATTTTTCCCTTAAATTTCACATGCCAGGCAGACAAAACGACTTCCCTTGACTATCCTTATTCTCCATAACCAAGTTCCGGAGTCAGCCCCGGAAACTAATTTACTTTCCTTTCTAAAACTCATTTTAAAGACAAAAACTAAAGTGTATTAAATATTTACATGTCATCAGTCACAGTAATTACCATAACGTTTATATTCTGCTTGCAGAGGGTTGGGAGGTGGTCATGCAACATCAAGAGGCAGTTGATATTTAGGAGACAACTCCTATCGTAGCGTGATCACTGGGAGAATACTTTGAGGCAAGGAAATACTTTTTTCCAATCAAATGCATTTTATTAGAAGATTCAGTCATCGATCCTGCCTTGCAGTCCTCCTTTCTCAGTTGGCTGCGTGGATGTTATTAATTTTCACTACAGGTTAACTCAGATTTTCCCAGTTTCTTCATTCTGTAATTCTTTCCATTCTCTCCATCATCCCATGTACTTCTTCCCAGTATATGCCCATCGTTTTTATAGTCTTCTTTGTAGGAAGGTAGTATTAAAGGAGTATTATAACAGCCCTTAGTAAATGTAGAGTCTGTATGTATTGATTACGCAGGATTAGTGATTGTAGATGTGTTTACACACACAAATAGTTGTTGGACATCTTTGGCCAGTTGACCTCGCTGCTGATCAGTCTCCCATTGGATCTGTAGTTTTAAAAGCTCCATAACAAATTCAGAAACTTGCTTTTTTGTTAATCGATATTCTGGAAACAGAGGAAAAGTTCTCACATTTTTTTCTCGATTTTTGAAAGATCCGCTGCGGTTCCTCCTGTGTAACACACCAACGCCACATCCATTCCTAGAGCGGTGTTTGAGTTCTGTGTATCATGATAGTACTTTACCCCAGCTATTCAGACAGAGAACGGAGCACCAAATCTTAGCTTATGGGGTTCATAATATATCAGACTTCACGTATGAAAAAGCTGTTTTAATTGGAAAAAAAATTGTAGCCATCCACAGTGTTTGTGTCCATGAGAAGTTTGACAGTAACACCTGGGCAGTGAACAGCTTGAAGAAATTTTGAAAGGTCCGAATTGTTACTTGTTAAAGCTGAATATAGTCTTTATTTTTTAATGCATACACACGTGTGTCACAGCTGTGCTTCAGCTTTTGGCTTCACCCCCAAAAGACGCATCTCAGCTTCAGGCCAGGAAAACTATTATTTTGTGTGTGCTCGTTTTCAGACAACTCGAGAGGGGTTCTCCTGCCCCTCTACTCTGCCCTGGTGAGACCACAGCTGGAATATTGTGTCCAGTTGTGGCTCCTCAGTTCCAGCAGGACAGGGAACTGCTGGAGAGAGTCCAGCGCAGGGCAACAAAGATGCTGAAGGGAGTGGAGCATCTCCTGTGTGAGGAAAGGCTGAGGGAGCTGGGGCTCTGGAGCTGGAGGAGACTGAGGGGGGACCTCATTCATGTTTACAGACATATAAAGGGTGAGTGTCAGGAGGATGGAGCCAGGCTCTTCTCGGTGACAACCAGTGATAGGACAAGGGGTAATGGGTTCAAACTGAAACACAAAAGGTTCCACTTAAATTTGAGAAGAAACAACTTCTCAGTAAGGGTGACAGATACTGGCCCAGACTGCCCAGGGGGGTTGTGGAGTCTCCTTCTCTGCAGACATTCCAACCCGCCTGGACACCTTCCTGTGTAACCTCATCTGGGTGTTCCTGCTCCATGGGGGGATTGCACTGGATGAGCTTTCCAGGTCCCTTCCAGTCCCTGACATTCTGTGATTCTGTGAAATCACACATACAGCATCGTGGTTTTATGCTGAGGGAATCCCAGATCATCCGAAATGTCACACCTGCAAAATTCCGCATGAAGATACAGTAGAGCCATGTGTTGTGGATGGGAACAGGTAGATGATTCAGAGCCCTTTGCCTAAAGTTTGTCCTCCCGCATGACAGCACAGAGGACTTTGTCTCATACGCCCCCACCTTGTGAAAATTGCAGTAACAAATTTACCATCCGAGCAGAGTAAGAAAGCCGCTTTATTTTTGCCTTGTTTGCAGTCCCTTCGCTCCTACACAGCTGCATCAAGCTCCATTACAGATGTCTTAAAAGGATGAAGAGCAGGTTGGAAATCCCATTAGGGAAGCGGAAGGGTTTCGGAGCACTCCACATCTGCCAAAAAATTACATATTTCATCCCATCCCTTAGGACTGCAAAGGCAACAACACGTCCTGTGGTACAGACACACTTGTAATGTGAGTTGCTCTTTTTCGACTTACTAGTAAGATTTTGGCCATGGGACACGTAGAGCCATGAGACCAGATAACTGGCATTTAACAGTATCATCATAGTAATGTAAAATTTGGGGTTTTTTTGTCATCGCTCAGGAGAGTTGTTTAGTTAATTTTGTTGACGGTGGCAGAATAAACGTGCTAATGTTTCAAAAAGCATAATAATGCATCGTTTTTTGGGGGGAAACAGAGCTCCAGAGGAAATGATGGTTTGATTTTGTGCATGTTTTCTACAGTAAACATTT
The DNA here is from genome assembly GCF_036013475.1 of Columba livia. Classification (NCBI taxonomy): domain Eukaryota; kingdom Metazoa; phylum Chordata; class Aves; order Columbiformes; family Columbidae; genus Columba; species Columba livia. The sequence goes on along the minus strand of NC_088602.1, from coordinate 207,009,312 downwards.
TTGGCATTCCTTTTGTTTTTTTAAGACTTTATTTTTCCTGCTTGGTTTAATGCAGCATAACCTCCTCTAAATTTAGTGGGAAGTGTAAATGTATGTAATGCTTTTTCTGTGGTTAGAAAATGCATGTAGCATTAAGTTATTAAAGCTTGACTTTAAACTATGTCTTGGGCTAATGATTTTACAGTATAATTGCTTTAGTTAATTTGAAGGCAGGTATACATACAGCTTATTCCATTTTGGCACTATACAGTTTGCCATTGGTATTATACCTCATTTTTATATGATTTACATAATTTGTGAAACAGATTTAATATTTTGTGTGTGAGCTAATTAGTTTCTGGTTTAGAGCCTTCATTGTGTGTTCATTGGGTTTCGAACACCTTTTACAGTAGCACAGAAGGTCATTGTTGGATCTAAATTCTTTGTAGAGCAATCAATCCCCTTTTAATAAAATAAGTTGCGTCATTTTTAGCCTAATTAAACTCGGTTACACGGAACTGTTTTCAGCTGTAAATTTGCTGAGTTGGAAGAAATATGGTGGTGATGTGTTAATTATTGTGCTGTGTTATGGTATAGTCAGAGATTACCAGACTTTAGATGAGCACTATTTTATATGCGCCTCTCAGGGGATCTTAAAGGGTGTCCGGCTTTTCCTGGTAGAAGGGAAACATAAAAAGGAACATTTTTAGTAGGATTAAAAAATATTTGAGAAGATTCAGCATTAATATCTCACGTTTGTTAGTTGGCAGCAACATCAACACTTGCCAAAGAGATTTTCGGCAGGTGACGGTGACGTTGGGCGGCCAAAATAAATGGCCCTTGTCCCATTCCAGGGGACACAGCGGAGAAACGGAGCCTCTCCGCGCACAATCAGCGTCTCACAGTCACCTCACACACCAACCCCAAAAAAAAAACACCAAAAAAGCTCTTTTCCTCTGGTATGTGATTCCTACACGAGGGCACACACTGGCTGCTTTCCTCTCCAAGGAATTGTTTTCTTGGCTGCCGCCATCCCGGGTTTAACAGTTCCGTGCGGCTTTCACGGCTCCTGGCTTATTAGGAGTCTAAACAGTCTCCTGTAGCCTGTGTGTCAAAATGAGTGAAAGCTTTGGAGAGCGTTTTGGGATTCATCAAGCGGGAAAAGGAGTTGCTCCAAAGTCAGACCCATTTCACGAGTCCAAAATGGACAGTAACGATTCCTTTCTCCAAGTTTTTTGCATCCATTCCTTGTGCTAACTCGGTCTCTTAAATTACTCAGATTATTTCTTGTACAAAAGTTATGTCTAATCTGGATTTTACTTGTCTGTTTCTACCTCTTTTTATTTTTTTACCTGTATAACTCACGTGTGCTTAATGCTTTTTTGCTTAGTAAAGTAGGTGTACTTAGTATAGGGATAAATTAAAGTTGATGAGACAGAACCAGAACACAGTGCAGGTATTTCCCTTCCCTCTGTGTGCTGTTGGAAACTGGTTCTGGGATTAAAAATATAACAATTCTATCAGCCACAATGCAAATCTGCATCTCATGGGACAGTTGCTGTAAGTTTTACTCTTTATCTGCTAAATCTGCATTTTGTGTTAGAAGCAAATATTAACATTTGCTTTTGTGCTCTTTGCATCTGATTTCAGTTACCAGTGCACATAAACAGTCTCTTACACAGACATTGCCATAGTTATATTTTGGTTATTTCTAAGAACTTTGAAGGAAGGCTGTGTTTTTTTCTGACATATATACATGTATACATAGCTATAGAAAACAATTAAACAGTTGACTTTTTATTGTTGTATTTGTGGCCGTCATTGCTCAGCATAGAGTTGTTAGACCCTTGCAATACAATTATACTACTGGAAGCCTTTAAGGCATTTATTTCGGGGTGGGAAGACTGTTTCTCCTACTTTAAACAATTAGATGAAGCGTAATCTCACTTTCTTCCTGTGGAATGCCACACTTTTATTGCTATCATTTATCAGTTGCAAGATGTAAATAAGATGTAAGCTTAGGAGCCTGGCTCAAATAAAACCACATTGTATTGATTCTCGCATGGTACAGAATGGAACAGAAAATCATCCGACGTCCACTCAGCATTCGTCAAAGCGATTTTTAAGGAATAAAGGCTGAATACATACAATATAAATTCCTTATCTTGTTTACTCGATATAGGTATGCAGTTCAAAAGTCAGCAGCCTGATAAAATTCGCAGCTAATTGCATGAGATAGCACCTATTATTTTCAGGATGGGTTTAAAACGTGGGATGTGGCTCAACCTAAAAGCAGCTTCAAATTATGCCGAAACTTTGGAGATGTGCCGACAACTTATTGATGGACGCTTAATGAAAAACAAGCACCAAAACCAGAACTTTCACATCACTGACAGCAAATGAAACAGAGTGAAAAGCTGAGGTTTTGTCCATGAAGCAAGTTAATGATTTTCTTCTTCTTTTTTTAAGGCAAAAAAAACCCCTTTCCCCATCCCCCTGCACTGCTGGGGAGACAAGACGGCTGCTGATTTCTTAAAGCCTTAAAGTTAAATGACCTCCCAGCTGAACCCGACTTTAATGTAAACATTTTCTGGAGATGGTTCGTAGCAGGGCCAGCAAATCTGGAGAATATTAGTGGCGCTGTGTTTGCGGGAAGCAGGAATCCCTTGGTAATTCGCAGGAGCTCCTTTCCAGGCCAAGGCAGCCTGAGACACAGTTGTGTTTTCAGTTTTGCAGGGTTCGTTGGTAATGCCCTGTGTATCTTTTTAAAATGTAATTAGTAAAACACATAATTAGTTTTTGCTTTGAAGTCAAGGGGTTTTTTTGTTGTTTTTTTTAACTTGCTTTCGTTCTTTTAAAACTCTTTGCCTTCCCTCACTGTAGGTAAATAATAATATACCATAATATTCGTGTTGCTTTAGTTGTCGGTGTTTTGGTACTGGTATATGAACCTAGACAGAAGAAATCAGAGCAAGGCTTTCTCTTTGCTGGAATATTTTCTTCTAATGATCCGTGCTTAAGCAAAGTGCGTTGCTGCTGACTTGACCCTGATATTTTAAAGTTTAATACTTTTTTGGTATTTCTTAGCACTTTCAGGGTCTTGTGTGCCCATTCTGTACAGCATGAGCTGGTTACAATGTCTGCGTGGTGCCCCATCATGTCAAGTTATTTTGCAGGTAGCAACTTGGGGCTGAATTCCTAATTTTTCCTTCACTGCATGCCTTTTTTTTTTAATTATATATTGTGTTTATGCTAAGCTTGAGCAGCTGTTGTAATGACACGCTGAAATGGGATATAATACTTAACACTTCTTGCTTTTCGGCTTCAAAACACTTTTCACGCATCAGTTGTTCTCCCCAGTGTCCCATTTGCCCAGTGTTTGCAGTGGGGTGGGTGCACTGGTGGGCAGGACCGACCAGTCACTTGTGCTTATTACACATGGTCCATGTTCTTTTACACTGACTATAAAAATCTTAATTTTACTTGCACAAAAAACCCCATGTTTACCCATAAGAAATGTGTGCCTGTTGTAGGCAGTTTATTGCTGTCACTGCGTGATGCATGTTAATCTATACTCCAAAAATTTGGCTTAATCTGTTGAAGAAAGGTGAAGAAACTGGACAGAATAGACAGATCGATGGAAATAAACTATGTGTATAGTTGATTTTTTTTTTCACTGTGCAAAAACAATACAGCAAAATTGCTTTTTCAATTTGGAAGGAAACTTTGCAATTCTTCTATTAAGGAGTGTGTGAAATCCAGGTTTCACTTGCAGCACAGAGATGGAAAACACCCTTTTAGATCTTTCACAGAATCCCAGAATGTCAGGGGTTGGAAGGGACCTGGAAAGCTCATCCAGTGCAATCCCCCCATGGAGCAGGAACACCCAGATGAGGTTACACAGGAAGGTGTCCAGGCGGGTTGGAATGTCTGCACAGAAGGAGACTCCACAACCCCCCTGGGCAGCCTGGGCCAGGCTCTGGAACCCTCACTGAGAAGAAGTTTCTTCTCAAATTTAAGTGGAACCTCTTGTGTTCCAGTTTGAACCCATTACCCCTTGTCCTATCATTGGTTGTCACTGAGAAAGCCTGGCTCCATCCTCGTGACACTCAGCCTTTCGTTTACATTGAGCCAACAAGAAGTTGCAGACTGATGTTTTCTGCTTATATACTTTTATTTCAGCAGGATGAACTGTTGCCAAAACTCCCATTAACAGCACAAAAACTTTTGCAGAGTTAGAGCAGAACCCGGCAGGACATTACCAACATTTGCTCTGTTACCTGATGAGTTTCATCAATTAATTTTCTTTGATTGCCCTTCTACCCCAACTGTCTCCAGTCTTCAGCTCTGCCATTCATTTCCTGGACCAAGGATGCTCTTAATTTATCTCTTAATTTATCCCTAACATTCTGTGATTCTGTGATTCTTTTATAGGCTGTAGGTGCTTTGAACATGCTGGACACTCTGTTGGAGCATGTGCAACTTCCTGAAATATAAATAATAATGTAAAGAGTTTAGGTTATTACATAATAATTTGATTGGCGTTTCTCGCAGTATTTTTTTCCAGGTTTTGACCGCAGATATCTTTAATTGGTGTTAAAATTGGCTGTTGTGTATGTTTGTTGTCATGGCTTGTTTAATACCTTGTGTTTGCAGTTGTCCTAGTTTTACCATCTTGAAAGATGGTTTCTATTTAGTTCCCTTAATGCTTTCCACAGTTTATTTTTAAAACCCACAAATTTAGCTGAAGTGTTTGTTTTTTTACTTAAGAATGTTAACTTTAGAAATAAAATATTTCCTGTTTATCAGCAAAAGTGTTTCTTCCCACTTGCTGGCATGATTTCGAAGATGGATTTTTGTATTTCCTTCTCTTACGCCACCTTTCTTTCTTGTGCTAAACATAATAAACCTTGGGCAATGATAAAGCTTATTTAACCCAATATACCTGCCTCACCTCAAATAAATACAAAATAAATTGGGCAAAAGAAAGAGATAATATTTTTGAATCAGTACACAAACATTGCTCTCTGTAAGATACTCATTGTACTGCAATAAATGGGGAAAATATATTGAATTTATGCACACATGATTGACTTTTCATACAGTGAACCCAGGTTAAACATCTTGAATATGGAATATGAATAGAGCTAACATTTTCATATGAAGCAATAATGAAAATGAACAGAGCTCCATTTCGACTGATAGCAAAGAACATTTGATACTCCAAGGCATAAAATGTGTTTAGTACTCGGGTTTTGTTAAGTCTGACAGAAGCCAGGAAATGGGACGGTACAACCGCTGCATAAAGGCTCCTTCTGTACCCGATGACAGGCTCGAGGATGTCAGTGGGTAAAAACAATAACGCCGGCCGACCGCTCCTCATTCCCCGTGGTAAGAGGAGAAGGTTTTTCATGGCTGCGCACCCTCGATGGCTTCGTGTCTGCAAACATCGGGCGCTGTGACGCGGGTTTTGTTCCCTGGCGCCAGGTAGAGAAGGGAAGAGAAAAGCTGCTTTCGGTTGATTTTACGGGGTGGACAATGCGTGTGATTTTTTGTTTTGTTTTGTTTTGTTCTATGATAGCCCTGGATGGAATGGGTTTTAGTCCAGGTAATATAAAGGATAACCCAGTGATTTCCTGTCTTACTAAGGTGCAGGGCTTGCAAACCAGCTGTGGTTTCAACACACTAAAATCACAGAATCACAGAATGTCAGGGATTGGAAGGGACCTGGAAAGCTCATCCAGTGCAATCCCCCCATGGAGCAGGAACACCCAGATGAGGTTACACAGGAAGGTGTCCAGGCGGGTTGGAATGTCTGCAGAGAAGGAGACTCCACAACCCCCCTGGGCAGCCTGGGCCAGGCTCTGCCACCCTCACTGGGAAGAAGTTTCTTCTCAAATTTAAGTGGAACCTTTTGTGTTCCAGTTTGAACCCATTACCCCTTGTCCTGTCATTGGTTGTCACCGAGAAGAGCCTGGCTCCATCCTCCTGACACTCACCCTTTATATATCTGTAAACATTAATAAGGTCACCCTTCAGTCTCCTCTTCTCCAAGCTAAAGAGACCCAGCTCCCTCAGCCTTTTCTCTTAAGGGAGATGCTCCACTCCCTTCATCATCTTCATTGCTTTGTGCTGGACTCTCAAATTACTCTCTCTGGGTTCCTAACCACGGTGGTCCTCTCTTCTCCACCATAGCAGCATCTTCTAGCCCAGCTCCTCCGACAGAGGGTAATAAATCTGTATTTCAGGAGCTTTTTCCTGCGGTAATTTCAGTCCCCAATGAGCTTTACTTGTTGAGTCTGTACGTGTTACCGCTTGATAGGCAGAAAAATCAGAAGTCAAAACACGCAGGTCATGCACAAACTGCCCAAAACTTACTTTATACTCCCTGTCCACCACCCACCCCTTTTACTTCCAGCAGAAGCTCAAGTTGCTTTTCTCTTGCAGCCATATAAATGCACTTGTTTACTTAGTTGTAACCCTATAAATGCGCTTGTTTCCTTAGCTGTAACCCTATAAATGTTCTTATTTAACATGGACCGTGTTTGAAGAGTTGACCTCTTATTAGTTTTCAGTGTTTTAAATTAAAAGTTTAAAGGTACCTAAAAATCAACCTAAAGAAAAACTTGGCCCAGTAATTAAGGTTTGACGTCTGAGTCTCTCCAGCTCCTGCGTACACACAAGGAAACTTTTCCTCAAGAGTCACATAAGGGAGAAATTAGTTTGATTGGTGAATACACAGCCCGTATAGCTCTGAAGGAAAGCTTGGCTTCCCAACAATTAAAATAGGCTCTTAATTGATCCTGTGCTAACCCAGCATGGAAGCTTTTTGCTTTCTTTCAAGGAAGTAGAGACAAAAATAAACTAACAAGGGACACCTGTCGGCTTCCAAGCTCCCGATGTTTTCAGACTATGTCTGCTAACCATCATAAAGATGATTTACATTAGCAGCTTAAATATATAGAACTTCCTAGTGATGTCATAACTAAAACTGTACTTAAATTCCTGAAGACTGACCTAAAATGTTGTGTATTTTAAATACAAATGCCACATCAGCATCCAGGAGAGCTAAAGAGCCGCTGGAGGGGTGGCCTCTTCTGCACTAGCCTGAAGGTGACTCATTGTACCGTTCTTCAACTTCATCAGCTACAGCCAGTGTAAGTTGAAGGCCTTGGACCACTTACCATTGCAGTTCCTGTTTTCTGTGTTGTAGATCCTGTTAAATGCATTTTTAACAGGTTTCTGTGCACATCTTGCAAGTCTGTTGTTGTGAATAGAGAGTCCTTAATTCAAGAGCCCTTTTGAATTTGTGTCGAACCTTGAGCTGATCCAGCAAAGAGTCTTCTTGTATCATTTAATCTCAGTTTGTTCACTGGTGAAATGGGTGTTTTAACAGCTTAGTGTGATGTAATCCTTAAAAAATGCACTTAAGACACCAGTATATCCTGCAAATAAATAGGATATTATGTATAGAGAACTTGCTGCTGTGTGGTAGGGCAATGATATATACTAAGTTTTCTGGACATAGAGGACGTAGATGAGATGGTATAGTTGTGTTTCTTGAGCTTTGTGTGAGAATAAAACCTTTTAGTCCACCAGCGAAGCTACTGTACCTCACTTAGAAAGTCATGTGAAAGCCCACGCAGACTGTTGGAGCTGTATTTTCCAAACCAAAAAATGAAGTGAGATAAAATGGCAAAGGGAGAAGGCAAACAGAGATTTTGTCTTCCCGTCCTTAAAATGATCATTATTGCCTTGTCCGACTGGAGCCCTGAGCTCTCCTGGTGCAGCATCGACCTCGCTTTGCCAGTTCTTCATCTTGGGAGGAAGATGAAGGACAGTTTTGCAATTAGTGCAGTAGGCTGGGATTCGGAAGATGGGGGTCAGACTTGCTTTATGACCTTAGGTAGGTCACTTCCTCCATAAATCAGTATTATTACAGTAATATTTCCTGTCCTTCATCTTAGGTATGTCTTCCCTATTTTATTTGTAAACTGTTCTGACTGAGGGCTTTACAGGTTAAGTCTGGACAGCATCTACCACAATGGAGTTCTGTTGTTAGCTGGGCTCTCCAAGATGCTTCTTTAATAAAAACAATCATAAATTCAAAGCTACTATTATGTTACATCATACTTTTAAACATGGAGACATGTGAGGTTATACTTGTTAAGCTCAAAAAAGTCAGGAAATACCAGTGGTGAGGTTGGACTTAGAATCTTAACATGTCATTGCACGAGTGTGTTACAGTCACAGCTTATTTCTGAAGTGCACAGTATCATTAGGGACGTGGTTTAGTGCCAGAGTTAGGCTATGGTTTGACTCGATGATCCCGAGGGTCTCTTCTAACTGAAATGATTCTATGATTAATATTTGACTTATCAGAACGCTGGAAACAGGAAAAGATGCAGCAAGATGTTCTGCACTCCAAGCCGGAGCTTGATTTGACAAATCCTGATCTACAAAACTACAATATAGTAGGTTTTGCCTGATATTTACATCTGGGCAGCTAATATTTAATTTGATCATTGGTATATAGTTTTGTAGGCACTCGTCATTGTGTATGTATGAGATTCTGTTCTGCTTTAATTGTATTCACTTGTAATATTATACTTTACACTGAATGTTTCAAAATCCAGAGGAGTATTTTAGAAGAACAGCAAAATTTTAGCAGTGCATGTCATGTGAATGAATCTACCGCTGAAGCCCAGTACAGACCGTCTGTGTACGCCCACTTTGTCCAGTGCTTCCCAATTTAAAGCCAACTGTGCCTTTGCAGCCCGACCTGTGCACGCAGGAAATCCCGGCTTATTTCTAAGCCAGACCTAGGAAAGAAAACAACGGGAGCGAGATGCCTTTGCCAGGGCACGTCATTCAGCCTGCTCTGATTTTCCAAGTATTCCCCAGATGTGCTGCTGTAGAATAGTGGGCAGCAGATTGGTTTTTCTGTTTTGGCAGAACATACACAACCAGCAGAGCATCAGTTGGGCTCATCTACATGGCCAAAGGTGTAAAACAGGACTCAAAGTGCTTCCAGTCTTTTAGGAGTTATCGGGCATCCCTGTTGCTGTCTTGGAATGATTGTATGTGGAATTTGTTGAATATTTAAAAGAAAATTAGATGTATCGGCTTAAGTTTGCTTGCTCACTAGCAGACTGGTCTGTTCTGTGTATGAGTTGTACCTTCCATCAAAACTTGCATGGCTGGGGAAGGGGGTTTTACTACTGTAGGAAAGTCCATGAGTAGAAAGTTGAGGTCTGGAAGATGCTGTCCTAGATCATTCCTCCAGAGTCCGGTTTTGTTCACTTTCACTTGATAAGGAGTGAGGCAAAGATCTAAAAGCCCTGACTTGTTGAAGTAGGAAACCTCATTTGTGCTTGTGGAAGTAGAGCCAATTGCTTCACATATGTACCTGGTACAACACAGCTTCTTGGAGGATGGTGTCCCTCAGTTTCTCGTTGCTTTTATAACTAGGTAAATTCTTGCTTTTGTTATTTTATACTTTATGAAGTGTACATGAGTGCCTTCAATGATACCATGCCTAGTTCCCACCAAGAAACTCCAAGGCATCATTAAGAGAGGTTGCTCAAGTGGTTTCCACCTCTGTTCTGTCACCCGTGGGGCAGCAGAACCGCATTTACTTTAGTTCTGTTTTCCCATAATTTGAGCAGGAGTGAACAATATGGCCTAAACTTTTTTGGTTTTATTTTTTTAAGGCTATGACAAGCCAGACCTGATAAATTTTAGCATCATAGGGAAAGCTATAACCTGCTGAAAATGGGGATTATAATTAAAATGTGTAGGCACCCTGAGTTATAGCTGTTGTGAGTGTTCCAGCCATAGTAATAATTGAAGACCTGTTAATAATTGTATATGTTCTTTTCTAGCTTGGCCTTGAGCTTAGGCAGGACTTCAGTTTCAAGATAATTTTCTTGTCCTCAAAAGTTAAATTGCTTTCTTTAATATAAAGCATACAATAAGGAGTGCAATTGAAAAACTGCATGCCTACTGAACCTGCTCTTTCAGCATCAGACTCCACTTGTTCGAAGCAGATCCAGAGGAACAAACACTCTTTTATTATTAGATGATAAATCCCCGATGCCGTATCACTGTTTTGGCTTTCAACCTTATTGAACTTTCAAGAGAAATGCCTCTGTTTATAACATGAACTGCCCAGTAGCATCCAAGTATCTGTCACTGTACTGTGGACTTGAATTTTTATTTCTAAAGTGTACAGTGTGCTGTGTTGTTAATAGCAGGTCTGGTGCTGGACAACTGGGGTCTGGCTTCTATCCTGATGAAAATCTGTAAAATGAGATGTGGGGTTTAGCGTTTTTATTACAGAACTTTGATCGCAAGTTAAAACTTCTAATAGGTTTTAATTAAAGGAATCGGCAAATTAGGGTAGGTTCTTCTGAGTGCCTAAGAAATAAATAATGTTGTTTCCACTGAAAGTTGTCAGGATTCTTATTCCTAAATTACCAAAGAACTGTTGAGAATATGACCTTGAGATCAAAAATATCTACGCTAAAGGCAAAACCCCATACACTTTAGAAAGTAAATAGTAATACCTCTAGCATCGGGCTTTGTTAAATGCAGAAAGACTGTTGGAATGGAAAAGCAATTTGCATTGCTGCATGCATACACATGTGTGTTTGACGAATTACGTTTCCACGTTTGACTTTTAATTCACCACTTTCAGGTAGGTGCTGCAGTCTCTAAAACTGGGGAAACTGAGGCAAGGCTCTAAATGTGTTTTGCAGGTAACTTAGTTTAGAGGCAGCTGTGGCGAAGCAAAGATAAAGGTTGAAATTCACTGGCTGCCAGATCGGTGTCTTAGGTGCAGGTTTGTGTCGTGGTTGAGACGGACAAACGACATAGACCAAGTTCTTCCAGGATGAAAGTTTAGATGCCATTTATTGCCACAAGTGTATTTTTATACAGTTTTACCAATTCATGTGTCTCTTCACTATTGGTTACAAGTTACAGCAGTAACATCTCATTGGCTAATTTTGCTGTCATCAATGTTACTCTCCTACTCCCTTCTCTCTCATGGGTACATCCTTAACATCTCTGGATGCTCCTTCACTCCCATCTTTCTCACGGGTAGGCCTTCATATCTTCAAGGCTAATTTCTGTCCCCATGCCCTCTATCAGGGAATCCACGGACCCACCGTAGTCCCCCACAAGTTTGCCTGTGAAATTTGCTTCCAAATCATTTGCTTTGAGATACCCAGTGCGTTGCTTCAGGAGGAATCTTTGCTTTTGACACAGCAGTGGGGTTTTATGCCAAGAAACATTTTAATAATGTTGATATCTTAGCCTGCAATACAGTAACTTGCTTAATATTCTGTAAGTTCTCAGCTGCAACAGCCAGCTACCAAAAACTTTCTTCTCATGGGAGCCTTCTACTGAGTTCCAGCACGTAGTCAAGATCTGGTATTTATAATGCCAAGAAATGTCGTTAAAAGGCTTTATAAGCTCTCAGGCTTTAAGCAGTGCTTTCTACCGTGGAGTATCAAATTAATAGTAAACCATAATTTGGTTTTTAAGTTTGTCTGTTGAGTGAGTACCAATTTGTATAGATAATATATTGTGTGTTAAAGTGAGTGCTCGGCTTTTGTACGTTCCCTTCCATTAAGAAGATGAGACCTCGGATAACTGGGAGTTTCAGATAATGTGGAATCAAATACGTTAGTAAGTCGCGCCGTAACAAATCAGCACAATGACTATTTTATGTTTGAAGTGGGGATCGTGTTTGGAGTGCCTGTAAATGCCTTGTTGGAAAAATCAATTCTGAGCATCCCCTTTCTCCACATTTTGATTCATTTTACCTCGAATGTATTTTGACGCTGAAAGTTTCAGGGCTCTCGTGTGCAAGGTTTAACTCTCTTGGCTTTTTTAAGGTTAAGCCAGATTTATACCAGGGTAGCTGGGAACAGTGTGTCCTTTTGAAGGGCACATTAACTAGCGCTTAATTACTGTATTTGACTGGTAAAGCAGTATAAGAAAACCATGCACAGAAGACGTCTGAAGAATAAATTAAACGACACATCGCGCTTTTTGTTTCCTCAAGACATCTACTAGACTTCGATATTTTTGACGTCTCAATTTTTTTGGGAGACTTGTACCATGTAGGTCAATAAGACTAGAGCATCCTGCCCAGCAGGGTTGACAGAACTTGTTTCATTTGGAGCAAGCAAATGAATAAATAAAGCTTCCTGGTTCATTCAGAGAGCTCGGTGGAAAATATCAATAATCCCCGTTTGATAGAGGGTGGGAATAAGGGGCAGAGCTGTGTCTTGTCAAGCGCCGCCAAGCTGGTCACCGGCAGAGCAGGGTCTTCAAATCTGCTTGAAATGGGAAAGTCGATGAGAGAAAGAGATATGGGACACTTATTCCAACCCGCCGCGTCGGAGGAAGAGGTTTTATAGAGAGATGTAACGTGTTTTTTAGTTTGATTTATTTATTTCCCTCCCTCTGCTGTATTCCACGTTAGATAGTCTTTGCCCTGGTTGCAGTAAGCTTTTGCATTTTCTGAAGGGATATATTGGTAGCATTGTGAAAATGTGACTGTGACCCATTTAGGCGGGTTAGAGTGGGGTACAAATCTCTGCACTAGGAAGCAAGTATCATTTTCCAGCTGGGCAGAAAATCACATTTCTTCTGTAATAGAACACAAGAGCTCATTGAACACCGGAGTGGAGTGGCTGAGCCGTTGAGCTCCGCCGGGGGAATGAAGTCTCCACTTAAATATTCCATCAGATAGCAGAAATCCTGGGAGTCCAAAGAACAGAATTACTGGCTTCGGCAGATGACCAAATAGTTCTTCTTTTCCTCGGCAGAGGCTGCTCGGCTGTAGCAGAGGATTGTTTTTAGAGGAGCTGCAAGATGCTTTTTTTGTGTGTTCTCCTTGCTAGTTGTCAAGGGCTGAAAATAAAGAGGGAAGTATTAGACGTAAGCATAACCCTGGGCTGGCAAGAAGACGACGTTCAGAGATTCATGCACATTTAAATGAGACTGTCTTAGAAATGCGAGCTTTTAAACCAAAGGCTTCTTTTTCTTAAAAATCAACCATTTGACCTAAACATTTGAAAGCTGGATGGGGGGACTACCCTAAATTATTAAGGGTGGGACAGTCCAATATTTGTATTGGAAATGTTGCAGTCAGGAGCAGACAGTTTGTAGAAAGAGGTAATATCTCCTCTTAGACTTACACAAAAAACTTTCAAGAAGAATAGCTTGTGCATCCATAACTACATCTGTTTTTTCCATCTCTTCTTAGTAGTATAAGAGGAGATTGCTACCCCGTATCACCCTGGACTTTGCTGCCTTTCCTCAAGAAACACTTATAGGTGATGGATATTTTTAAACGTATTTAAAGAAACCTTATAAATTCACATCGTAATAAAAATATTAATGTGCCAGACACTGAATTTTGGTGCTGTCACATCATTAGGGTTGTGCAGGTGCTTTGAAGTCCATCAGTTATTAAATTCCATTATGTGAGATCGGCAAATCTTATCTTGGGCTCATGCGAGCATCGCAGCAACGAACTTGTTGAATTCCCTTAAGTTATGGAAATATCTAGTGTCGAACCTAAACTCTGCATTACAAGTTTTGACAGAACTCTGTTTCTACCAATGGGGAACATATATTATTTTCTATCCTTCAAAGCTGCTTTTCTGTACAGATAACATTGGCAAGGATAGCTGCATAGATAGGTGCTCACTCGGCGGAGGAACATTTCTGTATTACTCACAAAGATAAGGTGGTATTAAGAACTTCCTTGGAGTTCTTACCAAAAATCAATTTTATCTTTTGTAGTTCTCCAGAGATAATTCATTCCTCTCCCCATCCTAATCCGCACTGGGAGAGGAGGGTGAAGGATGTGGTACAAAAAGTGGATGTTACAATCTCGCTGTCCTTTTGCAATTTCTTTTGAAATTAAAAGCTGTACCTCTTCTGAATGAGGCATCAGCCACAAAGTGATGGTCATTCCCAAATCGGTCATAGCCCAGTGACCAACGTAACTCATGTATTTCAAGGAATTAAACAGCTCTTTCTGCCAGAAGAAACTCCATATAGTACTAATGGGGGTACTAATTGACAGGAAGCTCAACGTGAGCCAACATTGTGCCCAGGTGGCCAAGAAGACCAATGATATCCTGTCCTGTATCAAAAATAGCGTGGTCAGCAGGACAAGGGCAGTGATCCTTCCCCTGCACTCTGCATTGGGGAGGCCACACCTGGAGTATTGTGTTCAGTTCTGGGCCCCTCAGGTCAGGAAAGACATTGAAGTGCTGGAGCGGGTCCAGAGAAGAGCAACAAGACTGGGGAAGGGATTTGAACACAAGCCCTATGGGGAGAGGCTGAGGGAGCTGGGCTTGTTTAGTCTGGAGAAGAGGAGGCTTAGAGGTGAGCTCATCACTCTCTAGAACTACCTGAAGGGAAGTTCTAGCCAGGTGGGGATTGGTCTCTTCTCCCAGGCAGTCAGCAATAGGACAAGGGGCCATGGGCTTCAACTCTGCCAGGGGAAATTGAGGCTGGAGATTAGAAAGCAATTCTTTGCAGAGTGGTCAGGCATTGGAATGGCTGCCCAGGGAGGTGCTGGACTCACCAGCCCTGGAGGTTTTTAAACTGAGATTGGACATGGCACTTACTGCCATGATCTAGTCAATGGACTGGAGTTGGACCAAGGGTTGGACTTGATGATCTCTGAGGTCTTTTCCAACCCAGTCAATTCTGTGATTCTGTGACTCTTTCAGTGACGGGAGATGCTTCTCTCTCCTCTAGAGAGATGAACAAACACCATTGACTTTTTTTTCAAGGTATCTCCTGTAATCCAAGAACTGACAGATGGGCTCTTTCCCCTTCTTGACTGTATAAAAAAATCTCTGATTAGCCAGATTACACCTTCTCTTAAGCAAAAGTTGAACTGGTAGGTTCGGTGTTAGATTTCCAAGCTCATCCTGTACTTCTAATTCTCAGCTCTGTCACCAGTATTTTGTGTGACAATGACCATGTGTAAGTAGTTTGCCTGTTCTGAGCCCTCTTTGTTTTTTCCTAAGATGAGGTCCCTGATTTTGTTTGTTGGTGCAAATTCTTTGCCATTTGTGGATGAAGAGTCTGTAAAAATACGCGGTCGTGCCATGAGCAGCTTGTCCTGAAACATCTGATCTTGGAAACAGAAAATTCCCAAAACAGTGGCTTGGCAAGAATATTATTCCTGAGCAAGAATAAACTAAGACTTTTATTCTGAATGAGATATCTTGCGTCTTTAAAAACCTGCTATTCTTGAGCAATCACAGAGCTGATTTATCATATTACTTATGATAAATGATGTTTTTTGCCACTCTGCCATTCAGCATGTCTAGTATATGTCAAGGGTAATATTCTCTTGCGATGGTGTAGTGTATTGAAAATGGAAATCATATATTTACAGTTTCCCAGGTGTCCTGACTAAAATTGTTCCCTGTCTCTTCTCTTCCCAGTTCCTTATACTTTTGGCCACAAATAGCTATTTATTTTTTCTTTTCTAATATGCAGAAGACTTAGATGCAAGTCCTCACAACCCCTTTCTTACTTAGAGGATTAAGGTGTTCTTGTTCTTGCTCACAGATTTTATGGTTAGATTTCTTTCTCCTCATAAGATTATTAGATTGTTTTTTAAACAGCTTTCTGTGCACATAGCTGAGTAAATCTTAGATTTGTGTAGGAAACCTTGGATAACCAGAGCACAAGATATTTATCCCACGGTAGCAGATGTATTTGAGAGACCCATAAAGAATTTATGGCAAAAGGAAGCAAGCAGTTATTGTATTAAAATCCCTAATGCTTTATTTTTCTTGTTACTTCATCCCACAGTTCTGGAGGTCATTTTGATTGAACTTAATGAGTTCCTGGGTGTACACAGAGTACACCAGCGTTTTCTGTTTGTTTCCATAGCCCAGAAATGGTGGAGGAGGGGGCAGAAGCTCAGAAATAAAACAGGAATTTGATGTCTGCTGGGGTCTTATCAACCACTTGAATATTTGTGAATCTTAAATTCTTTGTTAAAGGCTCTCTGGCTCCCTGCAAAAGAAGAATTGGCCTGTCCTTTTTGTACATTTCAGTGATGTTTCATCTTCGAGGAGGATTTTTAGACATTATCTGAAGTTCTGCTGTCTATATTTCAGCTCAGAGCAGTGACAGTTCTCGGTGGGACAGAGAGAGAAAAGGGTTTTCCTTCCTCTGCTTTATTACTGCATAAGGTGGTGTAGACAGGGGGAAAGAAAATTTAAAATGGAAATTGAGGAGTGATTTCTGCTGAGTCAAAGATGCCGTTCAGGAAAAATAAGTAAATCTCCTGCCCCAGTTGGAGAAAGAATCCTCTGTCCTACTGCAAACTAAGATCTGAATAAGTCTTCTCCTGAAGTTTCTGCATCTGCAGCAAGAGGCTGAATCGGCACCCAAGTGTTCATATCTACCCTTAAGAGAAGATGAAGGACATCCCGTTTCGCCTGAAAGGGCTCACAGGTCTAGTAAAATACAAAACCCAAAGTTAGCAACAGAAATAATGTGTGTATACTGCGATATATTGACCTTGAATGTTGTGCTTTCATTGTGTGCCATTCTTTGAAGTCAAAGGACTGATAGCCCCATGTTGGCCGTAGGCTGAGGGATGCTGCAGGGAGGAGCAGGCACGTTCTCATCTCTGGCTGGTTGTTTCTTGCGTTTTCCTTGGAGTTGGTCAAACAATTGATTCCTGCACGTGGGTCACAACAATCCCAAGCAACACTACAGGCTCGGGGAAGAGCGGCTGGAAAGTTGCCCAGTTGAGAAAGACCTGGGGGTGTTGGTCAACAGCAGCTGAATACGAGCCAGCGTGTGCTCAGGTGGCCAAAAAAGCCACCAGCATCCTGGCTTGTATCAGGAATAGCGTGGCCAGCAGGCCCAGGGCAGTGACCATCCCTTTGTACAGGGCACTCGTGAGGCCAAACCTCGAACCCTGGGGTCAGTTTTGGGCCCCTCATGCCAAGAAAGCCCTTGAGGTGCTGGAGTGAGTTGAGAGAAGGGAACGGAGCTGGGGAAGGGGCTGGAGCACAAGTGTGATGGGAGTGGCTGAGGGCCCTGGGGGGTTCAGCTGGAGAACAGGAGCTGAGGGGAGACCTTCTGATCTCTGAACTGCCTGAAAGGAGCTTGGAGCCAGGGGGGGTCGGGCTCTGCTCCCCAGGAACAAGTGCCAGGACCAGAGGAAATGGCCTCAGGTTGCGCCAGGGAAGATTCAGATTGGATATTAGGAAAAAATTATTCCCAGAAAGGGTTGTCAGGCATTGGAACAGGCTGCCCAGGGCAGTGGTGGAGTCACCATCCCTGGAAGGGTTAAAAGACATGTAGGTGAGGTTCTTGTGAGACATGGTTTAGAGGTGGACTCAGCAGTGTTGGCTTGATGGTTGGACTCGATGTTCTTAAAGGACTTTTCCAACCAAAATGATCCTATTCTATGATTAGGCCAAAAGTTGTTTCTTTCAGGAAGGAGGGAGAGGACAATTTGGCGTTTCCCTCAGCTCCCTGAGTGGAGCTGCCCTGTGGCTGCTCGATGCTGTAGGACAATGTCAGAGCACAGTTGTGCTTGAAGCAAAGGTCATCTGTAATTGTCGGTGTTTGACAGCATCAGTACCCTGTGTCCCAAGCTGTTGATCATTGCAAGCGACTTCACACACATTATATTAGAACCCAGAAAAACCCAAGAGATTGGAAGATAAGTCATCTTGGCTGCAATGCGCTAGACAGATGTATTCTTGTGGTTTGCAATGGTGACACTGAATTCGCCATTGTAAGCAAGACAATCTGTACATTAGTGACCAAACTGCGATTCTTCAGCTACTCCTTGTTTCTACTATAACATATGAATAATAAAGCAGAATCTGCAAAAGTTATATATCTAAAAGTTAGATATCTAAGTCTCTTTCGAAAGCAGTGATTGCTTCGTGAGAATATGAGGTATAATTACTTTTCAATGACTGCTGAGATAACGTCACATCTGAACAACTTCTTATCTAAGAGTATCCTCGGGCATTTTTTATTTTTCTGGAGGTGCATAAGAAATGAAGCCACAGCATTCGCTGTGACAGATGTGAATTGGAAGAACTCAGGACTGCAGAGACTCTCCCTAAGCAAGTGCTCAAGGACCAGAGCTTGCGGGATATAACATCACATGATGGAGAAACCAAACTAGCAAACAGTTGCTCCCCAATCACATTTTGTCTTGTTCCACAGTTGCTTTAACCATGTGTCCACATCCTGATTTGTCCCATCTTCTTCATTTTGTCCCCAAAATACTTATTTAGTGTATCTTTATCTCCTTTCCTTCTTCTCAGTACTTCTTACAGTCCAGTGTTTCCTAGGCTTGCTAAATGTTTTGTCCTTTTTGCTTTGCTTCAGTTGTGCCTTTGGCCACCAGTCTCCTTAATGAAAATATCCCAAGTGACACAAAAAGCAAATGTGTTCTTTCCTCTTCTGGTTTTTATGTTTTAGCAGAAGCAAAAGCTTAGAGTGAGGGACACGAAAAAGACAGAAAAAATGTAATGTTTTTGGAAGGGGGAGGCAGCAAAGATCAAACCAAAGGAGGAAAATACAAGGATGGGAGAAAAAAGAGAATCAGAACAAAAAGAAAAAACAAAGAAATGTGAAAGAAAATCTTCATTGTTGTTCATGTCCATGAATTATGCATGCAACAGCGTGGGTGAAGGCTTTACAAACATAATGCAGGTCCTTGCCCCGTGAATTTACAATTTGAACTGGGAGGCGGGAGAAATGAATGCAGAAAACCTCCCACATTTCAATTTATTTCTCTGTAACGCATCCCAGAGCATATTTCATTTTGGGGAGAGGAGGTAACGACAGATTGTTGTTGTTAATAGGATTTGGGTCAAACTGCTGCTCACTATTTGGCACGTAACTAAATTAATAGGGGGGTGTTCTTAAAAATCACATGCCACGGCAGGAAGATAATCCCCTCCCCACCCAATTTCAAGTCTCGTTCATCAGCAAAGGTGTTTGGCTGAGCGGACTCGGCAGCAATTTATCCATTAAAACCCAACCTTCCCAACCACTGGCTTTAATCTTAGCTTGGACGGAGCTCCCTCACCACGGCTGATCACGCTTTGTTCTGCCTGAATACCAAAAGTTCGTGCTCCCTCCTGTAGGTAAATCTCCCTTCTGCCCCCCAAAAACTCATCAAGACAGAGGTGGTCAAGGTCTGACTATGTGGAATCCATGTGGAAGCTTTATTTGCATTAGCCAAGAGATGGAAGACCATCAAGCAACATAAGTTAAAAAATGCCAAACTACCCCTAGCTAAGGGCTGGTTTTATCTGTCTACCAGAATGGCACATAAAATTACAAAGAAAATATGTCTAAAAATAGCTTACATAAGACGTTACATGATATCTGCTGGAACTGGAAGATTGATGGGCTTTTGAATATAAAGATTGTAGATTTTAACGATGATTTTAAGAACATGGGTTCAGCAAGCGTGGCAAGAGAAGGATGGTCAGATATATAGTTACAGATTAATTTTGCATCGTCTGTAAATACTTTGGCTGCGTTTGATATCTGAAGGAAATTTTGTCTCTCAAGATGAAGTTGTCTTTAGTTTGTGGCTTCATAGGGGTGGTCTTTGTAGAGCATCTCCTGGTGTCCCTGGTAAAGTACCAGTCACAGGTCCACGAAACAGGAAGATTACATGGGAATCCAACAACTCTCAAATTAAGGATATGTTTTTTTTTAATGTCTGAGTGGAAAGTTAATGTTACGTAAAACTGCCTACTGAAGCCAATTCCTTTGCTAAATTTGTTTTCATAGGGTTTTTTTCATTTCTCCTGTGTGTCCAAGAAAAATATTACTTAGCTAAAAGACATTAATTCAGTTTAAATCAGGGTATCAAGCCCTCTGAGTGTAGTACTGATGTGTGTGCACAAGTTTCTTGTTTCGTTTAAGCCTGCTGGTTACTGACTCTTTGTTTCCCCTCTGTCCTTGCTTTCCCTATAGTCAGGATGCTAATCTCGTAAACGAATGGCCGAATACCATTTTGTAACTAATTCAGATGGAAAAGCAATATCCTGCAAAATTTCTGTAATCAAGCATGTATACAATCCAGTTTGTATGTATACAATCCATCTTGTGCAGAAACTCAATAGAAATAGATCCTTAACTTCTAATTAAGCCTAATTAGTTGGGGGTTTGTTTGCGTTTGGGCTGTTGATTTTTTTTTTAAGAAAAATATACTTGATACAAACCCACTTCTCATTTTCCTTTGCAATCAGCGCATCATTTTCGTTTTGTTGAAGGACACAAGTCGCATCCCTTAGATCTACAGCTTGGGCAAGCTTTGCAAAGCCGTTCATGCATCTTTTGCATGGTCTAAACTTGATAGAATAATTACTCAAATAATGGTCAGTAATGGAATACATGGGGTTATCTCCTGGCTTATCCTCAGGTAATGGAGTTGGTGTATCTCTGATTTTTCTCCTGGCAGTTCCCAGTAAACAGGAGACTGGGACAAAAGTGATTATGGGAAGTAGAGGGAGTCACTGGAGGCGAGCAAGGAAAAGGGAGGCCTTATCTTAAGCAATTAATCAAGAAAACTCCTATTGTGGGACAATTATTCAAAGCTAATTCTAAAATAGCTTTAGAGCCTGAGGTCCTGGAGGTTTTTTGTTTGTGTTTTTTGTTTTAAGAGTTTTGCCAAGGTCACTGGGAGCGCTGGGGCAGACCGTGCGTTGCAAGGAGGCTGCTGGGTGCTCAGGAGTTAGGTGGGTGGAAGGTTCAACCTCACACAACATTGGCTTGTGAGAGCTGTAATTTTCTATTTAAAAAACAGGTTGGGATGTTTCTAAAAAGAGACAATAATTTGAAAGTTGCTGAACGTTTCCACAAAGGCATCCTCTGTTATTTTGCATCCATTGCATGCAATACCAAGAGGAGTATATCACAAATCATTTCACCTTCGTGCCCACCTCTCCTGCATAATGAAATATAACAAGGGAAAGTGTAGAGTCTTGCATCTGGGTAGGAATTGGGGAATGACCTATTAGAGTGCAGCATAGGGGAAAGGGACCTGGGACTCCTGGTGGACAGCAGGATGACCATGAGCCAGCACTGGGGCCCTTGTGGCCAAGAAGGCCAATGGTACCTGGGGTGGATTAGAAGGGGGTGGTCAGTAGGTCAGAGAGGTTCTCCTGCCCCTCTGCTCTGCCCTGGTGAGACCACAGCTGGAATATTGTGTCCAGTTGTGGCCCCTCAGTTCCAGCAGGACAGGGAACTGCTGGAGAGAGTCCAGCGCAGGGCAACAAAGATGCTGAAGGGAGTGGAGCATCTCCCGTGTGAGGAAAGGCTGAGGGAGCTGGGGCTCTTTAGCCTGGAGGAGACTAAGAGGTGACCTTATTAATGTTTATAAATATGTAAAGGGTGAGTGTCAGGAGGATGGAGCCAGGCTCTTCTCGGTGACAACCAATGATAGGACAAGGGGTAATGGGTTCAAACTGGAACACAAAAGGTTCCACTTAAATTTGAGAAGAAACTTGTTCCCAGTGAGGGTGGCAGAGCCTGGCCCAGGCTGCCCAGGGGGGTTGTGGAGTCTCCTTCTCTGCAGACATTCCAACCCGCCTGGACACCTTCCTGTGTAACCTCATCTGGGTGTTCCTGCTCCATGGGGGGATTGCACTGGATGAGCTTTTGAGGTCCCTTCCAATCCCTGACATTCTGTGACTCTGTGATTCTGTGACTCTTGATATCTCTGAATCTCTTTTCTGTTCTTTTTCTCTAGTATTTTACACTGCTTTTTGATTAGCTTAATTATCATACAAAGGCTTACAGTGACTGCAGAAGCATAGGATTGGTTTTGGCTTTGCAAAAGAGCACAAGGTCTTTCCACTTGTCCCCCAAAAACCTCTTATATGGTGACAGCGTCTAAGAGACTCCTTTGCTCTGATTTTAGCCTCTGAGCTCCTTTGGAAGTGAGATTTATTTGAAGATGTTGCCATGATCCATGAGGTCCTCCGGGAAGAAGCAATAGATTTTTGCAGCTGTCCCTGAAAAATTATAAGGTCGCAGGAAATAAAAAGCAGAGATTTTAAATTGGATGCGGTTGAAATTTTCCTACGGCCTCCCTGCACTGGGCTCCTTGCTGGAGCGGGAAGCTGCCCGCAGAATTATTACTCAGCACCCTCACCCCGTGCTCTCGTAGCACTTGTTTTCTTTCTTTTTCCAGCGGTGCTGACAGCAGCATTTTGAACCCGCTTGTCCGATCCGGTTTCAAATGGCTGAGAAGTGCAGCTCTCTAGATTGTGTCACCCTGCCCTGATTGAGTTTGCTCTCTGCCTATGGGCACCTTTTGCAGGGCAGGGTTAGAGGCAGAGCAAGGGACACACATGTGCTCCCACCCAGAATAAAGGAGAGAGGCTGAAAGACAAAGAGGGTCACTAATTGGATTTGTAGCTGTAAGAAAAAAAGCTCCTAAAGTAAACATTTTCCTCTCTTTAAGTCTTCCCTCGACTTCTTTCGTGAAGACCGCTTAAAAGTATCTGTTTCGGGGGTGAACCCTTCCCAGCAAATTTAATTTTGAGGCTTGTCAAGCTTTATTAAAGCCTTATCATCAGTGATTTCCTTCTCTGCTAGATCAAAAAGATTATATTTGTTATGGGATTCCTATTGTATCTCAGAATTTTCCCCAGCAAATGTGGGTTTTCACGTATGTACCAAGAGACACCGCTACCAATTCAGGGTACTGAAGTCCCAGGGTCGCATTGTCAGCACATATTCATGAAGACTTTGGTTGCTGTTCAGAGCCATAAGCTGGAATGGCATTTGTATTTCTGACTTAGCAACTGTTTGAATAAACACATTGCTCTGGATGGCAAAAGCATTCCTAATTGGTGCTGCTGTCTTTAGAAAATGAGCTGATACACCCATTCCCAACAGCTGGAATATTTGGTAAATACTTCTGGGTATGGTGTGCATACATATATTGCCTTTTTTTCTTACTTTGAAGATATAGTAACTCTGTTTGCATTAGTGGGAGTTTCCAGTCAATGGCAGGGCTGGTTTATATTTATTTTATTATTATTATTACATTTCAGTGACTTATGTTCATCTATGCCACTATAGATACCGCAGATCAGGGGTTTGCCTAACAGTGTAGACAGAGTTTTTCCAGTTTATTCTAGAGCATAGTATCTGGTTGATATTTTTGTACATCTCAATTCTTACATCAAGAATAAACTTCTCTCCCCCAGTCTTTCTCATTTTTATAAAATGGTTTTTTACTGCTGAGAAAATACTTAATTTCCCTTTCTTATCCGATGAAGACAATCAAATGGATGGGAGAGTCGCTAAATACATGCCCCATGGTTTGTTGTTTTATTTTTATAGAGCCCAGAAGTAACCAAAGCTCTTTGAAAAATACAGATATGGTTCTTGCCCTGAGCAGCTTGTCATTTGGTTTCGAACGTGCCCTTGCAATTGCAAGTAATGCGCAATAGGAAAAAGAGTGGAAAGGCAATTAATTAATGGCCAAATGAGTTTTTAAACTAAAAAGTTATTTGAAGGTGATATAAACACTCACAGCCTTTTTACGATGGAAAAGTTGCATCTTTGCCCAGCACAGCAAGAGTGATGATGGTCTAAAGTTGTGTTGAGCCAAAGCTTCCTTCTGGTAATGCTTTTTTTGCAGAAGCTCCGTCACGTGAGCAAGTATTATATATGACAGATTAATACCCAAAATAGCCCAGGTTTACTTCTGATGGAGTAAAGCAAGTCACAGGTAATTGTGGCTGATTTTGTGGCAGAGATGTTCTCTCTCCACCTGGATTTTTGCCACACCTGACAGAGGTGTCCGTGGTTATCACCCGAGCTTTGAGATGAGATAATTATTTGAAAGGACACCTCTGTCTTCATATTCCCATTTCTGCTGTGCTACCACTTACACATCAAACACCGTCCCTGCACCGGTCGATATTGTCACCCTCTCCCCACTATCTCTTCTACCTTTGCCACAAAACCAGTAACAAGTCGGGTCACTAATGATCACAGGGCTGAAGGGCATGTGAGCTATTTATAGTGACAATATAAATAGAAATACGCTTATTAATATGACCTGAAATACCTCGTCGTGCCATCACGTCTGCCTCTGACTTGATGTCTCTGAGACTCCTGAGGATGAGAAATGTGACTTAAATTCTAGCACCTGTGTCCCAAACTGTGATTCTGCTGTCATGGGCACCTTACAGAGAAATCAAAGCTTTTGAGATTTAACTTTTGGGAAGGGTGAGGTCTGAGGTAACAAGGTAAACTAAATATGTGATGTCTACTGGACAATGATGCCTTACACTTTTTGGGGTCCTTTAGCTCAGTTGCAAAATCAGATCTTAAATAATCACTGTATTTTCTCACTTCGTACGTGAATGCATATGTAGGTTGCAAATCTGTGAAGCACTGAAACGTATTCTGCAATACCAGCTAAGAATTATTACTATAGCAGAAGTACAGGTGGTAAAATGTAATAAATACCTAGTTTGTTCCTCCTCTAGGAGGTATAAATATTTTCTTCTTAAAATATTTGTAAAAGTCTGGGGTTTTTAGCACATGATTTTATTGAAGGTAGAACAGTATATTTTCTTACACAAGACCATAATATATAAAAAGAAAGGCACTGTAAAATCCTTCCAAATGTTTATATAGGTTCGGTGTTTTTGTTTTTAGTAAGATTTGTGATACCTGAAAAGCTGGTTTGGGAAGCTCTGCCAGGAAGATCAGATACAGAGGTGCAAAGTGAAAAGTCTGACCATCTGCTTTCTTTTTATCAAGAAAAATACATATGAAGCCCTCGCATTACATCTGAGAATTGTTAGATACAGATAATATGATGTGGATTTTGAGTCTTTAGATCGTAAAATCGATCTTTGTGAGAGGAGCACTGTCGAATCTGAGTTGTAACAGAAATTCTCATCCACAAATACTCCTGGGAAGATTATTAAAATACCACAGGTACTGACATCGGCTACAAAGATCTACTTCTGCATATTTCTTTAAAGGGGAAAAAAAAGCCCACCTTAATACACAGTATTACCATAGCTTGGCCCTATTATACTATTGTAATCATAGCTGAAGCAAGAACGGTGATTAACGATGGCAATTTATTGTATCTGACGAGGGGAGAAAATAGGAGATGTTGTCGTTATCATAAATCATATCATAAATAACCAAAGAGAAGCACTCGGAAAGCTGGTGTGGTGTCAGCAGCGAGCCCTTTCAGGCACGTTAGCCCAGGATGTAGCCATAGAAACCCCAAAGTCATATTGTTATCTTGGTCTTGCTGCAGTTATGTGATACAACAGTATTAACATATAGATTAGGCCATTTATAATACTAGGTGTCATTTCAGGTTGGCTTGCTTATATAGCACTTTAGTTTTTTATTGTGCCGAATGTGAGGGAAACGCTGCATTTTTACAGGTCGGTATAAAGCCATTTATAACGTATCAGCTTCACCCCTCTGTCAGTCTTGCTAATGTACTCTGTAATTGATTGGTTGTACTCTATGAATTGTCATTGCCTAATTACCTTGTCTTTGCTAATAATTTCATTTTTTAGAAGTCAAAATGTTCCTTTAAAGAGAAAACCTCTATAGCTTCCCGTGTACTTCGGGGCAAGTTCCAAATTCTGCCAAGGATCGTACACCACAGGAGTAAAATGTAGAGTGAAAACCATGCAGATTAATCCAAGTCTTGGCATTTTTTATGGCAGTTTTCTGCCCCTGATCGAAACAGATCAAACGGTGGCGGTTTTTGTGTCGTTCTGTGTTCTGCAGATTTCAGGGGAGAGACTCAGTCACAGGTAATTCAGAACAACACCAAAGAGGCTGAGCCGAGGCTGCCCTGGTAATGGGGAACTGGCTGGTTCTCACCCACCTTCTCGCTCCATCACTTCCTAAAGGTGTTTCTGTGGTTGGTTTTACTCTCCATCCAAAGCCTGAATAACATCTCCAGATCAGCATAACATTGCCATGCACGTGCATTTATTCGTCTGCATACGTGTGATCTACAAAAAACTGTGGAGCCGCTATTAAAAAGTCAAACTCCCCCTCTTTGTATTTAGACAGAAACATGTTTTTGCTTCCTATTTGCAGCACAAATGCAGGACTGATATTTTGTCGGGTCAGAGAGAGATTGTAGCTGATAACAATCTGCCAACGCTGTTTTTCTGTCTGCAGCAGGAAGCTGGGTGTGTCATTTGAAGAATCCTGGGTAGTGTGGCTTCATAAACATTGCATATTCTGAAAAAGTATTATAATGAGGACCGCAACTAGTGTCTAAAAGTGTTATTCTCATTGCATGCAGTATCTTAAAGCCGCACTGGAAGCCAAAGCTGCACACTTATCTGATACCTGAAGAGGGATGCTCTGTGCCTCCAGCCTTTCCCACACCCTTAGGCTTGTGTGATCCTGAGGTGGGATTTTTACTGCGCCAACTGGACAGAAAAATACTTTATATTTTTTTTATTTTATTTTAACAGAATCGACTGGGTTGGAAAAGACCTCAGATATCATCAAGTCCAACCCTTGGTCCAACTCCAGTCCATTGACTAGATCATGGCACTAAGTGCCATGTCCAATCTCAGTT
The DNA here is from genome assembly GCF_036013475.1 of Columba livia. Classification (NCBI taxonomy): domain Eukaryota; kingdom Metazoa; phylum Chordata; class Aves; order Columbiformes; family Columbidae; genus Columba; species Columba livia. The sequence continues at coordinate 206,982,674 of NC_088602.1, read as the reverse complement.
AAAAAAAACCTCCAGGGCTGGTGAGTCCAGCACCTCCCTGGGCAGCCATTCCAATGTCTGACCACTCTCTCTGCAAAGAATTGCTTTCTAATCTCCAGCCTAAATTTCCCCTGGCAGAGTTGAAGCCCATGCCCCCTTGTCCTATTGCTGATGCCTGGGAGAAGAGACCAATCCCCACCTGGCTAGAACTTCCCTTCAGGTGGTTCTAGAGAGTGCTGAGCTCACCTCTAAGCCTCCTCTTCTCCAGACTAAACAAGCCCAGCTCCCTCAGCCTCTTCGCATGGGTCTTGTGTTCAAGTCCCTTCCCCAGTCTTGTTGCTCTTCTCTGGACCCGCTCCAGCACTTCAATCTCTTTCCTGAACTGAGGGGCCCAGAACTGAACACAATACTCCAGGTGTGGCCTCACCAATGCAGAGTACAGGGGAAGGATCACTGCCCTTGTCCTGCTGACCACGCTATTTTTGATACAGGACGGGATACAATTCTTGGCCACCTGGGTACACTGTTGGTTCATGTTGAGCTTCCTGTCAATTAGTACCCACTCCCAGATATATTTCCATATGAGTTAGCCTGTTAAGACACTTCACTGTAGAGAAGGGGCAAGATGATGATGAAGAAAGGAGGTGCAAGACTTTAGTCTGGCTTGTTCTAGCCCAAAAATTTGAGTAGCATCATGACAGACCAGACTGGTGATTTGGGTTCAAACTAACAGATAATCTCTCTTATTTTAGCTTCAATTAGTTCCCCATTCTTCTGCACAAATGCTTGAGCCCAGACAAAATAAAGGATGGGACTGTTTCTTTTTAAAGCAACGCTGTGATGTAGAACTACAGCTTCAGTCATTGTGGTTTCTTTTGGGCAAACTACCTTATGTCTTATTCCCATGCTTGTGTTGAAAAGCTCATCTCCATTGATTTAATACCAAGGATTGGCTAATCAAGAGTGTGAATTAGTTGTTCATCAGGGTGGAGAGATAACCGAACTGGTCTGGAAATTTGTGAGTCCTCATCCACATTATTGCCATCATCTGTATTTCAAGGCAGATGGATCTATTTTGTCCATTAGGGATGGAAGGGGCTTTTGTTGGCCACTTGTAGATTCTCAGACAGGTTAAGAACTATGTTTTGGAGTGATTGATAAATGTATACACCAGATCTCTCAGTCCCATTGAACACCTCCAAATTCAACCCTGGCTAATACTGGTTGTCGAAGGCACCACCCAGCCATTTGGGCCAAAATTTTCCAGCATAACTAACAAATCTGGATGCTTAGCTTCAGGCATCTTTAACATCCTCTCCAGTGTTTCAGTTACATATGCAAAATCACTATCCATACCCGAAAGCTTTTTTTTTTTCTCTAATTTTTGTTTAACGTATTTGTGGTTTCAACATTTTAGAACATACCGAGAAGGGGCTGGAATGAACTCGCTGGCAATGTCAGTGGAAAAATTTGAGACTCGTGGAAGATGAGCTTCCTTGATGGTGCTTTCTTACCAGCTCTCTTCCCGTAGAAAGTGTCAATTGGAAAATGTCAGGGTTGGGTAATAGGCTGGTTGATCTCCTTTATACAGTAAAAGAGAAATCTGTTGGTGTATCACCTGTTTGCTTAACAAGTCGCATCAGTGATCAGTTGTGTTTATATGGCAGAGAAGTTGTATATATAATAATAAATATAATATATATATGCACGCACATGTATCTGTATAAAATCTGGCATTTTAAGCTCAAAATATATTGCAGGTATCCTAGTGTGTTCATTTTGCATTGGGGTATCAGGATATTGGCCTGTAAGGTATCAGGATTGAATTTTGTTGCTCTTCCATTAATTTCCTTTATGGACTACAAGCACACTTTCTGTTTGTTTTGGGAAAAGGCCATTGTTATTACAAGTTAAAGAGATAAAACCTACCATGGCATAAGAAGAAATCTTTTCACTTTTAACAGAAGTCAAAAGTCCCTACTTATTAGGGTATGTTAAGGATGTTAAGCTCTTGACTTAGTGACTTAAAATTTCCCAAAAGATACCTTTAGCTTAATCTCATGCCTTATCTAGACAATAGGAAAATTATTCTGGAAGCCTGCAGGAAAATATTGTTGGTTTGAGGTTTTTTTTTTTCACTAAAAAGTTTCATATGCTGTGGAATGCTCACTTAATTTCTTGTATTTGAGAGGCTGAACTGGCTTGTGTATAAAACCTTCAGCAAATGCTTGCAAAGGAAGATGGATTGAAGGTTTCAGTGCAGGCACTGCCATGGTAGTTCTTTTCCTGAGTGCTAATTTTCCTTAGAAACCCTGACACATTCAACTTCCAGACTTAGGTACTTGGTACCACACAGTGCAGAGGAGCCCAGAGACCTGATGTGAACACAACTGTGTGTGAAAATGATGGGTGATCTACCGATAGATCCATATTTGGCCACTTTGCACTCGGTCAGGAGAGAAAATGTTCAAGTTCTGTTTAAAAAAGAAAAAGGTTATGGAAGAAATGTAATTGTTGAAAACAGGCAGGTATCAGTTGCATGGAAACATCTGCTCATTCAGAACTGTATCCGTAATGAGTTTGCTTTGAAAGCTGATATTGTTTATCTGACATACTAAATATCAAATACCAAATGCCAAAATCTTGCATTATTATAATAACAAGAGTTGGCTTCCACAGGAACTGTTACCTGCCAGGGCTTCATGCAATTTCTACATCACCCGTTGCCTTGGAGGTAAGAGGCTGCTGTTCCTAACATCATATTATACTTTCTTCAGCAAGTGGGGTCCATCTTCATGTCAGCGTGATTGACTCTCCTTCATCTTGTCCCTAAGAAATACTGGTTTATTCTTAGATCTCCAGCTCTTAGCCACTTGGTTTTATCCTGATACCGCCCTGTGACATAGGGAAATATTAATCCAGTTGCCAGAAGAGTGGTTGGAACTTCACTTACAATTAAATACCAGCCAACAGCGAGTTTTTTGAAGCGTCAAGAGCTGAGCAGAGATCTTGTCTGCCCCACTCAGTGCCATGTTCCTTAGGACATCATCTAGGGAATGGCAGGAAGATGTGCCAGGGGTTTAGGTGGGACATGAGGAAAAGGTTCTTCACCCAGAGGGTGCTGGACACTGAACAGGCTCCCCAGGGAGGTGTCACAGCCCCAACCTGACAGTGTTCAAAAAGAGACTGGACAACACCCTCAGACACACGGTGTGAACTGTGGGGTTGTCCTGTGCAGGGACAGGAGTTGGACTCGATGATACTTGTGGGTCCTTTACAACTCAGGACATTCTATGATTCTGTGATCCAGCTGGAAGTGCTTTTGCTGCTGTCTCTGAAACTACCAAGTAAAAAGTCTGGTAATGACCAAGATGATGACAATTTAATTTGATGTATGTATTTATATATATATATATTTATTTTTTTTTAAATAGGTTTTCTTGCTTGTAGAATGCCTGTACATAGGTGCCTTCCTCTTGAACCAGAAGACTTTTTCATCTGTTTTTTTCCTGCCTTCACTTTCACCCGACCTGTCATTGAGAGGGCAATGTGTGCAGCCTCCTCTAATGAGGCAGCCGGGAGAGCCTGATAGCGCGGTACGGGTGATTGCACTGCAGGTCCTGCAATAAGGGCAGGATTTCTGTCCCTTTGTACCCCTCTGTCAGTTTTAGGGACAAACAGTCTCTCGATCACGGTGAACTTGGAAGTTCATTACTGAAGTGTTGAGTATTGCTGTCCTGAAACTGAGCTGTGGCCAAATTAAGAAGGTATATATTCAATAAGCCTTCTTGGACTCCCTGCTGTGCTGCAGGAACATGATGTACAAAGAAAGAAGTTTTGTGCTTCTTTAGTGTTTTTTGGGTTTTTTTTTGTTAAAAAGGTGCAGGACTTTCAGTTCCTTGCCTAAACTGTTCAGCTTAATAAATTTTCCAGTATTTGAAGTGGTGACAGAGCTCCGCAGCTCGCGTTTGGGATTCTAATGCTTTCTGTCCGGAAATCCCAAGGAGCTATGCATTTATCGCATTCAGCTTTTACAGCACCCCTGTGAGATGAAATTATCATCGCTTGTCAGATGGGAAGACAACAAGATGTGACCTGCCCAAGATCGCTCTGCAGACCCATGTCAGGAGAGGAACGGGCTCCTTCCTCCCTTAGCTTCAAAATCAATTCGTGAAAGCAAAGAACTTGCCTTGTTACGTAGCCACAGGCGTTGTCACACATCCTGATGTGCTCCAGTAAGAAATGCTGTCTGAACACACAGTTTTCTCCAGATTAGCAGCTGTCAGTTTGTTTTATTTCAGCGTTGGATAAATTAACCGGGCTGAGCCCATCCCTCCTGTAACCTGTGCATCAACTGAACCTGGGCTCTGCGCATGGGTCCAGCTGACATAATAAACAATTACTCTGTATAGCTTTAGTAATGTGAACATTAATATTGATCCAGCACTGACTTCTCTAACACCCCCCCCCCCCCCAAAAAAAAAAAATATATTTGTTATCTTGAGAAACCTCCCCAACAGCTCTAGTCTCCTTTCATTACAGGAGAGAGTTATTAGGGCAGATGGCCGACGTGATATCCATTTGACCTATAGATGCTAACTCAAGAGTAGGATCATTAATAAGGTGGCTGGAGATAGGGAGAGATGGCAGTAAAGAGAGTTTAAGAGCAATCCTGTGCACAGACAATTGCACGTCAAGAAGTGCCGGGTCACGAATCAGATGGACAGAGGTGAAGAAGCGGCTGTGTGGTTTTAAATGCTCATCGCCGAGTCAAGCAGATGACGCTTAAAAGCTGGTGTTTTCCCCATATTTAGTTCCTGCTCCTGTGAATCCTTCTGGAGGAAAAAGAACCTGCGGCTCTTGAACATAAGGCAGAGATTTCACTTTTCTAATTAACCCCCCCACCCCAAAAGAAAAACCCAACACAACAAACCTGCATTATTGTTTTGTGCCACAGCCACAGCTGCGGTGGCTCAGGTTTGAAAGCTGCTGCCTGGCAGAAAACCAGCGCTCGCTGAGGATCAGACCGTGGCCTCGTTCCAAGAGAAATTTGGGTTTCATTTGACCACGATAGGATTCCAGATTGTCATCTGAGCATGTCTGAAAAGTGGTGAATGTGTGTCAGTAGTTAAGTGCTCGTGAACTTCCTTAGTCCCCGGATTGTTCAGGACTGACCCAGGCAATTTTTTCCAGATGTTTTGGGGAATCCAAGTCCATATAAAAGGGACGGTAAATGCTGCTGCTTCCTTACTAAGTTGTCTTTGTGGCTTGCAGGAATGTGCATGAAAGCTGGAGCCAAGACACCCCAATTTCTAGTCTCACCTCTACAAACTGCACTTTAACCTCTTCTGCCCTTCGCTGGCACCTCCACACGAGATCACAGAAACGTTGTGGGCCTGGTGCAGACTTTACTTGCCCTTATTAAAAAAAAATAAGTATTGCTTTTTTTTTTATTGTACAAAACTCCAGTCCCTGCTCTCCAAACCTCCCCTGAAATTGTTTTTTCACCTTTGATCCAGCAGCTGCTGGTTTTCTGCAGTCCTGAGTAGGTAAAACATGAGAAGCACCTTGGGATGGGAAGGAGTTACGAAAATATGGACTATTGCAGTGCCCTTCCGTGAGACACAGTAGAACACAGTGGCTGTTTAAGCAGACACCAGGCAGAAACCTTTAGCAAATAAATGTTCTGATTTTTCTACTAAATGTAATTTTTTTAGTATTCATTGCAGTAGTTTCTCTTCGACCTTATTAACTCCTTTTATCCCCATGTTTTTTAGATTAAAATGGTTTATGTTGCTATTCCTAAAGTCTGCACCATCAAACCCTGTCTTTTATTTTTGCATTTGGCTACACTTTTCATCTTGTAGCTGAGGCAGAAGACTTCTCCAAATCCTGGTTTTAAAGTAATGTGTTTGTTTTAAATTTTACCACTCTCTACAATTCTAAACGAAAACAAACTAGGTTGAATGGGGTTGGGAGGGGATTGCTCTGTAGCAACCAGTGCTGTGTGACATCTGATGAATATCAATTCTTCATCCCCAAAAACGTTTTGAGCCGATGAAGGAGCTGATTCCACAACAGCTTAAACAGAGATTGGGGTTATTTCCACAATCTGGAAGCAGATTTTTTTCCCCCTTCCCATAGCAGGTGCAGGCTCGGTCTGCAGTGATTTCTCAGTTATACCCGAACTTTGCAGTTTAAGAAATTTAATGTCAGTGCCCAGCCAGGCAAAACCAACTCCCTAACATTTCTGTTTTGCACGGAAGGCTAAGACTTTATCCTCGGGCAAAGTCTCCTCTCTGGGCTGGCTGCTGTAAATCCTCTGGGCCCTGGCAAAAGCCAGAGTTGCTAGCTCATTTTACTTAATTTGTGATGCTGGCAAGATTTGTGCTGCAGCCCAGGGCTCTCAACTCAACCCTCCTAAATCAGAGCGTTGACATTACGGCAGAGAAACACCAGCACAGAAAACCTGAAAATAAATGCCTCGAAAAAGAGATTTTTCAGAAAGATGCTGCCTTGCAAAGCTTTAAATGGTGTTAGGGTAACATTATAAGTTTCTTGGTGTTTGCTTCTTTAAAACCACCTGCTCATTAAGAAGTTGGGTTTTATCTGCCGTCATAATAAATGGTTTTTGCTACGTATTTCATGCGAGAATGTTAGGGCACTTGATATCTTTCTGCAGAAACCCTGCTAGACAAAATGTCATATGTTTTGCAGGTGGGTAAACAGACATGGGTTGAAGTGAAATGAGGTTGTCTACACAGGAACGTCAACCAGCATTGGTGTAATGACGTAATTACAGCAAATATAAATGTGTCAGGTTAATGCCGGTGTGCTCGTTCTTATTCCAGACTAAGAATCCTTTTTCCTGCTTGGATAATTCCATTTTGAAAGTGAGGAAGTGTATCCGAGAGGATAAAGTGCTTGGCTGTGGTTGGGGAGATCAGAGGTTCTCTTCTCAAACCTGCTGTGGATTTGCTGGGAGATCTCAAGTGAATTTTCTCCTTTCTCTGCACCATAATGTCACATGTGTAGGACTGAAAATGGCATTATATGTAGGGGCAAAACAATAATTGCTATTAAACAAAAAACCAGAGCAATCACAGAGGTGGTGTCCACAGTGTCTTGAAACAGTTGGTGCCTGATGTCTACACTGTGCATATTTTGGGGTTTATTTTATTTACAAAAGCTGATTTTTTTAGGTCTCATAGCCTGAATGGCCACTTGCGACTCGAGCACTTTAGGTGCATTCCTCTGGCAATGTTAATTTGATTTTGCTTTCGCTGCAGCAGGAAGGCAGTGCATGGGCTCCAGGGTTGCTCGGTGGTGCAAAGAAAACAACTGCGAGCGGGGACAGCGAGGAGATGCATTTCAAAGGCGTCTTTCTGATCCAAACCAACGCGCACACACGCAATGCTGGGGTGTTCCCGTATCATCGTAACAGATAATGTCTGTGTGCAGCGAGCGCTTAAGATGGTATCAGAGGCAGAACCTGGCAGGTTGAGTGGGGCTTAGTCCTCTCCTTTAACCTTCAGACTGTGCTGCTGCAGGAAAAACAAACCAGGTTTAGGAAGGCATTTTCCTAGTAGTTAATCCGCGGTCAAAATTGTGTGATATATAAGCAGGACAGATCATTCGAGTGGATTTTACTTTCAGGTCTGCTTTGCATTCTGCTTTGTTACAGGAAAAAGTGCTTCAAGGTTCGTGTTATTGTAATCCCACCAGCTTCAGTAAGAAATAATCAGGATGTTTTTTAGATAGAACTGACACATTGGACCTTCTCCACAAGGTCTACCCTCAGATCCTTTGCTCGTGTTTGATGTTACACTGTGATGAGGGCAACTGGTGGTTGTGGTGGTGGCTGATACAAGACAGAGGAGATACAAGACTTTCCTTCCCGGTAGAGGAGTAAGAAGCTGTTAGGTGGCCACTTACCTCTGATGGGCTGAGATACATGTGAACATTTGCTCTGCTGCCTGTTTGTTTCTGTAAAACACATTTAAATTGTCCTAATGCTTTTTTTAAATGTTCTTTGTTACAGAAGAGGAAGAGGAACAGGTGCCTACCGATGGAGGTACATCTGCAGAGGCCATGCAGGTGCCACTGGAAGAAGAGGGAGATATGGAAGAGGACGAGGCAATTAATGATGAGAACTACTTGAGCAAGAGACCATTAGAAAGTCCTGATGCTGAGGAATTTCCACCTGTGAAACGGCTAAAACCGTCTGTTTCCAAAGGGGACACCTTGGACGGAGCTTTGGAACCACGTGAGCCTCTTAGCTCAATAAATACTCAAAAAGTACCACCCATGCTTTCTCCAGTTCATGTTCAGGACAGTACAGACGTACCCCCTCCGTCACCAGAACCACCAATGTTGGCTCCCATTGCAAAATCGCAAGTGCCAACCCCCAAAACTTTAGAGGCAAAGCCGTTTGTACCCAAAACAAAGTCCAAAACAAGTTCTCCAGGACAGAAGACAAAATCACCTAAAACTACACCCTCCCCAGTGGTAACTGGAAGCCCCATACGTTCACCAAAACCTGGTTCCAAAGAAAAAAAGTCACCAGGTCGCGCCAAGAGCCCAAAAAGTCCGAAAAGTCCAAAGGTTCCTGCTCACGTTCCCCAACCACCTGTCAAACCTGAAACACCAAGTAGAACCCCTCTGGCTGCATTAAGTGACAAGATAGGAAAGGAAAACATTCAAGTAAAACAAGGACAGACGCCACCTGAACCTGCTGCCAAGCCAAATATTGAAAACCAGACTAAGAAAGCACCAGTAATGGACAAGACCATTGATGATTCAATCGATGCTGTGATTGCTCGTGCATGTGCAGAACGAGAACCGGATCCCTTTGAGTTTTCCTCTGGTTCTGAATCAGAAGGGGAAATTTTTACCAGTCCTAAAAGACTTTCTGTTTCAGAGGCTACGACTCCTAAACCTTCTGTTTCTGCCAATAATGCAAATAAGGCAGGGGCGACTCCAATACCTCCCTCAGGTGGAACTTCAAGTTCAGACATTTCATGGACAATGGATGACTCAATTGATGAGGTCATTCGAAAGGCAAACATGGGGACACCTTCTAATCCACCTGCCAACTTCACTTACTTCTCCTCTCCTTCCGCTTCGCCGCCAACTCCAGAACCTCTTATCAAAGTCTATGAGGAGAAAACCAAGTTGGCTTCATCAGCAGAAGTGAAAAAGAAATTGAAAAAGGAGCTGAAGACAAAAATGAAGAAGAAAGAAAAACAAAAGGAAAAAGATAAGGAGAAAAAACAGGAGAAAAATAAGGAGAAGGAAAAGAGCAAGGAGAAGGATAAAGACAAGGAAGGAAACAAGGAAGCGAAATTTCAGTGGAAGGAGCTACTCAAAGATGAGGATCTTGATCCTTATAAATTCAAGCTAAAGGACTTTGAGGACGCTGACACAAAAGTAAAGTTGAAAGATGGCAATGCCAAAAAAGAGAAAGAAAAACATAAAGATAAAAAGAAAGAGAAAGAGAAAGGCAAAAAAGACAAGGATAAGAAAGACAAAGAGAAACTTAAAGATAAGGGCAAGGAAGATAAGATAAAGGCTCCATCAGCACCTCTTGTGTTACCTCCCAAGGAAATGTCTTTGCCCTTTGTCAGCACACCAACTGCCATGAGGCTTCCCAGCATGTTACCTTCCTTGTCTCCAATGCTTCCCGAAAAACTGTTTGAGGACAAAGAGAAACCTAAAGAGAAGAAGAAAGACAAAAAAGAGAAGAAGAAAAAGAAAGAAAGGGAGAAGGACAAAGAAAAGGAAAAGAAGGAGAAGGAAAAGGAGAGGAAAGAAAGAGAAAAGAAAGAGAAAGAAAAGGAGAAACACAAACATGAAAAGGTAAGCTTTTTCCATGAGCTGAGATGGCATAACTGCCTGAAAAAATGCACGTGGTTTCCCATATTTGCTGCTGAGCATTGTTTAACAGCTTTGAGGAGATGCGTGATTCCAGATTTGGTATTTTTTAAACATAACAGCTCCATGGAAAATGTCCCCAAAGAGATCCAGGGACTGTCCCGCCTCTTTGGAAGATAAAACAGTGGAAGTTCAGTTTTGTGAATTTGAAATGTGAGATTGCCTCGCTGGTTTTCCTCCATTTACTTTGAAAAGTTGGGGCTTGGGCTCAGCAACAGCACACACACAAATGTATGTAGCATTGCAATGCACAGATTTTGTTCTGTAGATTTCCCTTAGTCAGAAGCAGCAACCATACACCTTTACTTTAAATTTAGTTTCTAAAAGTCTACGTTTCAAAGCTTGTACAAGTCTGTAAATTACAAGGAGGAAAGAAATGAGGTGCCCTCAAATAAACAAGTTCACCAGTTATCTCGTGTTCGGAAGAGCTGCTGAATCCTCTCTTTACACGACCGCCCCCTTATTGCTCCCATTTGTTTGAAGTAAGAAAATTGTTTTCAAATTATGGTCTAAATGTTCAAATGTCACCTTTCGTTTTGAGTCTTGTGCTTGAAAGAGAGAAGGGGAGAGCCGGTTTTCAAGTGGGTTGAGCTCTTTCCACTCCTGTAACTCTTAGTGATTTACATCAGCCAAAGATAATTTCTTTTTTCCAATATCACCTAATCTTCAGAATATATTTAATATTTGAGAAATGAAACTAGAGTATTTGCATGTTATCAGATTTGAAATCCCATTAGAAACAGCTCCCCTAATTCAAGGCTTGCTCTAATTTTTTGTCACTTCACCTTATAATACGCATTAAATTGTTTTTTTTTTAAAAAAAAACAAAACAGAAAAAAGATATTGTCTTCTTATGTGATAACCTTGGATACAGGATTTCCTAAATCTCTATCCTTAGCATTAGGAAGCACTATGTAAGTTCTAGTTTAACCAAGATGCTCTTTACATCCTGCTTGGTGTATAACACACCATTTGTACAAGCTCAGATTTGGGACATTCCTCATTTTCCTTTGTTGCCACTGCACCCTATTGTGCTACAAGCTGGACTTGAAACAAACGGCCAATTTCAAAACTCAACGTAGTTTTTAAGCCGAAAAATGGGTTTTTTTTCAGTGTTAAGATAAATATGTATCTATATAAAATAGAGATGAGCTGCTTGTTTTTTCATACATTTGATTTTGCATTTCTTCTGCAAATCTGTGTATCTAGTTTGCTCTAGAGCAATACAACAGGTACACAAACAAGCACAAACTGGTAAAGCTTCAGCATAGATTGAACATATATATATTAGGAAGAGGAGATCAACAGTAATAAAAACTTGGACAAATTAAAGTGACAAAGCTGCCCATTACATTGGCAAAAAGTCCCTGTCAAAAGATAAACTTTAAAGCTAGAATGCATGAAAGAGTCCCCAGATAGAATTAAAATTTAAACTGATTCTTGATAGATAAGCTTTTTTTAAATCCACATCTTGCTGCAAGTCAGGATTTTCAAAATAAATTTCCCCTTTAAATCTCTTGAGCGATTTTCATTTTTTGCAAGGCCGCACTGCTGGTGTCCTGGAAAAATGGAGAGTTAGAGCTTTATCAGTTGGTGCCCTGAGGTATGTGGCAAAGAAGCTAAATCCTTGAAGATTAGCAAAAAAAATGCAGCACATGGCAATAAGGGGCTTATATGACTACTAGTATTAGTTCAGGTGAAAGAAGTATTGCTTATACATAAAACTGGACAAATCCACTGACAATGTATTTTTAGTTAGCTACAAAGGAGTCTTATATTGCTGGACTTTACCTCTTTGGTGATTTGGGAAGCTTAGTAATCCACTGTAAATGCTCTTCTGCTGGCCCCAATTCCCAGTATTACTCCAGAATGCTGCTCTTTCGTTTTAACCCCTAAAAGTACATGTTTCCTTAATTTAGCTTTTCGGTTACACAATGACTTATTTAGCCAGCGGTTGCGTTGTAAGAGCGAATGATCAAGTTACTGCTCGGACCCTTAACCTTGCACGGCGCGAGCACAACCTGCAAGATGATTTTGTGGCTTAACTGCAGTTTCAGCTCTTGATGGCCAGTAGAAAACATCAGAATGCCATTTCTAACATTGCCATACTTAAACAGAAGAATCACTTAATGCTTAATTTTGAGTGTTGTTATCGTTATTACCTAAGCGTGCATCCCATCCTGTTGGCGAATTGACACTTTTTTATCAAGTCTTCCCTGTAATTTTGCCCCGAGCTGCTGGAAAACACTGAACAGCAACCAATACTCTGCAAAAATGGCAGAAAGGCGAAGCTGAAGGCTGCATGCTGGAAGTGATGGGTGATGGCACCAAGGAACAGGAGTTTTGTGCGCAGGGCTTGCCTACAGCTCCGTGCTCTGCAGTGAGTGCTGGGGCGCTGCTCCCGGAGCCAGAAAAGGAGACGGCGAGCTGTGGGCTGCCTTGCATGCGCTGCTAAATTAAAAGCAGACAGTTGAAGTGGTTACACCTCATTCTACGATGGAGATTACCGGGTGTGCTGTAGGAGTGACTGAGCAGCTCACGGAGCGGCTGCTGACCCAGTTTCAGCTAACCTGAATACACTGAGCTGTAAACTAAAGCAGTTACGGAACTGCTGCGTGAGAAACGGAGCCATCCGCGCTTCAGGACTTGCCAGAGCTGCCCCAAAGTTATCTCGTGAGTCAAAATCCTGGATGTAGAGGAAAAACCACGATATGCAGGATATAATCATACAATAGTTTGGGTTGGAAGGGACCTTCAAAGCTCATCCAGTGCCACCCCTGCCATGAGCAGGGACATCTTCACCAGCTCAGGTTGCTCAGAGCCCCGTCCAGTCTGGCCTGGGACATCTCCAGGGATGGGGCATCCACCACCTCTCTGGCCAACCTGGGACAGTGTTTCACCACCCTCAGTGTACAAAATGTCTTCCTCATGTCTGGCCTGAATCTCCCCTCTTTAGTTTCAAACCACCACCCCTTGTCCTGTCTCACCAGGCCGTGCTAAAAGTCCGTCCCCATCTTCCTTATCGGCCCCTTTAATTGTGAATGCTTCTTAATTTTTCTTCTGCTCCAGTCATGCAAACACTACACATAAACTCATGTTGTAGAAAGATGCTGCATCTCCTCTTGTATCAAAGAATAAGATTTAGGGTTGTTGTGGAGCCCAGTTTTCCTCTCAGGGCAGACTGCGATATTGGCATCTGAGCGTAAATAAATGGTTTATTTGCTTTTCTTCTGCCACATGAGCCCGCACCACCATTGGTTAGGACATCTTGGTCGAATAGAAGTAATAATATGAAATACCTTAATGCAAGGGATAGGTGACATGAGTATCTTTCTGGACTGTGTGCTGGAAGCTAAGTAGCAATGCTTGTCCTAGGAAGTTTTAGATTTGAAACAGGCACTACAGGAGGAGGAAAAAGCTGCAGGAAAGGAGGTAGAATAATCTAAGGCATGTGCCTGAGCCTCCTGCACCTAGGGTTCAATTCCATGTCTTTGTCCAGGGGCCGATGCTACAGTTAAAGATGATGGGAAAGCAGTTAAGGGACTTGCCGTTGGAAAGTGGCAGTGAAATTGTTGCAAGCATTAAGATCTTCAGAGGTAAAAAACGCTTGCAACACTCCAAAGGAATGACATAACAAAGAAAATGGTGCTATACAAACAAAAGAGAGAGGCCTGTGAATTAGACTTATACATACCCATGGAGAGCTTTATTGAAAAGCGTGGTTAACTGTGTCAAAACAGAAATACCACTCGGGCTGCAGCCCTTCTCTCTGGAGTCGACATCTCCCAAGCAGCTCCGATTCTTTGGGCAAGGTGCGTGGCACGGGACTCGGTCATTACCATTCCTCAATGTAAGTCCTAATTGAGTCCTCCCACTCTGGGCTGCTGTCTCCTGCGCTGCTTTCTGTGCTTTGAATTGATTGTTTGCTCTCCATTTCATCATGAAAGCTTTTTTAAAACAGATTTCTCCCATTGAGAGTTGCTCGGGTTTCCATTTAGTGTGTGCATACTATTTTTTGTCTCTTGGAGTTCCTGGATCAGATTCAGCTAAGTGGTTATTTTATTAAATATGATGATACCCATGCTCAAAATGAGATCAATCTCCCTCTCTTTCTATATACATGTGCATATATAATGTACATGGATATATGGATATAGGTTGAGCGGCTTATGTACAGAGAATGATTACAGTGTCAACTGTAAAATCGGAGATAATTCTATACAGGTTTAGCAAAGCAGTAGCTCAATGGGAGTTGGTAATTTTGACAGATACTGATTCAAAGACTTTAAGGACATATTCAAGTGCTCTAAACTCCACCAGATACTGAGGTTGAAAATCAGGCCATTTGAAAAATAGCCATTAGAAACCTCAGCTTAATTGCATTAAAAAGCAGTGGTTCTATTATACCTGTGTAGATAAGCACTTTCATAAAGTAGTCAGTGTTGATGCTTGAGGTTTATTTGCTTGCTGTGTGTCTAATTTTAATTCAGGAGGGTCACAGCACATTTATGTGGTGAACTTGGGAAATAATTGAATTTAAACCTCAAAAAGTGCAAACACTAGTGGGCACCTATCAAGGTCAAAGCATTTTGTATCATTGTGTAGAAATATACTGGGGGGGGTTTGTGTCTCTAGAAAAATACTGAATCAAGAAGACTTGTTAACAAAGTGTATGAGCAGGTAAAAATGAAAGAAAATTTCACGTTGACTTTTCAGTGTAGAATTCAGATTTGTGATTTGCTGTGGCTGGGAGCTCCCAACAAACTCTGACCATCTGTGCTACAGCATGAAGCATGGGAGCACGGTGGTCAGTCTGTCATAGGTCTGTCTCATCAAGCTGATACACTGTTTGGTTAACTCCATCAGTGCTTTCATGTAATTAATATATTTTGGGACTCTGCTTGCAGTCTTTGATTGATGATTGTGTTCCTTTGTACAGATAAAGGTGGAACCAGTTGTTCCTGCTCCATCACCGGTTATTCCTCGGCTGACGTTAAGAGTGGGTGCAGGCCAAGACAAGATGTAAGTACAAATAAGTCCATCTGCAAGGTGTATCTGCAAGGTGTTCCCCCTCTGTCGCTTGCGGTAGCTCTTATTTTCAGTGGGAAACACTTAAAAATTAGTGGCAAATGACATTCATACACCTATTACATCTTTGGACTGTTGTAATGAGAAATCAAGCAGAACACTTACCAATAGAAACTTTTTGAATGTTTTGCCCTTTTCTTCTACTCTCCCATCATCTTTCATCCATCCTACACTGTTTCCCAGTCCATGCCTTTCTAGGGCATGGATTTACAAGACTCCATCTAGACTTCCGTGCTGCCTCCAGTGACATATAGTGAGGCTTCCGTAACATATAGTTATCCCTAGGATAACCTACAGCCAAGTTTCACAACGCTCTTCAGCTAACAGTTGTTTAATGCTTTAAAGCACAACATTTGAAATTCCTTTATACACCTCTGTTTTATTATAACTGTTGATGATTATTCATGAGTGTACCTAACGCATTTCAAATGGTGGTTCATTAGCTCCCTAATTATTGGGTGCTGTTGTACAAATAATAGTTACTTTGTACTGGATGAGCATAAATAGGATGATCCCTATCCTGAGATCACACAGCATAAACAGGTGGCTGGAGAGGCTGGGAAAACCATGTGTCACAGGGCTTTTTAGGCTGGTCCTGTGTATGTAGGTAAAGGTTTTCTTTTCATCAGGCTTTTCATGTTGTTTTTAATGGCTCAGAGCACACTTTCATGTCTGATGGTAAACATGAGCACCAAACAGATTTTTCCTTCCCATTCATCGCATTAATTATTGCTAATAAAGTAGTTTCTATTTTACAGCCATTATGAACTAAATCTCCTAATTGCTAATTTTTCTGCTTTATAAGTTAAATGGCATCTTTGGTGATTATTCGTTTTTTCTGTGCTGTCGGACTTCTCCTCAGTAGGTAACTGTGAGTTTTACTGGTTTGAAGTTGCTGTGGGACTTCAGTCATTTCTTGGTTTCTACGAGACACCCCTCACCCCAAATATCAGGGCTTTTTCCTGCTCTTCAATTATTTCTGCCTCCTTCTTTTCACAATATTCGAGTGTGATCTAGAATTTCTGTCCTTCAAATTGCTGTACAAAAGCTCCAGCTTTCTCAGAACCTTTGTCTGGCCTGCTATGCAGATTTGGCTGTGCCCACATGGAGAGAGTGTCCCTTCAGAGCCCACAAATCTGTTTTCCTCCTTGAGGAAGCACAAATACCTTTAAACTCCTCTTTTTCAAGAACTGTACAAGTGTTTGCATGAGGAAAATGGTCAGAATTTCAAGGCAGAATTTCTAAATTAAAATTCTGAAGCTGTATTTTAGCACCAAGGAGTTGATTTTGCTTCCCATCTTGATTTACCCTAGTCCTTCTCATATCCACAAACATTTTGAGACTCAGACTCCATCTGCTTCCTACAAATCACATGGGTATGTCATCATCAGCCCTGACAGCCCATAATGGGTCAGAGATACTGTCATCTTGTTTTATAGCCTTTTGGGAAACTCGGTTCTGTCCCAGTTTCCTTTGTGCATCTTTAGTGGCACCTTGACCACCATCTGAGGACCTCAGGCGTTGTGATCCTTAGCATGGTAGAGCCTAGAGTTTAAACCCCGACTCCAGGATGGGAGATACACAAAGCCAACTTAGCTCAAATATTCTAGGCAAAAATAGGGGAGAATTAATAAACCAAAGCCCAGATCTTTGGGCCTGGGGAGTCCTGGAGGCAGATGGTAGGAAATGCTAAAAGTTGGTTGTTCTCCAGCTCTCTGCAGCATCTCTACTGGGTCTATGAGGGGAACTTCATCTTCTCCATGCAACAGTCGTCTTTGAGATTGCTTTAAGACGAGTAACCAAACAAGGTTTGAGTCATTAGTATTCCATCTCTAATTGCTAACTGGTTTCCCTTTTCTACCTTAAATATCTCCTCACTGCCCACCATACTGGCACCCTGATGTTGTCCCGGTGTAATGGTTCTGTCACCCACTTGCACCTTCTGACTCACAGCAAACAAGAACTTGTGGAGCTTTATAACAACTTTGAGGATTTTTCATAGTTTCCCAAGGCAAAATCCAGAAAGAAATTTGCTGTTACACAGGTAAATACAGTTTGTGCCACGTGGCTCTGGGAACAATTTTGTGTTGCGGGTCAATCTGGTGTCTTATTTGCCAGGGCTTGTCCTATTCTAAATAATACTTTTACTGTCATCCTCAACAATTAATATTCAGCCTAAACTCAGCGCATATTTTGATTTTCACATGTCATGATCATTATGGAAAGGACTGGTGTGGATCTGAGGCAAAGCCTGTGTGTGGCTTGGACATCTGAAGCAAAACTAGAAGGCTCTGCAGCCTTTATTTCAAGTTATTAGTTGAAAAGACCATAGTAGGATAACCAACCTTTTAAGGCAGAAACAAAAGCTTTTGTTCTGTGTTATGTTAAGGAAAAGTTAAACTTTTGTTTCATCTGCGTTGGTAATGAAGTTCTGGATATCTGGTAATTATCATATAGAAACATTGTGTTTCAATTAGCATGTGTCTGGAGTTTGCTGGCATGGGATTGTTTGAGAATACCATGAATGGCCATGGAAAAGTATGAAAACAGTTTTTGGGGATTCGTAGAATTTGATGAGTAAATGGACTAATGAGTTATTTCAGTTTCCTTTGTTCAAGAGAAGAGCTGTTTGGAGGCTTTTGGAAGTACATAAGTACCTGTTCAACTGGAGGCTGGGGAAATAGATAAAATACATCAAACTTTGTCTTGAATGGAAGAAGTTACAGATCTTGATGAGGCCATGAAGTCTTTCAGGCATCTGAAAGAAAAAGCGTCAGCCTGATGGTGATTGAAGCGGAGCTTCACATCACACCATAAACACGGCACAGCAACAGCAACATGAATTTACTCAAATAGCACAGCAGTGGTGAGGAAAATACCTTTTCAGTAGCGAGCAGTTTGTTCTCTATCATTTTGCTTCTTGGCTCCTCTGCTTGGACCAACGTACAAAGCGGTGATGGTAACGGCAGAGAATTGTCCTTCTTTCTTGTTGCTGGGAATACAAGTATATATTGCTCCTAGATTCAAAGTGGTCTCTGCATTCAACCTTGTCCAGTGTGCAAATATTCTTACAGCACACATCAGTTCAAAAGAGACGACTATTAATAACATTAGGTTAATAGACACAAAAACATATTGTTGCTGAAGGATGGAGAAACCAGTATTGGAAAAACTATTCTACTTTAGTTTTTTTTGCAAGTGTTCTAACTGCACGGTAAAACAAGAAGAAAGTAGATTATAATCAAAGCATTTCCATCTTAGTTGTAAACAATTACAGCAATACTTGCATGGATGCCACATTAGAAGAAATTTACTGGATTCCATTCTAATGCAATTAGAGCTAATTTTGTTCTTTAAATGAATAAAAGGTCAGCTAGTAAATCTAGTTTATCTCAAGTCCAGGCTTCAATAAATTGTTTTATTTAATTTGTTGTAAAAGATCTTATCCTTAATGGGCCTAGCTCTTATTAGTTTGCTTGGGTTCTGAAATATTTATGACCACCTTTTTAGATATGATTTGAATGATATGTCAGAAGGGTTTTTCAGTGTTTTTTTCTCCTCTCCGGTGTTATCAAGGTAGATTGCTAACTGAGTTAGTATAGGAAGGAACTAGAGATGCTATCTTTTTAAAAAACAAAACAAAAACAACCCAGCTAGTATAGGCTTTACGATTTTAAATCAACTGCGAATGATGGGCAGAATTGAATACTTTAATTCAATTGCATCGTGGTTTTGCTTTGTCTGGTTATTTTTCCTAAGCACAATCATTTTCCAAACACCTAAGTTTTTAAAAAGCAGATCTACTGATGGGGTGTTGACATTCCAACCACTGCCATGGTTGACGTAAACTTCAGCAATAGGATGTGCTGTAATTTTTTATACATCAGATAAATTTATTCTACATTTAAATACAGTTTTTAAGAAAAAAAAACATGGCTTTTGACACTAAGGCCAGTCCACAAAGCAGAGTGCCACTCACTGGTGCTGTTTCAGTGCTTCTGTGACTTAGAAGCAGGATATATATTTTTTGTGAAATAGATTCTCCAAATTCGCCTTAAAATGTCAGGCTTTTGCTCAAGACTTGTACCGCATTGTATCATAGCTCTGCCATCAGAAGGGAACCTGGAGACCAGGCATGAGTTGGTGAGACAACACGTATTTTAACAGTGTTTAACTTCTAAACCCAACCTGCTGCTCCAGTGAAGCTGCCCCCTTGTCTTACATATTTTGAAGTAACTGGATATGTGACTTTCTCCCCCCAAAAATGAACATAGATATGCGTGCTTATGTGTCTATAAAAAATATATATTAAATAACTTGTGGATTGTAAAATAAAATCCTAAAAGGATTAAGGGATAGAAAAATTTTTGTCATCCAGATATTGAACTGATGCCACTAAAGATTTTTATCACTTGGTGGGATATTATCAGTCCAAGGCCTAATTTGTGTTCATTTGAAGGCTCACTTGACAACATTAAATACCCGTGACAAAAGCCACCAGTATCACTAGTTGACATCCTTTGTAGGGAGTCTCGAAGCCAAGTGCCAGTATAGACCAAATTATATTGTGACCAGTAGATGGGACCTCTCTGTGTAATATGGGTGACCCAGAAGCTATTGGGACTAAGAGGACAAGGAAACCTGTCCTGTTCCTTCTGTTTGATTACACTGAGTTTCTGCGATCGACCATCTCAGAACTTCTACCACAATAAGGTGCTCATAGCACCTATTTTTATAAGTTGTCATAAAGCAAGTGTCTGAAAAAGTGGAAGCCTGAAAGGAAATGTGGCTTGAGGAAATCTCCTTATTGAATCTGTAACCTTACCTGAAACACAGCTGGACTGTTGGAGGAGTTTATTTTTCATAAATTTACATGGTTTGGGTCATTCACTGCTACTTGCTCAAGAATTTGGTATTTTAAGTGCAACCACAGTTGGGCAACGGAAGTGCAGTAAACCAGTTCTTCATTCACACTTCTGGAAATTCCATAAAATGTCGTTATCTAACCTGCAGCATACAGGGAACCATCAAGTTATTACAGGGTGATGTTCTCCAATGCCTAAATGATGCATCTTCTTCAACAAGCTTAATTTACCTAAGAGCTGAGCTGCAGACTCTCCAGAGATATACAATCAGACTTTAAAAAGGTAATGGCACCATGGGAGAAGAGAGGGGAAGGAAGAGAAGAAGAGAAGAAGAGAAGAAGAGAAGAAGAGAAGAAGAGAAGAAGAGAAGAAGAGAAGAAGAGAAGAAGAGAAGAAGAGAAGAAGAGAAGAAGAAGAAGAAGAGAAGAGAAGAGAAGAGAAGAGAAGAGAAGAGAAGAGAAGAGAAGAGAAGAGAAGAGAAGAGAAGAGAAGAGAAGAGAAGAGAAGAGAAGAGAAGAAGTATTAGCAAATCCATCCATGCGTTTTTTATTGACCTGGTTGAAGACAATAAATGAGGCAAGGACCATGTTGGTGTTCCCCTAAGCTCACTGGGGATCTGTTGTTGCTGCTGGAATGTGAATACTTTTGTTTTCAAAACTGCTCAGACTCCCTGGGAGTTATGAAGAAAGCTGGATGTCTAAGACAGGACTTTGCCATTAGCTTCAATTAAACTAGAGTTCTACCCTAGGTCGTTTCCAATAATGCATCTTCATTTTACAGTATCATCGCTGGTGAATATTCAAGGATCTTTTGTTTTTAATAGGGTTGTTCTCGTCCAGATAAATCAGACCATGTGAAGAAACTTTTGAACTTTGGGTGCTATTTCGTGGAGAGCAACTCAGATAATTTAGATTACTGTCTTCATAACGTTTGCCCACAATAGCTGAATAATGGGGTTCATTAACCTCCCTGTGTAGGCACATCCAAATTGTTTGCCTCGAGCCTTGGCTCCCCATGCGTGGCCGGGGAGGAAAGGATTCGCTTTTTATTGACTTGTCAAGCCATAGGTTTGCATTCCCAGCCAAGTAGCTCCTGACCCGTTCCATTTATTTCGCTGTTTTTGTGGTGGGGAAAACAGGTAAAGGAATCCTGCTGGAAGCCCCTCCTTCCGCACGTTTCGATGAATAAAAGCAGTGTTTGGAGCAGTTAAGGCACCGTGACCAAATCCTTCGGAAAACGTAATGCAAGCAGCATGGGGCTATTGTGGGACACAGCTGTAGGCGGTGTTGGTTACCCTGCGAGACGCTGCTTATTCAACAGAAAGCTCTGGAGGAGAACTTATTGTGGAATTAAATAGGAGGGAAAAAAGTGATACTTCAGGGAGAAAAATGTAGAAGGGGAAACCGCTGCTCGGGAAAATTAAATAATAGAGTCCGGGCAGCGAAAGTCTGTGTTTATTGCAGCGCTAATGGGCAGCCCAATTATTTTACGCTGCAGCACTTAGCAGAGAAAAAGCTGCGTGAACCATGTATTAACAGAATTAACATTGTGGATGTCAGTCCAACTTTTGGTGTAAGAGAGAAGAGAGTGTGTAATGGTGAAATCATTTTTGATATGATCAATAGACCACCTAAGTGAGGAGACAGAACAATGACAAATGATGTTGCTCTTCTCCAAGGGAGCAGAGGTGTGCATAAGGAATTCCAGCCATCTCTACAGCTTTCATAAATCTTTGTGTTTGTGTGTGTATATACATACCCTCATTTTTCTGTTCTGTAGTCTTTTAAATTATAAGAGCTGGAGGACTGATTTTCAATACCTTTTTAAATGCTGAACGCATTTTAATGAAGCTGTTGTCGTGGGTATGCTTCATATCCCTTTCCCGATTTTTCTCTTTTAGTGTCACACATTGGCCCTGATCCTGTAGTAAAATCCCCATGTGTGGTCTTGTATCCATCCACAAGTCTGGTTCACGTGGATGGAGGTACCCCAGCCTCTCCCTTTTACATGAAAACAAAATAAAACACAGAATTCCATATCCCTTTTACCAAAACAAATAAATTATCATTTTTGTTTATATTTCTAGAGGAGTTTTTTCTTCCTTGAGTGCGAGTTATTTCCAACTTCAGATGTAGTCCTTAGCATTTCTTTTTTTAATTACTGAAGCCACCCCAACTAATTATTCATCCTGTTTATGGTAGGTGGTAGGCTGTGGAAAATCATTTTCATTTTGCTGCTGGCCACGTTGGGTGATGAATCCAAAAGTGAATCCATAAAAAGGCTTGAGTCATTAGAAAACAAAACAACTTACTGTGAGATTCTTTGATTTTGCTGCTTATTGCTCAAGAGTAAATAAATCATATACTGTATACCACAATTAAAAAAAACACTTCAGGCAGGTTTAGACACATAAGCGAATTGCTTGTGTAAATGGGCATGAGCAGCTGCCCTTATAAAGCACAACAGAAACCAATCAAATATGTGTCAAAGATTAGAAAGGCAGATGGGTGTTTGTTTAGAAAATAGACTTTGCCTCCATAGAAGATGACTGCAAGAGAAAGGTGCTGATTTTCTTGTCTTTGGCAGAGGTGCTTCTTGTCATTCACTCTTTTATTGAAGCTTTTAAACAAAATTGAGTCAACTATATAGACTCAAGGATTCAAAAAATAGTTCCTGGGAGCTGGATAGGGACAAGAGTAGCCATCCATAAACACGAAGAATAAGCTGGTCCTACCTGGATCTAGTCACATTGTCCTGTGAGCAATTCCTCTGTCGCTTTATGGAGCCTCCAAGTGCAGGACTGGCCTGTTTGCTTGATTCTTAGAAAAAATGTATCAGTAACAAGCTGGAAATTACAGTTTTGGAGGTTTCTAAGCCCACGCTGACATTATTTTCTGGTAGTTAATAAAGTTAATATTTTATACTAGTTCCCAGTAAAGAGGGTATATGTAGGACTGGTTTATGAGCAAGCTTCTGGATTGTACATCGCATAACATTTCCCGAAACATATGACAATAAAGGGCAGTTTGCAAGGAGCATGTGAGAGAAAGCTTGCAAAGAGCTCGTTGGCATAAACGTGTTTTACCAGCTCCTGGTTTTGCTGTTGAGAGCTCAGCAGAAGGGAATAATGCCTGGTGGTTTTCACATTGAAGCTCTGAGCAAGTTGTTATTGATGATAAGAGAGAAAAGAAGATGGAAGATACCAAGACACCACGCTGCCAATTCAGGTTTTGTCAGACTAGTGATGAACCATCCAGAGATGTAAGTCAGAATGGTGAGAAAGAACAGGAGGGTGATTTAGGAGTCATCGGCAGTAAGGTGCTTGTGGTTGTTGGGAGAAATACCCTGGTGTAACAGATACAGAGGGCGGAGGCTGAGGGCAGAACTCTGTTTCACTTAAAGTAATGGGAAAATAAACAGTAGAAAACCTGTAATTCAGTTTCAAGAGTGCAAATGTCCATAAACTGAAGGAGTTAGTTTGAAATGTCAGCTAGATTGAAGACCTAATGGATTCAAAAGCAATGGGAAGGGAGCACTTGTAGGAAATTACTACAGAGTGAATTCTGTGAATAACTCCTTCCAAAAGGATGTTGGGAATGAGCATCGTACCTCTAGGAGAATAGGACTGTTACCAAAAAAGTCACATCTTCAAGACAAAAGACTGTGAAGGTGAAGTCAGGCCTGGCAGAAGTCAAGCTGAATTAACTATTGCGAAGGATATAGAGCAAATAGGAAAAAGAGAGAAGAGGGAGAGGGAGAGGGAGAGGGAGAGGGAGAGGGAGAGGGAGAGAGAGAGGGAGAGGGAGAGGGAGAGGGAGAGAAGAGGAGAAAAGAAGAGGAGAAAAGAAGAGGAGAAAAGAAGAGGAGAAAAGAGGAAGAGAGAGAGGGAGAGGGAGAGGGAGAGGGAGAGGGAGAGGGAGAGGGAGAGGAGAGGAGAGGAGAGGAGAGGAGAGGAGAGGAGAGGAGAGGAGAGGAGAGGAGAGGAGAGGAGAGGAGAGGAGAGGAGAGGAGAGAATAAGAAGAAGAAGAAGAGAAGAAGGGGAACTGTGGAAATGAAGACAAGGACAAAAGAAATTAGGTAGCAAAATATAGGAAGTTTTATGCGCTGAAATCAAGAGTGGGATAATCTTTCTCCCAAGTTCTATAAGAACTGTCTCGTGAATTTGCAGACTCAGTGACAAGTAATTTTTAATATATTTGTTTTTATTTTAAAATGCAATGCGTGTTCAATCTATCTTTAATAAATAATAGAAAAAATAGAAGTGCTGAAGAAGAGAGGAAAGAAAATGTGATCTACACACCTGGTGAGAGCAGTGCATATAACTATACAGCAGATTTTGGAGGAAGCGCTGATTAAAAGGCTTGGAAGTAACTGGCACAAAACAGAAGTAAACCATACTGACAGGCTTGGTGTCAATTTTTGATAAAGCAACTGATTTTCTAGATCAACCTAGTCAGGCTGCAGCAGATGTGCCTGGCAGTGGCTGATTTTTTTGCTGTGCATCTCAGGTATCTGTTTCCACCACCAATGCTGAGAGCAACTGTCTCCACCTCCCAGAGCAGAGTAATTTCTTCTGGACTGGGGAAGCAGCTGCTGGGTGCAGGGTCGAATCCCTTCCCCTCCAAGAGAAATTCTTAACTAAGGTGGAAGTGAGCTGGGACATTTGCATGTGCATAGCTGGAATAAAGTTGACATCTTTCCTACCACTGGGAGAAGGGATGCTCTCTTCTAAATGAATGAAAAGTGACAAATCCAAGCCGGATTTCAGGAAGATGTTTAATACTATCACACAGGATATTCATAGTGAAACTAGCTAAACAGGGTTAGCAGAGGAGCTGCTCGGTAGTAAGGAACTAGTGCAACATCTGGGGACACCTTATTGCAGCCTTTCAGTATTTAAAAGGGGTCTAGAAGAAAGATGGGGACAGACTTTTTAGCATAGCCTGTTGTGATAGGACAAAGGGTAATGATTCTAAACTAAAAGAGAGGAGATTCAGGCCAGACATGAGGAAGACATTTTTTACACTGAGGGTGGTGAAACGCTGGCCCAGGTTGCCCAGAGAGCTGGTGGATGAACCATCCCTGGAGACATCCCAGGCCAGGCTGGACGGGGCTCTGAGCAACCTGAGCTGGTGAAGATGTCCCTGCTCATGGCAGGGGTGGCACTGGATGAGCTTTGAAGGTCCCTTCCAACCCAAACTATTCTGTGATTCTGTGAAAGGAAGGTAGGAACTGAGAACTGTAAGAGCGCTTATCTAACCAGAGAGAAGGTTGCTAGTGAATGTGCTCAAGGATGTATTCCAGGACTGGTTTTATTTAATCATTTCATTTAAAATTTTGTCGCGGAAGGAGTTAGAACACAGATACTTTTTGTTGGCAGTAATTTTGAAGGACCATGTCAGTACAAATGAGGATCTTATGATTGTCTGGAATGAACTGGATCCTCTTGAATAGAAGGGGAAATGGCATTTAATTCAGTATATGAAAAATTGCAGTTAAGACTTTGGATTTGCAGTGTACCAATCGAAACTTCAGCCAGAAGTAAAAAGCTGATCAGTGGATGTATCACTACAGTAGGTGAATTAAGTGGTCAGGGGATCGTTAGTTGATCACAGAAAGACAGAGTTGCCAACCATAGGATGCATTGCAAGAGATTATTTTAGCAGAGGTAGTGGAAGTGTCCAGGCCATTGTATGAGAACCTGTTTATACTTCGTCTGAAATGTTATATTCAATTCTTGAAGGCAGGTTGTATTCAGGAAGGATGAAGAGCAGCTACAGAAGAGGCCTTGGAGCACTGTTAGGGGAAGCATAAGGGAGTCCGTGTTATCACAGAATCACAGACTGGTTGGGGTTGGAAGGGACCTCTGGAGAACATCCAGTCCAACCCACCTGCTAACACAGGTTCAGCAGAGCAGATCACACAGGAAGGTGTCCAGGTGGGTTTGAATGTCTCCAGAGAAGGAGACTCCACAACCTCTCTGGACAGCCTGGGCCAGGCTCTGGCACCTCAAAGGAAAGAAGTTTCTCCTCATATTCAGATGGAACCTCCTGTGCTTCAGTCTGTGCCCGTTTCCCCTTATCCTGTCATTGGGCACCACTGAAAAGATTCTGGTCCATCCTCTTGACACCCACCCAGGAGATATTTATGAACACTGATGAGATCCCCTCTCAGCTTCTCCAGCTGAACAGCCCCAGCTCCCTTGTTCTCTCCTCATAAAAAAGATGCTCCAGACCCCTAGGAGAGCATTTTTGTGTGTTTAGTCTATCATGTGAAGAGGAGATGTGATTGCTGGCTACAAATACATCAGGCAAGTAAACGTCTTGGAGGGAGAAAGCTATTTAAGCTAAAGAACAATATTGGCACAGAAACAAATGGGAATTAATTGTCTATGAATGTAGGCTGGATACTGGAAGAGGTTGCTGTGCCACCAGAGCAGTGAGATCCTGGAACGGGTTAGTGATGGGGACACAGAGATTAACTGGTTTTAAGATGAAGCTCAATAAACTTGTGAATGGGATTAGTTGACACGATGCCTGTGAAGCCACTAGACTCTCTTGCCCAAGAAGGGACTTTTGCAGGTTTTGCTGTAGTAAGGAAATGGAGAATGAACCATTGAACTCCATGTGCACCACTGAAAATCAACACCCTTAGGTGGAAGTTGTGCCATTTGTAAGAGAGCAGGCAGTGTCCACAAAAATGGATGACAGCTCAGAATAAATGTTCAAAGTTCATTTTCCTTGATAGAGAAGAATATCACATTGCAGGCAATTTATCACATGAAAATATTTATATTTTTTTTAATCTCAAGCTTAAGTACTGAAGTCTTTTCACTTGCAGAATTGCTGGAGGCTCCACTGGAAGTCTGATGTATTTTGGCACTCTGCAAATGCACTATTTGGTCATAGCGTGTATTTGTGGAGCTTGTATTTGCCAATATGACTTGTTTGCACAGAATAAAATATTCAGCAGAGCATGAGAGATAAAAACTAAATTTCTCTTTCTAAAAGTAATATGGGAATTAGCCTACATTACAGAGCTTAAATTGCACTGATTCTCCTCCAGGGTTGGAAAAAAAAATTCAAAATCACCTCTAATCTGTGAAGAATCTAAACCATATGGAAATCTTCCTAATTCCCCTGGGTGTTTTTGACACTTTTACCCATAGGTATTAGAGTATTTCTTTTTTTTCTGTTGCAACAATCTCAGTTCCAGGTGTGAGATTTTTCAGTAATAAAATATAGTTACACCACTTAATTTTCTAGCATTGAGGAATTTATATCAACAAATATCACAGAACCACACAGAATCACAGAATGTCAGGGATTGGAAGGGACCTCGAAAGCTCATCCAGTGCAATCCCCCCATGGAGCAGGAACACCCAGATGAGGTTACACAGGAAGGTGTCCAGGCGGGTTGGAATGTCTGCAGAGTAGGAGACTCCACAACCTCCCTGGGCAGCCTGGGCCAGTGTTCTGCCACCCTCACTGGGAAGAAGTTTCTTCTCAAATTTAAGTGGAACCTCTTGTGTTCCAGTTTGTACCCATTACCCCTTGTCCTATTGTTGGTTGTCACCAAGAAGAGCCTGGCTCCATCCTCCTGACACTTCCCCTTTATATATCTGTAAACATGAATGAGGTCACCCCTCAGTCTCCTCTTGTCCAGCTCCAGAGCCCCAGCTCCCTCAGCCTTTCCTCACACGGGAGATGCTCCACTCCCTTCAGCATCTTTGTTGCCCTGCGCTGGACTCTCTCCAGCAGTTCCCTGTCCTGCTGGAACTGAGGGGCCACAACTGGACACAATATTCCAGGTGTGGTCTCACCAGGGCATAGTAGAGGGGAAGGAGAACCTCTCTGACCTACTGACCACCCCCCTTCTAATACACCCTAGGATGCCATTGGCATCACTTGTAATAATCCAAGTTATACTAGTTTTGATTGTGTTGGTGAAGTCGATGGTGACATTTTCCTATGTACAAAGACCCCTTTAGCTCCTGCTTCTTGCTTAAAAATAATTCAAGAATTAGGACTTATCAAATGTTGTTTTTCCTTTGGGCAGAGAAGCAGCTTCTTTGGAGCTCTGTCTCTGAGAAACAAAGATTGCTGTGATTTTTTACTAGACCTTTCGAAGTACCGATACAGCATTTTTTTGGAGCTCATCACCCGTAGCAATCAGTCAGCCTTGCAGTTCATATCCTATTTTTGAAAAGCCATTTCCTTTTGGTGCACATGTCTTTTCCCTGTGTTTATATGAAGCAGTCAATGGGGCTTTCAGCCGTAAGGATCAGAATGAAATCAAATAAATTACTTCCAAAGATAGGAAACCATTTCACACCTTGGAGCCTCATTTTGCTCCAGGTGTAGCGTGTTACAGCTCATGCCCGTGTAGAGCCGATTATAAACCAACTGACCTGTTGTGACACTTAAAACCTTGGTAGAATTTGCACTTTGCCTGCAAGCCGACACTTCGGTTTCATCCTGTTTGGATCTGTAGCTGTGAACGGGCTGATTGCTCCAGAGTAATGATGAAAATGGGTTTTCATTCACTCTTCCATTATATAGAGGTGTATTGGTGCATGCATTTGGTTGTAAATGTGCTGAGGTTCTGTAAGAAATACAGTTCCTGCTAGCATTTAAAAAGAAATCCAAAGTTATTGTAGGTTGGACACCACCTGATACACAGTGTTGACATTAATTCTGTCTTTTGTTTTTTTTTTAAAGGGACTGGTAAACTTTAGTTAAGATTTAGGGAGGTTCTTATTACCACATCTATTCCAAGGGTTTTCTCACACCCCTTCATTCTGGGGGAACTATTTTGATTCAAAAACAACTTTAATTGACTTTTTATCTTTCATTGTAGAATGTGTTTGTGATACACTGTCAGGCAAGCAGCCTGCAGGGAAGTGTTATTCTTGTCTCGGGCCTCTGAGTGTGTTGATGGTGGTTGTTGTTCATCTGTATTTGATTACCTAAAAAAATATTAATCTGGCCTCAGTTTTAGAGTTTTCAAATTAGGGTGAGGAAGGAGGTGAAATTTTGTCTTATTTAGTATTGTACTTGCAAACTTTTAATATACAAGCACTGATTTTGAAATGGTATGAAAAACACATACTAGGAAAGAAGATGACAATATGTGTATCTTGTTCTTAGGGACATGGTTTAGTGAAAGTGTTGGGTTAATGGTTGGACTCTATGATCTTGAGAGTCCCTCACAACCAGAATGATTCTATGATTCTATGTATGGTGATGTCCAAATGTAGAGTTTAAATCCTAGGAGGGACCCAGCTACGAGGAGGATGGAACATTAGCTGTAGTGAGTACCGCCTACTCGCATTGTGTTCTGTGCCTCACTTTTCCTGTCTATAAAATAGAGCTCATAAATCTTGCCATCATTTACATAGTGTTTTGATATCAGGTTTCTCTCTGAGTCTGAAGTAACATTAATTATTAGTCGTGGGACTGCTATTTCCCTTTGATTTCTCCCCACCTCTGTATTGCCGTGTGCACAGCCCCTTCTTCAGAAAGGAGGACACGCTAAACCGCCCTCCCTGAGGTTACTCCATCATCTCTAATGGTGGAGCACAAAGCCGTTCATTTCTCCACTCCGGAGTCTCAAGTCTCTGAACTTGTTTAGCCCAAGGGAGTGGTAGGCCCAAGCGTGCTCCGAAATGCCGATCTCCTGTTTTGATAACTGAGCTCTGAAATCAAGATAAACAAGCTGCCCTATATACTGAACGTATCCTAATTGCACACTTCAAGTCATACCAATGAGTGTGTGTCGCCCGCTAATGAATATTTGTAGTTTCGTAAGGTTTGGTATGTGATGTTCCTTGTAGCTTCTGCAGTTCTTAGCAGGTTGGCTTCAAAGACCTCATTCAGGAGAAGAACCTGGCTTCATCTGGACCAAGAAACGGCATAGTTTCATTTCATATGTTAGCTGGGCATGGTCACTCTTATTCAGATTATATTAGCTAATACTTCTTTAAAACTGTTTACAGTGTGTGCAAACTTGTGTTTAAAATCCTATTAGCTAATCCATTTCCTAGTCTAGACTCAGGGAGGGTTGACTCCCTGAAGAACTCATAGCAGGACTTTGTTTACTTGGAGGGGGTAGAAGAGGGAGGCGGGGAATGAAAGGGATAATGATGTTTGAAACCATCCAAATGACTTTAGCTGTGCCAAATACATTGCTGTCTGTCCCTCTCTTTGCTTTTATTATTGCTAAGATTTGTTTTTTGTCGAGAGGTGGCTCTCAAGTCCTGGGGGTAGCTCTGAAAACCATGAGAGTGTTGCCACCAAACAAGGTCTTGGGGCGTTCAGCATGGGGAGCCAGGGCTCTCTGTGGGAGCCGTGGAAGGAAGAAGGCATTAGTTTTTAATTATACTATAAATACCATAAATAATAGTTTCTGCAATATTACATATTTCTAAGTCTATATCCGAAGAAAGTTCTGGAGTTTGGGGAATACTTTCAATGCATTCTGTGTAGTCACTTCTATAACTTCTTCAACTGGAATTCCTATAATTTTGGCAATATATTCTGCAGCAATGTAAATAGATGCACATTGGTTTTTAATTATACCATAAATAATAGTTTCTGCAATATTACGTATTTCTAAGTCTATATCCGAAGAAAGTTCTGAGGTTTGGGGAATACTTTCAGTGCATTCTGTGTAGTCACTTCTATAACTTCTCGACTTCTTAACTTCTGTAACTAAGCATCAGAGTCAGGAGCCCCAGGGAACCACGTGCCAAGACTTTCATTGAACCAGAAACACATCATGGACATTCAAGAGCCAAAAAAGAAACTTTCTTGGTGGAAGATGACAGTGGCTTTTCAGATTTACCCCACCAACAGGAGAAAGAGGCTGGATTTGATGAGTAGATCACTCCCAGGATGACCCAATACAGGATTTCCTTCCTTCTACAAGTCACAGACAACTTAAGTTACGAGTTCTGCAGTTTGGCGCACAGTCTAGAACCTTTCTGACACGTATAGAGAGCCTGAGCTGTCAGATGAGGTACCTGAAGCAATCACCAGACATCAAGTGGTGCGAAAGCCTTGGGCGTTGCTGATGGAAAATCATCTAACGCCTTTTAGATTCTGCTTTGCTCTAAGTTTCTAAACTTCCTTGGGTTTTGTTTTCTTCCCCTGCTCACTCCTGGAAGCTCTCAGGAGGTGGGTGTGATGCTGCAGCTGGCAGGTTAATCACCAATACCAAACCCTTTCCTCTGTTTCCTTTTACCAAGTGTTTTTACTACAACTTGCCATAGTTCTGATTTAGTAGTGCAAGTGGCATATCTTGGGAGAAAAATATTGTTATCTCAGCCAAGCATTAAATACTCTATAATTCCAAGCCTTTATCAAATAATCACTTTGATTATTGACTCAAGATGCAGAAAATATCCCCAATCGTAGCGATACTGCCTTTGAATATCATAAGAGAGCTGTGGTAAACTCTGAAGTTGAATGTAAAGTTCCCACTGACGGTGGAGCTGGACTTTCCTGGTTCTCAGGAGTAGTTGCAATTTGATTTCCATCATGGTTTTCCTACTGATGTCTCCGTTTTTAGATTTCTTAAGGTATTCTCATCTCTGGAATGTCTAACCTTTCTTTAAATCACATTCTTCCCACAGTGCCATCACAAATCAATTGCACTCCCACAGTTACCATTCAAATATAAATAAGTTAATAAAATTATTTACTGAAATGTGGTAAAACAAATAGACCCATCCTGTGTTTTGTTTGAGGTTCAGTTTGGTTTGTTTTCTAAAACATCCTTTTCCTTCTCTTTATGTTTCTAATCTAGAGCCTTATAGCGAGGGCTTTTTCTGTCTTGTTCATTAAATTGCATGCACGTCAATAACACTGTATATCAACATTCATTAATAAACGTTGGGTCCTCTATGTATCCCCCTTCCTGGGCAAGATTATTCTATACTGTGTATTTACTAGAGCTACATCCTGTCTACTTCAGCTACTTGAGTAAGTAGCAATATTTTAACTGCTGAGTATATAGTGTGCGTCATTTATTTGTCCTGACTAGATCCACTGCTGATTTCATAAACATTTGGGGAAAGAAATACCAAACTAGCAAATATTTGGAGAACCCCCTAATGTAGGATCTTGAGAGGACGATATCGTCTCTCAGTTTGAAGATTAAAATCAGTGCTGTTCACAGCTGATTAACTTTCCTTTCTAATATTTCCCACAAATTGAGGTAATGTAATAAAACTTAACGAAACAAGGTTTAGTAAAGCCACAGAGAATATTTATATGGCAGTGAGCTCTGGAGTGGCTCAGGTTGTCCTGGCTTTGTAATGGCTTAATGGTGTTGGGTTCTTGTGTTGGGTTCAAACTGCCTCTTTGATGGCTCAAAGGTGATGTGAATTATCTGCACTGTTTTCTTTATATCTAGTCAGTGATCGATCGCTGCTTTCTTTCCCATCAACTCTAACGATTCTCATTTTCACTCCTACAGAGTCATCAGCAAAGTGGTACCAGCTCCAGAGGCCAAACCGTCCACCCCTGTGAGCCGGCCCAAAACCCCTCCGCCCGTGCCGTCACCGGTCCCAGCTCCCATCCACGTCACCCCTCCTTCGGCTCCAGCTCCTCCTCCTCCACAGGCCACCGTCTCGCAGGTCCTCATCCCACCGCCCTCTCCAGCCGTCTCAGCAGCAGCAGGTTCCAAAGCTCCGGTTCGGAGCGTGGTGACCGAGACCGTCAGTACTTACGTGGTAGGTAACGTGCTGCCGCGGTTTGTCCCACTGCTGGTGACATTCATCTCTTGAATTGTTGAGCTCCGGGGTGACTCATCATCTCAAAATAATGGTACCTGGACTTGTCATGTTGCTCTCTATTAAGCTGCTCCTTACCCAGCCCTTGCTTCCATGCACGTGATTCAAGGGGTTAATAATTAAAACACTACCACTTAGACTGAATTTCTCCTTTGTTTCTAGTTCAATGTTTAAGTT
Organism: Columba livia; assembly: GCF_036013475.1. Lineage (NCBI taxonomy): Eukaryota > Metazoa > Chordata > Aves > Columbiformes > Columbidae > Columba > Columba livia. The sequence continues at coordinate 206,949,835 of NC_088602.1, read as the reverse complement.
TCTTTTAACAGGTCCAGTTATATCCCACTCGGTATTTTCTGCTAACTGAGCAAGAGCATTTATTTTTGGAGTTGGAGGGTTTTTATAGATTCTTTCATAAGTGCTGAATTGAAACCTCAAATGTCAAACTCGCCATAGATTTTGCTGTCAGTCAGGTGAAGTACAAAACCCTCATACAACATCAAGAATTTGACTTAGCCCTCATCTGAAATGTGGAGAGTCCACAAGCTCTGTTTCGGTTTCTTCAACACACAGAAATTGCAAAGGTTTGTGCTTCTCAGAAAGTCTGTAGATAGTTCATTAGTCTACAGTTCATTAGTCTGTTTGACATATGCTCTGAACTTGGCCTCTCTGGTAGCGTGGAGGCTTCTTTATTCCTTAAGAGAAGTGTCCCATCCAACATGATACAGGGACTACATTCTCTAAAAGAACATGGACATACCTCTGGTCAGTACTAGGATTGCTGTGCTACTGAAAATTTCTGCTTTAGATGCAATATAAAATGAAAGTTCTGACCATTTCTGGTCATTGAAGAGCAGCAGATACCATTAACAACAGTACCGGCATTGTTATCCTCCCTGTCCTGGCCACGTTCCAGCTTGGTTGGTGACACCTTGCTTATCTGTATTGGGTAGCAGTTTAAAAATCTCACCATTTAAAACACCTGAAACTTGTTTTTATTACAGGGCTTCCTGGGCTTTAATTGCGATGTATGCATGATTTTTCTCCCCCTTTTTTTTTTTTTTTTTAATTCCTGTTTTTATAATGATTCCTAGTGTAAATCTACCCTGCGTTTTCTAATGGAAAAGGTGCTCTTCCCTGCTGGACTTAAACTGATGTATCATGTTACTGGTCTCTGTTTAAACAGCTGCTACATTTCACTCCTGAGCCGGTTACAGCACTAGACGACCGCACGGAGGCTGTGCTTATCTTTAGGGTTCAGGATACACATCCTCACCTCCTGTATCACAGGTGTAAATGCAATGTCACTCTTACAGCAGTGCCCAGGAGCTTGGAAATTTCATAGAATCGTAGAATCATTTAAGTTGGAAGAGACCCTCGGGATCATCGAGTCCAACCTTAACCCAACTCTAGCACTAAACCAGGTCCCTAAGAACCTCGTCTAAATGCCTTTTAAACCCTGACTCCACCACTTATTCACTCTAAGAAAAAAACATTTCCAAAATACTGTGTTAAATCCAGTTTTCTTCAGTAAGCATTAAAAGCAAAGAACTTAGAGATGATGTCAGTTTAAAGAAGGAAAACCTAGATAGTACCTTATGGGGAATTCGGAGGACATGTAGGCTCCAGGTTCGTTCTTTCTTTCTTCAATATTGTAGTTAAAAACAGGGCTTTATTTCATTAGGATCCAACTATGTGCACAGGCAGAGAGACTCCTGATACGAGATGTTTATAAGTCAAAAAGGTGAGAGAGAGGTTGAGGAAGAAGGGAATAATTAATAACTCTTAGCCCATTGTAAGACGGGAATCTGGGACACAGAATGATGAAATGGCTGTCCCCAGGTCACACGGGAAAAAGCTCTTCTAGAGATAAGATTGGAGCCAGTGTGACAGAGGTGAGCAACTCCCTTCTGCAGGGAAGGACAGGAGGGTGATCTTATAGTTAAAAAAAATTACAAATACATTATGTGGGCTCTCCCTGCAGGATAGCGTGCTCTGATCGTCAGTAAGCGTGCTCTGATCGTCAGCTCTCAGCGGTTTGTACTAAAATAGCATCCAGCAATCACATACTGTCCCTCCTGCCACAACCCTTGGCTCATTAAGGAATGAGAAGTTACACAACGTTTTTAACATCCTCATTCAGCAGCCCAAGTCCTTGTTTAATGAACAGGCAGAAGTTTCAGTGGTTACAGACCACCCTGCACCTCTCTGGCCCCTGCAGACACACGTTCCCCCAAAAAAGTTTGGAAAAGTTGGGGTATCTGTCTTCAATTGGGACACAGCATCTCCTCCTTCCCCACCGCGACGACCACGGACCTTTCACACCCGGGTTACCTGCGGAGCAGATGCTGCTCTGCCAACTCAAAATGACTTTGCAGATATGAGATTAGATACCTCGATAGGAACGATCATTGCAATCAATCACCTTTAAAATCAAGTTCATTTTAGGATGTTGCCTGCTCCATTTCTCTAGTGGGAAGGAGATTTTTCCATGCTTTGTATTTCTGGGCTTTGTATTTTCTAGTTTTAAATCACAAAAAGAATTCAGGGCTTTAAGAGGAGCCAGTCGGGAGTGATGTGTTGGTTGCAGCTCTGGTACATTCCTATTGATTTTTTGAGAAGCGGTGTAAGATGTACAGACCACCGTGTAGTAGCTTTTCTTTTTGAGAGACAGAGCATTTGGGTCTTTTCATCTACTGCTTTTTAATACCATTTCTGTAAGCCGTACAGATAGCAAAAAGCTATTGCCTTAGATATGTGTAAATGCACTAATGCACCAAAGCTGAGAACAAAACAGTTTATGTTCTTGAGATTCAGTGATAATGTGCAAATCTTCATAAAGGAATTATGAAAACTGGGTAATAAACCCTGATATTTTGCACTTTGTGGTGTTCATTGCACTTCTTTAGGTGGATTTCGTGACATTTTGCATGTATGTTTTTAGCAAATAACTGTTAAAGAAACTGCTGGAGATTTAAAAATACAAATAAAGGGTCAAGCAGTATATAAATATTAAAAAAAATCATAAATTTCTGAATATGATTAATCCAGTAAGCAGCTGCCTAATGCTGTAAATGATCTGCCTCTCTCGTTTCGTTTACCCTTTAGTAAATTGTACTGTGACATAAATGTCATAAGGGGAATGGAAAGTTACTCAGTAACAACTTTTTTTATATCCTGATCTTATCAGCTAGTTGAAGTTGAAGACTTTGGCTAATAAGTAATACGGCAATATATACACAGGGCACTGTATATTTTACATGCATGTAAGACTGTTATCTTACGCAGGAGGCTGCCGTTGCTCCTTCTTGCCATTAACAGGCTAGAATTTTAAAAGTCACCACAGTATAGACAGAGAAGGAATTGTGTCCTTAAGCCCTGGCTGCTGTATGTGAATGGCCGTGCTTATGTCGGGTGGTGTAACTGGCTTTACTAGTTTGCAGGACGGTACAGAAAAATAAGTGGTTTTGTCATCATGTACAGTATAGGAAAATCAATTAAAACATAACGCCGAGTGTTTATTATCAGAGAATTAATAAAAGACAACAGCGACCGCTGAATAGCTTTGTGGGATAGACAAGAAACTCTTTCTCTTTATTTTTTAAGCCCTGAAAACTAACTTAACTTTTCTTTTCTTTGCACCAGATCCGAGACGAGTCGGGTAACCAGATCTGGATCTGTCCTGGCTGTAACAAGCCAGACGATGGCAGTCCAATGATAGGTTGTGACGACTGCGACGACTGGTATCACTGGTGAGTTCTTCTCATCCATCCTCTTATGCTGTTCCCTGGCAGATTTGGGGCTATATTATCAATACCTTTTTCTTTTTTTGTTGTTATGATTCATGACGCTGGGAATATTTGAATGGCTTTGCTATGTCCAATTTAATAATCTGGTAGATATTTTTATCTCTGTTTCTCCGAAATTTGAAAAAGGAGATTTTACGCTATAAAGGAGAGTTACTTTTTAATTAATGGGCATTAGTGATAACAGTTGTTTTTGAAACTGCTGGGAAATATTGCTGATGCCGGTAATTTTGTGAGAACTACAGGATTATGAGAATAGTGTATACAGATAGACATTTCAAATTATGAAGCATTGTATGAACAGCAATATAAATGTCAGTTCTTACAATAGGGTTGGAGGAAGTTAATCACTTTTTAGGCATTTTCTTAAACAGCTACATAAAATCGTGAGGTTTTCTTGCAGATGTGTTGAAGCAGCATTTGAAATTATTTAAAATCTGGCCTAACATACCTGAAAGTGCGCTCATATTTTCTATTAAAATAGTGTTTCTTATCTGAGTGTCCTTTCGATACATGGGGGTTTTTGTTTCAAAGCAAGTGCTTTTTAGGTTTCTGTTCAATCATTAGATTCATGAAGGTAATAGTAACATAATTGTTGTATTAATTTGAAGGCCAGATCCTTTCTCCCACTCGCAAGTTGCGTTTCTTTGGGTAAAACACAAAATCAATGTTACTCCACTGAGACCGATATTTCCCCCTCCTTCCCAGGCCTTGCGTTGGGATTACGACTGCACCCCCAGAAGAGGTACAATGGTTCTGCTCCAAGTGTGCCAACAAAAAGAAGGACAAAAAACACAAGAAGAGGAAGCACAGGGCGCACTGAAGACGTTGCCAGCGGACTGAAGTCGTGCGGTCGCCGCGACACCGTCCGCCCCGACTCCGTTGCAGGTTTGGGGGGGGTATAATCCAACCAGGTCATGTCTCACCCTCCGTCACGACTCCGGAGTGAATTGGGGCGAGGAGATGCTCTCCATTGGGGGCTGTCGCGTTTCACAGACCATCCAAACCCAGGGGGTTGGATTTTGGTACATTCTGATCCCATCTTTCACCTACCGAAGGGAGAATTTGCACAGAGCGATATAAAAACTTTGGTAGTTCATGGCTCGGCAGCAACAAAGACAAATGTTGTAAATGCAGATTATCTGTCCTGTTCTTTCTTGATTTGTTATTAATCTCTCTTGAACCTTTGCAGTAAGGTGCCGAGAGGAGAAGAAAATGTAAATTGCAGTGAGTTGTAAACTGAGGAGACCGTCTGGAATGATTTCTATAGCCTGGATACAGTTCAGCCTCTATTCCTGCTGAGCCAGATAATCATAATGTGGAAATAAAAAGTGACCGGTAAATATTTTTGTGACAAGAATATATGAAGCTTTTTTCCTTGATTTTTAGTACTAACGTAAAATAAACACGTTCAAGCTTTTGTGATATATCTTCTATTTTAAAAAAAGAAAAAAGTTTCTATTGTGTCGGTTCTTTTCTCCCATGTGAATTTATTTCAGTGGACCTGTAATATATTTTATACTTTTGTTTTTGGTTTGGTTTTGCTTTTTTTTTCTCGTCTTTGTCAATGTACCTTTTCATTGCTTGTACATTTCATTGGTGTGTAAAAACACTTCCCATTAAAAGATTTTCACACATGTAAATACCAGATATTTATAAAGTACTTTTTTTTTTGTAATTATTTTTTTATAGGGCTTGAGGATTTTAATTTTTGTCTGCCTGAGAATACAAACCTAGCAGCTATTAAACACCCGTGCGACGCACGCCGGTCCATACGGCTTTAAGGGATTGGCGCGCACGAGGAGCCGGCCAGCACCATAATTAGGCCTCGATTCAGATACTTAAACATGTGGTAACTTCTTAAGAAGTGAGTAATCCTATTGCCTTCAAGGAGCCCTGTTCCCACACTTGGTTCTACATGTGCTTAAACGCCCGCTGAATCGAGAGCTTAGGCCAGGGGGCTCTGCACTTTCAATGGTCGCTACAGCGTGTTAATCTGTAGCTGAGCTTTTATTTCTTTTTTCTTTATTTTCATTGAGTTTGCCAAAACGATCGGGCTCATGTTGAGATGGAGAAGATGCCGAGTGGCGCCGAGGCCAGAAGATGCCTCGCTCTGCTTTTCGTACCCCCTTGGAAAGAACAATAAATGAATATGCATTGTATTCTCCATTGAAAATAAGGGGGGAAATCACAGAGAGAAAAGAAAAAGAAACAAGGCAGTATTAGATACTGTAGTGCAATGGGTCTCAGAGCTAAATAAAATACAAGAATAAATCTGGAAAAAGAAATGTATGCCTTTTGTTTCCAAAGCGATTTTAGCCTTCATTGGTTAATTTGGGGATATTTGTACTTTAAACCGTACAGTGAGAAACATTTGATGTTTGAGAATATGGCCCTTTAACCTGTTGTGCAGATAATAAGAGTTATTTTTTAAGTGTATCCAAATTGATATTAATGAGAATGAATTAGTTATGTTTTTAAAAGTAGCAGTCTAGTTAGGGAAATGAGGCTTTGCTGATAGAACTGTTAAATTACAAATCAGTGGAGATATGGATGAAATTGGTTTATTAAAAGTGCGCTGTTACATTCTTTGTTCAATGCCACCTCATTTATATTCTGTCCCTGCTAATTACCAGTCAAGAAAAGTTCTTGGGTTTGATTATTTTATTTTGAATTGCTGGATGTTACAAACCTGATTCTTGTGGGTTTTTTTTTTTCCATGTGTAATGTGCAAGCATACGAAATACACCGTCTTTGGTCATTTCTGGTTGCAATAATAAAGAACTAGCTTTTGGTAAGTTGTTTATCCATTTCCTCCTCCCCACCGTTAATCAGAACTTCTCTCATTTAATCAGCTAAATTATTCAAGGTGCCGTGGGAGGGCTGAACTTTGCCATTTCGTCGGCCGCTCAGCTATTTCTATGCATGCTTGTGCCTCGCTGCCGCCGGCTTCGTTTCCTACCCCCGGGTTTTATGATTTTATAAATGACCCCTGTGGCAATAAAACCAAAGCATCATTTTCAGGAGCCTTGTGTGGCTGAGGGGATTAGTAACGGGAGAAGAGGCCCTTCACCTCCGGGTCAGCGGTTTGTAGCCATCCTCGCTCCATAGCTGCGCTCAGCCTGCCTTCCCTTTCACTGCTGTGTATCAGGAATTGGTGGTTTAAACAAATAAATCACCTTCAAAAACTAGTTACCCCCTGAGCAGCTGTGGGGCATGGACCTTCCTCACATCCCCTGGTGCCACCCAGTGCTGAGCAAGCCCAGATGTTTGTATTTGCTGCTAGAACTTCACCGGTTGCGTTTCTGCTCCGCAAACTCTGCCGGAGTTAGGGCTGCTCTCTTGTTTTGCCACTTGACTTAATGGGTTGGGCATTTGTGTTGCCCTGAATCCTTTTATGATTTGGGGTTTGGACACCGTTCCCCATGGGAAGAGTGTCCAGCGGGTGGGTTGCAGGTTGGTTTGCTTGCTGGATGTCATGGGAGAGCATCACTATCTCCGGATGGTTTTCCTACCCCTTTCATCCAAGAGGAATATCAGTTGTGAGCGCTGCATCCAGAAAACACCTACTTCCATGACTAGTTGGAGTAGAACTGGTTAAAAGTTTAAAAAGTAAAGAATTAAAAGGTTTTCAGTGAGGAGAACACAACTCACCCTCTGCCCATGGTGTTAAGACAGACACAATTTTCCCCCCTTTACTGATGCAGTGGATTTATGCAGCATGGTGAGTGTTGGTAGCAATTATTCAAGAAAAGAGCGTAAAAGCTATTCCGTGAGAAAAGCTTGTTGGATCCTGCCTTTACTCTGGGGCCAGATGATTATCTGGAGTCGGTTGGGGCTGTGTCAGTTTACACCAGCCCAGGAGCTGCCCACTTGTGCGGGTGACTTTGGGGCTGGGGAGCAGCTCCGTTTATTGTGAAATTAGGCAGTTTTTAATGCTTTTTTATCCTCTAAATCCACCTTTTGGGGCAGCCCGTACCTGCAGGTCGCTGGAGAAAACGTCAGTGCTGTGTGCTCGCTGCAAAGTGTGTTCATCATTAGGCAAAACTGTGACTTGTGAAAGAGTTTTGCACGCAGGAAAATCTATATTAATATGAAGATGGTAAGCACAAAGCTCAGAAATAAAAGCAACTATCTTGACTACTGATTTTTATTGGATGGGAGAGATATAAATGCAGAGCATCCATCCCCGGAGTAATGGGGATGCACTTTTCCAGAGATTATCTTCCTTCGGGGCTGTATGTCGTGCTCAAAGCATCATTTCTCTGCTTGACAAGGTGTTTCTCTTCTGAAGGTGTCCGCAGCTAAGTACAGTGAAGATCTTTATGCTCCGCAACTGATTTGTGATTCCAAATGTCCTGGAAGAGAAAGGGAATAAAAAAAACCCTGAATCGGAGGGTATCAGAGCCTGCTGACTTTGTCTGGGCTTTCCAGAGATAAAATATAGTGTATTACTTCACTGTATCACCTAAACCTTCTTTGTTCTCCTTTCAATAGGACGATTAAACAAAGACCTACTAACCAAATTAAAGTATAAAATGAACGCTGAGATATGGAAACCTTGCCAGAAGAATGTTAATGAATGAAGTTCACTAAAGGCATGCTGGCTAAGTTTTCAATACAAATAGTTTTATGGCCAATCTCTTTAGATCATAGCAGTTTTCTTTAGAAGTTTTAAGTCTCAAAAGTAGATGAGTTTCCTTCGCTGGGGAATGAATTAGATAATGCTCTGAATAAACTCCCTCTTCGCAGTCTTGTCAGTCATGGTACTTAGGAAACTCTCCCTTTCTTCTGGGGACTTTCGGATCAGCTGTAACCTCAAAAGTAGAAAGCTGCTATTAATCCCTGTGTGCTGTGCGGCAGAGGAGGCTGCAACGGGAGATTTACGGCCAGCAAACAGCTCGTACCTGGCTGATGGGAGCAGAAGCCTTTAAACGCGAGTGATGGCAGCTGGTCTTGGGGTGATTTGCCTCCAAGGTGCTGCTCCAGCCTGCGTGGGATTTACACCAGGTGAAGGGGGAATAGACAGGGCCTGCAGTGATAGGACAAGGGTTTTAAATTAAAGGAGGGGAGATTTGGGCTAGATATAAGGAAATTTTTTATTATAAGGGTGGTGAAACACTGGCCCAGGTTGCCCAGAGAGGTGGTGGATGCCCCATCCCTGGAGACATCCCAGGCCAGGCTGGACGGGGCTTTGAGCAACCTGAGCTGGGTGAAGATGTCCCTGCTCACCGAGACTCAGTGACCTTTAAAGGTCTCTTCCAACCCAAACCATTCTGTGATTCTAAAACGCAGCTATTCATGCTTATGCAGTGACCTTTTGCAGCAGGACTTTCAATCCTGTGGTGCTCTCCAGTGGGAGAGAGGAGGAGAGCTGGGGGCTACAGGACCACTGTGTCCTCTTGCCCACTCTCCCTTGCCAGTCTCCCCTTAATTTTCCTTCCACTCCATGTTTGCTCCAGAGACCCTGACCCTTAAACTCAGGTTTCTGGTGGCCAGTGCTGAAACCACAGCAACTCGGTGCCTTTTGGGTGCCCTGCACAGATGGAGACTTGCACTCAGGTGCGGTGGTTTGGTGGAACATTGCTGCCTCAACCTTTGACCAAGGAGGTCAGTTTTTCAGAAAGCAAAATGCCACGTAAACCCAGGATAGGTGGAAGATCTTCCACGTATTTTTAAAAACACAAGGAGAAATTGCTAATGACTACACAGTTCCCTGTTGTGTGCTCAATGCGAGTGTTCCCACAAGGACTTTGAAACTTATAAAACCAAACAGAAAAAAAATAGATTATTTTATTGTCTAAACGAGGGGATGAGGGACAAACAGACTTAAAACACATTTACAAAAATTAAGGTTTCATCAGCTGTCACAAATAGGAATTTGGTCTATAAATTAGAGTCTTGCCTGTCAATTCCTCCATAAGCCGGTGTGAGTTTGACAACTTACTGTGCCTGTCATTTGCTTTACTCTGGGACTAATGACAAGTGTGATGGGTTGTCACTGGCCCGATGCCCTGGTGTCACCCAGGGCCTCCAGCGCTGCTGCTGCGTGCAGGAGACCTTCAGTCTTCTTCCTTCAAGCTGACCCCTCCCCAAGTGGGGGACTGGGCACTATTTGCTGTGTTCTGTATAAGTTCCCTATACAGAAACAAATTAGGTAATAGAGGCAGGGAGTAGTGTGCAATTGTTGATTTGTAATAGAGATGTCATTTACAGCACTTTTCTAATAAATGCTGTAAAAATCGTCATGTTTAGGGTGTACATCTGCTCAAAGGTTTTGTTGTCCACGTGGTGACCCTTGCACATATTCTAAGGGAGAAATACTGTCCTGTCAGTGGGAAAGTTGGACACAGTCCTCTGCTCTTTTGTGGCTTTGCTGGGGCGCTGGATCGGTGCGTGTCCCAGTTTCCATCCACAGGAGGAGGATAACGTTTCCTGCTCTGGCAGCTCCACTTCGGCCTTGGACCCAGGTGATGTGAAGCTTGTAAAAGGCAGCCCAGACTTTCCCACGGGTTAAATAACAAGGATAACACCTTTACATGGGGTGGATAAAACTGCGCTACTATGAGGGTCCATCCTTGAACCTCCTCCTCAACTACGTCTTTCTCTGCGCTTCTACATTTGTGTTTTCATTGAGGTTGGGAGCTGGAAACCATCTACTACACTCCTGAACCAGACAGCTCCTTTGGCTTTGCAGCCCATTGATATTGAAACCACAAAAACTAATGAAGGATGGGATAGATGTGCGTGACATGGGAGTAGAAACTAGAATCAAATCAGTGCCCTCTTCTCCCGCATTTTCCACCTCCTTAACAGGATTAAATACATATATATATAAAAATATGTGTGTGTGTATATATATATATATGTATATAAAAATACCCATATGAACAGCTGGGATAGAAAAATGCCAAATTACACAGCCTCCCCAAGGACCTGTTTTATGTCTCGGTAACACCTTTTTTAGATGGAAACCTGGACGCTGAGCACCTCATTCCCAGTTCCTAGGGAGCCAAAACATGACGTCGGGCTGGGAATCAGGTTCTCGTGCAAAGTTTTCCAACATGAATCCAGCCCTCTTTTCATCCACTGATTTTGAACCTTTCTGCCGAGGGAGCCTGTCTGGGCTCACCTTGAGACCTTATTTTGCTACTACCTCTTTTTTGCTTCTAGGGTGAGGTTTACCTGAAGAACAGCTTCTTGCTTAAAATTACTTCAGGGATGTCCAAATAGACCTCTCATAATTCATACAATAGCTGCCTTCTCTGGGCTTTGTGGGCTGTGAAATGTCTGCGTTAGTGCTTGGAGTTGGCACGTATTAAGATGCTGAGAATGAAGCGATGCTGTTGTTCTCTATACTTTCTGCAAAGACAGATGCTCAGTCAAGCCCAAAATCCAGACTTTGGCCTCAGTATCTAATAACCCAGCCCAACCATTGACTCTTAGTGCCACCTCCTTTCTAAAAGGCTGGGTTTGCAATATCACAGCTCAGGAGCAACATGTCCTTTCAACCCTCCCAGTTGCCACTGGCTAAATGCCACATTTATTTGCTTTCAGAATTGCTTTGTCCTGGCCAAAGAAAGAGTTTCCCAAAGGCAGAATGTTCAGCAGTTTTGTGCTGAGGATCCCACTGAAGGTGTCTTAGCTATCTAATACATGAGATGATGTTCAGGGAATACAACTATGACCTGTGCAAAGTCTTGTCTGGACCAGCCGCAGAGTCTGTTGGAGATGTTCTAGCTTGCTAAACAATTTAAAATGGAGAAATATCTTTCAAATTCACTAAACCAGAACTTCGGGTGTCATGCGTATGTCCTGTCTGTGATGTTTTTTAAGTCTAGCTGGAGGTTTCATACCCAGCATGGCAAAGCCGTGAGCTCAAGCAACCATCACAGTGTATCTACTCAACCTTTACTCAGAATCTATTTACTCATTTTACTCAGACCACAAAGGATCTATTTTGCAAAACCCTTGTGTTCCTTAGAATTGAAAAAAACGTCTCCTGCCTACCAACCCCTTTACAAGCTGATCCTGCTCCATTGGATTCTCTCCATCTGTTGTTTCTGTGCTCTGCAAGATTTGACTACATGACCTATGGCGAAGGATGGACTGTTTTTGCCTGTTCCAAGTGACAGTGATTCCAATTCAGATGTGTTCAAGATGACTATTTAGCTATTTTGAAGGAAATATATATATATCTCCGCTTTCAAGTAAGGATGCACCCAAGCCATGGACAACAGAAATACACTCAGGAGAAGCACACTGAGGAAACTCATGACACGTTTGTCTTTTCTGCGTAGCCTCTAGATTAGCAGCTGCTAAAGCAAATATGCGTTGAAAAGAGTAAATGTGATCTGTATTAATTCTTCCACCCGTAGCACACAAGGTAGCATGGCTGCGCGATTAAACCAGTGCTCAGGGCCTTGTGGTGCTTTTATGGTCTTTATTATCATGTTCAAAGAAGTGCGGGAGAAACAGATAGTTCTTACAAGACCCTAATTGCTGGTGGCAAAGTTTCAGTTGTCCTCTGTGTACACGGCAGTCACCTTCCTAGCAGTTTGAGTCTTTGCTCCACATTGGGCCAAACACAAATTCTTCTGTACCGCTAAGGGCATGGACCTATTTTTCTTAGCATGGCTTCTGTGAATATAGTAGAAAGTAAGATTCATTTGCCTCTAATCAATCTAATCATCATGGGATATTTTCATTCTTTTGAGGAGCTTGGATGGGAAAAAGATGAAGGGGCAAGCAGAGGGTGAAATGTTATAGAGTACTGAGAAAAAACACGGTTTGAGTAGATATATTTGTTGAACATAAGAACAGCTTGATTCCACCTTCGCCCCTCATCGAGTGTGTTGCACATTTTGGACTTCACCATTAGCCCAGTGCAGGCCCAGCTCATCTCAGTGCCCAGGATCTTGGGAAAACTTCATTCTTCAGAGTTGAAACAGGCGCAGTTTGCAACTTCTTGCAGGCACGTCCAAGGGCAGATCTGCTATTGCTAACGAGGGTTAGGCCCAAGGCGAGCTTTTGGCAGGTATCAAATCCTCCTTTCAAGCCAAGAAGTTCCCACTACTAGAGAGCAACACTATGGTCTACTTAAGTTTTGTAAGCTGTTAATGAGTCACTTGATATCAGCCAGATCAGTTCACTTACATGGAAAAGGCTCCTATTTCTCCTGGTGGCATTGACTTCGGCGTGTAGAGCAGGGGAGCGCGGAGCTCCAGTGACTGATCCTTCCTACACTCGGTTGCACAAGGGTACGGCAGCACGATGGACTCATCTCAGATTCCTTCGGGAGGTGGTGACAGAGCTCCACCTTAATGAGTTCATCGCCCTGCCAGCATTCTTTCCACACCCAGGTGCCCATGTTGGCAAAGCTGCGCCCCACCAGTTCGCTGGAAAATGTTCCCCAGGCTTATTTAACAGGCTACAGATCTCAGGATGCTCGCCCAGCTCCTCATTTTTGCTTGGCCTTGGTTGACAGTCCGGTTGTGTTTACAAGCAGAGCTGAGTCTGCTGGTTTGGTGTTGGGGAAGGAGGGCGGTGGGGAGATGCAGGGGACCAGATTAGTTGCCAGGGCTCCTACTAGGCCAAGTTTTGCACAAGTTATCCCGTGTGCAGGTGGGTGGAGGGAGGAGCCAGTGCCTTAGCCCGTGCCTGAGGCTCTGGTGAATATTATACCAGCTCTGTTTACCAAAGCTGTGCTTAAATGACTGCAGAGCTACATCACATCTTTGTTTTTCTTTTTGCCTCTGGATCGCATGCGCTGGCCATAGAGTTAACACCAAATAGCATCACTTGGTCTTCTGGTGTGAATCCAGCGTTGGATGCATACTTTGCAAAGTAGTTGCAGAGCTGAGTACGTTCTTGGCATTGCCTCTGCCAACGTACTCCGATTTTCTGCAACAACTTAGTAATTTAGCTGTTTATCTCTGTTTTGAGTTACCCTTATCTCAACCAGAAGTGTCTTGCTGCTTGAAATAGGTCCCTCACCTTTGTTTGTCTGACACTGCATGTTTCCCTTCTGCAAGACAAGTGCCCGTTGTCGTGTTCTGGAGATGCACCTTCCACACCTCTGGTGTCCAGGAGCGTGGAGCTGCTGGAGATCAGACCTTCGCAGATACCAGCCTGCCCCTTCCCTGCTGGCAACACGCTCCACAGCTGGGGAACACAACTGATCACTCCTTATAAGAATTTAAGACAGAAGGGGACCTCTCGAGACATCTGGTTACGCTTTGCCATCACAGTGCAACATGTCCCACTATGGCATTCCTACATTTGCCTGCGTTTGGGCAAGGTGGGTGGATGTCCCCAGCAATCACTGGGAGGGGGTAATAAAACCAGATAACTGTTTAACGTGGTTATTAGTTCTATGGCTTAAGGCCTCGAAAGCTGTGATAGTTCCCATCAGATGTACTTGGGGAAATCATGGGGCTGGGTTAGCATCACCCACTTTCTGTGAACAGGGACCGATTTATTTTCTGCTGGAGTTACGAACAGCGAAACCAAAGCAGGGCAGTGAAGTGATTCGTGCCACGTCACAGAGAAGGTCCAGGACAAAGCCCAGATGGGAACAAGCACCTCTGAGCTCCCAGCTCTCCTTGTCATTGAGCAGACATCGTTGAGCTCTGGGACCACCTGTCCCAGAGCCATGTGAGGCCAAGAGAATCAGTATGTGCAGAGAAAAATTGCCTGATGATACAAGAAGGGAAATTTTCTCCTCTTTCTAAGCTTGAGATCTGCTCTAGCAGCTAATCCTTGCTTTAATAGTGGCATCATTGTAAAATACACCTTTGAGCCTCCATCATCCTTGGGTACCTCTCCAGGTACTTTTCCAGGCACCTTTATATGAACCTATTACTGCGGGCACCAGCTTACGTTGAGTTTTTATCCCAAAAGTGGTTCTTGGCTGCCAAGATCTCCATATAATAGATATGCAGAAGTCTGGATCCCACTGCAAGGCCCTTCCAAACCAAAGGCGTGGGGAGATGTCTGTACGTGGGCTCCCCCCGAGGCTGCTTGACGCACCTCCCAACCACAACTGGGAAACGGCGCGAAGCGAGCTCAGCAAAGCACTCGCAAGAACTGGGCAGGAAGCGGTGATTTTGGATAAAATCAGGTTCATTTCTTCTTGAACCAAAACCCACATCTCTGCAGAGACCCTGGTTGCTTTGTCTCAGGTGTGCACCCAGAGAGGATGGCCGTCTGGCGAGCAAACTGGAAATGAGAGTCTCCCAGCTGGTTGCGATAAACTCTATCAGCCAACAGACACCTGAGGAAGGCATTTCCATTTCTGTGGTCCCAGGTCAGGATAACGTGTTTCTAAATCCACACTTACTTTTTCTTTATGTTACTGCGTGGCATCTCCAAGTGGTTTAGCTGCCCCCACTGTAATTTTCCACACCTAGCTGCCTTGGATTGCTTTTTTTAAGTCTCACCTTAACTCTGAATTTATTTGGGTTTGTTTTTGTTCGTATGATAATCACAACATTCTTTTGATAAATTTCTTTTTAAGCCTTGATTTACTGAGATTTGCTTGCAACCTTCATTCCAGTTTACCATTTTTTGTGCGTGGGGATATTTGAAATGAATATAATTATATTTAATAGCTTTTGCAGGTCCTAAAGCATCTTTTGATTTGAGTCCTAACTTTTGTTATTACCCCCCACACACATACACGCCTTTTTAGATATTCTCTGTTTAACCTATGCCTAGAGATTAATTAAAGTGTCATTAAAATGCCTTTAGTAAGTTTTGTGTCCTACATGCCTGGAAATACTTTTTTTCCCACAGTCAGAATTGTTGTGCTTGTACCAACAATAACCGGCATGTGGCTTGTTTTGTAGATCGCCATGAGATATGATGAACGCTCCAAATTAGAAGAAAACACATTCATTTTTTGGATGCCTGTTCAAAGTTTTTTTCAGGAATAGTCACTAGTTTTTCATTCACATCTCTCCATCACTTCTGGCCAGCAATGACACTGGGGCAGAGCACTCGCTCAGGAGCATGGGGGTGAGTCCCGCATCAGCAAAATGGAAATATAGGATCTTCCCAACAGGGCAGAGTTTTGATCCATCCATACATTTTCAAGCTTGGAGTGTTTAAATGTGTGTAGTCAGGTACAAAGTCTCCCTCCTCTTGCAATAACTCTGCTTGGGGAGAACCCATAACTGGAAGTTAATCTGGATTAGAGTGTGTATGCCAGGAGTAGGTTTATCTACAGCCAAATCCTACAGCTGCCCTTGCAAAAGTGGAGCTGGTCAGAGGATGGGGATGGATAAACTCTGCCCATTGATATTGATGACCACAAAAACTAATGAAGGATGGGATAGATATGCATGACATGGGAGTAGAAATTAGAAGATCTTGGCATTTCCCCAGGCAAGGAGCAGGACCAGTCAAGGTATTAAAGTAAATAATAATGGGACACTGTTATTAATGTAAATAATTTGGGACGCTATGCAAACCCAGCTCAGTGCCCTCTTCTCCCGCCTTTTCCACCTCCTTAAGAGGATTAAATACATATATATATATGCATATATATATATAAATGTGTGTGTATATATATATATAAATATATATATACATATATACATACATATATATATATATATATATATATATATATATATATATATATAAATACCCATATGAACAGCTGGGATAGAAAAACAAACCCCAAATTGCACAGCCTCCCCAAGGACCTATTTCATGTCTTGGTAACACTTTTTTTAGATGGAAACCTGGACGCTGAGCTCCTCATTCCCAGTTCCTTGGGAGCCAAAACGTGACATCGGGCTGGAAATCAGGTTCTCGTGCAAAGTCAGAACTGGCTTGGAGGTGCCATGGCTGCTTTCTGGCATAATTTCCACCAGAAAAGGAGCTGAGACTTACAGTATCCCAGAGGTTTTCAGCCAGGGAGCCGAGCTTTGAGTCCTCCTCATCCTCTTGCTCAGCGAGATGCACCAGGAAAGCTTCATTCAAAGGGTCATGGATGTTTTTAGCAAGGAGGTTGGAGTATGGAGGGTGTTGGTCTCTTCTCCCAAGTAGCAAGTGATAGAACAAGAGGAAATGGCCTCAAGTTGTGCCAGGGGAGGTTTAGACTGGATATTAGGAAAAAATGCTTCATGGAAAGGGTTGTCAGACATTGGAACAGGCTGCCCAGAGCAGTGGTGGAGTCACCATCCCTGGAAGGGTTTAAAAGGCATTTAGGCGAGGTTCTCCAGGACATCGGTTAGTGCTAGAGTGAGGTTATGGTTGCACTCAATGATCCTGAGGGTCTCTTCCAACTGAAATGATTCTGGGATTCTATCTCAGTGCAGCTCCTGCAGTTTCCTCTCCTAAAAGACACAAGAACAATAAAACAAAAAAATGACACAAGAAGAACAAAACAAAACAAAAAATTGGGAGCAAATTACTAACTTCTCAGGGAAGATGGCACTGAAGATAGTGTAATTATAACCTTTTTCAACAGCTGAGAGGAGCTGGGTCGTTTCATGGCCTGACTTCTAAGCCTTGACAGGTTATACAGCCATAGGCTTTGCAGAGCTTCTGCCAAGCGATTCTCTCCCTGCTGGTAATTTGTTAAACACGAGCTGAGGCTTCGCAGGCTGGTGCATCGGTGGGGACACCCTTGGGACATCACCCGGGAGCATCGTGGGCAGACCCCGTGGCCCCTCTTCTCCTCTCATGACTCAGGGACACCACATCACCTCTCAATAACAATTCCATCTTTTGTAAGAGGGCTGAGAGCAACCCACCTTGCAATTAGCAGGTTGTTTGGGGAGAAATGCTAATAAGCACCCTGAGGAAGGCGAACCTGGGAGGGAGGCGGATGCTGCCTTGACTCAGCGTCCTCCTGGGGCGGCGGGGGGAGAAGGATGCTCCGGATCTGCTGGACGTGATTTTGCGACACAGCCTTGCTCACCCTCCATTTCCAAAGACTCTTGGGGCACCCCATCCTGGATGAGCTGGTGAAGAGCCCTGGAGGAAAGGTGACTGCTGGTTTTGGACTGGGGTTGACCACTGACACCCTCTACCTGTGAATTTTTTGCAGCCTCTCGGCCTTTCTGCTGCCACTTTCCTTTTCATCCTTTGCTTTTCTAGTGGGTACCACTTGGCAGGAGTGCTGGAAAAACCTTAGCAGACCACCTTTGGTTCAGAAACAAAGGGTTGCCATCAAAAAAAGATCCCAGGTCTTCAATCCTGTAGCCTTCAACCCCTCCATCCCCCTCATAGGTCAGTGCCGTGGGTTATAATTTGTGCTACAGTAGCTCCAGTCAGGACCTGGGGTATTATTTATCGCATTTAGTACCTGCCATCAGTCATGAAAACTTAACAAAGACCCTATTGGGTTTATCTATAGGCAGCTAAACAAACGTATCTTGCTCTCCCGTTATCTTCTTGTTAACAAAACACTATCAGGATGTTCTAAACATCAGCATTTACTGCACAAGAGCTCTTTATCTGGCATGATATATAGAGAGCCCATCAATTAGTGCAGGGGGATTGGCAATACCTGCCACGCTTCGTTCAGAAGTCCCAGCACCATCCCAGGGCTACATCACAAGTAAATACTCTTGTGTATTTCCCAGCCTTGAGCATCCCTGCATGAGCTGCGAGAGCTCGTTATGAGCAGAAATCATGATAAATATATATATATATATATATGTATATTTAATATCAATCCAGGCAGGCTGAAGACTTTGCATAGAAGGAGAGATGGAAGAGCAGCCAGGGTGCTGGATGGTGTGGGGGATGGGGAAAAAGTAAACAGGTTTTTATTCAGAAAGCCTGGATGTGGATTAGGAATATAGTGAAAAAAGCCAGGAGATAGCATGTCCTCCTGACAGCAAGGCCTTGGGTGCAGGATCTGTCCCTCTTGGGTCCCTACACTGTGATGTCACATTGGTGGAGCAAGCTTCACTCTTGCCCACCATCATCTCAAAGAGGTGGACATGGCAGGTCTTGGACACCAACCACCTGGGATCCAGGGAAGCTACTTTCTCCAAACACCTCTGCTAAATCCTCCCCAGCAGAGGAACCTCTTCACCCCACGCCATAAACCACTCAGCTGCGTGTCAGCTGGACCGATGGTGTTTCACCCTCCCCTGTGGTGGTTGCATCGTAGTGGGAAAGTGATTCTCCAGATAAATGGTCGTTTGGGAGGTTTAACTCCAGCTCCTGTTTGTCTCTGATTATTTGAATATCTTGCAAAACAGAAACTTTGTAAACACGCACACGACCTGGTTTGGAAACCACTGGGGCTGTCTCCAAGTGGGGGTTTCCTTCTGGGAGATGCTTTCCCCTAGGTGGTTCTCCAAGCTCTGGACTTCATGCACTTGCATGTGGTTGGACTCATGTGGACTTCTCAGTAATTTCAGTGCCCTCATGTATGTAAGAAAAGAAGCTGAATGTTTAGAAGTTGATGATAGTTTTTTGTTTGTTTGTTTGTTTTTAGTTCCAGAACAAAAATAAAGGGAGAAACAGTGGAGGAGCCAGGGCTGGGTTGACCTCTGCCTGGCTTTGAATAGGTGGCATCAAACATTTAAACGAAATAGGTGATAAAACCAGTGAAGCCAGTGACGGGAGCTGGAGAGGGCAGATGGAATCAAAGCTTTGGGCCAGGCTGGTGCAATTAGGAGTGTGTTTTGTAGCGAGCTGAGCAGGACACTGTAGGAGGGAGGCCAGAGAGGTGCAGCAATACAGAGAGATAAGATCCTGGAGCAGCGCTGGAGCTGTCTGGACAGAGAAGAGTAGGAGGCACCATAGCTTATCACCGTGGGCCATCTTCTCCTCCTCTTTCACATCCACAGCAGACCTGATGCCGCAGGACTGTCCGAGCAGCCACCCAACCCTCGCCCGTCCCTGCATCACCTGTCAGGCATCGTGTCTGCAAGACCCATCGCAGCGGGGTGGGGGGCTCTGTCCCCACAAGGAAATGCAGACCTCCAGAGGTGTTTAGCTGCCTGAGAACAGAGACAGAAAGAGGTTATAAATATCTGCAGGCCAAGGAGTTGTGATCCCAGGCGCTGAGAGGTGGTGGAGCTGGTGGTCAGCGGCTGCTGGACGTGGATGTTTAGCTTCAGTGCTAAATTCACGAGTCCACGAAAAGGCATTTGTGCCTTTATCCTCGCTGTTCCCAGTGGGAAAGGGCTGCTAAAAGCCAGCCCAAAGCGCCGCATCGCATTCAGTCTCCAGAGGCGAAGGATGGGGCTGAAATAAAATCCAGCAGCCTGGCCCCATATGGGCAAAGCCCGGCTGGTGGGGAGGGAGCACCTCAGGTTTGCGGGGTCCCGCTCCAGCAGTGCATTAACCCATTGTCCTCTTACAGCCAGAGCTGGATTTAACACCCTTAAACCAGCTCCTAAGACCACGAGGAGGGTCCCCTGTGAGTTATACCTGGAGCCAGGAAGCCCAGCTAAGGAGCCAGGTAGAAACTGGACTTAAAAAGAAAATCATACCAGCAAGGGGGTGGTCATTGCCGACGATTATTTAGTTGTTTGTTTTTGGGAGGTGCTTGGTTTTGCAGGGCAAATCTCTGTGTGGGTTTTACATTCAAATATTCACCTCACACCGCTCTGATACCGTCGCTGTTGGCTGTTTTTTCCTCCAACTGCTATTAAAGTTACTATTTGATAGGAGAACAAAAGACAAATAGGAATCATTGGTGCAAAACCTTGCCATCTAAGCCTGATCTTTCTGGACCAGGAACTGTAAGCCCCTGATCTGTGTGATATATAGTTTGGGTACAATAATATCTGCTACAGTTATTATTACCTATATTACAAAGATGTCCCGTCCCCCCCAAAAAAAAGGAAGAGATTGCACACGTGCCAGCTACTTTCTCTGTTAAGGGGAAAAAAAAGAAGAATAAAAGTTTAATAAACGTGTGCTGTGTTGTGGATGACTTTGTGGCGACCTTTGTTGCAAATGGCCTATGCATGCGGAATAATGGTCTCCGTGCAGAGAGGGAAATGGCTTAGTGCTATCATCGTTGCCTCGGTAACCATCAGAGTCTCCATCTAGCAGAGAGAAATGAGTTATGAAAAGGCTTGAGTGAAGAAGGGATTAACACATGATCCCAGGGACAGCATGTCAATCAAAATCAGCGGAGAAATTACACTGCTCTATTTGAGAATGTCTCCGGAAACGCAGCCTTAGTGTGTGGATGTATGTGGATGTATGCAGGCATGATGGAGAAATGTATAGCTTGGAGCCTTGTAGGGAATATATATATATTTTAAAATAAAGATAGTGCAAGATATCTACGAGCGCTGGTGTGCACATGTACAAGGACTCCCTGTGCACGCTCTGCCTATATGTTCATGTCCAAACATACATATGAGGCATCTCTCCATAGGGCCACACCTTTGCAATGCCCATATGATGGACGGCGCTGCACTCACTGGGCTCCAGGCTACCCCAAGCAGCCAAGCAAATGAAAACCACTAGAATAAAATTTTTAAAAAATCTATAAATAAAAATACTTATTTGATCCTGAAATTTGTTTGTCTTCTCTCCCATCCTCACCGGGTTTCGTTAACCTGTCCCTGATGGCATCCATCGGTCCTGCAGGACAGCCCAGGGCTGAACCCCCTGAAGTCCTTTGTGCACCTCCAAAAGGGAGAACAGAAGGAATTGGTTCCCCTATAACATACCCAAAATGCAAACACCGGGGAAATATGGAGACCACAGCTTCAGACTGAGGGCCTCGGTGCCTTCACCTGAATATCTTCTATCAGCGTCTCACTCCTAAGCTCTGCAACTTGTAGGTCAAGGGCACTGGAACACAACTCACGATTAACTCCCTCTTGGTTTTAGCCGTGGCAAACTCTGCGGTAGTTACAACCCCCGGCGCTGCTCAGCCGTGTGTAGCTGTGCACACATTTCCTATGGTGATTGTTTGCCTTGATTCAGCTGAGGAGCTTTACATTCCCTGAGACCAGAGTGAGTTTTCTGCTAATGTCGGGAGGAAAACGTGATTGCTGGGAAGGGAGAGCTCGTGCGGCTTCGTACCTGAGGAGTGTGGCTGGAAAAGGCCTCGAGTATTTGTTCTGTTCAGTGGCCACTTTGGTAATAGAAAACTTTCTCTTCCAGGAAATTCTCTCTCTCTCTTTTTTTTTTAAGCAGACGATTATTACAGGAAAGGTAAAATTTCTCTTTGGTTTCTTCGCTGCCTGCTGAGTCTCCCAGCCTGCCCCCATGCTGAGAAGTACAAGAGCACTCGGGAAATGGATTTGACCCCCAAAAACTTTGCTGGATCACCCAGCCCTCCACAGACCCAGGTTCTCCCAGCACATCCTACTCATACACGCTCATGGCCACAGCATGGACCCCTCGCACCCATGGTCCTGCACCCCCGTGTGAACCCCGTGCACAGCTCATCCTACACCCACAGCTGGCCCACCCTTTGTGCAGTTTGTTGCTTTGCATCCCTATATGTTCCTTGTGTGCGTCACCTCTTCACCTGTCCCCAACCTGCCATACCCCATCACCACAGGCAAACTCTTCCATACATCCCTAACGCACAGACACATATGGCATTTCCCTCACCCCCTTACAGCCCTCACTCCAACACACACATCACCCCCAGGACCACAACCCCGTACCCAGGTTCTCAGCCCTGCCCTCATGCACCCTTTGCACAAATGTACCCTCTTGGATGCATTTTGGGGGTTTTGGGGTTTTCCCCCTGCACACAAACACCATGTAGCCCCCTCCACCCACATGTTACAACCCCCCCAACACATCTTCAAACCCTTACAGCTGCACCCACTCACCCAGTGTGCACCCACCTGCACCCTGCAGCCTCCCATATAAAACACCCAGAATCAAGCCCAAACGTGGATGCCATCAAAATACACGCATTGTGCAAATACTCCCAAACATGCTCCCCCCTGCTCCCCGATGGACAAAGGCAGCCCCAGCCTAGCCAGGGTCACCAGTAAACCCTCCACCAAGGGTTTCCATGACCCTCCAGCACTCTGAAACCCTTGACCCTGGCTTTCTGGGGTTCTCCAAGCCCCGCGTCTCTCCCCACACCCCATCCTCTTCCTTCCCACCCTCCCTCCTCACTTTCCCTTCTCTTGGGTTTATTTCCCCTCGTCTCCCACTCCTTCTCCCCTTTCCTTCTCTCTCCCTCACCACGTCCCCAGCCTCCCACACAAGTTTAAAGCCATCAGCCCAGCCAACGGTTAACCAAATCGCCTTGACCTCTCTGCTATTTGATATTCGCCTCCTTGACACTCATTTAGGAGCGCGCAGCGGTAAAGCAGACATTGGACAAGTCCAGCCTGAAACCAAAGCCCTATGAAAGGAGGAGAGAGATCAGAAGAACCTGATAGCTAGGAACTTGTTCTCTCCAAAGGCTTTCTGGACATTTTAGCCTGGATCAGGGGTCCGTGGAGCGCCAGTTCGTCGCCAAGCAGGGTGTAAACGTTAAATGTTAGCTATTTGTTCCAGAGATTGGCATGAAGATCGAGCCTTTCTGCCTCCTCTCCCCGCCTGGCCCCCCTCCCGCAGTCTCTCCAGCCCGTCCAGAGTCTCACAGACACTCATTCATTAGCGGTTTAATAACCCTCCCGACGTGATAACATCCTTTACTCCTGGCTCTGTGAGCGGAGGTGACCCTGGGGGGGGTGGGGTGGGGAGATGGGGGCTGCTCACTCGAGATGCTGTGGGGCGGGGAGGGGGCTCAGGGGTACCGGGTGGCCAGTACGAGCTGCCCCTGATGCAATTGCGGGGTGAGGAAAAGCATCTTCCCCCCACCCCCTAAAAAATAAAATAAAAATAAAAATAAAAATAAAAAAATAACAAAACTCAACTTTGGTGCTCAAGTCCCCAAAAGCTCTCAGGGTCCCCAAGCCCGGAGACGCGGGGACACACCCGCTGCCCATCCTGGTCCCCCCCCCCGGCGCCCCGTGTCCCCGGCCCCACCGCCCGACCCCCGGGCGCCCATCTCGGATGATGCAGAGATATTGGTGGTACCTCACCTGATCAAGCCCCATATTATTGTTAAATGGCTCTAATTTCAACGTTTATCGCATTTGCCCCGTAACTGCGGATCCAGGCATCTGAAGCAACCTTTCGAAACTCTGATTAGTTCAGCTTCGTTCAGTGCCTTTTCCTCCCTCTCCTTTCTCCCCATCATATTTTTTTCTCCCCTCGCTCCCTCTCTGCGCGACTTTCATGCTCTGCAGATAAGATATAAAATACTCTATCGGGATACTGCAATATTAAAGATCAAAAGTGGCATCAATTGAAGACCAAACGCACGGAAAACAAAGGGGAAGGCTGGGAGATGTTCATCAGCTAATTACAACTGCAAATATTATGCAAATTTATCTTGGCACAGAAACGGAGAAAGCGAGTTTAAGTGCGGAGATAATGCTGGAATATTGAATGTTCAGCTGAGGGTGGGACGTGGTCCAATAAATTCATCTGAGGGAGAACCGGTATTATATATATGTATATTCCTATCACGTCATCTACACTTCAGACTGGGGGGGGGGGGATGGGATCAAAAATTGCGGTTATAATTGATACTTGAAATTCCTTGACAAATATTGCAGGGAATATACGGTGGAGGAAGAGCAGCGAAGCAGAGATTGCCGTTCGGATGGGTTTTGTGAAACACCGCATATATAATGATGAACCTATAGCAGGGAGACCGTGCATTTGCAACACGGACACGGGTGGTGGTGGCGGGAAGGTCTCCCTCACTCAAACCCCCAAGTGTGAGCCTTCCTCTTTAGGCAAAGGGAATAATAATAATAATAATAATAATAATAATAATAATAATAATAATAATAATAATAATAATAAAGTTATTTTCCACCCTCATTTCAGAAGCCTCTCCAGCTTCCTGGAAAAATAAAAAGGACGGAGCTGGACCTGGTTAATGATTAAACACGGTCCCTGTGCCGTGAGAGCCAAGAAGGGATGAGAGGGAGCCAGGGAAACTTAAACCAAGGCAGAACAGATCTGCCAGCACCTGTCCCCAGAAAATTTAACATCAGGAGTGCCTGTACACAAAGGAAAAATAATATATAAAAAAAACGACGCTCAGCAAATTGACCACGAAGAGGATTTTAGGCACCATTTTCTCTCTGGTGCTGCCCAAGAAACGGAGAGGTGGGGATGCTCTAACGGGGGGTCAGGAGCACCCCCAGAACGTCGGGAGGATTTTGGGGGTGGGTTGAGTCTTTATCATCGTTAACCCACGCGGCGGTTCAGTCGACTTTTGGGCTGCGTTGTTATTGCAATGGGAATCTCCCCACTCCAACCCACCCCCTAAAGGGGGGCAGTGGGGGTTATTCACCGCAAAAAATATCTGAAATGCATCTTATCCCTGCGCAGGTGAGGAGGCGAAAACCGCCTGCTCCTTCCCTTCAAGGATTCCAACGAACACATTCAAACCCAGCAAAATATCAGCAGATCTTCCCCTCCTCAGGCACACGAATATCAATAATTCCAGGTGATTTGCCCCCCTCCCCTTTTCATTTCTGCAGCCAGAAACACAGAGCAGCGTTCATTTGCATACAAAGCAACCCGCGGAGTTTCTCCAGTTTATAAGACCAAAAAAAAAAGGAGGGAGAAACACAGGGAGAGAAAGGGGAGAGACTCACAGCAGAAATCTTATCGATTTTTTGCTATGCATGTATTTATTTGGCAACGGGGCGGGGAGAAAATTGAACATTATTGGCAGCCCTGCCTTCTAGGAAAAAAAAGAAGGAGAGAAAGAGATGCAAATTGTGCTTTATCGTAACCCGGCTCCGTGCTTTAGTCAATGTTTATGATATATTATCTCCCCCTTAATAAAAAACAAACCATGTAAAATCTCGCAGTCACTGACAGGAGAAACTCTGGTCGATTTTCTGAATTCCAGTCTGAAAGTGACACACTAATTAAAGCGCCTCATGCCCCCAACTTATTATTAGTAGTAGTATTATTATTATTGTTATCAGATTTACCTTATATTTTTCCCTTAAAAAAATCCGTTTCGCTCCCCCCAGGATAAAACTGAACTAAAATAAGGACCCCCTTCTTTTTCTTTTTTTTCCCCCAACGTTGCCCATCGCTTTCCTCCATCAGATTCATTGTGATGTATTAGATGCAATAAATTATCCCATGTAACAAAACATTGGGAGCTGAAAGGGTGATAATCTGGAAAGCAGAGATAAGGATTCATTATTCCGAATCATTATGAATCCAACGTTGCCTCTGACTTCTTTCTTAATCAGCTCCTCTGATCCTGGATATGTGAGCAGCACAGATAAGGAAAGAGTCATTTATAATTCTGTACCTCGTCTAATATTTTAAATAAAGTCAGAGGCAAGAAAACGCTATAAAACACAAGCAAGAGGCGGGCTCCGAATGAAATATCACTTCGATGTTGTTAGAGCCGCAGTAAGATTTAATTAAAATTCTCCACTTCCACGTGCTTTATATATTTTTTATAAATATATTTTGCACCTTGGCTATAATGGATGGGAATTCGCAACTGAGGCTATTTATTTGGGTCTGGGATTTGACTTTATTTCCAAGTCCCTCATTTGGCTGAATGGAAGATGTGGACGAGGTGGGGGGGATTATTTTAATTTCCGAGGTTCCCCCCCGGCCTCGTTCTCCCTCCCTACCGTTCACACAAAGTCATTAGGTCGATCCCACCAATGTAGGAGGCTGCGTTTAATGGAAATCGTTTTAAAGCGAATATACGCTGCGCACACAAAGCACAGGATCGATGCCAAACCGGCTGATTTGGGGAGATCAAGCCAAGGGCCCTTTCTCCCCCTCCTCGGAAACGAAGATTGCAACGATGATATTAAAAACAAAATCCTAAAACAGTGTTTTCACAGCCTGGGAGGTGGAAATTATTGATTATTGACAACTTTTCTCCGGGGTGGGGTCAGAGGAAGGCGGGTTTTCTCTCCAGAGCAGACAAGGTAGTTTAATTATAGCGAATAAACCACCCCTAACCTCCTTTCTGTAACCGGCGGAGCGGTTATCGCTAACAATAACGTATGGATTATATTTATGGAGGGTCCGACTGCAAATCTTGGATCGGGAGGAGCCGAAATCGATTGTGTGTGTGTGTAGGTATTTATTTCGATGTATACGCGGCTCAGCGTGTGCCAGGAGGAGAGCAAGAGATGGGATTAGCCATAGGCACTCAGAGAACCACAGACTCCCCCATTTAGTTGGAAAACGCATAGAAAAACAAAATTTAAAAAAATATATATCCTATATATATGGAATATAAATATGCACACATCCACCACACACAAATACATATATTCCGCATACATACACAAGGAAAAAATACGTGTGTATATATATATATATACATGTATTTATTTATTTAAATGACCTCTGGCTACCTGACTACTGCTTTTAATGTATATTCGGACCTAAACTGCAGACATCAGGGAAGGTCTGTGATATGTGTGATAAACCCCGGGTGCCATTTAAAGCCTCATTAGTTATGTTTAACCTTTGAATCACCAGCCATCATAGCTGGGAATGAACTTCACGGTGTGGGGTGAATGCGAGAGGGGGGTCTGGGTGTGTGTGGATGCGCCTGCGCTTCTGCCCAAATTTCCTCTTCCCAGCCCCCCATCCCGCCCCCATCAAGCCCCAGCCAGGGGAACGGAGACAATAGAGCAGGGACTCCGTCTCCATGGGCTTCCAAAGCGTTTTTTTCAGGAGAATCCTTGATATTTCGTTTCCCCGTTTCCACGATGTTCTCAGTCATCCAGCTCCCTCACCCTTCCCTTTATTTTATTTGCTTTGATTTTTAATCCTGGACAGTTTTGGAAGGATCCGCCAACATCGTCTTCCACGCTGATCTCGCCTCCCTTTCCCAGGGATTTTCCCTGTCCGGTGATGGGGAACACAACCCAACAGTGTTTTTAGCCATATTTTCATTTTTTTTTATTATCTGCAAGGATTTAGCTCCGGTTCCTCCACTCGGTGAAAAACACACAAGCCTCGTGGCTTTAAAACACTCGTTTTCGAAGCCTTTCCCTAGCAAAAGCCACATTTTTTAGCGAGGGTAGACGGGCTCGACCCATCTTCGCAGCTGTTGGGGTGCCCGAACTGTTTCCATCGGTGCTTCTCGGTGGGAAGTCTCCCTTCGCAGCTCTAATTAGCTTTAAGTTATTACCTTAATTGAATGTGTATTCTAAAGATAGAATTGGGAGGCGATCGCGTTACCTTTCACCTTATAGAGTCACTCTAGAAGCGGAGATAGCGAACGCCTAACGTCAGCAGAAAAAGGGGGAAAAAAAACCCGTCCAGGAGTAGGAGTATATATGTATTTTTTTCCTTGAGTGATCAATTTTCGCCCCCGTTTCTGAAGCGCCGGGTTGCGCCGGGACTCAGCGCCGTCGGGATGCGCAGGATCTGCGCCGGGTACCGCGGAGATGGGCCGGGGGGGCGGTTCTGCGTCCCCCCAAAACGTAATGGGGGGTCTCCCACTCGTGGGGCCCGAGGGCTGCTACACGCACCTCGTTTACTCCCTCGAATAGAGCTCTTGTGTTTTATTCTCGTGAGAGCGTTTCACGCCAGTGATGAATGTGGGGTTTGATGTTGAACTTGGGGGTGTGCGTGTGTGTTTCTCCCCCCCCCCTTCCCCACTTTTTTCCACCTTCCCACTTCTCTCATCCCGGGAAGTGCTGCCCACGATGCGTTTTTCGTAGCTGATTCTCTGGGTCTTGTCCGGCTTTGCTGACAGATGCCCCCCTACACGGGGTGGGGGGGGGGGACGGAGGCCGGGGGAGAAGGGGGGTTTTGAAGAAATATATATAATAAAAGAATAATAATAAAAAAGAGCATCCATCATCAAACAGCGGGGAAGTTTCCTTGCAAGCAAATCTGCCGGTGGATCAATGAAGGAGGGGCACACAGAGGCTACAGCACTAGGTTTTGGGGACTGACACAAGTGGGGGGTTAAATGTGGAAAATCAGTGCCCCTCCCGCCAGTCCCCCATCTCCTGTCATGGCTGCAAGATTTGGGGAATCCCCTGGAGCCTGCGGCGTGGCCACAGTCTGGCTCCCAGGCTTCTCCCCCCGCCCCACAGCAGTTTCGGGGGGACTTTTGTCTTTCCCCCCTCCTCCCCAGCCCTCGAAATCCCCCAAGTCTTCGCTGGGAGGTGGAACTGGGGGGCAGGCGGGGGCTGCAGCTCCCCACGGCGTGTCCCGTTTGCTTCGCACGGAGATCGTGGGTTCAAGCCCGTCCTGGCCCTGGGAGGACAGATCCCCGGGCTGGGTCGAACCCCCAAGGTCGGTATCTCTCTGCAGAGCTGCCAAGAGCCTTCCTCGTCGCGATGAAGAGGAGGGGACACGGGGGACAGGGGGTAGTGACCCCAGCTCTCGGAGTGCCAAGGGATGCGTGTGGATTATGGTTATTTTTTTTTCTGCCCATATTCTGGAGCCTTACACAGACACATGTTCAAAATAATAGTTAAAAAAAAATAATGTAAAAAAAAATAATAAAGGAAAATAGGGTGAATAGAAGTCTGTCTCGAGGAGGAGGGGGGACGGAAAAGAAACAGCTCCTCGTAGCTAATGTCACCGCTTTTCCTCGAAAGCTTTCAGTGCAAGCGGAGAGAGCCCCGGCGTTATTTGTATGATCGTATGCTTAATTGTATTTATTTTTTTCCCCTTTCTCTTGCAGGCGTTGCAGCCTCACGGCAGCGACAGTTTCTCCCGGGACGGGTTACATCACGCTCACACCTCTGCGAGCCCCAGTACCTGGCACATCCCCCCCGCAACCAGGCCCTGCCCCTGTCCCCCCCCGCCACCTCCCCGCCCCATGTGATTCCCGGGATGGGTGTGTAAAGAAATGGCCCATCATATTTCTCTCACTCTTTCTCTGCCCTTTCCCAACCCGGAAGAGCTCTGATCTTCAGCCCAGCCCGGAGGAGGAGGAGGAGGAGGGCAAGGGTGGGCGTTTGGAGGATGCGGCTGCCCCAGCTTTTCCCCCTCGCTGGGAGCTTTGGAGATGCCAACAGCCGCGGCTCCGCTGCTCCCGCACGGCTGCCCTGAGAGCTCCAGCAGAGCGGGACAGAATAAAAAGCGTCTGCCCAGGTCAGTGAATGCTCCCGTTTGTGTGTCTGTATGTTCCCCCACCTTTCTTCTTCCCTTTCTTTTTTTTTAATTCCTTCATCTCCTCCTTTTTCTCCTTCTCCACGTGGAGGGAATTAGGATAGGGATTTGGGCTCAAAGGGCAGCAGCCGCCGGCTTGAAACTCAACCCTTATTACTTGCGGTGTGTGTGTGGTGAGGGGGGGGACGGAATTTGGTTTTCCCGGTGACCTTGGGGAAAGGCACCCCCCCCTCCCGCCCCGGAGGGATCCGAAATTTGGGAAGCGGGTGAGAAAAAGCTGTTTTACCTCTGGGTGTTAGGAGCAAAGGAGAGAGGCTGGGATGGGAGACATGGCATTGTCATAATTGGTTGCGAAATAGTCATCTCAGGACGGGAAGGGATGTATCTTTGTATGGGGGATTGGGGCCTTTCCGTGTCTGGCTTCGTACCTATGTGCATATATCTTTATATATACAGACCAACATACGCGTACCACTTATATTTTTGTATACAGCGGTGTCCGTCCGTGTGCCGGTATATGCTAGCTCAGCTGCGAGCAGCAGGACGTCTGCGTTTCCATACTATTCCTGTGTATAATACCCACCGATGTTGATTTGCTTATGTTAGGTCAGTCCGTGCTGTATAGCACATAATATATACCGTATATTTAGCACGATATATTTTTATGTTAAAATAGGTATAGAATATAATATATAACAAACACATTATGCTTCTAATATGATCTAATTAGGACGATCTTCCACCCGTTTTCTGCGGATATTCCTCTTTTGATACCTTGCAAACCCAAATCACAGCTACCCCAGCCGCGGAGGGGGGATGTGCCGTAAAGACAGGCTGAGGTGAGGGAGGGGTGGCTCCGCTCCGGGACCCCGCACCGGAGGGATCGGTCCTGGGCTTCGGCAGGACTCGATGCCCGAAAAACGAGAGGAGACTTTCCCCTTTCTCTCGGCATTCCTGGGTTTAGTTGTCTTTCCTCCTTTCCCTCCTCGTAGAAAATGTTTCCACTGTTTAGACTTGGCAGGGGGCTTATTTCAGGAGGGAGCCTGGAAATGGCTCGGGCTGTCCAGAAACGCGCGTTAGCTGTCATTGTGCGTCTTCGAAACAGAAAGAGGGAAAAAAAAATATGTGTATATCTACGTATCCATCTACCCAGCCATTCATCCACCCCAGTTCCTCTTACCTTCACGTGTCCGTACAAAGGCAGCGGGGCTCTGGGTGACGGATTTTAATGCAACCGGATAATTAATAACCACCGGCCCTGCTTGTTTTCTCCATTATTTATGGGCCGCAGGTGCGGAGCGGGGGAGCCGGGACTTGGCGGTGCCGCTGCGGCGACAGCCCCGGCCGGCCCCTGTCCCTGGTCCCCGGGCACACTGGGGACAGCATCCCCGGCCACCAAGGCAGGCAGGGGGGACAGAGAGAGACCCGGCAAGCCAGGGGGCACAGGAAAGGAGAAACAGGCCCTTAGGAAGAAAGGAGAGGGAAGTTCTTCCCCCCCGGCACTTCGCTCCCGGCTGGGGCAAAGCGCTTCCTTCTCCCTGGGGATTGATTTATTTTAGTACAGAGCCGAGGGTGGTGTTTTAATTTCGAGGGAGGGAAAAAAGGCGAAGAGGTGCTTCCTCCCAGGGGCAGGTAGGGAGTGGGGTGCGGTGTGAGACTCAGATGGGGGCCTCTTCTCGCCCACTGGGATGCAGGCAGCATCTCAGGAGTGATGGGGCCCGGGAGGGGAAGAGCATTTTAGGGGTGCCTACAGGGGCATGTCAGCGGAATTTGGGGTGAGATAATTCCTCAGCCTTAGAGCAAAAAGAAATCGGGCAGATTTTGCCCTCCCCCCATCCGCCGGTACTATCCGAATTTGGGAGCTTGTGACAGTAAAGGTGACCCCCCCATTTACGGAGCAGGGGTGCCGTGCGGGGTTGCACCGGGGCGGGGGTGGCTGTGGACACGGGAGGTAAATTTTGGAAGGGGTGCTCTGAAGGAATTGCTCTGAACTAGAGGCAGCCGGGACTTTCCCGGAGCAAATCTCTCCGTTTTTAATCCCGTGAGGTCAGGATTTGCCCCAGCGCCTCGCCAAGGAGCTGGTGTTAATTCTGCCGCCTCTTCTCACGCCAAACACCTGGCGATTTGTGTTTTCTGCTTTATCTAAGTCCCAGGGTAATTTCTGCTTTTGAAAAAGGGGGAAAAATAAAAGTCATTAAACCCGACGGCAGCTTCACCTTCTCCTTGGGGTAAGAGATAAACGGTGCCGGTTTAAAACCCGAAAGATATTTTGCCTTCGCTTCAGTCCGCCTGCAAACGCACCGCTCGAAACGATCCTGGGCGATAAAGCAAAGCCGAGAAACACGAAATTAAAAAATAACCTCCCCCCCCTTTTTGTTTGCTAATGCGCATTTCCTGAACCTCGCCTTATTTTGGAGTGGCTGTTCAGGCGGATTTCTGCTTTTTCTTTCCTTATATATATATATATATATATACTTGTTTTAATTTATCAGACAGAAGCCTTTCCGTGCCGGGGGAGGGATGCCCGGTGCCGCGGCGGGATCCGCGCAACGCGGAGTGTCGGTGAAAAAGGAAAAATTAAACACAAAAAAAAGCACAGAAGAGCAGGAAAAGCCATTTTAAAGCCATGCCTTTGCTGCTTGGAAAAGGGAAAGTGTGTGTGTGGGGGGCGGTTGGGGAAAGGGAGAAAACTGACTTACCAGGTTGAGCTTGAAACCGGGGCTGTGCTGCGAGGGAAGGAGGGAGGAAGGAGCTGGACTCTGCCTCCCCTCCCGGAGCAGACGGGTGACACGGTGCGTGTGTGTCCCCCCCCCAACTTCTCCCCTTTGCCCGGCTCCTCTCCGCGCAGTTTGGGGAATGTGTCGGGGGGAGAGGTCGCCTCTGGGACTTGCGGAGCCGGTTTTTGATCTTTCTCAGACCTTTTTTTTCCTTACTCCTGCAGTGTCCCGGGGCAGTCGCCCTCCTCTCAGCTTCAAAGAAGCGGGGGGGAAAGTCGGGGGAAGGGAGGAGGGAAAAGTAAAGTCCCAGTTTCTCTCCTCCCAATTTTAATTCTACGAATTTCTGTTCTTGGGCAGAGCAGGGTTTTCCCCCTTCTCTTCCGCGCCGCCCGCCCCCGTCCATCAAACAGCATCATTTGCGCTGAAGAAAAAGTGTGTGTGTCCGGGGGGGGAGTGTGGGGGGGGTGGTGGTGCACGAAGGGGGAAAAAAATTGGACTCGGTGTAATCAGACGTTGAGTTGTTCTCGCTGAATTTGCATTGCTCAGCACTTCTTTGTGTGCGTGTGTTTATGTTTCCTCTCGATCTTCGCGAAGGAGAGATAAAGGAATTATTAAAAGAGAACGGAAATATGTATGTCTAGATTTAAAAAAAAAGGTTAAAAAAAAAAAAAAAGATAAACCACCGGTGTGGTTGGTTTCGAAGCGGAGGGGAAGGCTCACATGAGATAAAAGAGATGCAGAAACGCCAGTCTGGTATCTCCGTATCTCTTTTTCTATTATTATTATTATTATTATTATTATTATTATTATTATTATTATTATTATTATTATTATTATTATTATTATTAATTTTGCCAGCCCCTAGCTGGAGGGATGCTGATTATCGCTTTATTGATAAGGAGAGAGAGGGGTTGGCCTTGGGGGAACAGACCGCAATTCCTGCCTGTTTCAGGAAGGGGAAAATACAAATTAAAACAAAAGAAAAAGAGGAAAACAAAATATTCCCCTTTCTCTCCGCCTTTGTTTAACGCCGGGTTCCTCTCCCCCGGCAGGAGAGCAAGTTGCTGTACACGGGGGAAGAAAAAATCTTCGGAGCTTTGCCCTGGGCCGTGTCCTCTCCATAACCCTCCGATCCGTCGCTCCCGGCTGTTTGTACAGCTTTACCTGTACTATTCTGGTACCCTGTTTAAAAAATTAAGAAAAAAATCCCAGCCCAGCAAACGTAACTTAATCCTCTTTCAGTCAATTGTAGTCTAAAAGGGGGCTAAAAGGAGAGGTGGGGGAAAAAGGGGAGGGTGGGGAGGAGGGGGCTTTTTCTGCCTGTCCCCGCCCCGAGGTGCCAGTGGCAGCCGTGGGCACCGGTGTGGACAGAGGCGGCGGGTGACCCCGGGCTCCGGCACCAGAAAAACCTCCGCTTGTATCTATTTTTATTGAAAAAGAACAAGAGGAAAAGCGCGGGGGCACACACGCACAGCTTTAGTGTCCTTTGACTGCTCATTTTCAGGGGAGGGGTAGGCGGGGTAACGACCCCATCTCCTCGAGTTTGTTTGGGTTTTTTTGTTATTGAGAAATATATATTTATGTATATATTTAATTTCCACCCCCCTTGGGGACTTTCAGTGACTTTTGTCAAAAGTGTTTCCTCCTGACCCTTTTAGCGCCAGATCTAGCCCCATTTCACATCCCCCTCATCCGTTCCCTAACTAGGAGGGATGCTCCAGTCCCCCTCCCTGCCAGCCGCCCCCCCACACCCCTTCAGAATTAACCCCCGAAACCCTCGAGCCTTATCTGGCGGCTGGTGGCGAGCTTGGGGCTAATTGCTCCAACAATGGGCTCCTATTAACGCCGAGCTGTCACTGGAAACCCTGCTGGGGGCTGCCGGGGGGGGCGGGGAGGCCGAGGTGATGGATCTACAGCCACAGCCTGAGAAAAGGACGGTCAAGGCCAGCGCTCCTCGCAAAAACCCTGGGGATCACAAATTAATCCGAGGGGAGAACGGGGGGAAAAGAGGGGTTTGCCTTCCCCCCCGCCTTTTTTTTTTTGAGGGGGCATTTTTGCTCTCCCCAGCGCAGTTTCCACCAAGCTGGGAAGATCGCGGCCGTGAGACCAGGGTGAAAATTTAGGGTGTCCACCTCCCGAAATTGGGGCTGTGGCTGCGAGGGGGAGGCGGCGCGTAAGGTCCCGCATTGACACCCCCTGTCCTTCCACCCGGGGCAGGACAGGATGCTCAGGACTGTTCCCATTTCTTCCCCCCTGCCACTGATCAGTCTTGGTGTAGCTAAATGAATTATTCTATTTTTAAAAATTTATTTTTACTTTATTAATTTTATTTTGCATTATACATTCCATGCCCTCCAAACAGTTGGATGAATGTGGTTTCCCCCTACCCCCGGACTCGGGAAAGGCACGTTTTCTCGATGGCTTAGCAATTTTGTGACCTCTAGACAGAAATTCCCTTCCTGTGGTCCCACGGCTGTAGGTCCCAGGGCTGTAACTGCGGGAACGGAGGGTTGGGAATATCAGCTCACCTGCCCAAAGATCCCAACTCGGCACTAGGATATTCCGCCCCCCTCCCTCAGATGTTAAAAGATATTTCTATTTAAAGTAACTTTTTTTCCAAGTGCTGGAGACCACTCTCGCCCGCAAGGTCTGCTTGGGGTCTGGGGAAATTTGGAGAGCGGGGATAAAGAGGCAAAATCCGGGGAAACACTTCGCCCTCATGTCCATAAAATGCATTAAACCTGAGGCGGGGCGGGGGGTGCAGAAAGTTTGTGCTCTTGCCTGCAAATAAATGCATTGTAAATGATGCTCTCCTCTTTACAGTCCTCTTTCTCTCGAAGAAATCCCTTCCCAGGGAAAAAGGGTGGGCAAGGGACCCCCTTCCCCGGTGCTGGGGCACCCCGCCGGCCCCCAGGGAGGCCGCCCAGGGCCGTGGGGCTTCTGGTGTGGAGGGAGGCGGCGAGGATCCCCCCCACTCCAAGAACATCAGGAGAGATCCCGGTGGTTCTTACCCCGCAGTGCACCCCAGTAACTGGAGCAAGGAAAGCGGGGTGGGGGTATCCTGCAAAACAAAAAGGCTGCAGGCAGAGGGGCTTCTGTTTAACTGCGGGGAGAGAGGAAACAGGAGCTTTCCCGGAGCGAATTAAAACCCCCGGCTCCAGGAGGGCCGTGAGCATCCCCCCCACCCGGCACCCCCCTTCTCCCGTCCTCCTAATGGGCTGCCGGGAGCGATGCCCGGCTTCCCCCGGCCGGCGGGACTCGGCTCTCGGCACCGGCGGCGTCAGCGAGGCTGGACAGCGAGGGGCAGCGCCGAGCCCGCTCTCCCGGGCAGTCCCGGGAGGGAACAGGACTTGCTACCCCATTCCGGCTTGTCCCCCAACACGGAGTTCCCAATCGGGCACGATTACCCGGTTCCCCCCCGGGATGTGCTTAACCGACCCCAACGCACGGCTGGTTCCCCGGCTTTTATACCTTTTTAATATGAAGTATATACGTGTGTGTGTGCATCCCCACCGAGAAGCAGGAAACCTCAGCAGTGCTTCTCTGTCCTCCCGCCGAACGGCGGATGAGCCGCACCGGGGGGCTTAAACCCAGGCTTAAAACGGGCTCAAGTACTCGGAGCGTCCGTCTGGAGGCTCAGCTCCGCCGCCCGTCGAGGAGCGGATCGGATCAGCCGGGGAGGCATTTCCAAGGCGGCAGGTTGAGCCCAGCCCGGCGCGGTCGCCGCGGGGAACGGCGCTGGCCCCGCCGACCGGAGACCGCCCCGGCGGGGGCAACGGTAACGGCGCGGCAGTCGCTGCGAAACCCCAGTTTTTAATTAGACCCCCCTGTATAAAACCTCCTGAGAGGCGCTTCCTCTCGCACCCGGGTAGACGATCTCTTGCCGGCGTGCGGAGGGACGGCACGCAAAGGCACCCTGTAAGTGACTTTTCCTAGTTCTTACTATTTTTTAGATAATTTCTTTTCTTTCTTTTCTTTTTTCTTTCTTTTCTTTTCTTTTCTTTTCTTTTCTTTTCTTTTCTTTTCTTTTCTTTTCTTTTCTTTTCTTTTCTTTTCTTTTCTTTTCTTTTCTTTTTTCTTTTCCTTTCTTCTTTCTTCCCTTTTTCTTTTTCTTTTCTTTTTTCTTTTCTCTTTTCCTTTCTTCTTTCTTCCCTTTTTCTTTTTCTTTTCTTTTTTCTTTTCTTTTTTCTTTTCTTTTTTCTTTTCTTTTTTTTTCTTTTCTCTCTTCCTTTCCTTTCCTTTCCTTTCCTTTCCTTTCCTTTCCTTTCCTTTCCTTTCCTTTCCTTTCCTTTCCTTTCCTTTCCTTTCCTTTCCTTTC
Source organism: Columba livia (assembly GCF_036013475.1). Classification (NCBI taxonomy): domain Eukaryota; kingdom Metazoa; phylum Chordata; class Aves; order Columbiformes; family Columbidae; genus Columba; species Columba livia. Next base: position 206,913,197 of record NC_088602.1, on the reverse strand, counting down.
CTTTCCTTTCCTTTTTCTTTTTCTTTTTTCTTTTTTTTAATCTTTCTGTCTGTCTTTCTGCCTGTCTTTCTCTCTGCGTCTTCTGTCTTTTTCTCTTTTCCCTTCCTCCTCTTTCTTTCTTCCTTTTTATTTCACTTTCCTCTCCTTTCTCTACTTTCTCTCCCTTCTCTCTTTGCCCTATTTTCTTTTTCTCCGTTTTTCCTCTTCCCTCTCTCCCCCTCTTTCTCTCTTTATTGTCTTCCTCTCCACTTCCCTCTTCCCCCCCCCGCTCCACTTCCCTCCGTCCATTCCCCTCTCCCGGGTTCGTCCCCTGCCCGGTGCCCCGCGGTGTGCGGGGGGTGCCGGGGCCGCGGTGCCGCCGGGGCCGCTAGGGGATGCCCTGGCTCAACGCAGCGGCCGGGCCGGCCGGCGGGGCGCGGGCAGGCAGCCAATCAGCGCCTCCCGGGGCCGACGGGGCGCGGGCGGGCAGCCAATCAGCGTCTCCCGGGGCCGGCGCCCCAGTTCCTGCTCGCCCCCCATTGGCTGCGGCGGCCCCCGCTGGGCGGTGGGAGGTGCTGCGGGAGCGGAGCCCGCGGGGGTCGGGGGGTCCCATGGTCCCGTCCCTCACCGCAGCTCGGCCGGGAAGCCCCCCTGTCCCCTTGCCCTGAGCCTCCCCTGCACCGCCCCCCCGCCGCTGCCTGTAAGGGAAACAAAAATAATACCCCCAAACCGTATTATTTCCAAACGCGTCCGTTTCTCTGCGCTTGTATCCTTGAAAATAATAATCATTAAATCCTTTATGAGACGGAGCAGCTCTAACCCGCTGGTGCAGCTTAAATTCAGGTGGCCGGTCCCCCTCGACCCCCTCGGGTTCCTGCACCTGCTGGCACATCCCCGGCTCGGCCCGGTCTCGCTTTTAGGGGGTGGGGTCCGGTCCTTCTTCACAACCCCCCGGTGTGCCGGCGGGACAACCGAACCGGTCCCCTCCGCGCATGGCTTCCAGGACTGGCCACTCGCAGAGTTTCCCGTCCAGCGGGAAAAGTTATTTTCCCCCTTAAAAATGGAGAAATAAAAACAACCAAAAAAAAAAAAAGGGGGGGCGGGGGGAGAAAAGAAGTTGGTAAAAAGGAGGTTCCCGCGGGTGCGCGGCGGGGGCGGCCGGTGTGCCCCGCCGGTCCCCTCCTCAGGCGGGGACAAGCTCCGCCTCCCCCGGGCTTATGACACTGGAACCTCCTTAAGTTGCGTCTCGCCACAGCTGTCTGTAAGCACTGAGCCGGCTGGCGCCATCCTGCTCCTTTCAGAAAGAATGCCTTCCCTGTAAAAAAAAAAAAAAAAGAGAGAGAAAAAAATATAGGGGAAAAAAATAGAGCAAGCTAGCACAATCTGATCTGATCAAGCACTTTCAGCTTCATCCCTCCTGGGTCACACACTGCTTCTCCACAAGGTTTGTGCGGAATTTCTTTAGCAACTTGTCGCCTTTGTCGCCTTTTTGTTTTGTTTTGTTTTGTTTTCTCTCCCCTCCTTCCTTTTCCTCCCGCTCCTTCACTTCACCCCCACCCTCTCCCCAATCGCTTTGCCCTCCCCTCCTCGTTTTCCCCCCACCTTCTCTTTTCCCCCTTTTTCCCCCCTTTTCTCAGTTGCATAATAATTAATGAGCAATCAAAGTGGCTCTAGGCTGCAGAGCAGCGAATGGCACAAGTTCTCACCGGCTTAAGCCGCTGGAGCTTCTCAGGTGCAAATTAAGCAAATAAACAAATAAACAAACAACCGCGACGAGCAAAAAAAAGAAGAGGCAAGAGTAAGAGCTGAGGCGGCAGAAGCGCGGTTAGAGCTGCTCGGCTCCGCTCCGAGCCGGGAGAGAGCGAAAGAGAAAGAGGCGCTGGGAGAGGAGAGGTGGGTCCAGGGCAGAGCAGGCGCTTCCCAGGGATGGCTGCCGAGGGATGGGATGGGTTTTCTCCTGCCTAAAAAGTCAGGTGCTAAAGTTCAAAACTTCTCAAGCACGTTTCTCTCTCTGCCTCTCTCTCTTTCTCTCTCTCTCTCTGCTCCTTCCCTTTCCTCTTTCTCGTTACAGGTGATCAAAGAAGAGAAACATCTGCAGAAGAGCGGAAGATACCGAGGGGATCTCACTTCGTAGAGACTTTTTTTTCTCTGAGTTTGTTTGTTTTCCTTTTTTTTCTTTTTCTTGAAATATTATTTCTTTTTTTTTTTTTTTTTTCAATCGATCGTTTATCACCATCACCCCCCTCCCTCCACTTTAAACCAAACTTAAACAGCAATATCCGAGCACTTTCCCCTCCACCGCTCTGCAATAAACTTCGGCACCGTCTCCCCCTCCAATCTCAAGCCCTCTGCGCCTTGCTGAGGAGGAGGAGGAGGAGGAAGAGCAGCCAGCGCGAAAGATGGAGGTCTCCACGGACCAGCCGCGGTGGGTGAGCCACCACCACCCGGCCGTGCTCAATGGGCAGCACCCGGACTCGCACCACCCCACGCTCGGCCATACCTACATGGACCCCACGCAGTATCCTCTCGCCGAGGAAGTGGATGTACTTTTTAATATCGACGGACAAGGCAACCCCGTCCCCCCGTACTACGGCAACTCCGTGAGAGCCACCGTGCAGCGATACCCCACGGCCCACCACGGTGAGTGTCCCCGGCGACATCGCGGTTCCCACGGGGCAGCCCCGGCACCGGTCCCGGTACCTCCGCGTTGCTCCGAGTCCCGCCGGCCCGGCTGCCTTCGGGCAGACCCCGGCAGCTCTCCTGCCAGCGGGGCAACTACGTCACGGGTGGATTTTGGGGTTGGCTTATTGGAAATTAAGAAAAAAAATAATCCAGGCTTCCTTTCTTTCTTTTCTTTTATTTTATTTTTTTTTTAATCTTTCTTGCTCTCTTTTTCCTCTTCCTTCATTTCTTTCTGTCTTTATTTATATCTTCTTTATCTCTCTCTTTCTCTCCTTCTTTCTCTTGCTCTCTTTCCCCTCTTATCTCTCTCCCCTCTCTCTTGTCTCCCTCTTTCCCCTTCTCTCTCACTTTCCTTCTTTCTCTTTCTTTCCCTTTAATCTTTCTCTGGTTTTCTTCCTCTCTCTTTCACTTTAGTTTCCCCATCGCCTCTCTCAATTAGGTTAACAGTTAGGGTTTTCTATACGGTGTTTAGTTTTTGCACGATTAAGCTGCTCTGGAGAAGAAAAGCAAGCTGGAGAGCAGGGGTGTGAAAATGACCCCGCTGTCCTCACGCTTGGGCTATTTCATTCTCACTTGGTGAGCTTGTTAGGCTTGGGTTGAAAGTTTTGCACATGCACCCAGGGCCACATCACGGCGAGTGTTAAAACTAAAAAAAAAGAAAAAATAAATCCCGTGGTGTCATTAGGTATCTGAGATGGTGTGTTTTCCTGTGGGTCCTGCAGGAAGGTAATGATCCACAGCGTGAGTTTTGTTCCTGGGTCACAGCTTTTAGAGAGGAGGTGAAATACCTGGGGCCGATGGGGCCCAGGTCCGTGTGGGGATGGGTGTTTTGGTGCCATCTTTTATGTTGAATCGAAGAGATTCAGTGTTTATAACTGGTGTTTACCTGTATGGTGAAAATAATAGGGAGAAGAGAAAAATTTTAAAAGGAGGGGAAAAAGCAGATGCTGTTTCGCGAAGCCGGAGAGTGACCTCTGTGGTGGTGAAATCTAAAAAACCTGAGGTTTGCCATGGAAATCACCCCAAAATCAAGGAAAGGGGAGTGGGACGAGTGAGTGGGGATGGAGCTGAGCCGGGTTCAGGGGCTGCTCCCAGCCCTCAGCTACTTGTTGAGTGTGAGTCTGCATTAGGCTCCGCTCAGTAACTGCATTGTTCTGCTATTAGTCCATTTAAAACAATTATTTCTAAGGATCAGCACACTTTGTCCTTTCTTTCTTTCCTTTTATTTTCTTTTTTCTTTTTTATTTTTTTTTTCAATATATCAGCAGAAAGTGGAAATGCGTTCTCTCTGATCTAGCCTCAATATTATTTACTATGCTACTTCCTGGAGAAGATAATGAATCTTGACCCTTTCTATTCGTATAACCCACCTTCCCTTCCTTTTGAGCAGTTACTTTCATTATTGTTCACAAATGCCTGGTACTGTGAAAACTAGCTTGGAGATTTTCTAGACATGTACAAGCTCCCAGGCAAACATACGTGTCCACACTGCCCCGGCTCTTTAACTTTCTCTGGCTCTATAGATCTGTGTTTGCATCTCTCATTCTGTATATTTAGCAGCCTCTATACACATATCCAGAGACCTACAGAGGTTAAGGCTCTCTAGATGTCAATGCATTTCCAGGACTTTATTAGCAGGCACAAACTTGCTCTCCTCCAGTTGAATAACTCTGTTTTTCAACTTGTAGCAATTTGCTCAAATTGCTGGGGATTTGTGTAGATTTAATTCTTTGGATATACTATTTTTATTTTATTTTATTTTTTTTTTTTTTAGAAAGGGCAGTAATTAAAATATTAGCTACCATCTCCTAAGTGCATTTATAATCTAGGAAATCAAGATTTGACTGCGTAAACCTAGTGAGGGTTGGGTTTTTTTTTTCAAACTCTAGGTCTGTATTTTAAAATGCAAGTGAAGGGTCTCTCGTCATAAGAAGGAGATGGAGAGTTTCTCTGAGAAAGCTGGTACTCTCTCCGTGTGCCATATCGCCACGGAAAAAGCCATCTAACATCTATGTGCAGCCTCGTGGAAGTAAAAAAGACAAACTAGGCGGTTTGCAAAGTTTAGCAGCTCTGTTGGAGAGGTTATTATCACATCTGTGGGCATCTTCTGGTCTTCTTCGTTTGGCCAGAATATTCCCAGGGTTTATAGCCCACGGCTGCGTTTGGAAAATGATGTTCCAGCTAAGAAAAACAAAATATTTCTGCAGTGGGGTCTTGGCGATTCCACGAAGGGTCTTTGCTTCAAAGTCCGTGTGGGATTGTCTGGAAAAGGGGGAGAGCGAAGCAGGGCTCGCCAAACTCTGTGTCCTAGGGCTGGCATCGTGGATCCGGACTCGGAACCCGCTCCTGGGCAGGATAGGGGCTGCCAGTTCAGGCTTATTGGAGTTTTTAAATTTTAATTTTTGAAGGCGAATGGGGTTTCACACAAGATGTAATTTTGCTTATTTCCCCCCCTCATGCTGAGCCCTTTGGGAAGGAGGGAGTGGGGGACACAGCCCGGCACCCCTACGATGGGCTCGCCAGGGTGGCAAAGGGAGTGTAACGGGTGTTTTCGCTGTGCTCTCTCCGAGCAGGGAGCCAGGTGTGCCGGCCCCCGCTGCTGCACGGCTCGCTGCCCTGGCTGGACGGGAGCAAGGCGCTGGGCAGCCACCACAGCGCTTCCCCTTGGAACCTCAGCCCTTTCTCCAAGACCTCCATCCATCACAGCTCACCGGGACCCCTCTCCGTCTACCCACCCGCCTCCTCTTCCACTTTATCCGCCGGCCACTCCAGCCCGCACCTTTTCACCTTCCCGCCGACCCCTCCTAAAGATGTGTCCCCGGATCCGTCCATCTCCACGCCCGGCTCCACCGGCTCCACTAGGCAGGACGAGAAGGAATGCATCAAATACCAGGTGTCCCTGGCCGATACCATGAAGCTGGAGTCCTCTCACTCTCGGAGCAGCATGGCCTCTTTAGGAGGAGCCACCTCCTCCGCTCATCACCCCATCACTACCTACCCGCCGTATGTCCCAGAATATGGCTCTGGACTTTTTCCCCCCAGTAGCCTCTTAGGAGGATCGCCTACCGGGTTCGGGTGCAAATCGCGACCGAAAGCACGGTCAAGCACAGGTAGGGGTTTTTGGCTTCTTCATCCCCGTTGCTCGGGAGAGGAAGCTCTTGGGGAAAGCGGGGGGCGAAAGGGAAAGGCTGCGACGCCGTCTCCTCTCTCCACGCAGAGGGATGCGCACAAGCATCCGTGTGATGAACGCAGCGGGAGCTGAAGCCCCCGGGGATGTGTGTGTATCGGCTTTACAGGTTGTCCTGCTGAGTTTATAACCAAACTCCCCCTTGTCCCACCCGGGCTGGGGTTCTAACCTCCCCAAAACCCCAAACCACTTTTCCCGGGGGCGATCCGGCCCCCTCCGACACCCCAAGCACCTACAGGGTGCTCAGCTGCGGCGCCTAAGGAGGAAGCGAAACCGAGGGAACCGCAGCATTAGTGTATCTCTCTGTATTTTAATAATGGTACTAAATCCCGGCCAACTTCCCCCGCCTGCCCTCCGCCTCGCTCTTCCCAGGGCCTCTTCCCATGCGGCGCCCGGGGATGCGGGGAGGGTTTTCCCTGAGGGGTGTGCTCACCCACTCAGTCCCCCGCCCATCCAGCTGCGTGCCGGGGTCTTTGACCACCCCCAGACCCATCCAGCTCCGTACCAGGGTCTTTGGCCACTCCCCCCCAATGCAAGACCCCAAAAGCATCCCCCTGGCCGTCTCGCTCAGGGAAGAACTGGGGGGGTCCCAGAGCTTTGCGCACCCCGTGCAGGGGCTGCGGGGTTGCGCCGCTCTCTGAACCCTCCGGGCTCGGACGTTTGTGTGCACCGAGGGGCAGCGTGTGAGCCGAGGGGTGTGTGTTTGTGTGTGTGTGTGTGCAGGGAAAGGGCGATTAGTACAAAATTGTTTTTTCTTCTATTTTTTTTTTCTTTTTTCCGAGGAGGCTGCTGCAGGGTTGCCTGGCATGAATGAGATCAGTTTTCAGGGTTTTTCCAGGGTGACATTTACTCTGTCTGTCTGAGCAGGGACTGTCTCTATTTAGCTGATATGTTTGAGCTAATCCAATTATTTTCAGACTGCTGCACGCGACAGTTGCATTGTTTATCCAGCGCCAGGAACTTTAATAGAGTCCGGATGCGGTTAGAGTGACAAAAAAACCCAGACCTGTATGTTTTGTACATGAAAGCAGGAGAGAGAGAGAGATGGAGTGAAACAAAAGAGAGGGACAGAGACTCAAACAGCCCCGGAGCGACTGCCCCGTTTAACCAGAGGGGAAAAAAACCGACCTGGGTATTAACGGGAGCGGCTCCCCGTCTGGCCCCGGTACGGACCGGGTGCTGTAGCGGGGCAGGGACAGTTCTGTTCTCGCCCCCGGGTACAAACCGGGCGGTTTTGTGCTTCCCCGGCTGCCCTGGGACCCGCGGAGCCGCAGCTCCCGCCGGGGCACCGGCTGCGCGGCATTTTCAAACCGTCTTGCCCACCCCCACCCCCCCTTACCCCGCCTCTTGTTTTCCTTTCGCCACTTTCTGTTACTTTACCTTCTAGAGACACATCTGCGGTTCGTGATAAACCAACCCCAGGAGCAACACCTATTTTTTTTCCTCTTACTTATTTTTTTTTTTTTTTAAGTTGATTTTTAGCAAGCTGGGAAGCTCGCGGACAAAGAGTTAGTGCTGGAGGAAAAGGAGGCAGGGGGGTATTTTTGCAGGATGAAAAAGGGAGAAACGGCTCCAAATGTCTTTTTGGTTTTGGTTGTTGCTGGGTGGGTGAGAGGAGAGGGGTTTAGCGCAAAGGCTCTGGAAAGACGGTTGCCGTTTGTGGTTAGGGTGCGGATGCCTCTTGCCCGAACGCAGCGCGGGAGCCGGCTCTGTGCTGAGTGAGCTCTGCTCTGGCCGGCTGAAGTCTTGTGCTGTTCTCAGATGGGCTGGGAGTCTCATTAGGTGCAAGAAAAAAACACAACAAAATGAAAAAAACAACGAACCAAACACCCAAGAAAAACCCACTCAACCCTCTGAAAGTAGCTGGGAGGCATGCCTGCACCCCTCAGTTTCTTTCTCCAAGCTGGTAACCTGGGGGAACCCCCACTCCCAAAAGCTGGAGAGAGAATAGAAAGGTGCCAAAAAGTAGAAGAAGGAGGGAAAGATCTCAATCAGGGCTCAGGCAGGCTCAGGGCAGTTTGGAATCCCAAATATCAGGCTGTAGACGCAGTGGGGAAAGCAGGAGGTTTTCCTACATTCGGTGGCGGAAGTTTAATTGCAAATTAATCAATAGTGGATGTTGGCACAGTGATTGTGTATTGGCTGTGGTTGGGGAGGTGTTTTGGATGTTGATCTGTGATTATTTCGGAGGTCCTTGATGTGGTTTGACCTGTGGCCAAAGAAAGAGGTCTCCCCTGGCTTATGCACCACCCTTGGAACTGGAGCAGTGCTCAAGGAGTGACCCTGGGGTCCTCATACACATCAGACAGGGGGCCATGGACTTAAATTTGGTAGCCTTTCATTTTGGGGGGGTTGGAGGCCCCTGCAAAGCCTGCCAAAGTTTGTCTGGTTCATATAGAAACGTGGGGTCTGGAGGGCTGTAGAAGCCCTCCAGGTAAGGGGGAACTGCCAGCCCCTATTCAAAGCAGGGACATGCAGGAGGCGTGAGACCTTCTCCACAGAGCCCCTCAAGCTCTCATGGGTTTTGGGTTGTCATTGTCACCATCCTTCTTCCCTGCTGCTGGGACACAGGCCTGGTGCTGCTTATGGGGTGGTACTGGGGAGGGGGACAGGATCAGACCCGATCAGACTCTCCCCAGCCTATGCCAGGGATGTCACTCAGCCACGGCCTTGGACCCTTGCCTGGACATCCTGTGCTTGGAGGGGACTGGCAGGGTCTGGAATGGCTGGGTCTCTCGGGGGGTTTGGTTTATTTGGGTGGGGGGCTTTCCCCAGCTGCTTTTACCTCTGCTTTCCCTAAGTGAACTGTGTGCTCTCTTGTTTCCAGAAGGCAGGGAGTGTGTAAATTGTGGGGCTACCTCAACCCCTTTGTGGAGAAGAGATGGCACCGGGCACTATTTGTGTAACGCCTGTGGACTCTACCACAAAATGAATGGCCAGAACCGGCCCCTGATCAAACCCAAGAGAAGGCTGGTGAGTCTCCTTTTTTTATACTTCGTTTTCCTTTTTCTGCAACTTTTGCTCCTCATCTACATTCTGGCATGAAGCGGGGGTAAGCTCAGCTCCAAAACTTGGTCTGGCTGTGTCAGAGGGTTAGAGGGGTGTATGCTTGGAGAGGTGGTCCCAGCCACTGTGGGCTCAGTTGTCTGGTCCTCTTGCAAACTGCAAAACAGGCTGAAAAAAATCAAGATCTAGGACTTCTTGCAAACCAGAACTGAGTTTTCTCCCAGGTTGTAATGGGGCAGATGCCTTTGCACAACACGCCTGAATGGCGATCCAAGGATGGTGTCTTTTTCCAGGGGACACAGGCAGAGGAATAATTTCCTTGTGATCAAAAAGATTATCAGGAGAACAGAATTTCTCCTGGGCTCTCCACACTGCTGTCCTTCTCTTACCAAGTATATCTCCATCCCCCTTGGCTGGCAATATCGTGGAGGGAGACCCAAGCTGGGTACCGGGTACCCCTGGAGTATCAGCCAGACCTTGGTCCTGCAAATTGCTTTGCTGATGGTTCTGGTGCTGCTTGAACCTGGTGTGGCCATTTGTACCTGAGCCATGTGGGTCTCAAATTGTGTCATTCCCTTCTGAGTTGTTGTGAGCAAGGAAACGAAGTAGGGGATGGCAAAGCCTGGTGACTGCGCAAAGCCGAGCATATTCCCAGGGTCACAGAAGTTAAATGAAGACAAAATGTGCGCATAAATAGTTGAAATAATAGTTGCAAGCCTAGCAACTGTATTAAGTACAGGCAATATGTTACAGCATCCCCAGTGATCTATTTGTGAATTTCCCTGGAAGCCACAAAAAGGTCTGGAAGCTGTGGGCACGGCTAACAAATGCGTTGAAGTATATTTGGCAAATAATCAGGCAAACCACAAGGGGAAAAAATATATCAAGTGGGGGAAAAATGTGTGTTCCCTGCTTGGGAAGGTATTGAATGTTTCGAATCGAGGCATGTTTGGTTTTGTTAGGATTAAAGACGTGGTAGGGCTCCTGGGGGCTGCTCAGAATGCGGATGAAAAGCATCTCTCGCCTCTCCGCAGAGTTTCTGAGCTGAGGTGTGGATGTGACTGGTGGTGTGAGGCTTGTGCCCGGCATGGCCGGATCCTGCGGGCAGGTTCGTTGGCCTCCTGTTCCCTGCAAAGGTTCTCATGGCCTTGGTCCGGCAACTCTTAGGCACGGATTCAGCTTCCTCACCTTCCTCACAAAATCGGATTGGTGTTATTTCCACAGGTTCTGGGAAGCATTTGCAGGAGGTTTCGCTGCGAGGGGCAGCAACCTCAGCTCTGTCTGGCTGTGTGGGATTTGGAGAAGATGTGGGTTTATTCCTCTACCGCCAAACTTCCCGGCGGTGAAACCTCTCTGTGCCTTTCTCTGGGCTTTTCCCGTCTAAGAAAATGTTAATCTTTCACAGCCTTGTTAGAAAAAAGGAAAAGCTTTCTAGGGAGGGAAGTGCGGGCTGGGGTTTTTAATTTTTTTGGGCAGCTCTCTTGTTCTCTTTTCCTCCTCCCCCCAGCCTTTCTGTCTTAAACACACATACCTCGTTTTCTTTTCTGTTTTTTTTTCCTCGTTCTCTCTTTATGTATAAAGTTAACTTCCTAGGAAAAAGCTGCCGGATATCTGAGCCCTGGAGATAACTCCTGAACAACAGCTCTGTTTCCCTAGCCCAAACACACAGGAGCTTGAGCGTATCCAAACAAGCGGAGGGGGAGGCAGAATAGGAAAGTGGCTGGAAAAGGGGGGGAGAGCTTTCAAAAAGTGTCTGATGGAACCACGAAAGAATGTCCCGAGTCACCCTAGGCCAGCACATGTAGCATGAACTATATAAATAAATACATTGTGAAAGGTCATTCTTGGGAAAAAAAAACAAAAAACAAAAAACCAAAAAACAACACAAACAACAAACAGAAAAAGAGAGAAAGAAAAGAAAAAAGTGAAGAAGGCGAGCAGGACTGGGCAGGGTGATGCTGTGTATGGAGGCTTGGGGTGCAGATTCAGTGTGCCACAGAATTTCTTGCGTGACCTTGGGCTGGTTTGGTAGGCTCTGATCCCAAGGCACACTGAAACTAATGAAGGGACTCCGATGGGTTGGAGAGAGAAGGCAAAGAAACCCTCAGATGCTGAGAACCCAGCCCAAGCCTTATTAAATTAAATGGGCGCCTTTGTAAGGGCTTCCTTTAGGGGAGATGGATGTCGCCTTGTTGGCTGAAGGGGCTCGGGCAGCTCCGCTTCGTTTTGGGGGCAAAATGGAAGATCTGGAGATGTTGGCAGGAAGATCAGGAACAGGCAGGTTGTATAACGCCACCACTCTGCTTAAAAGGTCTATGGCCCTCTTGGAGACCGTTCCTGTCCCCATTGAACCTTTCTTTGAATTTTCTTCCTTTCCCTGCCCAGGTGCATGCAGAGCTCTCTGTTTCCATGTCCAGCCATGCTGGTTTTGGAAGGATTATAGCCAATTTTCTCGGAAGGTACACGCATTTGCAGCCTTTTTTAGGAAGCTGATGCTTGCAACTTTCTGGGTATCCCGTGTAAATCCAGAGAGTGAAAAGTCCCCTTAATTAACTGTCTTTGTCAGTGGTTCCTCCTGCACCATCCTCAATTCCATCTTCTCATTACTGCCAGTGCTTCTCAAGTTGTACCCTTGCTCACAAGCAGTTGTGCCATGGGGTCTGGTCTTATATATGATATAGGGCACCCTATTAGTCATCCCATTACTTACATGGCCAGGCTCACGTCGGTGACGGGCGCCAATGGATGTCATTGCTGGGCGCTTTTACAATAGCGTTATTATTCATTGTTTCCTGCCCACTGCCGGTGTCTCCCGTGTAAGTTGGTACAGCATAAAAGGTAGAGTTTGGGACCGAAAGAGCACAGAGTTTAAAATATTCAGCTAGCATCACTGAATTTTTATAGGGGAAATGTGGCAGATGGAAAAGGTTTTAGAGAAGACAGCGGATGTTGTGATTTTTTTCATTTATTTAATGTCAGAGTTTGTTTGAAGGTGGCAAGGTGGTGACCAGGCACAATCTTTTAAATATACTTGACACAGGAGAAATTATGGTGAGCGTCGTGTAGAAACCCCGAATATCTTCAAAGGAGATATTTCTCCTGTGTGGGCTGAGTCAAATATCACTGTTTTTCAGAAATTTCCTTTGGCTTGATTCTTGAGTCTGATATGGGCAAAGCTGCCACTGAGAGACTCAATCCAGCCTCTGAGCCACCCATACTGGGCCAGTGGGAGCTGGAGTGGTGACAGAGACCTGAAGACTTGACCCCCATGTCTCAGTGAGAACTGTTGTGTCCATGATGACATGTATTTACCCGGTGATTTTGATGGGAATGAAATCTGGGGCCATGGGATTGTCTGGCTCTGGGAGGACAGGACCGAGGTGTGTGCACATCTGTTCGGGGCTCTGCTTTTGGTGGTGGGATGTTTCAGCTTCTTCCGGCACTGGGATTTTTGCAACCAAAGACCCATGTGCCATTCCCAGCTCGTGCTTGTCATCAGCACGGAGAAATCAGCTAAAGGCCTCCTCGGGCTTGAGATCGGCTCTTTTCAGCGTGGTTTATGGTCAGGCAAAACGGAAATGTCCCCACGGGCAGTCAGTGAGAACCCCTTGCTGTCAAATCAGGCTCTTCGTAATGCTTACGGGCATCATATTTATTTATGTTTTAGACAGTCCTTTTTGTCTAATTAAAAAAAAAAAATAAAAATCCTACTCTATCTAAAACAAAACCAACTCGTCCTCTCTCCACCTACGCCGCATTCAATTATGATTAAAATTGCAACATGACCTAACAAGAGTTGGTATTAACGCTAGTGCTGTGCCAGTGTCCATGTTTGCATTTTGGGTTTGTTGTACGGTATCCAAAGATGTGGTATTTCTTTTTTTTTTCCAAATGTTGGATGTGCTACAGTGTGCGGCTGTGTGGGGTGAGGGGTAAATTTGAAACAGTAAGAGCACAAAAGAGAGCATTAAAGGCTCAGTTCTGCAAGGTGCCAAGCATTGCTATGATCTGGAAAATCGCTTAAGCACATGTTTTAACTTTAAGCACATGAGCAGTCCCATTGAAAGCAACGCATCGGGATGAAATCAGAGCTCTGGGACTGTGTCATATTGATGGAGAAGAGATAGGACGGGGATCTAAAGGTCTTTTTTTAGGAGCTGTAGGCACTTGCACACACGCAAACATGCATACGCATTCACATAGAAGTCTGCAAACTCCTTTTCCTCCTTCAGTGGCAGAAGGACAATTTGTTTGCTGAAGTTACAGTTTTTAAATGACAAACATGAATTCATGCATGTGAAAGAGGAGCATCTTTGCCAAATTTGGCTTTGTTAAATCATTATCACAGCTAACAAAAAAGCTTCTTCATACACTTCGACACGTAGACTTTTTTTTCTTGTTCCTCTCCCTTTATAAAATGGCAACTTTTTCTTTCAGCCTCATTACCGATCCTTAAATAAACATGAAGGTTTAGGCTGCAAAAGGGTGTAATTAAAAAGTTGGGATTCTCACTCTTGCCGCAGTGTTATTTCCGATCTGGAGCCCGTATCCTTTGAAGCTGAACTGAATTTACAGGATGGGGCCGTGTTTGCGGTCAGACCCGGCAAGCAGCTGCCCACCAACTCAGCGCGGGTCTCACCCAGCACTTGCTGGAGCCGGTATGACTTCTTGCCGTTGACTTCAACAATTGTTGGTTCAGGCCCTGACTGCAGAATTAGACCCCTGGGGGGTCTGAGAGAATTAAGATGGAAAGACGTGTTGGCATTTAAATAATGTTTTCCCCTCTGGAATGGGCTGTGCCAGCGCTGCTAATTTTGATGAGTTCTATCAGAGGTTTAGCACTCACTTTTAGGATGCCCTTTGGCACCTGATTCAGTTCATATATATAATTTGGGATTAAAGTACCTCAGGGATTTTTTTCAGAATTATTATTTGTTCTCACAAGCCAGTTTCTGGAGGCCTCTGCTGATGTGCGTCAGTCTTGCAGGGTTGATGTTTTCTTTCTCAGCAGTTTTGCTGATTGTATCTTATTACTTTTTCATTTTTTATTTTTTTTTTTTAATTCTTTTTTAACACGGGTGCTTTTCTCTCCCTCTCCTTCTCTTCCCCTGTCTATCCCCTCCTTCCCGCAGTCTGCAGCCAGGAGGGCGGGCACGTCCTGCGCGAACTGTCAGACCACCACTACCACCCTGTGGAGGAGAAATGCCAACGGCGATCCCGTCTGTAACGCCTGCGGGCTCTACTACAAGCTGCACAATGTAAGTGTGACTGTAACGCTCAATAACCAGGCCTCAGTTTCGGTGCTTGATGGTCCAGACTTTTCCTTGACTTCAGGATTCCCAGTCTTGTGTGGTGCTGAGACCTCCTTTGACACTCCTTGAGCCCTCCAATGTTCTTTGAGGACTTTGGGGGTTGGAGCCATGAGTTGGCATCCCTTCAAAAGTAGCCCATCCAACGTGGGGAGGTATAAGAAAGGTCTGTCCACGGGTAATGTTTGAGCTTTCCTATGTCTGAGCCAAGAAAGGAAGGGTGGATCAACACAGAGGGACATTATCTGCTGCTGATTTGGCTCAGTGTATTGGAAAAGACAACATGGTGTCCTGCAAGCCAATACCCCTTCTATGTGTAGCTTGGTTCCTCCAGCAAATACAAACTCTGGAAAAGAAGCAAAATGTGCCAGCAACTATTTAGATCTTTCTTGGGTTTGTGGCTGCCTTTCTCCCATCCCTCCACCCATCCCCAAAGATGATTTATTTAGGTCTTGTGTTTGCCCCGTTTGACGCAAGTAATTCCTAAACCAAAAAGGACTTGATTTAGTTAGTGGGTTGCAGAGTCTGCCCAAACTATGATGTGAATTTTAAAGCATCTGTCATGGAAGGGAAGAAAAAAAGAAATGAAATGGCTGGAAGATTTAATCTAATATCTCCATGCAAAGCCAGCTTGTAGGAACCAGGGATATGCGCCCCAGGGAAAGAGCTAAAGGGATCTGAAAGGTCTTCTACTGAATAAGACTACTAATAAAGGAGTCTTAGGGCTACTTCTGTTACTCTCATTCCACATGTGGCATAGAATAATTATTATGTCAGAAGAAGGAAAAGACTTTCCATTTCTCCGCTTTAATATGACTTTTTTTTTTTTCTTTTATTTTTCTTTTATTTTCTTTTTTTCTCTGATGGTCATTTGCTTTATGTTTGACTTAGAAATCTCGGACTATGTTTTGCCCTCATGTCCACCCACACAAACACATCAAAGACAGATCGGGTTTCATGGGGCACCCAACCCTTGTGGTGTCTCAGTACCTTCCATTTGTTATTTCAAGCTCTTCAGTTTCTTGGGATGAGTAAACAAGTTTGTATTAAGTAGAAAAAAAACCCCAACCAGAGTAATTTTTCATCTGCTCTGTGAGAGGCATGTCTCTTGGAAAAGAGTAAAATGTGTTTACCCTTTAGTGGGCAGGTGTCTCAGCATGTTTTGAGTCCTATGTAGCAAACAAAGGTTGTCCTCAAACTCTAAGTGTGATCACTACAAACAAAGGGGTTAGACCTACAGTGAAAGCTCTCAGAATACCACAAGAAAATATTCCCTGTTTGCTATTTCCATGGCAAAAAGGGAGCAAGGTCAGTCAGCTTCACTGGAGACATCTATACTGGTGCTATGTTTTCATTTTGACCGTGTGGCCACCGGTGGTAGGACTGATATCACTTAGCTTAGGAGACCTACAGGGACACCTACACCTGAGCTGCTCCCCCTGTACCTCAGCAAAGCCCTTTGAAGAAAATAGGCTCTTCTCAGGTGCCATTCACTGGACGTGATGGAGATGCCTGTGTTTGGATGAGATTACTTGTATTCTTGAAGATGGTGTAGTTTCTCCCCATGACTACAAAAGGTGGCAGGGTGACTTCAGATGTGTCTACCTGCCTCTGACCAGAGGAATCCCCCATAAGGTGCCTAGAACGGTGTCTGAGTGCTGAGGTTCTCCAGAAATGTTCCTGCAAGAGCACAACCTTTTTCATGGTAACATTGTGAACCAAGTTGGCCTGAATTGACCCTAGCTCCGCTTTTAGGGAAGCTTGGCTCCAACTGTGAAATCTGTGACATGGGGCAGGCCTTGAGCACATTGGAACCATTTTGATGTTCATTAAAAACACCGACAGCTGCTTAAAAGCTCAGCACAGCTACTTACCCAAGTCAAGTAGCATCTTGCCTTATGAGCAACTCCATTAATGGGACCTGCTTAAATGAAACCCCTAGAGGACTAAGATACTGTGTGCAGCAATTTGACTAAGCAGGGATAGTAAAATCTGGCTATGAGTGGATAGAGTTTTGTTTTTGTTTTTTTTTTTCACTTTTTAAAGATGATGCTTTGTTATTACTGTGGTGACAAACAGGCAACATTGCAGCTGATAGTTCTTGAAGGTACCACCCCCAGCTTTAGAGGTCCCTGATGGCAGAGCACTGGAGTATCATTCTGCAGCCAAAATGGCTTTAGAAGCTGTGACTGTGAAGGCCACATTGTGCTTTAGAAGCCAAATAGGAGTGAGATTTTTGTGACCAGTGGTAAGGTGATGATAGCTTCAGGAGATGTCTTATCTTTTTGGCTGCTGGGAGGCACCAGCATCATCCTTTCATCAACTCACAGCAGGGAGGAGGAAGTTGCACATGGACAAAATTCCTTGGCTAGTGCAAATTGGTCTGGTCTGTTTAAGTGCAAGACTTGTTTGTTTAGGCTGTGGTCCTACTGCCTTTGTGTATCTATCTTCATTGGTTCTCCATCAGGAGAGGTGTCAGAAATAGAGAGGCTCATCATAACATGTCCCTCCCAAGCAGATGAATTTTTCTGCACAGATGTTGCACCAATGCCAGTGGAAGGTCTTTGGATGCTCAGAAGATGCCTTCACCTTGTTTCAGGCTAGGTTGTAGCAAATTCCTGGCTGCTTTTTTACCCTCTCCCCCCATTTTGTCTAATCTTTAGGTTTAATGAATTTTAATAGACCTTCAGGTCATTTGGTTGTTGTAATGGATTGATCTGAAGATGGAGCTTACCCAGTTTTTAAGTCCATGCTGGGAGTGATTGCAGTGAAAAGGCTATATTTTCATGGGGCTATATTTTCATAGAGCTATTTTTTTTCATGGGGCTATATCAGTTTGTTTTGCCATTGATTCCCACAGCTTAAGCAAACCCATTTGTCAGTAGGATATAAGCAATAATCATAATAGTCTTGGGGTGCATTTAGTGAAGCTGCTGGCATTTCTCCTACTGACTTGAACAAGAGCTGGCTCCATTAACACCAGTATTAACAATGCCTAATATTTCACATTGATACGGTGCCTTTCATCCTGTGGCGTCCCAGAGTGTTTTCTAAGATAGAGCCAGCCTGGAAGATTAACCCAACGTTGTAATGACTATGTCTGAAGGATAAATCCGCTTCAGTGACAGGACCCTATTGAGGTCAATGGCAAAATCCCATTGTCTTCAGTCAGAGCAAGATCAGACCTATAATGTCTAAGACTATCCCCTGGATTTGATCTGTTGTATGTGAGGTTCTTGTCCTTGTTATTTCAGTCCTCGTTAGAGGCAGGACCAGCCTTCACTCACTTCGGGGATGGGTGGGAATATACCTTGCTGGAGGTGCACAACAGATCGGCCTGTGCCCATAGAAATGAGTGACTTGCCATTGTTTTTGGTAAAAGTTCTCAGGAAAAGACCCTTTGACAATATCCCAAAGCAGGGTTATGTGTCCCAAGAGCAGAGCAGTTGGTATTTTGCATATGATAAAACAAAGAGTGTAATTCCTGCCCATAATTAATTTGCTCCATCTGAAATTAATGAATTTCATATACAGATGTTGGGCTGGTTTAATTTGAATTTAGCATGTGTTTGTCATTTTTAGTACGATGAATTTTCATGAAAAAGGTCTTCCCTCCAGGTCTCATTTTCCTCTACCCAAGAGATGGGTCCATGGCTGAGACGTCTTAGGGATAGCTTCAGTTCTGCTGGGACTGGCCTTAGAAGTCACTTGAAAAAATTTTCAGCTTGCTGCTGTGATTGTGCTGTTCTCACTCCTGACATTTATCCAAGTCCTTATCCATTTGGTACTTGGGCCAGGTATCTGCTAGGAGGGTGAGACCACGTTCACCAGGATGATGTGTCCAGCTAACAGCTTGGATGGCATCTCTGACCCCAGTTGCAGGGCTGGCTGTGGCTTTGTCCCCTTCCTGAGTAACACTGGCATTCCCATCCTTAAGTTGCACATCAAATCGTGGCCTGGACCAGTCTGTTCTTAGTGACTGAGTGAAATAGGAAGGGTGTTGCACTAAGGAAGTGGTCATTGTCCTGCAGGACATGACACCAAGCTACACAGGGTCAGGACCCCTATGGTTGCTCCAAGAGCCAGCACAGTCCCAGTCCCAGCACCAGGCTGATGTCACCTTGCCATCATCAGCTCCTGAGCTTGCACCTTTGTTGTCTCATCTGGAAATAAGTTCTGGCTACCTCTAAGTCTTGGTGTCATGATGCAAATCCTCATTAGGAGCTGCGTAGCCTGGGGTTCCTGTGTGTCTCCCCCAAATCTGAGTTGGATTTGTCAGGGATAGAGGCTTCCAGGTTTCCTCTAGCATTGCTGCTTGGTGGAGATCACCTGGGACATTCTTTTAGATTTGAATCTGGGCAACACATCCCTTCTGGCTGACTTAAAACAGGTCAGGCAAAGCTATCCCTTCCCAGACATCCAGCTGGAGCAAAGGACTTTCCTTGTGTGTGTATCCTGTGTGTATCCGCAAGGACAGGAAACCAGGGAGATGGGTGATATTGTATTGAAAGGCCATGACATTTGAGGTTTTTGCTTGTTGCTGCCCCAGGGCTGCTGTTGCACTGCACATGGGCAGATTCCTCCTTCCTATCTTTAGCAAGCACAGCTGTTCCTTCCAGCTCCCTTTATCCAGAGGCAGAGGGGTGAGCCTTTTATTCGTCCATTTTTCAGATGAGGTGAAGTTTCCCATCACTGCAGGTACGGAGAGCCTGGGGTCACTGATTCAGACTGGAATGACAAACTTTGGGATGACTAAACCAGAGCAGATGAGCCTGGTCCTTCCTCTCCCTGTTCCTCCACCCCTGCCTGTAACAGGGAGCTATTGTATCCCTGCCTCCCTGGGGACAGAAATACATGAATGACACCCATGCCGTGGGGAAAGGCACCAAGCAGTGGCTGATAAGCAAGAAGTGAAACTTTGCTGTGATCTGGAAGAAGGGAGTGCTTTGTCCCTTGCACTGATTTAAGATCTTATGGATGAAGATCTGCTCAGGACCCTTGCAGGAACTTTTTTTATTGTTCTTCATCAGGGTTGAGACAGCAGTTGCTGGCAGATAGCAGATTCATGTTTTTTCCCCATTTTCTTCCTTTTGCAGAATATCCATCAGTTCTCTCGTGTGCTCACATTTATGATGACAAGTGTTTAGCTCTGAGGGATTTGCTGTGCTCTCCTGCCTTCTGCTATGGGTGAAATTCTGCAGAGAAACCAGTGCAAAATCAGTGTGACTCCCCATGTATGCTCTCAAGTCCAGATATTTAAGGATGTTTTTGGATACTGGGTGCATAAATCCCTTCCCAAGTGTGGTCTTTTAGAGTTTTCATGGAACCTGGACTAATA
The DNA here is from genome assembly GCF_036013475.1 of Columba livia. Taxonomy (NCBI): domain Eukaryota; kingdom Metazoa; phylum Chordata; class Aves; order Columbiformes; family Columbidae; genus Columba; species Columba livia. Next base: position 206,893,696 of record NC_088602.1, on the reverse strand, counting down.
CATATTGTGATGCTGGCTCTTTATGCAGCAATAGGAGTTTCTTAGAGGTGGTTTGACAGAGCATTTTCTACCATTTCCTATCCCTGATGAGTATATGGTGAGTCATTGCAGCTGTTTATAACCATGCAGAAGAATATAATGCTTAGGCTTCCTATAGTTATGTCTGCATGAAAGTAGAAAATACCCTGCCAGGCAGGACGGATACCTGTTTCAGCAGCCCCAGAAAAGACCTGGAAGGTTTTAGAAATAAAATTGTGTTGGCTTAAGCAAACCTGAAATGATGGCCAGAGCAAAGTCTTATGAAAGAAGAAAAATAAGACAATTACCTGTCCCTTTTGTGAAGAGTTTGCCCAGCTTCCTAATGGCACTGTGAAAGTTTGAGACCTCTCTTAGCACTGAACCCCCAGCAGCTCTTACCACTAATGGTTTTTAGATCAGTCGGGAAGCCTCAGGGTGGACGTTGTTTTGGGGGAATATTTCAAGGTGATAATTATTGGTTTCATTCCTAAACACAGTGCAATTATCTAATGTGCAGATAGCTGAAATTTTTGAGTTATTGTGAGTTATTTGGGTACTTTTTGCACCCATGAGGCTCTGCCAGCAATTTTCTGTCATCTTATTTTCAGAAATTCCAACCTGGCTTGGGATTTCCTGGTGGGATCAGAAGTTTGGGATGGGAGGGGAGAGGCTGTGTGATGGTGGCACATGGGGTGTGCAAGAGGAGGAAAGGGGCTGCTGGTGTTCAGCTGGTCCTGGTCACATCACTGGGTGCACAGATCCCACAGTGATTTGGGGAGAAGGGATGGAAGCCCCCCCAAAAAATAATTGATTTTTGTTTAGATTAACAGACCCCTGACTATGAAGAAAGAAGGAATTCAGACCAGAAACCGGAAGATGTCTAGCAAATCCAAAAAGTGCAAAAAGGTCCATGACAACCTTGAAGACTTTCCCAAGAGCAGCTCCTTTAACCCCGCCGCCCTCTCCAGACACATGTCCTCCATCAGCCACATTTCACCTTTCAGTCACTCCAGCCACATGCTGACTACGCCGACACCGATGCATCCTCCATCCAGCCTCTCCTTCGGACCTCACCATCCTTCCAGTATGGTCACTGCCATGGGTTAGCGAGAGACTCCCCTGCTGAATGCCTACGGTCTCAAAATGAGATTTACTTTATATACTTGCATTTTTGCAGGCGTGTGGTTATGGGTCTGACGTCCCAAATCAAATGGGAGGGGGAAAAAGAGTAATAAAAAATAATAATAATAAAAAAAAATTGAAGGCGTAAGAGAGAGAGAGAAAAAAAAACAAAACGCAGAAAAAAACTACAAAAAGCACAAAAAAAGGAAAAAAAAAAGAAAAAAAGAGAAAAAAGTTAAAAAAAAGTTTTAAAAAAGTGATGTTTGCCACTTTTTAAAGGAACTCACTATGGCGTCTATGTATTCTTACCCACTGAATCTGGATACCATTTGTGAATAAGCCATTCAGAACTTGCATTCCCTATTGGACAGGATCTCTAGTGCTGTGAAAAAAATGATAAAATAAAATAAAAACCGCTGAACATTGCATATAACTTATATTGTAAGAAATACTGTACATTTGAGGAAGACTTTATTGCATCTGGGAAGCTGTAAAGAAAAAGGCATGAAGGACTTCGAGAGATTTTTTTTTTGTTTTTTAAAGGAAAAGGATAAAAAAAGAGGACGGGAGGACAATTTAAAAACCAGAAAAACAAACAATGCAGACCAAGAGGAAACGCGGTCGTAAGAACAAATGGACCAACTGCCAGTCATGTCTTCTCCTTTTATTTTATTTTATTTTTATTTGTTCCTTTTTTTTTAAAGAAAAAATTATTTGTTTTTCGTTTCCAGGGAGGGGGAGGGGGCTGGCTAGCACGGTTTTGATGATGCATTAACTAACTTACTAACTAAATAAATAACTAAATAAATAAAACCTGTAGGGAGATCATTCATTTCGGGCCATGGGCCTTTTACATAGGAAGTACCAATGGTGTCAGGCAATCAGTGTTAACATGCGGACATTGCCAACAAGGGGTTTTCAGATAGCCATTCTCCAGGTCTATACGCATTGTGAACAAGTTCCTGTAATTGTTGTTTGTATGTATAATTCAACGCACCAAAATAAGAAAGATGTAGATTTATTTCATCCTATTATACAGACTGAATGGTTGTACAAATTTATTTACTGCTAGTGATAAGACCTGCTTTATTTTGTTTTGTTTTCATATTTTTTCCTCCTTTTTTTTTTTTTTTTGAGAATAAACTAGATTAAATTCTGTTGACTTTAAAGTGTTTTGTGCTTGGGGGTGTGAAAAGGAATATGTTTATTTCTTTTTTTTTTTTTTGTTTAAAGTTTGTTTTGATGCCATTTATTATGCAGTTACTATGGGGAGGGGAATGTGAGTCTTTGCTCGTGCTGACAGTGCAAATAACAACCCCAAACCAACACAGAACAAAAGAAAAAACAAAAAACAACTCAAAAATAAATGAACTGCTGGTTAGTGTAACCCCACTGTCTGGTGTGTGCTCCCTGTCCCTTGAACAACAGCCTGGCTGCTGTTGTGTTCCCACTTAGAATGGATCCCTTTTGGTCTCAGTCCACCGTGGCCACCATGGTGACAAATCTGCGTCAATGAGAATTTAGGACCGGGTTAACGGCAAAGGCACAGCAGGGTCTTTAAGGTCCTGGTTAACTTTTTGGGCTGTACTAAGAAAGATCTCCAGGATCTCCAGACTTTGGAGAGGAGCTGGAAAAGCATTTTCTACTCTGCCCTGTTGGGTACTCAGTGGTGTGATTTGATGGTCTGAAGTCAAGATCTTGATGTGAAATCAAGATGGACCAGACCCTGCTCCTGTGCTTGGACAAATCGGCAGAACCTATTGCAAAAGGCTCCATTTGATGGAAGACAAAGGGTTATTCCCCAAAAATCAAAAGCCAACAGCCAGTCCCCTCCTGCAAGAGTTTTCTTTGAAATAATGCCATTCGTATTAATGTTAGTATTGTTAGGTTTGGCTCTTCTAATTTGATTTCTCATGGTTTAATCCTTAGGAATCAGTCCTCCTTTTAGTCTTCAGTATTTACTCTTCCAGTTTGTTTATACCATCATAAGAGTTAGGCATTTACTTTCCAAATGAAGGGTTAAACCTCTTATCACACCACACCATTTACTGGAGATTTAAGAATGGTGTGATAAGAGAGAGGTTGCCAAGGCTGTGAGAAAATGTTTAAAAAAAAACAAACAAAAAGCAACCCCCAAACATAAAAATCTTCAACAGACACGACCAGCAAATGATTTTTTTTTTTTTTTTAATTATGGAATGAAATAACTGAGTTCTTTCACCCAGAAATATGTGTACTCCTGCCTTTCAGTGCCAGGTGGATGGAAAAATATCACCATATTTGTCAGATGCTATTTTGAACCCACTTTCTCATGGGTGATAGCTGGAGAGGGTAATAATAGCATGTTCTAATCTTCTTCTGCAGGATGGTTCACATGAGTAAGGATGTTTCATGTAAGAATGACCACTTAACTTTCAGCATGATTATACAGAGGTCAAATAGTCATTTGATTTGGGAAATGGGGGAGGAAGGGAAGAGGACTGACATTTATTTGGGCTCTTTCTCCTCTGTTTCAAAATGAACGTAGTCAAACTGTGTCTACCATAAAGGAGGATTTAGCAGATGTAAGTGGAACAGGCAGTAATCATTTTGTAATGTTTTATATTCTTTCCTTTCTACTTTGTTGACAAAAATGTGTAAAAAAAAGCAGAACAAATGGCACACATTTAAAATCCTATGTTAATCACCTTTCTGCTTTCTCAATGAATATTTTAAGCATAAAGACTAAATGTCAAAATAAAACAGTGAAGAATTACTGAGATGCAAATGGAGATCTTGTTGGCTCCTAATTAATCATCTGCGAACTATAAAGCTATTTTCAATTAGTCTGACAAATCAAAGGAAATAATCATCTTTGCTGATATTAAGCTTGAGAGATTATTATTTTTTAATTTGTGATGCTACAACCTTTCCCTCCTTTTGCTCATCAACAGATTGCAGTTGGACTAAGATATTGATTCTGGGACCTCAGCAATGGTGAAAACTAGAGGAGGATTCTCACGGTAGAATTTTGTACTCGTATGTTATTGTGTTTGATCTTTCAATTTGCTTTAGAGGGAACCGGCTCCTGAGTTTCTCACCCTAACATTTTTTTTCCCTTAAAAACCTGGAAGCATCTTACAGTTTCCTTCTGATATTGTTTCATAGTTCTCAGGGGCTTTGAGTGCAATGAAGGAGGACTGGGGCCAGCTCAGAGAATGAACATCTTGAAAATGACAGAAGCGTAGACACGCTGTCTGCATATACTTTAGGAAACATATACAGTTTGCCTAGAGAGTTCTTACATCAGTTGTCTTATATTCTGATGCCAGGAGCAAAATGAATAGGATCTCTCATATCATATACCCTCTGATTACTGGCTGAGATGCTAGATCAACACCAGTTGTGTACCAGTTTCTCTGTTCCTTTTATTTTTCTTTTACTTTCTTTCTCTTAGTGCAAATATTCCAGCATTTGTCTTTTTTTTTTTTTTTTAAATATTTTTATTTTATTATTTTATTTTATTTTATTTTATTTTATTTTATTTTATTTTATTTTATTTTATTTTATTTTATTTTATTTTATTTTATTTTATGTTTTGGTTTGGTTTGTTTGTTTGTTTGTTTGTGGTTTTGTTTCTTTCCTTCACTTTAACACGTAGGGAAAAGCCGTTTCACAGAAAAAGCCAAGAGCTGTTGTTCTTGTGAATGGTGACTCTGTCTTTCTTCTTTTCTGAAATTGCAATGAAGAAGTGATGAGAAGCAGGTTGGAGCGGGAAAGCCCTCTGAATCATGACTCCTTCGATAATCTATATCGTGTAGAACACACCATGGAAATCATTAGTGGGGTCAAATCCTGTGGTCTTTATGCTGGCAAATTGCCTTCTGGGAATTTGAGTGAGTAATTGTTGTGCTGATGTGACTGTGGCAACTACATTTTACTCATGATCCAAGCTAAAGTCCATTGACATCAGTGGAAAGACTCCAAACAAGTAACACAATAAGACTTGAATCAAGAGCTCCTGAGTATTAACTTCAGCATTATCACCTTGATTTATCTGCCTTAGTTAAGTTTTCAGCTGCATTGATCCTGTGTCAGTACACATGTGTACACAGACATACATGCAATATTGAAAGGACATTTAAAGATTACCAAGATCAACTCTTCAAGGTTGAAGAAATGAGAAATACTGTTCATTATCACCAACTAAAAAACCTTTCTTTTTTTTTCTATGTCTGAATTATGAGTTGTCCTAGGATGCATCTAGGCTTGCAATTAGGTTTAGATTAGCAGTGTGTTTTTGAAGTGATTTCTTTTTTTGAAGCGATTTCACCTCAGGGTAATGAAATTTTACCTTGGCTCATGCCACATGATTTCCTTGGACTTTCACCTAATGTGCTGCTACACTAATGGGAAATCAGACCACAGGACCAGACTAAAACTGTGCTGAAGCAACCCCCCAAAATATGGTCTTTGGGTCCTCAAGACTGATTGTTTTTCCCTTCAGAGTCACTCCTAGTGCTAATGTACACATTGCCATAAACCGTACGTTCTCATACTCCTTTGTGGCCCCTGAGACTCCTGAATAACTGGTTGTAGTCTGGGGAAGAACCTGAGTGGTTGGGGAAGGAAGTAGAGACAACCTGTGTTTTTTCTTTTTTTTTTTTTTTTTTTGTATTTGGGAGATTTTAGGATAAAAGTCAAGAAGAGGCTCTTATGGAAAAAAATGGCAAACTACACCTAAAAGACGTCATGTTTATCTCTACCTCTTTCATGAAGGTTCTATATGAGATTGGGAAACTCAACCCAGTCTTGTCACATGCGGAGAGCCACTAATTGTCTGATTCTTCCCTTTTGGGGTTGCCTAATTTCACACCTTGAGTTCTGCTTTGGAGAGATGTTCCATGGTATCTGAAGCCAGGGGGTCTGCTGCCTTCATGAATGGTGTATAATACTAAATTGTTTAAAAATGCAGGGTTTATCCCAACCTGAACTGCAAATCCAGGGCTTCATTTCTTCCACCTCCTTCCCTCCCCAAATCTGGAGAACAAATGATAACCCATCCAGCCCTCAAAGATGTCTTCTGCTTGGATGCAGGTTGATGAGCACCATGGAAAACTCATCATCTTCAGCAGGTCTGCAGGAAGGAAGGTGTGAGGAGTAAGCAAAACACAGGTCCACTGCTCATGAAAGGCAGTGTCCTCCCTGTGCCCTAAATGGGGCAAAGGAAAAAAAAAATAGGGTGTGATTGATACACGTAGAAGGAACAATGGAGGTGGAGGGAGAATGAATAATTCATTCCGGTGTTTCCTAACATTTTAGTGGTTGATTTTTTAGTTTTTAAGCTATTTTTAATGCATTTTTTTTATGCATTCATCTGTAAAAATGTATGTGTACAGATATAGATGGATGCTTATCGGGGTATGGACTCCATACCTTGTCAGCAAAGGAAATGTGGTGTGTGCCATGCCTTTGAGTAAGTATATCTAGACCCAGAGAACTGGGGGGTGCCTGTTGTCACTTGTCTGTCTTTATTGGTTGTGTGATCTTCTGTGTGTGCCTGTGTGGATATCTAAGCTACAGCTCCACAGAAACCAAGGCACAATACAGATGTATAGCAAATTTATACCTGTTTCGCACAGTTCCCTGAGGCTATGCAGACTCCTGGGTGGATGTTGGATCCCTCTATCTCAGAAGTATATTTCCCTTGTTAAAAGTTTAAATTAAGACTTTGACCTGAAGCTCAACTCATTTTTTTCTCTCAAGGTACAAAACACCTGGTTATTTAACCTGTCCTTTTACATTTCCACTCTGGGTTATCGTCGACTCCAGAGGCACTGAAATAATTCATGAGAACCTGTCCTCTGGGAAGACAGAAGTGACTGAAATACTCAGAGAAAGCTTGTTTGTGGGTCTCTCAGGCTGATGTTCACGCTAACATGGATAATTAGCTGACCTTCTGCATGCGCATACATGCTTAGCCCATGAACTGCTTTAGTTCCCAATTAATATTATATTGCAATGTTATAGTGCAATCATTTGCTCAACTATTTCTGTATTAGAACTGCATTAATCTTCTTGCACTACTTGACTACAAAACTCTTTTGTCACTAAACTACAAATCACGCAGTCTGGGGTGGTCCCATTGACTGCAGGCAGCACTGCTGTCCGCAGGTCTGGGTTGCTTCATTCCAGGTCAGGATACAACCCTTCAGCTCCAGTTCAACTTTTCTTACACTCTTCCCTGGTATTCACCAGTCATAGGAGAGCTTCCTCTCTCAGCTGAGATCTTTATGAATAATGAAGAATTCAGGAGAAAGCAATATGAACTACTGTAAATTTGTGTGTGTGGGTTGATGACTGTTGGCTTCTTGAGACTTTCAGTTTCTTCTCCCATGTGCCAAGACTGCCCACGGCCAGGGAGGCCAGAAGAGCAAGAGGTGGAGTTATCTTGCTTGCAAAAACCCAAGCTAGTAGCAGAAGGTCATCCCATTTCTGCATACACACAGAAACGATCACTGATGAATTTACTTCCTGCAAAGTCACACTGGAGCAGATTTATAGATTCTGTGATAAATTTTAAACTATATTTAGGGACTCTGAGGAAACAGTAATGAATAGGCACAGGTCCTGAACTGTGATTCTTGATTGCAGCTGCTTCATAGTAGACTTTTTTAATAAAAGTGCCAGTATGGGACAGGAAGTGCAGGGGAATGTAGAATTATGCTGAGCATGGAGAGAGTAGGATCCTCAAGCAGGAATGGAACAGGACTCCTGGGAAAGCCAAAAATGAGGAAGGAGAGACTGAACCTATGATGGATTTCTGAACAGTCACCCAGGGTCTTTCCATTAATAGAAAGCAGGATGTTTTCCTTTATGAAAACTCGATTAAGTTTGTCAGATGCTGATAACCTTTCTATAAGAATTTTCATACTGTGTGTAGTGTATATCACAGAATCACAGAATGTCAGGGATTGGAAGGGACCTGGAAAGCTCATCCAGTCCAATCTCCCCACTGGTGTAGGAACACCCAGATGAGGTTACACAGGAAGGTGTCCAGGCGGGTTTTGAATGTCTGCAGAGAAGGAGACTCCACAACTCCCCGTAATGCACTTAATGGGGATACTGCAGATTGATTTCTGTAGGGTGGCTTTTTCTACGACATCCTGTACACCAAAGAAAGAGTTATGTTTGCATTTGGGCCTGTGAACCTTCTTCGTATTTAGTGGACCTTTTCCAAAAGGGTTATGGGAGAGGAAAGTGAAAGCCTATGGATTTGATAACGTATATCTGTCCCTGTTGTGTATGCATAGGTATTTCATGGGCGGCACACAGGAATGACTCTCACATTTGCTCTGCAGAGTTGTGCTGTTGCATCAGGGAATGTAAAAGCCTGCTGTGTGCAGGCTCTGGTAAGAACATCTCACCACCTCATTAGGAAATTGACTTGAAGTTTTATCACACAAACTCTGAACAACAAATTCAGCATCTCTGAGTCACTGTTTCAAAGTGTCCTTTCTCTCTGCTCTTGCCCTCTTCAGCCTGGAAAAGAGAAGATTCCAGGGAGACCTTGTTGAGTAATTAAAAGGGGCCTGTAAGAAAGATGGGGACAGACTTTTTAGCAGGGCCTGTTGCCACAGGACAAGGGGTGATGATTTTACACTAAAGGAGGGGACATTTAGGCTAGACATGAAGAAGAAATTTTTTACAATGAGGGTGGCAAAACACTGGCCCAGGTTGCCCAGAGAAGTGGTGGATGAACCATCCCTGGGGACATCACAGGCCAGGCTGGACCGAGCTCTGAGAAACCTGGGTGAAGATGTCCCTGCCCATGGCAAGGGGGTTGGACTAGAAGACCTTTGAAGGTCCCTTCCAACCAAAACTGTTCTATGATTCTATGATTTTATGATTCTGTGGGTGGATGGCACCCAGGTCTTCCTTGGCTTTTGACTTTAGCAGTGTGTCTCAGTTCACCTACCCATGGTGCAGAGGATATCTGCTCACACTGTTCCAGACCTTCTTGAGTTGAAACAGCAGGTCTCTGAGACAATTTTTTTTTAGGGAGAATTGAGCTGGGAGGCATGTAGAAGCCAACGGGCTTTCTAAGCCTTCAAGTGGTATGTCTTCATGCCTCTGACTTCTTGAAGACCTCAGACTGTCAAGTACATAAGTGCTTGCTTTACTTGAGTAGGATGGATCAGCACAGAGTGTGTTGGCAGCTCAGACATAACTTACCATGTTTGGCGAAAGGAGGAAATCCTGTGTTTTCATTGAATTTTCTTTCCATTCCCTCTGGTGTACTTGATCCATATCTCTGACATGATGACATGCATCGTTACTGTGTATGTAGAGTGAATAACCCTTAACCTGAAATCTGTCTTCAAACTTTGAGGATCAGGTCTTTATCCCAGTGCTGCTGGTCTCATTCTCTGCTCACTCCCAGGAATTACTGGGTTCCTTTGACTAAGTTCTCCTTCCAGGTCACTGGACACCCACATTTTCTTCACTTCATTTTCTTCTTCACAATAAATCTCCTGCTGTGTAAGGAAAAGGAACCATTTTTCCTTTAAGACAGTGGGAAGTCTGTAGTCAATGAGAAACCAATGGCATGGAAAGGAAAACATCTACCATGACTATAGAAGTTTATTTGTTTTGATAAGTGCTAGGGCTAAAATCAATCCAGATGAACAGATTCCTGTCATTTTAGGGTAATCAAAATGATTTCTACATGTTTTTCAACAGTTCTGTAATACATTTTAAATGTTGCCTTTGACTATTTTTCAGCTTGGTGACTGAATATGACTTAGATGCATGGGTGGACTGCATTATCTAAATGGGGGATGAACCCTTTTCAAAGCTCCTGAGTCCAGAGCCATTTGTGTCCACACTGGCTGCAGTAAAGGATCAGGAACAGTGATATATGTGAGAAATAGCACAAGCTCTAGAACGTCTTAGCATATCAGAGTATATGTCAGGTGGATGAGCACCCAAGTAATCAGACTGACCTGCAAACTGGTTTATTCTATATCCTTTATGCAGAACCAAAGCCAGACTTCTCCTATCTATAAAAATGTGTGGTCTCATTTCAAATGCCCCTGCACTCAAGTACCTGTTCATTCATTTCTGTATCTATTTCCATGTCTTAGTTACTTCATCCTTAAGGCTTTCTCATGGCCTCTGGCCTTTGCCCTGGTAATGATTTGGTGATGCTGCTGTTTGCATTCAGGAAACCAGAGGCAGCTTGCAGCAGGGAGTGCAGCAGGATTGATTCAGTAGATTCAGGAGTTGATTCAGAAATATGAATCAACTCAGATCCTGATCTTCTGGAAGATGTTGCTCCTGAAAAGGTCCTGTCCTCTCCCTTGAGACTAATCTCCAGAGCCATTGATGCTGATGTAAAGCCTCCAGCCTCATCTGTTGGCTTTGGATCAGCCCTGGGCAAAGGTTGTATTTCCTGGGCTGTCAGCTGTTCTTGGTCCTCAAAGGAACAGACAACCTGTCAGAGGTGATCAATAAATGCCATTACCTGCCCAGGAGTGTGAGGCTTTTCAAAAAGAAACTCCCACGAGGAGATTCAAGCCTGGGATGTAATCTTGACCACACTCAGTTGGTATTCAGTGAGGGGAGCTATGAAGGTGGTAGTCTTCCTTCAAAATACTCACAGCACGTTTGTCCTCAAGCAATAAAAAAAGAAGGGGAAAAGTGGTGACCTGATTCTCCTTTGGCACTGTTTATTTATAGCAATATCATGGTACATTTGTACTTCCTTTATAACTACTGAAGTGGAGTTGCATCTTATTTATACTGGACTGGAAGCAGCATTTGGGCTGGTCCTTTTCATATTTAGGTGATGAGGAAAAGTCCATCTCTGCTACCAAGTGCATCAATGTAATTTATTTTGGTGGTCTTAGAGCTGTGAAACTAGGGCTGGAATTAATCCAATAAGAAAGTTGTATCCTGAATTACCCCTACCAGTTGAGCTGCATGAAATAGGAACAACTTTGGAGTTCAAACTCTCTTTGTAGAAAATATCCAGGGAAAAGACTTCTGTTTCTGAAAGATTACATGTATTTAGAGGCCTCTGATAGATGCAGCCTCCATCAGTGTCTATAGGAGCTGGCCAACGACTCACTGTGGACACAGAAAATAACTCTTTTTCTCCTGAGGTCTCTTACAACAGGTTTCTGACTTTATTTGCTGTGCTGCCTAGATAATTTTGCATGTTCCTCTACCTCCTCATGCTTGGAGTTAAAAATATCCAGCTGGAAAAATGTCCTTTTCAGGTATATCTAGTCAACTATCATGTGTCCTCAGGCTTGATATTCTTCCCAAACAACTTTGGACCATACAGAGAAGAGGCTTGCTTACAGATAGTTGTCTGGACTCTCTCAACCATCAGTGGAAACAAAAAGTTACTTCTAAGGTTTGAATCTTATGCATATTTTAGACATTTTAGGATTAGTTCAACCACATCCTGGAAGTGCCCATTTCTTTGTACTGAGTAGCTCCACTGAAGATATCATCAGGCATCAATGCAAATTTCGCAAAAATTTTCTTCATGCAAGACACAAGGGTCACTTTACTGGACTTTGACTTTTATACAGAAGATTTTCTGGTTAGTTTGGATGCGTTCTATCACTACTTGATAGCAAGGAATTTTCCAAGGAATGTAGCAGGTGAAGTAGGAAGGAGACTCATATTACTCCTTACCTAAAACCCCCCTCCTGAAGTAGCATCCCAGCAAAGTCCCCAATGCCCAAAACTTTTCAGATCTGGGCATCTTTGTTTTTATCAGCACTGTTGATGTTGCATTTGGTACTGCAGTGATTCTTCCTTAACTTTATTATGATAATCTAATTTACATTAATCAGGTTTTCTTTTTTGGTCTTAGACATGGTATCAAAACAGCTGCTGGCAACAGCAGCAATAATTATAGACACAAATTATTTTAATATTTGTCTTATCTAACATCTGAGCATGTAATTGGAGGGCACAGAGACACAGCAATAATGTTAAAGGAGCTTGAAATGCCATTGTATAAGTAAATAAACAAACACATAAATACTTTGATTCTCAGCTACATAGAGTTAATACTTCACACATCATAAGGGGGTGTTATTTCACTATTAAAACACTATTAAAGCACTAAAATGAAGCCAGAACTCCTGAGTCCTATTTTAACTTCTGCATTTAACCAGTCACCAAATTGTAGTGACGTAGACACACATCTACAAAGTGAGCCTTAATTAATTATATGCATTTTTTCCTTGCTCACATAAGATTTCAAGACTTTATCTGTGATGGTGGAAGGGACATTTAGGCTCTAATGCCTATTTAAGTAACCTGTTATGTTCTCATCTTTTCTATATCTGAAAAATGAGGCTAATTAGCCTCATGTCATCAACCATTGTGAAACCATTTGAGATGCAAAGTATTGTATCTCCTTCATTTTGTAAGAATAATACATTTCTGAGCATGATGTCAAAAGCTTCAAAGCTAAAACAACAGAATGAAGTGGTTGATGTAACAGTACAGTCCACATCCAACTCCAATTAGTAACCTCAGAAATGTTAAAACCCTTTTTACAATACACCTACTTAATATTATAGTATTTTGCCATGGCCATAACCAGGTGGTGTTCTGTCTGAGAAATACTGTTTTCTAAGGGTAAAGTCCTCGTAGCTCCTCTACATCTGCAAGCATGCCAACACACAAAGCAAAAATCAGTGGTTGTTTCAGTTTTAAATCTTAAAAAGTTAGAGATTAATAACAAAAAAAAATTATACTGACTACTAAAGACAGCGTTAGATTATGGCACTACATTGATTTCTTCTCACAGGAACTGAGTTCCTGGTGGAGCAAACAACTTTGTTATCTCCTTGCAACTGGGTATTTTTTAAAGATTTATTCACTGAAAAATAACATGTGAAAGGGATGGAGACTCATTTAAAAAACTGGGCTTGAAGTTTATTTTGGGGAAATTCATCCCCAAATGTATAATTTCAACATTTCCAACATGGTTTTATTTCTAAAATAGATTTGCTTTCATGTTTCCAAAGCAAAATGTTTTGCTTTTTCATTTTGAAAAGACACTCTTCTTAAAGACCTGACTTACCTTAAAAAAAGAAAAATAAGAAAAAGAAATGAGTAAGACAAATTAATGTAAAAAATAGAGGGTCAAATTGAACAAAACATTTAGCCTTGTCCTATAATAAATTAAAAATACATTCAGCACAAAATTATAAAATGAGTGTTAACTCCCCTTAATTGTTTATTCTGTTTCTGAATGCAAACCCTCCTCTCCTTCTACAGATGGGTAAAGTTTTTTTTACATATCATTCTTGAGCTTAATCTGCTCTGTTTGTGATCAATAATCAAGCTAGGCTAACATGGTCAGACTTCAGAAATCCCATCATTAAAAGGGATCAGGACATTTCACTACTCTCTTTATACACCCTACAGAGACGTCCAGTGTAAGGAAAGCTTTATTTTATCTACGAGTGACACACTGACTGGAACCCACAAATGAAACTGCACATTTCTGTCCAGGCAGGATGATGGACAATAATGACAACGCTGTGTAAAAACAGTGTGCGAATACA